>NC_140050.1:4535627-5172190 GCF_963513975.1 Fringilla coelebs | reverse complement strand
GAAGGAGCCAGGGCTCACAGCAGCCCTCATGCCATGCGAGCACTGCCAGAGCAGGGCCAGACCAGCAGAGTGCCCAGAGGTCGAGCCTGAGGTACACCCTACACAGGATCCCTCTAATAATTCTACTAAAAAAACAGTTATTAAACTCCACCTTAGACACTTAAGTCTCGTAAAATGAAGACTTTCTGATTAACTAAGATGAAAAAAACACCACACCAGATCCTGTCAGCACTGAACACTCTATACCACACCACACACCTCCTTACAGTAATGTCCACCAACGCAGTCAGAATGGCTTGTCTACAGCCTGGGTGATCTTCCAGAGCCTTAGAGCATCTCCATGTTACTGTTTCATGGGAGTGCTCCAGACAGCCTAAGAATTCAGTTATACCCTTGCACTAGTGATTCTGGTTTTTTGTAATAAATTCCAACCCCCTGTAAAGCAGCAACACAAAATGTAGAGTAGAAAGGAAGCCTTTGGACTGCCATGGACACAGCTCTGCCTGGTTCCACTCCTTTTAAAGAGCTGCCTGTAATTCCAGAGCACAGGATGCAGCAGTGGCCAGCTGACTGACCTGCAGCAGCTCCACAGAGCAGGGTGACACACAGCAGATAGGGCAATCCTTCTTGAACCAACAATAAGAAACCCGAAGTACTCAAGAACAGCTTTACATGGTGATTTAATGTAAGAAAACTTGCATTTACTAGTTTTTGCTGCCCCTCCTCCTGCAGCAATTCATAACTTGCACCAAAGCCACTTGAGTGTCCCCTTTACAAACGAACCACAGCCCTAGCAGGAGCCAGCTCAGCTCCTCACACTTCCTCTTCCCCCAACGTGCCGTGTCATCATAACCCAGCTCTGCAGCTGGAGCCAGAGCCCGGTGCCCACGCGGATAGCTCCGCATTTTCCAGGCGAGTCCTCGGAGGAGGCCGTGTCTGACACCGCTGCTCACCTGCCGGGCAGATGGGCTGGCTGCACTCGAGGGTCAGCTCTAATGAACTAATGAAACCCATCTGCATGGAGCACTTCAAGGAACCAGCATCCCTAAACACAGCACACATTCCACGGCTAGCACATAAACACTAATCCAGGCATTTCCAGAACCTTAAAAAAAAAAAACTACTGCCAACAAAGCACAGTAAGAACAGGGAATGCCCCACATTTCCCAAACTCCCGAACTTACCCCAGAGCAGTTTCTCCCACTTCCTGTTCCTCCTGTGGGCCTCTCACACAGGAAATGTTTTACATGAAGTGCCTTAGCAGGGGATGGCATTTAGAAGTATGCAACAGGAAGAGTCATTTTATTTGCCAAGAACTATCGATTCCTGGGATATTGTTGTAACCCACTTGATAACACATTTTAAAGGAAACAAGCTTCAACAGTATTTTAGAATTTTTATTCAAGAAACATGCAACTTATTTCCAGTTCACACACCCCCTCAGTAAATTATCCTAAGCTTTCTTCTACTGTCCTGCACATCGGCCTTCAGGTGGGGATTAAAACTCTTCCCAGTTCCAGAAGCAGAGGCTATAAAGCCCTTCAGAAAAATTATTTTTCCCATGGAAAAATGGGATAATTCCTATGCAATAAGAGGAAAAAATAAGCAGCACCAGTAAAACCTCCAGGTCATTTTCCAAAGCAGGATTGCCCATAAGGACTCCTCCCATGTTTAAACAAAGCAACTTATTCAAGGGGGATCATTCAGGCACAGCTCAGGATCATTTTTGGGAGAAGGAGATGGGAGCAGCCTTGAGCCAGGGGCCACTCGCTGCCAACTCGGCAAGAACGTAAAACTACTTTCTGAAGCAGCTTTTGAAGTTTCAGCAGGAGACACTTTTACGGGGCAAATGGATCCTGCACCGGGATCTTCAAAAGATGAGGGGTAACTGATCTCATGTGTTACACCACAACTTCTACATTCAAACAGCAACTACTTTAACACGCACAAAACATCCGCCTTCCCTGAAACTACAGCTGATAACAAACCGATTTTTGCCACTAGAATGTGTGATCTCATGTGCTGAGAATCTGTTTGGTTTGTTGTTTTTTGGGTTTTTTTTTTTAATAGTATCATTCAACAGGATGAGCAACTGGTTAAAAGCAGCAGAGCGATCCTGGACTGCAAAAATTGTAAGATACAGTACTTTCATGGGTTTTAAGATGAAAACAACTGAAACGCCACATTTTCAGCGTGTAAAAAAGCCCAGACATGTGACTACGCCCAGACCAGTGTTCTGAGGCAGAAAGCGAAAAGGCACTAATTTGGGCTGCCCGTACTTAGGGCTCGGGGAAAACAAACTTCTTACTCGGAGGCCTTTAGAAATATTTTAACTACTGCTCGCTAGAAGAAACAAAAAACCACATCACTAAAAAAAAACCCACGCCAGACAGGAGAAAAGAAGCACGGAGAGCTCGTTTTCGAGAGAGATCCCCTGATAAAACACCCGCTTTAGAGCGAACTCTGCCGCAGAGAGGCCCCGCCGGGCGGTGGTTAAAGAGGAATCGACGCTGCCCAAGACAAAACTTGAGCTCTGGAAACTCCCCGAGTCCCAGCGTGCGGAGGGAAGTTTTCTCTCCCGGAGTTGCGCGGGACAACGGGAGCGGGGCCGGGCCCGCGGCTGTACCTGCGGCGCTCAGGTGAGGCGGCGAGAGAGCCCTGCCCGCCCTCCTCCCCCATGCGAAACTTGGGCGAGCGAGAGCCGGTCACAAAAGGAACCCAGCGAGAGCCCCCCCGCCCCCGCCCGCGGAAGCGCCAGACAATGGGAGGGAGCGCGGCCGTGAATCACCGCCCGCCGCCCGGCCAGGTGCGCCCGCCCCGCCCGCTCCGCCCCCGCGGGGCCGCGCCCGGGCCCCCCACCCGCCCCCGCGGCGCTCCCGGACCGCCGCCCCCCGCCTGGTCCCGACGGCTCGCCGTGAGCCGCCCAGGCCGGCAGCCCCACAGCTCCCCTCGGCCGGGACTCCCGGAGCCCCTCCGGGCGGGACCCCCGAGCTCTCCAAGGCCGGGACCCGCGGTGCGGTGGGAGAGCATGCGGGGCAGGATCGCACGAGGCGGCGCACCGGGCCCGCCCCTGCTTTCCCCGCCGCCCGTGGGGAGGGGTCCGGGCAAGTGGAGGTGGCCCCCACGCGAGACCCCCCCCCCCCCCACCTCCCCCGCCCGCCCCGGCCGCGCCCGTGGGGCCCCCACAGGTATCGCCCCAGCTCCCGGCGCGGGTCCTCGACCCGGGCGCGCCCGCAGCACGGGAGGGGCCCGGCAGCGCCGCTCGCGGCCCCGACGCGGCGCCGGGCGGGACTCACCCGTCCATTGCACACGGAGACGACCCGTCGGGAGCGGAGTGGAGGCGCCGCAATAGCGGGACGAGCGAGACCGCTCCGTGTTATAGACTCACAAAATGGCGGCGCCGCCCGGCCCGCCTCGCCCGCGCCGGCGCTCCATTGGCCGGCGGAGCTGTCACCCTGACGGGGGGACGGGACCTCCCGCCTCCCGGGGTTGGCGCCCTGGCTCCCCGCGCGAAGCCGATTGGCCGCGCTCGGGGCAAGGGGCGGGGCGAGTCGCCGGTGCGCGGCGCCATTCGGTAGGCGGAGGGAGGCGACGGGGAGGAGCCATCTTCAGAGCGGGAAGGAGGCTGGGATGACGCCCAGAGCCGCCATCTTGATTGGGGGCAGGGCATGGGAGGCACGGCGCCGGGCGCCATCTTGGGTACGGGCAAGCGGGTCCCCCCGCGAGCACGTTGCGCGGCCCAGGGCCGCGGGGGCGTCTCGGCCCCGCCGCCATGTTGGGGGCGGGCAGGGAAGCCACGCGCCGCCGCCATCCCGGGTGAGGGGCGTCCGACCGCGGTGCCCCTCGGGGGTCGCGCAGGGCCCAGGTGCTTGCTTAAAGTACAAGAGTATGTGTGATCGCAGTTAATGTCTTAAGGATAAAGATTACCAGGGAGTGAGAGAGAGAGAGAGATCTTGTGAGGTAAGACGGTAAACGGACCTGCCGGTCTGGGGCTCAGGTACCTTGGTGACGTTTTGGTGCCCAGCTCAGCTCTGTGGCCCATCAGGGGCACTTCAGTGAAGAATTAGATCGGCTTGTGTCACTCTTAATGTCGGTCATTGCCTGTAGGCCCCACTCGTGCAGGGCTTCGTGTATATTCCAGGGATTTGAAGCTTGTCAAGCCTCTGGAAGATTCGCTTTGCAAGTGCTGGGCCACTTCTGGTGAATTTCAACCGAATGTGGTGGTGGCTTTGTGTGAGATCCTTCTGTGGCTCCTGCAGGGTGACCAAGCACCCTCGGATCCTCCCCAGCACTGCTCCGTGGATGAAACACTCTCTTTAAATGCAGTATTTCCTCCTTGGCAATTCAGTTGCCCGTTCTCTGAGCCTCCCTTGCCATACCCCATGGGGATTAACTGGTCAGTTTCTAGCTAATTTCTAGTTCTGCTCTCAGCCAGGCTCCTCTGTCCTGCCAGCCTTCCTTCCCACCCAGGGATTTTCTGAAAATATATTTGGTAGTTTTGCCAGTGATAACCTGTAGAACACCAACACCTGTGTGTATATGAGGGCTCAGAAAATTATTTTAAAAATAAGAGTGCAAATGAAATCCCTGGGCAGTGTTTCTGCTTTGTGTCAGGCAACTCTGGCAGGTACAGACATGCGTTTTGCATTCTCGTGTCTCTCTCAAGCGCACACTTGACACGTGAGTAGGGAAGAGAAGAATTTAGAAGTGGAGTGGTCTATTTGCTCCCAAACACGTGTTGCTGTGCCGGGTTTTCTGGCCAGAGCCCTCATTTCTCATTGGGGCAGTGCTCAGGGGTTTCAGTGGCCGGGATCAGACATCTCCTGCCTGCCTCACTCTCTGTGAAATGCAGGAGCTTTCCTTGGCCTTGGATTTTCCAGGAGCTGGGAACTCTGATTCCCGAATCTTTGGGTTACTGGGCTTCCAGTTTGGCTCCTGTGGAGTTTAAAACTGAGGAAAAGTGCGTTCTGACCTCTTGCTGAAGGCAGCTAAACCCATCTGAAACCACTGGCTCCTGCATATGAAAGGCTCAGCTGCTGCCTCAGATAAGAGATTTACAACTTCGATGAGGCAAAGAAGGGGAAAACGATAAGATGACAGATCCATTGTAGCTGAGAGCCAGAGAGATAAGGTGATGTGATCAAAAAGAGAAGGAATTTAGCTGCCAACACAAGCTCCCTTGACCTGTGCCTGGTTTAAGGCGTATTTCCCATGGAGGTGTTTCTTCCATAAGTAAGGAACCCTTGATGGTAGAGGATGCTGTGGAGATAGAATCCTTTTTTTTTTTTTCCAAATCTGGGGTATTTCTGTACCCTGAACACCTCACAAAGACTGAAAACATTCATTAACACTCATCACTGATCATAGGCCAGGGTCTGATTTTCTGGTAGCTGCTGAGATGAGTTTATAGCATGTGCAGGTATTTCAGGTGCTTTTCAGGTAACTTTGGCAGA
This sequence comes from Fringilla coelebs, assembly GCF_963513975.1. Lineage (NCBI taxonomy): Eukaryota > Metazoa > Chordata > Aves > Passeriformes > Fringillidae > Fringilla > Fringilla coelebs. The sequence continues at coordinate 5,166,737 of NC_140050.1, read as the reverse complement.
GTAAACAGGTAAATTCCACCACATGATTCCTGATTTTCCAAAGGCCTTTCCTCTTCAGGTTTGATCTGACTTGAAAGGCTCTTTAAGGTTTTTGCAAGCTCACACAGATTTTCCACAGTCCTTGCAGAAATGATGATTGTGCAACGTTTTATCAGCCATTTTCCTGCAATAGGAAGAGACTTTTTTAGACAGCATCTGCTCAGGTACTATGAGACTACAAGTGACCAGTGACACTGTTGTGGTTTTCTCTGGGCCAAAGGGGAAAATGCTTTTAAGAACAAGATTACACTTGATATGAAAACACAGCAGGGAGCAGGACCAGCCCCTGTGTGTCCTTGTGTTTGTTTTGAAAAACAAACCCAGATGAAAATGACCATATTAAAAAAAATTAAAAATAGGAGGGCAAAGGGAAAAAAATGAATCAGCTTCTTTTGTATAATCCTACAGCAGAGTCCCACGTCCCACCCTGGTTCTGGCTGTGGTTCCTCTGGCCGGGAAGGGCTCTGGGGCACACCCAGCTTATTCCCTCTTTGAGCCCTTCCTGCATGTGTTATCTCTTGGCATTTAATTCACCAGCAGGGAAGAAAAACTCTCTGAAACAAAACGGACCCTTTCCTGCCTGTTCCTTTTGTATTGTTACACAGCTCCCCAGGCCGTGTGGGGTCATGGACACTTCTCTTTGCAACCCTGTCCTTCACAAACTGGCAAAACCCTTCTCCTTCCTCTTCCACCCAACGTTTCTGCCAGGGTTTGAAAAGCAGAACCCTCTTAAATGGGGTCCAGTTCATGATCCCAAACCCCAGGGCACACTGGATACTGCTGCCAGGGTTTGAAAACCAGAACCCTCCTGAGCAGGGGTGCAGTTCATGATCCCAAACCCCAGGGCACACTGGATGCTGCTGCCAGTGAGTTGTTTTCCTGGAAGTTCCTCTCCTGCCTCATTATTCCCAGCAAGGCCCTAAACCAGGGAGCTCTCACAGATAACTGTGCTACCACTGAATTCCCAAAAAAAGCAGGGAGCAGGGGGTGTCTCCAATCCTTCTGCTTCTCTCTGTGGCTTTTATTTGTTTTCAACCCCTCTCAGCGAACACGGCAGTTTTATTTCAAAGTGTATTGGCAGCTTCAGCAGCATCTCATGGTGCCAGAACATTCTTCAGTGCATCGTTCATGATGCCACATCACTGCTCTGGGAATGGTTAGTGTAGGGCAGGGCGGAGCAGGAGAGGAATCCGAGCAGGAGCACAATCCCTGCAGGGTTTGTCAGTCCAGCAGAAACCACCACGGCCTCCCCTCCTCGTGCCTGAGAGAAGGGACCAGGAGAGGGACCCAAAGTGCCTCTGCAGCTGGGGTGCTTGGAGGAGCAGGGGTGGGAGAGCTGGCTGTGTTAGTTCCAGCATCTGGGAGAGGTGCAGCTCATACCTGCACACACGTGGCTTTCTGAGCAAGACACAACCTGAATGAGGGGAGTGTTTCTTCCATTGATCCACGAGAGTTTGGCAGCGTGGAGTACTATCAAAGAGGGTTTGACTGGTAGCTGGTAAATAAATGGGTTTGGAATTGAGCTTAATGTGCTGTCAGTAATAAAAAGAAGTGTTTTTGGAGACTGATTTTTTTTACAAGGACCTGCACAGAGGGGAATGACTCTGTGATCCTGTGATTCCTAACCTGTGTATGGGCTCCCTGTGCAGGGTGTCTGTGACAGCTCTGCCACCACAGCAACATGAGGCCTCCTGTGCAGGGCCAGAGCTGAGCAGGTGAGAAACACTCTGCAGGGCAGGAGAACTGCACCTGGCCATGGTTTGTGTTGCCGTTGCACACACTGACTGCCCCTTCTACCGCTGTGGGTATTTCATGCTGCAAGCACCTACATGAACTTCAAATTTGAAGCAGAATCACAAAAACACACACTTTACATCTTTCCTTCTTTTTAATCCACGACACAAGAGACTTTTGTGTATTTCTCCATGTTATTTCAGCACTTCCCTGTCCCCACGGCTCCTCCCGATGCTCTGGGCTGACTCATTTCCTGTGCGGGACAGAGCAGCCATTTCCTGGCTGTTCAACACAGCAGTTTTTTCTCCTCCTAGTTGGGGTTGGAGTGCTGAAGATTAGGCTATGGTTTGATGAATCTGTGGTTTGATTAATCTATGGTCTAATTATAATCCCTGCAGCTCATCCCAGAGCTGCTGCTCTTCCCCAGAAATCACCTGGCAGCACCTGGGACTCATGGCAGCCCCTCCTTTCCTGGGCCCCAGGGTCTGTGATTTGGACTCTGAGATTAAATTCATCACTCTAACAGTGCCATCCTTCCAGTTATTGCAAACCAGATTTTCTCTTCATTCAACCCATTTCAGCTCATAATAAACAGGATTTTAAAAAAGCACCACAAGGCAAAGCCGCTGATCTCACAGCACAGATCAAAGCCAGAAATTTTGATTTATCCCCTAAGTGCTACCAAGGTTGCTTATTGTCATTTGAAAAATCCAGATAAAACCTGTGTTTGTGTTAGACACAAGTTATCAGAAGGCTGGGTTGGTTCCTGTATTGATTCTGTGCCCATCATTCCAGTTTTTCCCTCCAATCTGTGCTCCCAATTTCCTGAACCACTTCTTATTCCCATCCCATTCCATCCTGTGACTAACTTGTGGACAGCTCTTGGAGCTCAGACATTGCCTGGCCACTGGAATATCCGCCTGAGGTGTCACAGCACTTTTGAGCAGCTTTTTACTACTGGATTTTTAATTATTCTTTTAATCTTACTTGAACACTTGGACTCATCAGCTTGCCTTAGACCTGGAATGTTGGGGAAGAAACCCCCACACAGTAGGGATGCTGCCCTGGAGTCTGAATGGAGCACATGTGGAGGGCTGAGCCCTGAATAATTCATACCTGTAATGATTTATTCATGCCCAAAGCTGGATACCTCCCTGTGACTTTCCATTATCTCAAAGAGAAGGCAAAGGTTCCAATTCCATTCCTCTGGCCCCAGCCTGGTGCCGGCTCCTGTGCTGGACTTGACATCTCTGCTCAGCAAGAGAGGCAACTCCTGCCCTTCAGTGCCACAGCTGTGGCCCCTGACGCCCAAACTGAAATGTAGGGACAGGTCCTCACACATTTTTCAGAGAGGACAGTGGGTGAGCAAGCAGGTAAAGCTCTTTTCCAGGGATACTCAGGGAAAGTGAGACCCTGAGGTCACCATGTTTGCATGACAAAAGGTCACTTTCTGAGCATGGAAAGCAGACAGGCCCTGACTTGGTGATGTGACACCGTGGAGCTGAGCTCTCTCTGCACCAGAAATTGCAGTGTTTCCCACTGTAAAGTTACAGATTCTGACACAATTGATGCCACGTTTCAGGATGCTTTTCTGCCCTTCCAGAAACCTTGCAGGAAAGCCTGGAGAAAGAAACCAGCGGCTCAGGCTCATCTTTCCTGCCTCCTGTGTGCTCTCAGAAAATACCATCAAGAGGGGTTTACAGGGCCATGCTCTGAGTTCCTGACCTGGGCGAGGATTCTGCAAGACATTGAAATTCCGTCTGTCTAGAAAGGCTGAAAGATGATCCCTTGTTTCAGAGAGTCTCCAGACCCCCAGGCAACACTGCTCCTCGCTGTCTGGTGTGAAATTTCCTAATTGTTTAACCTGCAATCCTGACTTTTTTTGTCCTTGAAATAGGCTCTGCATCAGCATAATTAAAAATGTCAAACAGGCTTGAGAGCCTCTCCAAGTTGCTAAAAATGAATGTGAATTTCCTCCCTGCAGCCTCACTCCGTCTCTCCCTTGCTCTGGCCTCAGCTTTCCCGAGTGCCTGGTTCCAGCCCCTCAGCATAGTTTGCATTCCACTGCCAAGAATGAACATTTATTTATACAAACAGCCCTTCTTCCAAGCACATCTCCCTCTATCCCAGGGCAGGGAAGTAAATGCTTGTCTGTCCATAGCTCCAGCTCTGCACTTCCTTCTTGCTTTAGTCAGGGGTTTGTTTGCAGGGAAAGCTGAGTGCCATTCTGTTGCTTCCCTGTGCCCAGCAGTGGCCTGAGAATCTCCTTTCCTTCCTTACAATGATTTGGTTTTGTGACCCTCTTAAGGATAATGCCAGTTTCCTGATCAGCCTCTCGAGGGGGCTCAGTGACAATTTCCAGAGCTGGAACCTGTGGGGCTCTGCAGGACTTTGAGAGTACTCAGCCCCCCAGATCTGCTTCTCTTCCAGCACACCATAACCTGGTGTTCCCAGTTTACCAGTGCTGTACTGGTTCTGCCAGCAGTGCAGGTGGAGCTCAGAGGGAAGTGGAGCAGTGCTGCAGGCAGGTGCAGCTCATGCATTATTGCTGTAGCTCTCCATCCCTCACCTGCCAGGCTCTGTGATTCTTCCTGAAACCTTAGCTCTGCCCCTCTGTCCACAGGTGTCTCCTGTTGCATCTGCCATTCAAATGGATATGGCACAGATGCCAGATGATTCCAGACAGGAGAATGTCCCAGTCTGAGCACAGGTCATTTAAATGAAAAAGGGCCCTGACAGAGAGGCACCTGCAGAGCATCTAGGGATGCTCCCTTGGGTGTGGAGCCTGCCTGCTGCTTGCTCCCTGCTCTGAACACAGGATTTTACAGGTAGAAATTGCAGAAACATTTAAAGAGGTGTCCACAGTATAAAGGGAGGTGTGTGTGTCCCCAGGGCACACAGATCACACAGGTGTGTGTGCCCCCACCTCAGGCACATGGATCACACAGCCCAGTACTGCCCATGTGTTGCTCCATGTTTGTGTCTGCAGCCCCTAATCTCTGCTGTGGTTCCCCTGAAGCTGAGGGGGACATGAGAGACTCCAAAGGCAGAAGAAACAAGAGGACAGGAGGGTTTGCTCAAATCCTGCTCCCCCTTTCTCCAGATCCTGTGTTTTGGTGCCACACATGGCAGTTCAGGAGCCTTGGCTGTGCAGCTTGTTTCCACACTGAGTCAAGAACAAAGATGTCCAAACACAGCTGGCCCAGAGAGGATGGGGACAGCCGTGCTCTGTGCTCAGAGAGGATGGGGACAGCCATGCTCTGTGCCCTCCATGAGCCCCATTGTCATCCCGGCCAAGATCGACATAATTTCCCCAGGGCTGCAGCTCTATTAAACACAAAGCTTCAAATTATTTCCTACTTGGATCAAAGATGTGTTTGTTCCAGTGGCACTTAAGTTTAAAAGGCAGTGCTGGGGATGAATGAAACCTTCCCAGAGGCAGCTGCTGAGGCTCAGTTGGTTTGTCAGTGCTGTAGTTATGCTCTGGGCATCTCGTGGTTGCTGGCCCATATGTTCCCAAAGAATGTTGTGCAGTGGAACAGCTCAGGGAGGCCTTGCTCTATGGCTAAGGGGCTTTTGCTTTCGTGGTGTGAAGGTTTGCTCATGCTTCAGATGGTGAAAGTGTTCAGGAATCTCACATTCTGATGCCAGACTTAAAGCCAAAGCGCTCTGGATCAAACTGGGTGGAAGTGTATGAAGGGACACAACAGCCTATGTGCAGAACTGTGGAATTGGGGGTTTGATTGTAGTTTGGGATGTGGGTGAGCAACCTGCTCCCTAAATGCTGTCTCCTGGTCTGCATTGTACAGCAGATGCCCCCTGTGACAGACAGGAGGTGAGGGAGGCCCTCTGGAGTATGAAATTAAGCATTAAAAGAACATGAAGGCAGGAAGATGCAGCATGTGAAGTCAGGGAGAACTGAGAACACTGGCGATGCCAAAGGAACAAAAGAAACTCAATATCCTTTAGAAGTTTTAATATTTAATTGGTGAGCTCTCTGATACCAGGGCAGTGAGTGTGGCAGGCAATGACAGGAGCCCTTGCAAGGGGTGTCTCGTGGGGCCCCAGCATCCCCCAAACACAGGCACAGGGGCTCCTTGTGGGCAGAACCATCAGCTCTGCTCCACAGCACTGAATTCCTGGTTTTGGGTAAAACCAGCATCACCACGGCCCAAAAGAGACTCCCACTGCCTGGCAGCAGGTCTGGAAGTTGGTGATCTGTCACTCCTGACTCCCTCCGGTGCAGGTACTGCCTGCACCTTCAGCCAGAGGAGCATTTCCATGAGCTCACTCACTCTCCCTGTGGAGCTAAGTTCCCTCCAGAGGGGCAGTTCGGCTACATTTTCTTACTTGAAGATCAAGGCTCAAAAAGCACATGACAATACTTTATTTATTGAGAAAATACTTTGTTCCATAGTGCAAGATGACAAGTTCCTTCTGCAGCAGGTGGAAGTCAGTTCTCAGAATCCTTCCCTCAGGGACACTTTCAGCTGAGAACTCCAGATCCAAAGCACCCCTTGGCTCTGGTTTCTCTGGAATCTGTTCAGTGGAGTTGCTTGGTTTGCTCCTCCTCATGCTCTGGGCAGGGTGTTACAGCTGCAGCTCTCCTGGATCCGAGGCCAAGTATGTTTCTTGTCCAAAGGATCATCCAGCTGTGGGGTTTTTATGTCTAAGGCTCTCGGCTCTGCTCTCAAGAGAGGGGGCAGCAATGAGGAGCCACTCTCCAGATCCTGCCAGTCCTGGTTGCTGCCCCAGGTGGCCACTCAGAGCCCAACAAAGCCGAGGGCTCTCAGGGCAGAGAGCTTTGCTCATGGCTTCCATCCCACCCCAGGGGTTGGCAGGTTGCTCTGAGCTCCCTTTCCTAACAAACACCTGTCTCCCCTCTCTCCTAGGCTGCTCTGCGCCCTGGATGAGATCCTGTCCTTGGGCAGTGCTCCGCTCTGTGGGAGGCTGCCTGCCTGACCTTGGAGCAGGTAAGGGAGACAAGGGCACGGCAAAACAAGGACAGAGTAGAAAATTGAGCAGCAGCCAAGGTTCCAAAGGTGGGAGCCTCTAAGTCTCACAGATGGCATCACCAGGGAGCGTAGATGAATGCATTTGCCTGTGGCCAAAACCCTGGGGTGCTGCTCAGGGGAATGTTGAACTTGGGGCTCCCTTTGTGCTCCCCATGCCAGAGATCCAGCAGGGACTGGAAAAAGCCACCCCCAGCCAGGGAGCTTCCCCTCCCCTGCACGGTACTTTGTTACCAACACTGTTACCAGCAGTGTTTTTTCCTGCCTCCAGGAGCCATTTCCCATCACATCCCAGCAAACCTCTGTAAACACCTGGGGTGCAGAAGTGAACCTGAGCATTTGCCTGGTGCTGGTGAGACTGAGTCCTGCACCCCAGGCTGAGTCACCTCAATTTCAGAGGCTTTAGACAGGGGTAGGAAAGAGCTGAGGTGTCAGTCACTAAAGATGGTTTGTATTGCAAAAGAAGTAGGTTACCATGTCCTATTGTGAACAATTACATCTAATTACAAGTCACAGATTCACCACAAATACTATTTAATAACAAATTGCTGCCACACTCCAGCCAGAGCGTGCTGGGGGAACGTGAGCTCTGCCCTGTGGGCAGGTGGGACAGCAGGGGACAGAGTCTGGCTCAGCTCAGGGAGGGGCAGGTGCCAGCCCCAAAACCGGGGTGAAACTCTGGGTGCTGTGTCCTGTTCCCAGCAGTGGTGTGTGGTGTTGGGTTGGGTTGGATTGGTTCAGGTCAGTTTAGCAGATGCTTGATGAAACACCTTGTGTCACACAATGATTTTAGTTAAACTTTAAAAGGCTGCTCAGAAATGTAAAAAACCGCAATAAACTTCCTGAGAATTACACGAAACAGGATTTGCACCCTCCCCTCGCCAGCCCCGGCTGTTCGCTTTGGTTTTTGCTACCGGCGGAGCAGCACGGACCGAGCGCGGCCCGGGGACTCGCTTCTCCCGGCGCTGCCGCACCGGTGCTGCGGTGCTGCGCTTCCCGGGAGGGCCCGGCGGGACCGGGGCGAGTACTGGGGGCTGAGCGCCCCCTGCCGGTACCGAGCGCCCTCCGCCGGTACCGGAGCCGAGCTCCCCCTGCCGGTACCGGGCGGCTCCGGCCGCGGGGAGCTGGAACAAAGGAGTTTCCGTTCCACGTCGTTCCCGGGTGATTGGCACGCGGCACAACCGGGAGGACCAAAGGGAGGTACCGGAGCCACTCGGTGCCCGGTGCTTGGCGACAAACCCCGAGAGCAGCGGGTGAAGCAGTGATGGGACCTTCTGCCCCCCAGCAGCTCGTGGGCAGGGCGAGGGGACAGACAGACAGACAGATCGCTGTCACGCGAGCAGCGATGTGGGACACGTCAGTCCCCACGGCCGGTGACGTCTCTGTGCTTATCTGTCACAGTGTGCAAGTGCCAGCTGTCCCCAGGGCACTGGCACAGGTCTGAGGTGCCCCCAGGACACTGGCACAGGTCTGAGGTGCCCCCAGGACACTGGCACGGGTGTGAGGTGTCCCCATGGCACTGGCGCGGGTGTGAGGTACCCCCATGGCACTGGCACGGGTGTGAGGTACCCCCAGGTGAGTGAAGTGCCCCCAGACTCCACCTTGACACTGTGACAGTGACACTGCAGCATTTCCTGCCCAGGTCGCAGATTCGGCCATCGCTGATTGCAGCTTTTCAACTTCCTCCTGAGAAATACAACACGAGCTCCTATTAATAGAATAAGTTCATGGTTTCCAATGAATTTTTTTCCCTTCACTCAGGCTGGTTTGGTGGCTGATCCCTGTTTGGTGGCCCCGGCAGTTCTGTGCCAGCTGCCTGTGGCTTTTATTAGATTTTTGAATTTATTTGGATTTTTCAGAGGCCTTGATTTAGTGCTCACAGTTGCATCCCAGGCCAGTGGCTCTGGAACGCAGCCCCTCAGGAGCAGAGATAATTAGAACTCAGGGAAAAAGTGGTGTCCGAGTCTTTGAACAAAAAAAGTCTTGTTTAAGGAATGTGGTGCTGCAGGGCAGTGTTTGCCAGCAGGGTTTGTCTCCCTCTTGGAGCTGGTGCCTGCAGTCAGATCCTGCCCTCCACAGACACTCCGGGTGGGATTTTCTGGGAGCCTCTCTCAAAATGGAGGCATGGTGCCCTGGAGCAAATACAGGATGTATCCTGGGAATTGTATTTCTGCAAGCAGGGCAGGAGGGGCTGCTGGAAGGATGTGGGGAAGCAGGAAGAGAGCTGAAGAGGTGCTCAGAAGATTCTTGTACAGGGAAGATGAGGAGGCAAACAAACAACCAGAGAACAGGAAAACCGACGTGTTAGGAAATGATGGATCCATCCCCCGGGCTCCTGCTGAGGAGGGTGGGACAAGCTCCATGATTTCTGGCAGCCATGAGCTGCAGCTGCTCCACTCAGCTCCTGTGCTGCAGCCAGATGTGTTTGAGTGCAGCTTCAGCCCTTTCTGGCCTGACACAGCCCCAGCAGTGCCTCCCTCCATGCTCTGGCAATGCCCCACATGTGTGTTTGGGGGCTGTTCCAGGTCCCATCACCTCTAGGGAGGGTTTCCCAAGGGAGGGGGGAAGGGAGCAGGAGTCAAGTTTAAGTTCTGCTGTTCTGTATCCTGTTGTTTTCCTAGCAGGATTGTTGTAGTTTCCTGCACTGTCTTATCTGGAGCAGGGAAGTCAGAGCTCTCCAGTTCTCTGGCTCTGTGCGTGTCCAAGGTTGTAATCTGCAAAACAGGCACTGGAGCCCGTGAGAGGCACCAGCCAGGGCTGTCACAGGGCAGTGGGACAAGGACAGAGGGGGCAAAGGGCTTTTAGTGCCTCCAAATTAGTGTCTTTATGTAGTGCTCCTGTTTGCACAAGGCTGTGTCTGTTTTATGGGTTCAGGCCTTCAGCACACCTGGGAGGGGGAGACAGGAAGATCCCAGTGGTGACAATCTCAGGTCACTCTGTGTCTGACAGACCTTACAGGAAAAATCTCAGAAAGTGCTGAGTTTGCTCTCCCCCCCACCAAGGACAGACATAAAGTCTTAAAACAGAAAAAAGCATTTCCATGTTTCAGTCAGCCCAAAGTTCAGCCTCCCCTGAAGTGCTGGAGACTCTTGTGAAATTACCTGGCCACATTTTCTGGAATACTGAGGTAAAATCAGCACCCACAGCACTGAGGCCTGGAAATCTGTGCAGAGCAGGGCCTGAGAAAGTCAAACACTGTAGATTAAAAAAAAAAAAAAAAACAAACACCGACAAAAAAAAAACCCCAAAACCCAAAAAAACACTTAACACCAAAAAAAACCCCAAACCAACCAACCAAAAAAAAAAAAAAAAAATCCCCAACATTTTTTTTTCCCATGAGTGAGCCTGAATTCACCTAACTGTAGGTTTTAGCAGTAGACTGAATTCCCTCTGGGTTAAAAAAAAAAGAAAATCCTTTACTGTACAGCTCTGGAATGTCCTGTTTTCCTGCAGAAAGGTGTGGGTCCTGTACACAGTGTCCATTATCAGATGGGAGCCTCTCCTGGAAAGAGGATTAACCCACAACATCACTCCCAGCCACACAGACACCAAATCAGGCACAAGGTTCCAAAACAAACCTCAGGCAAAACTCTAAGTCCAGGGTTGCTGGAAGCAGGTAAAAACTGTGACAGAGATCAAGATGGATTTTTATTATTAAAGGGAAGACACCTATGCCAGTTCAGCCTTTGGGGGAAGGACAGTGGTCATTTTTCTCACTCAGCTGTGACTGTGAGTATAGACTGATTCCACTTGCCATTCCTTTGAGGGAATCTCAGCTGCTGAAAATCTGAGGGTCACAGCAGCCTAAGGGGTCTGTAGCTGAGCACCAGAGCTTGTGCTGGGAACTAAACAGCAAGAGAAGAAAAAAAGGCTTTTCTTTCAAAGAGATCAGGAAGAGGAAGACATGTGCCTGGAGATAAGGGAAGATAAAAGCATTCCATTTGCAGAGGCCTGTGATAGGGATCAAGATGTTCATCTGCCAAGTCAGTAATTTTGTGGCCCTATGACCATTGGGAGCTTCCGTTCCTGTTACCTTTTCCCACACTGACTGAAGGCACCAGATTGTTGGCATGGAAGTTCCTTTGAGTCTGTCTGAGTGGCTCAGCCCTTTCAGGGAATTGCACAGGCTGAACTTGAAGATAAAACTCTCTTTTACTTCAGGAGGGAAAATTATTTTTCCCCAAGTTCAGCTTGTAGGGGCTCAGTGGGAGCAGGCTGTGAGCTCTGTGGCGTGGGGAGGTGGGAACAGGTCAAACACCTCTGGGGAGAAGCTTGGGCAGAGCCTGTGAGGGGTCAGGGCAGCTGAAATGGCCACTGGAGGTGACTCCCTGCCCTGTTTGCTGGGGTTCATCAGGAGTGAGCTCACGGGAACAGTAGATCCCATACAAGGCCTTGATTAACATCAGGAGCTCAGATTGCATTTGCTGCTTCCAAAAAGGCTTTTATTGTCTGATTTTTTTTTGTTAAAGCAGCAGCAGATTTCAGTAAAATAAATTCTCAGTCAATCCCGCCTTTGCACATTCCACATGCTGGCACGTGCATCAGCCAAGCATTTGGGCTAAAATTATCTGTGCTATCATTAGGAAGGAACATATGGATTGATGGAACCTAAGTGCAGAAAAGAGCTGTGTGCTCTGCTGCAGGCTCACCCTGAAGGGAGCAGTTCCTGGTCAGCTCAGCTGGCACCTGGGAGAGGTGTGACCTGTTCTCTTTGTGTGTTGGGCTGCTGCTGGATGGGCACTGAGGGCACTGGACAGGGCATTGGGCACTGAGGGCACTGGGCACAGCACTGCCCCAGGGCCAGCACTCAGACCTGTTCCTGCCCCTGTGCTCCTGCCTTCACCCTCACCCTCTGACTGCCAGACTCCTGAGCTAAATCCCTGTGCACAAGCACCATGTTCATGGATTGCAGAGCAGCCCTACAGCTGGGATGGGGTTCTCCCATGTTGCCCAGCTCTCTGGGAGAGCAGGAGCCCTGGGGCTGGAGCTCCTGTGCCTGCTCAGGTGTGCTCAGGTGTGCTCTCAGCAGCACGTGCTCACAGACTGCCAGCCAGGGCCTGTTCTCCCCAAAAGCTGAGCTCTGTGTAGCCAGAACTGCTCAAAAGAACTGCTTAAAGAACCACTTTAGACAAGGTTCCCATGTCCAGTGTTTTCAGCCTTGCCTCTTTTCCCATCACTGATTGCAAAACTTTTAATTAATCATGGACTGAGATGTGAGCGTGCGGTGTCAGTGATGGCTCCTGGGCTGCTGTGGTGCTGAGGGCATGCTGCATGTCCCCTGTGACACAGGAATGACTTCCAGACTGCTGCAGGGAGCCTTCCAGACGGATGGGAGAGTTTCAGATTTAGTCTCTAATATAAATACAAGCTGCATATGCAAGTCCTTCAGTTGGGAAACTGCCTCTTGTTACTGTTTGCAAAGTCAGGCTGAAGCAGCCTCACTATTCCTTGTTCTCTCTCTGCAGTTCAGCACTTGGAGACACAGAGCTTGCCAACCCCAGAGCGCTGAAGGAATGGCTTGCAGAGTTCAGTTTGTAAAATTCTATTTTCAGTGTTTATATTTAGTTTCCGTTTTGTTGGTGTTGCACAGGCTGATCCTGCAAATATTTACCCCAGGAAGGTTTTGTGTGTAGAGTTCCTGGGAGTGCAGTGGGAGCTCAGCCCAGGGAGGGCACAGGCCTGCAGTGGGCTGAGCATGGAGAAATTCAGTTGCATCTTCTGGTCAGGGTTATATATATATATATATATATATATATATACATACATAAACACTTGTCCATGTATATAGCACACACATGTGATGATCCTTTCAGGTTCTGAGAGAGAAAGGCCATTCAAAGCATCACTTACTGATCCCCACCTGAGAGAAGGCTCAGTGAGACAGAAAGCAGCAGCATGGTGAGTGTTCTGTTATGGCATAAATGATGGCATAGACAAGAAAGAAAGAACAAATTGATTTTTAAAAGGAATCCTGAGATGAGATTGCCTACAGGTCTACAATTGTTGCACTGTGGGGAGGGACAGAAACAGCCCCAGACTGCTCTTGTCTGCTTCTCTCTCATTCCTGTTCTCTCCAACACCTTTACAGAGTGAGAGCACCAGTGACAGAGGGTGCAGCAGTCGCAGTTCCCTTCAAGGAGATCTCTCCAACCTTGTGATCTGGGCACACACTCATGGGACCATATGCAACCAGGTCCCAGGCCTGGAATTTATGCAGAACACAGATCATGTCAGCAATGACAATGCTGTGCTGTGGATGTGCAGAGCTGGACATGCCTATCACTGGCACTGTGGGAAGTCACACAACACAGGTGAAGAAGTGACTGAGGCTGTAGGAGGGAGAAAGAGGCTAGTGTCTTCTGAGTCTTTGGCAAGGGAATCCAGCTTTGAGGAAAAGAAGCCCAAGCTGACCCCATCATCTTTTGAGATGGATCAAGAAGATTCTGGGAACACAGGGTCATGTGGCAGATCCCAAGGGGTCACTGAGCAGAAGGCTGAAAGCCCCTACAAAAGAAATAACGAGCCCAAGGGGAGTCAAAATACCTGGAAACCCAAAACATTATTCTCTGCAGCAGAGCAGCACTTCTCCCTGTCTGGTAGTAGAGTCCAGACTGGTGAACAGGATGTGAAGTCCAAAAGCTGCAAAGATGTACAGATCATCATCTCTGATGAAGAGCAGAGTGAGGCAGATGAATACAACCAAGGAGGCAGAATCAGCCAGGATAAAGTGTCAGAGCCATCTGCTGAGAAGTTGCAGACACACCACTGCCAGAAGATGGCATTGCACCAGCCAACAGCCTCCCAAAAACCTGCCTTTGCCCCCAAGGCAAAGCCACCCCTAGCCCGTGCCTACATTATGCAGGCTCCTGTCAGCAACTCGGACGACCTGAGCAAGAACATCCTGAGGCTGGCTCCTTCCACTGCTGCAGGGCCCATGGCTGAAACTTCCAGAGCAAGGAGCCTCCCGGGGTCAGCAGCACCAAAGGTATGTCTCAAACCTCTTCCTGTCCCCAGCACTGAAGCCAAGGCCCAGCTTGAACCACAGCCCTCAGTGATGTTCTTTGAGCTCCAAACCACTGCTGCTTTTCAGCAACATCTCCAGCTGAGCCCTCCAGAGTGTGGCACACTGGGAATGGGCTCCAGTGGGGATGGTGCTGAGGATGTGGGTGAGGACAGTGACACATCAGGATCTGGGCAGACACCTTGTTCTTCAACTTTCCAGAGTCCAGAGAGCCATCCACCTGCAGCCTCAAACGGAGGTAAGACAGTGAGAGACAGTGGAGTTCTGTGCCTGCAGGGGTGTGGGGGTGTTCCATTAATCACTTTCCCAAAATATCCAGGGAGGGCGAGTTCACATCACTGCCAAGATCTGTACTGCAGCATCCAAGTAAATCTCTTGGATTTGGAGTACTCCTGTTTCTGCTTTTGTAGGGAATGCCCTTCTCTGGGATACCCAAAGGTGTTCCTGGCTGTGCCCCAGCCCCAACATCCCAGTTTGAATACTTTGGTCTTCAGTTTTACCCAGTACCCCCACACAGTATATTGGCTGTACTTGAGAGTCCCTGTGGGAAACTGGAGCTAGAGCAGGGAACTCAGGTCTCAGGAGAAAGAAACAAGAGGAAATAATGCAGAGAAATTGTGGCCAAAGCTCTGGCTGCACCAAGGCCAGTGTCAAAACCTCCCAGTGCTGCCAGTGGCAGCAGAGAGTCAGTCCTGCATAGGAAATGCAGAACACCACACATTGCTTTAGTCCTTGCAAGAATTAAGGTTTTTGTATGTGCTGTCCTGCAGCACAGGGGCCTGGGCATGTCCTTGTGAAGGGCAGAGGTTGCTGAGGCAGCATTTGGGGTCTGCCTGGGATGTGCTTACAGCACCAGTGCTGGTCCTGAAAAGGCTTAGGGGTTGTTGTTCCTTTTGGAGCCATAACCACACAAACTGCCACAGTTGGGGTTTGGGAGCAGTATTTTACTATTTTCATAACTGACATCATGTGTCATGTGAAGGGACTGGGAATTCTTCTGGAAATGTCTGTAGTGGCTGTTTCTGCCAAGGTAACTGGCTCATGGCACAGAGGAGGCCTCAGCATGACTGATTCATGAGCTGTTCCTCTCTGCACCTGGAGCAGTCAGTACAAAACAGGCCAAAACCCCAAACCAGTGGGACAGCCATCAGTCTTTCAGGATGACAACTAAGCCTGTAAAAAAGAACCTGGTGCAAAAAGGTGTTGGCTCATGAGCCCTTTTCCATCACCCCATCCTCAGCCCTGGACGAGTCACAGGCGAGCAGATGGAGCTTTCCAGCAATCCAAAGAATTCATTTCTCATGCTACATCGAACTAGGTAGATGTGGTATTGCCATGGCAACTTGGGAGAGAGCCCAACTGGAATCCTGGCAATCCTTTAAACAAAATCATAGTAGACTTTTACTCACCTGTTTGTTCTTCCTCACCATCCACCCCAACCTTTGGTTCGTGCTGTTATTTCACAGTGAAAGGGAAATTTCCCTGTATGGCAGTGAGCAGGGCCAGCTGCCAAGGGAGAGGGAGCATGAAGGAGCCCAACTTTCCCTGGAGAGCTGGGCAGTGTTGGGTTGTGCTGTCTTGTGGAAAACACAAATATTACCCACAGTTCTAGGGGAAGGGATTTGGGAGAGTCCTGTCCTCTCTGAATGGCTTCCAGAAGCAGATAGACACTATCCTGTACCTCCTTATGTTTTACTGATCTTTGTGGATTCTTCCTGTCCACAAATCTGTGTCTTGTCTTTTAGATGTGCTGAAGAAGCAGGAGAAAAAGAAAAGCTTTAGCACTGGAGACATAAAAGTGTTTGAAGACTGGCTGAAGGGGCACCACCCCTCCGAAACGCGCAAGATCCACACGCTGCCTCCTGCAGAGCTCGACCACTACCTGGTGTCCTTCTTCAGCTCTGCCAAGAAACAGAATGGCAAAGATTTTTCTGCCAGTTCCTTAAACATCTTCCGGTGCAACATCAACAGGTACCTCCTAGACCACAACTACCAGCACAGCATATTGAGAGGGCCAGAGTTCAAGGCCTCTCAGGAAGCCTTTAAATTAAAGCATTGGTATCTGTTTCAAAAGAAGGAGGAAGGGTGGAATGTTGTGGAGAACCTGACAGATGAAGATGTGAAAAGCCTTCTTGAGAAGGGAATTTTAAGCATGACAGACCCTCGGGGCTTGTTGTACCTCGTTTTCATCACCCTCATTAGGGGGTTTGGGGCAAGCACCCACCACCAGGCCCACCAGCTGTATTGGGGACAGGTGGTGCTGAGGAAGACCAGAGGAGAGGTGGAGTACTTGGAATGGAGGGAGGATCTGAGCTCCAGGGGAAACGAAGGGGAGCTAAACCCACGGCTCTTTGCCAGGCCTGAGGATCCAGAGAACTGCCCGGTTGCCAGTTACAAGGAGTATGCCAGGAGGAGGCCAGCAGACATGCTGGATGACAACCACCCTCTTTACTTGTCTCCCAGGTCACTGTGCTCTGTCTGGGACAAAGTGTGGTACTGCAGGAAGGCACTGTCAAAAATCAAAATTGATTGTATTTTGAAAGTTATTACCCAGGAAATCAGAGGAGCAGTAAGGAAGACCAAGAAATAGGGGTGTCCCTTCAGCTTTACCCCTTCAACCACTCCAAGGCTGCTCTGAAACACAATCCTACTGCAATATTTGGTGTAGGTTGAGAACAGACATCCTTCTGCTGGGCTTCACCTTGGCACTGAAGGTACCTACAGATCTGCAGCGCCTTGGCTGTCAGGGAAGTTTCTTAGTTGTTGTTTCTGTTACTGGAATTGATAATTCAAAGAGTTAATGAGTGTCTTCAGTTTCACGTTTGCCAAACGAGTTAATGTTCTACCACACGGTCAATGCTGTTAGAAACCACCACTGCTGGTACAGAGTTGGGTGGCAGAGCCTGGCCAGGAGCATCAGCTGCACCCACATTTTGAGGCTGACACCCCACACAGCTCAGCCTGTGGGGAAGCATGAGCAGCAGGAGAGTGATGATGCTGCCAATCCCAACCTTGCAAGAATGCTTCTGACAAGGTTCAGGTCATTTCCCTTAGGGAAAGATTTGTAGATTGAAGAAGTTGTGGCTGTTTTAAGAAGTTATTTAAAGTGTCTGACAATGTTGAAAGGTTTTATGGTAAGTGGTTTCCCTGGAGTGCAAAACACAGCTCCACAAAGGCACTGGGAGGTGTGCTCAGCTCTGCTCAGCTGCACCAGCACTGTGTAGTGCCTGTTACAGCTCAGTCAGGTTTTTGGTTGCATTGTTGGCAGAGCCAAATAAAAGAGCCTTTAATTCAGTCCTGTCTGTCTGTGTCTGAACAGGAGGTGATGCTTTCCTGGAACACTGGTGTGTTCCCTGTTGAGCTCAGTCTCCCCTGCTCCCCGCCCAGTGGCACAGAGCTTTGTGCCCTTTGAAGCCCTAGGAGCCATTCCCATGATGTCAAATGAAGCCTTGGGGGTCAAGCTCTTTGCCCCACTTGATCCCATCCAACCAACTGAACATCAAGAAGTAACTTAAGGACGTTTGAAGAGACATAAAACCAGACAAACTGCCCAGGTGCTGGAGGGTGTCTGCTGCCTCCTCTTGTGCTTTGGAGCACGGGTGGCATCACCTTGACTCCCGGACTGAGAGCTGTCCCGAGGGTCCCACCAGTCCCGGGTCACACCTCTGCTCCCCGCCTCCCCCAGACCCCCAGACCACCCCGGTTCGGGCTCTTTCCTCCCCGTTGCTGCTCGGTTCGGCCCACGCCCAAAGCTCGGCAACGAGCAGCTGCTGACGGGAAGAACGGGTGGGGTGGTACCGTCTGCCAGCTCTGCCCTGTCCCAGCACCTGGGCACCTCCCTGGGGCTCCACCGGGGAAACCCCGGCCAGCGCCCGCACCGGGACCCCCCCGTCAGCAGAGTGGGGTCGGTACCGGGGTCTCGGTGGATCCGTACCGGACCCCAGCCAGCGCTTGCGTAGCGGGTCGGTACCGGGTCCCGGCGGGTCCGTACCGGGGTCTCAGTGGATCGGTACCGGACTCCGGACAGCGCTTGCGGAGGGGGTCGGTACCGGGGTCCCGGCGGGTCCGTACCGGAGCCGCGGGCGCTGCCCGGGAGCCCCCTAGCGGGGGCGGGCGGATGGGCACGGGGCGCAGCGCGGTTGGGGGGTCGAACGGGACTTTCAAGCCCACCCGGTGCCACCCCCCGGTGCCACCCTGCAGTGCCGCCCCCGCCCCGCGCAGGGGTTCCTCCCACCGGCCCCGGGTGTTCCCAGGCCCGCCCGGTGGGACCCCGGTGCTCCCCCAGCCGCAGCCCCGCATCCCAACCCCCAATCCCATCCCGGGGCTTCTCTGAAACACCGGAACAAAACCAGTAGAGCAGGCGGACAGAACAGGCCTGGAAGACCGAGGGAGTATAACAACTCTTTAATAAATTAGCAAAATAAACAGCATTTATATATATTTTTATATTCTATTGCTGCATCTCCGTGGATCACAGGAGTTAAACCAATGTTGATTCCCAAGTCCCACAGCAACACTGATCCAGAGGCCTCAGTTCAGGTACCTCCAAGGCAATGCTCAGCCTTGCAGTACTTAAAAACCTAAAACCACTGAGAAATAAAACAGCTTTTTTGTAAGCCTGAGACACAGCTCCCGAGGGGCAATGTGAATTATCGGGTGATTTCACCTGGCTGGCTCCAGGCGGAAATGATTAAAAAGATACTGATCCAATTTTTTCCCTCTTAAGAAAAAAAAAAAGTGTTCCTCCACCCCGCAGGGAGGAGGAGGAAGGAGCTGATCTATTGCATGGAAGGATTATCAGTTTAACAATAAACCAGATTGATTAGCAGGGTTCACGTCTCTGATTGTTGCGGTGGCCAAGGGTGGAACTGATCGAGTATTTAGGTCATGCATCAGCTGGTTGTGAGCAGGGCCAGCCCCCAGCCCGGGGTCCCTCAGTCCTCATCCCGCACGTACTGCCCCGCCTCCCAGCGCTGGGCCATGACGCTCTTGTGGCGAAACACTCGGGTGCTTTCCACCACCTGCAGAGACCAGAACGTGCAGGATCTTTATAAAGAAGAGACTTTCACAACGATCTGCTTGGCAGAGCTGCTCCCCCTCCCCCTGCCGGCTCCCCAGCCCGCTCTGCCTGACCCAGTGTCCACCTGAGTGGTGCCCGTGGGAGCCAGGACCATCCTGTCCACCCCTGTCCGTCCCACAAAGCCTCCAGGAGTGAGGGGAGCCGGGGAAGGTGGGAGGTGTCAGGGCTTTACCTCTGTGTTGACCTTGTCGACGGGTTCAATGCCTGCATACTGTGGAAAGAGGAAAACAAGATTAGATAATGGCAGCCTGGCAAGGGAATATCCAGAGACTGCTGGATCTGGCTGCCAGCAGGGGCACAGGATAGGCAAGGGAAGGCAGCACATGCAGCCAAGCCCTCCCTGGTCTACCACCAAGGTCAGCAGCTGGATCTCCAGCTGCAGGTGGGAGTCAGGAACGGCCACCTCCAGCCCCAGAGCCACCAGTATTCTCCCAGGCTCAACCCCCCAACCACTTGGCACAAGCAGGGTGGGCATGTTCACCTTTCCATCCTCCTTCACCCTCCTCCTCCGCTCCTCAAAGGGGCTGGAACCTGATGAGTCAGGGGTGAGGGTCTCTGCACTGCCGTGGGAGGAGCTGGTCACTCTCAGCGGGGTGAAGGATGAGATCAGCCCCAGGACCCCCGGCTGGTGTGAGGCAGGAGAGGAGGCAGGAGACTCGGACACTGAGTAGTTGCCACTGGCACCTGAGGCAGCTTTGAGAGAAAGAACATTGGGGGGGTGACCTCAGTTCCACTCCCAGGGGGTGGAGACCCACAGGAGTGTCAGGCCTCCATAGCAGGTCCAGCAGGTTTGGTCATAGCCTGGACCCCATGCCTGGGGCCCAGGCAGGGACTGCAGGAACAAGGGGTAAAAATGCATTAGCTGGGCCCTTCCAGCCCTGTTTGCTGCTGTAACGTGACACAAACTCATCGAGACCTGAGCAGCTCTAATCCTGCAGAGCCTAACCCTCCTCAGCAGCAGTTCTGCTGACTCCAGTGTGCTGGTATCAAGTTCTCCCAGGACAACCTGCTACCTGCACACCAGAATCCTTACAGCCATCCCACCAAATCATTTCTCTGTCCCTCTGCTCCCTCACCAGAGCTGTGCCGAGAGCGGGAGCCCTCCTGGGGACCGGCACTGCTGTAGGTGTCCATCAGCCGCCGCCGCTGCTCCTGGAGCTCCTCTTCCCTCTGCAGGTCACTCCGGATCTCCTCCTCGATCAGCGCCGACGTCTGCGGCTTCCACGTCCGTAGCCGGTACTGCTCCTCCCGGCCGTCCTCCCTGCGCAGCGGGCTCTGCGTCCCCATGTCCTCCACGAAGGACACCTTGGGCTTCCAGAAGGAGAGGTTCAAGTACTCTCTGGGCAGGACAGCAGTGCTGCTGGGGCTCGGGGTGGAGCCGGGAAGCTTTCCTCCCCGGGAATCCTCGCTCCCCCATTTGCTGGCGCTGGCGGAAGCGTGCTGGGACACCGAGGACTGCTCCCGGCTCCTCTCGCTGGCGGCGAAGCGTGGCTGGGACAGCTGGAAGTGGGCGATGCTCGCCGTGTAGCTGGGAATGCTTCTCCCAGCCCTGGTGTCTTCTGTGGGGCTGGGGCTCGAGGGCTGCTCCACCACAAACTCTTTAACCCAGCTCCTCCTTTCCTCTGCCCGCTTCAGGGGAGTGGGCTTCTCTGGGGGGGCTTCCTCCTGCTCGAACACCCTCCTGCGCTCCTCCAGCTCCTGCTGCGTCCCCCTGTCGTACGCCCCCAGCAGCCTCCCCTGCCTCTTCAGATCTTCCTCACGCTTCGTTTCCTGTTCAATTTCCCTCTGGACGTAAAGGGAAGCGCGGCCTCTGTCCTTCCCTTTCCTGCCTGGGCCGGGAGACGTGTGAATGTTGAGGACAGGCTTGGTCTGGATCTCCACCAGCTCGCTGCTGGAGGTCAGCCGCTGGATCCCCCTTTCCTTCCAGAGGTTCTCCTCCCTTTCCATGGCCATGCGGATCTCCCTCTCGATGGGTGTCTCGTTGCTGACCCTCGTCTCCTTGCCCAGCCCATTGCTGCTGGCCCTCAGATCCACGCCGAAGGTCTCGTTGGAGGCGCTTCCATCGCTGGCATAGCCCGCAGTGGCTTCGGTATACATCTCACCCAAGCCAGAGTCCAGGTCTTCTCTGGACCCTGCTTTGGTCAGGATGGACATCTTCCCAATGGGATGTGACCTTTCTGTGTGAGCTTTTCTGGGAGCATAAGCCTCCTCTTTCTCGGGTGTCTTGTAGGAGGACACATCATAAACCTGGTAAACACTCTTGTCTGTCCCGCTCTGGCTTGATGCACCAGCACTGCTGTAGCCTCTTGTACCCTTCATGGCCATCTCAGGGCTGTACCACTCTTCTCTGGAGACTTTTGTCACTGACTCTGGCCTTGGGGACATGGCCTGCTGCCCTGGGCTGAAAAATGAGCCGGGGCTGGTCTTCTCCAGCATCAGGAACTGCTGCCGAGCCGCAGAGAAGTTGATCTGCTCCGTGTCAATATTCTCAGGGTCAACGGGAGTTGCAGCCCTGCCTGGGGAAGGTTTGTCAAACCAGATGGCAAAGCTGGTGGGGACACTGCCTGTGTGCCTGCCTTCACCTTGGCTGCCCATGCTGGTGCTGATGGAGCCCAGCTCATCCATGGAGCTCCACCTCTCTGCGATTGTGGAGCTCTTCCTCATCGCCTGGCTCCGGATGACCTCCTTCCTCTCATCTTCGAGCTCCCTGGCTTTCTCAGGTGAGATGTTGGGTGGAGGGACCCTGTACAGGTCTTGCTCCTCATCATCATAGAGCTTCGAGGGTTTCCTCTCACCCTTGTAAGCCCGGAGGTCGTACAGGCTTCCCGATCTCACCACCTCTAGCTTGGACTCCCTGTCAGGGGACGGGGTCCAGACATCTCTTCCACCCTCCAGGAAATAGGAGGGTGACTGGGACCTCCTCTTCCAGCTGTAGCCATTTTCCACCCTCTGGGTGCTGTGCTGAGCAGAGCTGAACACATCATCATCACTGCTGGCCCTCAGGTCTGCCAGTGAGTCGTGCCTGTGCGAGGCCTGTGGCAGCTGGAACACAAGGTGCCTGGTGACTCTGTCCATCTCCTGGGAACAGTCACTCCTGTGCCAATCTTATCCCAGACAGGGGCCACTGCTCAGTTTTGAGGTCACCCTCAGAATCCCAGTTCAGCAGAGGCCAAGGGTCTTGACCTGGCTGGTCCTGCAAGCAGGAGGGGAGAGCAGCCATTAGGAACAGCAGAAGGAGCAGAGATTGAGATGCAGCCCCTCTCCCAGCCTGGTACCACTGTCCTCGGTGTGGGACAGAAACTGCCACACCAGCCTGCCTCTGTGGGGCAGGAGCAGCCAGAGCACAAAGCACCATTCCCCACAGGAGCTGCCACAGAGCCCAGAAATCCACCCCACCTCTGTCCCCCAGCCTGGCCGGGTCCTGAGGGAGCACAGCCAAACCTGCCCAGGCAGTCAGTGCTGCCTGCACCACCAAAGGCAGCAGGACCTCAGCCACAAGCTCCTGGTGGCACCACATCCAGCTGGGCACTGCCCTGGGCACGGACAGCCTCGGCCTCTCCACGTGCCCAGGGCAGGGAGGGAGCTCCAGTCCTGGGCAGCACGGGCAGGGAGAGGTGGTGCCAGGCCTGGGCCACTCCTGCAGGGAATATCTTCTCGTGCCATTTACAGAAAGGATCCTCCAAATAGCCCAGCTCTAGAAACTGGGGTCATAAAAACAGTTTCATGGCTCATAAAACGAGGGGACTTTAACCCCCCTGGCACACAGGGCAGGAGGGAACAGCCCCAGCCTGGGGTCAATCCTCCAGAGCCGGCTGGAACAGCAGATCCCAGACAGGGAGGGGCAGCACAGGTGGGTCCCCATGAGACAGCAGCTGCCACCTCATTGCAGATGCCATCCCTGGCTCCAGAGCTGGTGACACACATGTCACCTGCAGACAAGCTGGATGTGCCTGGAGCCAGCACCACGTCCTGTGCCACGGTTTGCCGAGGTTTAGCCACGGCTTTGCCGTCACCTGTGAGCCCTAGCAGGTCGGGGTGTGTCACTGCTGGGCACCACTCCCAGGCACTCACGGCCTCCTGGGAGTGTGCAGCAAAACTGGAGCAAGGCCACGGTGACAGCAGGGGCAGCCCAGAGCCTGGGGCCACGGTCCTGGCAAGCACAGCTCGGGATGAGGCTGGCCCAGGTGGAGGCAGGTGCCCGGTGTTCCCTGCATCTGGAGCATCCTGGCTCATCCCCAGGACGAGAGCACTCCGTGCCTCCTTCCTTCCTTCCTGCAGCGATTCTGGTGACCTCCAGCCCTCCTGGGATGCACCGTCCTCCCTCCCACAATGCAAGCAGGCCTGGGCCCCAGCCAGGAGCTTTTTAAACCTTTCCTGGGGCAGGAGCACGTGGGTCTCATTAGCCGGGACATCCCGGCCAGCCCCGGGCAATGCCTCACCGCTGGAACTGCTGCCCAGCCCTGTGCCCAGCCCTGGTGGCTCAGCCTCTCTTCCTGAAGCTGTGCCCGGCTGAATTTACCTGTTAATTCCCCTGCTGTGATTCACTCTTGCTCTTTTATTGCCCCCAATGACGAGGATAATGAAAACCATCTGCCCACGCCTCTTACCATGTTTGGGGGGGATGAAATCCCGGCTCGAAGGGGACCCCCTCACCGGGGAGCGCTGGCCCAGGAGGGGAGCAGGGACACAGAAACCAGCTGGGCTCTTATCAGGGCTCCCTGCCGGCTCCACGCAAGCGGAACGGCCCCTCCCAGAGCTGCTCCCAAAACATCCGACCTCCCTCAGCTCCCTCTGGTGCTGTGGCGCTGCAGGGGCCCGGGGGTCCTGGGCTTTTCCCCCCAGCCCAGCCGAGCACCGTGGGAGGTGCTGGGCACAGCAGATGGCATTGCCACCAGTCTGGCCTGGGATCCCCCCCATAATGAGACATCTGGGGCGCCTTCCAGGGTCCCCCCAGTTTGGGGGTTCTCTACAGGGCTATAGAGCTGCAGTGCACCCCCCCCCCGTGCCCCCCATGAGCCAAGGGCTGTCCCCAGACGGGCTGATGCACACAAACATCCCAGCCGGTGTCCATGTCCCTCCGCTGCCCACCCCAGCCAGCGCCAGCCCTCCCTGCACGCCCTCGGTGCCACCATCCCTGCGTGGCCAGGGGCACACAGCGTCCCCCCGGTGCCTGGCACTGCCCTCGCCCCCAGCACGCTGCACTTACTGTCCATGGAGCTGTCGGGGCAGGGGTCCCCATGTCCCCGGGGCTCCCAGCTGGGCTCTGTCTGCCGGGGCGGGGCAGCGCTGGGGTGTGGGGGGGCGGGGGTGGCTGCGGGGCCCTGATAAGCTCAGCACCGGGGAGCTCTGGGCGATTCCAAGAACCACCTTGGGCTCAGTGCCCTGTCCCCAAATTCCTGTGCTGTCGCCACCCTGCTGCAGCTGGTCCCGTGCCCGGGGGGCTCCCTTGGCTCTGACCCGTGGGGTTCAGCGGTGCCCTGATGCACCAACGTGCCACGGTGGTGTGGCCATGCCACCACAGACCTTGCTGCAGCACTTTCTGCCCCTCCATGAACGGCACTGAGGAGCCCTGAAGCTCCAGCAGAAGCTGCACGTCCAGCTCTCCCCTCACCCTGTTAGCCCCAGAGGAGGGGATGGCAGCAGAGCCCCGTGCCAGGAGCAGCCCGGGCACTCCTGTCACACCACGGGGCCACCCAGCTGATAACCCCGTGTTTGCAAGGCGGGTGCCCTCCTGCCACTGCCAATCCCAGCTCCTCGCAGCAGGGCAGCTCCCTGCTTCCCTGGGGACATGCCACCTGCTGTGGACACCTCTGGCAGCTCCCAGGATAAAGGCAGGGCTGTGGCACAGTGTCCTTGGTGCCCTTGGTGCCTGGATCCTGCTGGAGTGGGTGACATTGCCCAGAACTGCCCTCCGTCCTGGCACGGGGTGTCACAGCCAAGCGGGCGATGCCGTGCCAGGCACTCAGCCCTGTCCTTGTCCCCTCTGCCCCCACCAAAGCCCACTCCCGGCCCCACTGCCACCCAAACACAGCACTGGTGTCAGACAGAGCCCAGTTCACCCCAGCTGTGGGTGCTGGGGGTCCCACTTACCCCCTTGGTGCCCTGGTCCCGCCGGGGTGGCACTGCCTGGCCTGGGGACAGCGGCTGGTGGCTGTGGCTGCCAGGCTGCTCTGCGTTTCCGGGCAGGTGAGCAGAGCCTGTTCTACCCTGGGGCTGAGCCAAAGTCCACAGGTGATGCCAAGGAGCCAGGAGCACTCCACGCCCGCCGCAGGGCGTGTGCTGGCACCTGGGCTGGCACCAGCAAGGGTTGAGGTGCCACTGCCTCAGGAGAGAGCCCTGGAATCCCAGCCCTGGGCAGAAGAAGGACCTGCACCAGCCTGGGGATGGACAGAGACCCACAGCCACGTGGTGATGGCACCTGGGGACATCCAGGAAACCGGGCAGCCACACCCCCCCTCATCCCTTTCCTCCCAGCATCCTGGGTGCCCCATACCCCTCTCTCCCCGCATCCTCTGCCCACACAATGAGGGAACAGCAGAACCCATCCCAAACCTTCCACCCCCATCCTCCCAGCATGCCCAGCCCAGCCTCCTCCCACCCATCGGTGCCTCCAGGCTGGTTGTTCACACAGTTTTATTTGCTCGGTTTTGGGTGTTTTACAAACAACGGGGGGTGGGGGGGATGGGATGGGAAAGGGAAGGGAATTCAAACGGCTTCGGCACAAGTGAAAAGCTCAGGGGCACGGGAAGTGCACTTCAGCAGAGCTGGGAGGGGACAGGGGCGCTGTGGGGCGGGGTGGGGACGATGCCAGGCCCACCACCCACTCCTCTCACACCCCAGCCCCCACCCGGGGGTCTGGTCCTGCTCCCCAGCACCCCCGGGGCCGGACTGGGCTGGGGGTCAAAGCCAACCGAGGGGCAGGGGGTGCCGGGGGGGGGGAGGGAGCCCCAGCTTGGGGCTGGGGGGATTGCAGGGCACAGGGTGGGATGGGGTGGGTGGTGTTGGCCCCTGACGTGGGGTGGCAAGAGGTGACATTCCCCCCAGGACTGTGGGGGCAGGTGCCCGTGGCACCCAGCCCGTGCCCTGCTCTGCAGCATTGGGGCTCCAGCGATGCCCAGCAGTGGATGGGGCAGGAGAGGCCCCCCCTTTCCCCTGGCAGTGCCCTCCCAAAGCCCCCCCTTCCCCAGCCCTGCCTCTCCCAGGGGCTGTGGGTGCCTGGCTGGGGCTCAGGACAGGGGTGGCACCATGAGCCCTCCCCCCCTCAGCCCTGCAGTGACTCTACTGGGGGGAAAACTGCAGCCTGGGTGGTACCTGGGGGACAACGGGGATGGCATGGGGACAGGGGGTGTCACTGCTCACACAAGGGGAGGGTGGGGAAGGAAGGCCCATCCTTGGGGGAGCTGAGCCCCGTCCCTGGCTGCTCGACCAGCGGTGTCCTGGTGGGCTGGGCAGCCTGGATGCTGCTCCACACACATTTTGGGGGACTGGCCCAGCCTCACAGCAGAAGGAACCCTCTCACACCTGAACAAGGATCCCTCACTAGCGCCTGCAACCCAGCCCAAAGCTCCTGGATAAGCATCTGGGCACTGCCAGCCCAGCTGCTGCGGCTCAGGGGCAGCTGATGTGGGCACTGGGGACCAAAATCCATGGGGGCCCCCCCGCCTGCCCCAGCTGGTCTCAGTGGGGAGGAAACGCTGGTGCTGGTGGTGAAATCCCCACTGAAGGGCTGGGGTGCAGGGTGGGCAGCAGGGAGGCTGCCCTCTGTGGGGCACCACACCCCTGGCAGCTCCCAGTGGCAGGACTGGGGTCAACAGGGCCACCCCACTCCCCTGGGGGACCCAAAGCTGCAGCCCAGGACCCCAGAACGTGGCTCTGCAAAGCTGCTGAGAGGCAGGAAGGGAACAGAGGATGCTGGGCCACACTCCTGCTGCCACGAGGAAACACAGGACCCCCAACCCATTCCTGCCCCACAAGGCTGGGCCCCCCAAGTTGCCCTTCCCTCGCTGGCACTGCCCCAGGGGGACACGGGCACAGTTCAGCCCCCTGAGCTGGCAGAGCCCGGTGGCACCGGCTGGCAGCCGAGACAGAGGAATGGCTGTCACTGCCAGCAGCAGAGTGAGGCTCCAGCTCGTGGAGCTGAGCCCGGGAGGAGCAGGGCAGGCCTGGGGACAGCCTGGGCTAACCCTGCAGGAGCCCCAGGCGGCCCTGGCCATCACCACAGCCCAGTACCAGGGAGGGATGGACGCTGCCCTCCATGCCCTTCCCTTGCTCTGCCCTCGAGGGCTTGGGGAGCGCGGGGATGAGGACACGAGATGGAGCAGAGATGTCCACGGGCAGCCAGCGGCCAACAGAGCCCGGCCTTGCCCCGCTGGAGGAGCGGACGATGGAGGCACAGAGGGAGGGGCTGGCACAGGGCTGGCTCCGATGCCCGCCGTGGGCTGGGCCAAGGGTGGGTCCCGCTGGTGGCGGCTCCCGGGGAGTCATCCACGGACACAGCGTCGTCCTCCGATCCCCTGCCCGGCGGCTCCATCCTCCGACGGGGGTGGGACAGTGTCGGTGACAGAGGGAACGGCCCCGCTGCCGGTGGGGACGAGGCGGGGCTGTGATGGGGTGGGCGCACTGTGGGGCGAGGGGGGTCACTAATAAATACCACAGGCAGCGCTGGTGGGGGGCGGCACGGGGCTGGCATCGGGCAGATGGGGCGGGCATCGCCACGGCCCCGTTGGCGGCACCACGTTGGATCTCCCCGGTTCTGCAGAAAGAGGGGCCGTGTCCGGTGGGGGGGGGGAGCCCGGGGGGGAAGGGGCTCGGCGGGGGCTCACATCACCGTGCAGCACTTGCAGCGCTGCTTCTTCACGTCTGTCTCCTGCTCGGCCTCCTTGGCATCTGTGGCGTTGGCACCCGGCTTCTGCCCGCCCGCGCCCTCCTCGCCCACGGGCTGGGCGGCCGCCGGCTCCAGGGCGGTGCCGTTGGGCGGCGTGTGGTCCTTGTGTGCCGGCTCCGCCTTGCTCTCGGCATCCTCGATCACCACCAGCTCCGCCTTGATGGTGCCCTCCAGCCCCAGCACCTTCTTGGTCTCGTTCTCATCCTCCACGTTCTGGTAGCCCATGAAGATCATGGTGACGGGTTGCTCCTGGCTGGCCTCTGTCCCCTCGCCCGGTGGCACCTTGGCTTGCAGCCCCGTGATCTCCCGCCGCGGCGTCGGCTTCTGGCTGCCGGGGGCGCTGCCACCGCCCTTGCCGGCCTTGGCTGGGGTCTGGCGCCCGGCGGCTTCGCTCAGGGTGGCCTCGTCCGCCTTGTGCAGGAGCTCGTCGACCTCGGAGGAGCTGAGCGGGTGGGCCCCGTTCTGCAGGGCCCCGTCCTCGGCGCTCACCGCATGCACCACTGCGGGGACAAGAGGAAGGGAGGTGAGAGGGGCTCGGGATGGGGGCACCAGATGACCTGGCAAAGCTCCTGCTGGCATCACCCACTCAGCCCCGGCTCCTGTGTGGTCAGGGAGTGACCCCTTCCCCTCTCCAAAGGTCCTGCCACTGAGGCTGGGACCCCCACGGCATGCCAACCCTCCCCTCAGCGGAGCTCTGCCAGACCCTCTCTCATCACCTGGCTCCTGCCCGGCAGCAACCAGGGAGACTGAAATAAAAGCCCAGTGGAAAAGCTCAGCAAGCCCTGCAGGAGCCACGGCCGTTTGCCAGGCCAAGCTGCCCATGGTGGGACTGTGTCTGCTGGCAGCCAGCCCGGCCAGGGCCGGTGTGACACTTTGCAGCAGGTCACCACTGCCACCTCTGAGTTCCCAGTGATGCCAGGCAGTTGCTGCCCCACTGTTCCCAGCACATCCAGCAGGACCATTGCACCTGGTGGCCCCGTGCCCAGAGGAGATGGGGCTCTCCCACCCCACTGCTCGTGGCACTGGAGGCAGAGATGTGTGTCATGGCCAGAGCAGCCAAGGGCTCGTTGTGTTTTCCACTCGACCTGGGCCATGATGTGATGGGCAGTGCAGCTGCCTCAGTGGGCAGGCACTGAGTGAGGGACAGTGACCAGCCTGGCAGGGCCACACCGAGGGGGCTGAATGGGAGCGCTGTGTTTTACTTGAAGAGAGCGTTGGTCCACTCAGCCACCACAGTTCCCAGCAGGATGCCCCACTTCCACGGCTGGTCCTTGCCACCACGATGGTCCCTTGGGTCTGGCTGGTCCTTGCCACCACGATGGTCCCTTGGGTCTGGCTGGTCCTTGCCACCACGATGGTCCCTTGGGTTTCACGAGGCTCTCTGGAGCAGGTTCCCAGATGTTCCCAAAAGCAACAGGACCAGTCCCTGGTGCTGCACTTCTACCATCCCCATCAGCCACACTCCCTGCTGCCAGCCTGTGACAGGCCAACGTGGTGCCAGTGCATGTTCCTTGCCCACAGGACAGGCTCCTGAGTCTTGGACACCACAGATCCTCTTCTCTGCTCTGCAGGGTCACGATGTGCAAACCAGGGCTGGCCCCTCTGGGCCATCCACACTATGCTGCCATGACAATCCTGCGTTCCACTGGACTGGAGTTGGTGAGGGATTGCCCTCACAGAGCTGGCAAAGCTGTCAGGAGCAGCCCCTGCACTTCCTCACCCTGCTGGCTGCCCGCTGGCATGTTCAGGTGGCCGCTCCCTGTCCCCTGCCACCGGCGTGGGCTGGCCCGTACCTTTCAGCTCATCCTCGTACACCTTGACCCCCTGCAGACAGTGGTTCTGGGGGAGCATGGTGGTGCTGGACAGGACCTTGGTC
Source organism: Fringilla coelebs (assembly GCF_963513975.1). NCBI lineage: Eukaryota > Metazoa > Chordata > Aves > Passeriformes > Fringillidae > Fringilla > Fringilla coelebs. The sequence goes on along the minus strand of NC_140050.1, from coordinate 5,137,091 downwards.
TCCCCAGTAACTCTGTCCTTCTCCACTGTGATCTCCACCGAGTACATGGCTGGGACACAAAGAGGACAGCGCAGGTTACGGTGGCCCTGGCCCTCCCTGTCCCTCGCTCTGCGGCTGGCGGTGGGACGGTGCGTGGCGGAAGCGCTGAGGTGCTCAGCAGGGCTCAGAGGTGCCCAGCAGGGCTCAGCAGGGATCAGTAGTGCCCAGTGATGCTCAGCGGTGCCCAGCAGGGCTCAGAGGTGCTCAGCAGGGCTCAGAGGTGCCCAGCAGGGCTCAGCAAGGCTTAGTGGTGCCCAGCAGGGATCAGTGGTGCCCAGCGATGCTCAGCGGTGCCCGGCAGGGCTCAGTGGTGCCAGCAATGCTCAGCAGGGCTCAGTGGTGCCCAGCAGGGCCCAGCAGGGCTCAGAGGTTTGCCCAGCAGGGCTCAGAGGTTTGCCCAGCAGGGCCCAGCAGGGCCCAGTGGTGCCCAGCAGGGCTCAGCAGTGTTAGCAAGGCGGCAGCGAGGAGCGGTGAATGGCAGAGGCGGGTGTGACATCCCTGGCACATCCCTCCTCCAGGGACTCCTGTCCATCCTGGTGCTGCTGGCATCACCTTACCTCCAAGGCTGCTGTGGTTCTGGGGCTGAGCCGTGTCTGTCTGTCCAGGCAGTGAGCAGTGCTGCTCATGGGGCCTGGCTGGGAGCCAGGTTCATGCTCAGGGAGGTGCAACCCCCACTGAGGGTGCTGGTGCTGGGACAGCCCCCTGCCCCCACGGGATGGGTGATTCTTGGCATCTCTCCTTCCACTCCTGTCCAGCCCCTGCCAGCAGCAGGGTCCCCTCAGCCCTGGGCATGGTGCTTAGCTCTGAGGATCCCAGGATGGGCTCTGCCCCATGGTGGTGCCATGGTCTGCTCTGAGCCACTGCCCCAAAGCAGAGCAAACCCCTCCAGCAGCACAGCTGGCTGCAGCCCCCCAGCTCAGGCAGCCTGGCCCCGTGTGCCCCACAGCTCCCTGTGCCTCGCACTCTGCTGCCTCACCCCTGCACAGAGAAGCTGCAAACAGAGCAGGAAGGATGAAACTGGAGCAGAGACATGGAGCAGGGCTGAGGCAGAAGGGCCCTGAGCCACAAACCAACCGTGGGGTGAAAGCAAAACCGATGAGGGATGTTCTGTGCCCTGGGCTTGGAAAGGCATCGAGCGGCTGCGGGAGCGGCTGCGCTGGCAGCGAGCTGCAGAGGGGAGGGGGAAGCAGCCTGGAAGGAGCTCTCCTCCCAGGGCAGCGGGCACCTACCCGCCTTCATCATCTCACTGCCTTCCACTGCCTTCATGGGGCTGCTGGAGACCCTCTTGTCAGCTGGAGATGGAGAGGAGAGGTGACTGCCTGAGCCCAAACGAGCGCCTGGTGTGCCCACGGGTCAGGCCCGTGTGTCCCCCCATGGCTGGCACCTGGGAGGGCTCCCCCACCCAGGGCACCACTGCCCAGGAGGGGACATGGGGACAGGGCTCTTGCCTGGCTCTCCCCACCCATTTGGCCTCAGGGCAGCAGGAGGGCATGGCTGGTGCTGAAACAGGGCCGAGGGGGATCAGGATTCACCTACCCTTAACTGTGCCCAGAGGACTCTGCAAAACAGAAGGGAGAGGTTATAGGAGCTTCCAGGACCTGCCACAGACCCTCTGCCTGCACACCCACCACCCACCCAGCCACCCATGCCCACCAGGGCTTGGGACCCTGACCCCAGTGCTGCCCATGGTCAGCAGCCGTGCCCACCTTCTGTGTATTGGGGACAGCCTCAGCCTTCTTCTCCTCCTTGGCTGCCTCTGCCAGGTTCTCCTTGGTCGAAGCCACTGAGCTGCTGTTCTCCAGCATCTCCAGCTCCTTCTCCAGCCTGCAGGAAGAGCCGGGGCTGAGAGGAGTGTGGGACAGGTAACAGCAACACAGTGCAGGGGAGAGGGGACACACAGATTGTCCCCTGGGCTCACAAGGTGCAGGGACACACAGGCTCTGGAATGGCTGTCCCTGCCTCTTTGCAGAGCAAAAGCCAATGGGGTCAGCACCAAGTGGATGGCAGAGACCCTGCCATGGGCACTGAGCAGGGGGAGTGACCCCTGCACACTTGGCAGCCAGAGCAGGGCTGCTCCATCATTGTTCTGCTCCTGCACATGTTCCTCCAAACCCGGTTGAGCTTCCACGAGGGCACTCTCCAGTTCTCAGCCTGGCAGCACAGCCCCACCGGGATGCAGCAGAGGTCGGGGAGTCCCCATGGCTCGGCTGCTGCCCCCGGCAGAGTTCCCCCGGGCTCCTCACACGGCGCCGGCCAGGAATGCACCGCGCCATTAGCCGGACACAAAGGCCCCTTCGTGCCTGACCCCTCTCCGCACCGATGCTCGGTAATTAGCGGCACCGCCGTGACTGATTGCATTCCTGCTGCGCTGCCGGGACACCTCCGAGCCCAGCCGGGGCTGCGGGCCCCGCCGGCGGCTGCCCAGGGACGCGGGGGGTGGGCAGGGGCTGAGCCATCTCCCTGCTCCTTCCCAAGGGCTGGGCCACCACGGTGAGAACGAAGTCTGTGCGAGCCAGCACCCCTGCCATCGAGGGTGCTGGGCAGCCCGCCGGGCATCCCAGCCCGATGTCCCCCACCCTGTGGCTCCCACGGACAGCCAAGGCAGAGCACAGCTGGGGATGGCCGTGCCCAGAGGGGCTGCAGGGCTGGGCAGGCAAGAACCCAGCCAGGGCTCAGGGTTCAGGCTCCAGGGTGAGCCCCAGCAGCACCGTGGGGGGATCTCCTCTCCCAGCAGCTCCAAGCTCAGCGTGCCCTGCCTGTGCCCAGCACATGGGATCCACCTGAATCTCAGCACCCACCCGCCCAGGGGTCTCTGGAGGGACTTGTGTGCCCTCTAACTGCACCCCAACATCCAGCCCCACACCGGCCCTGTTACCTCTGGATGGTTTCCTCCAGCTCCTTGGTCTTCACCTCATCCTCCTGCATCTGTTTCTTCATGGCCTCTTCCTCCTCGGAGGCAGACGCTGGGGCCCCCTCCAGGAGCCATCTCTCCCGCAGAGCCTTGGACTGGGGAGCACAAGGGGGTCACGGTGCTGCCCTCCCCAGCCGGGGAGGCTCCCGGGGGATTCCCGGGGGATGCTCACCTTGAGATGCTGCAGCTGCCGCCTGTCATCCTCGAGCTGCCGCCTTTTGTTCTCGATCTCCGTCTGACGCTTCCGCTTCTCCTGGAGGGACGGGAGCGGCGGGGCCGGGGTGGGCGCGGGGAGGGGGTGAGCGCCGGGCATGGCCGGGCAGGGAGCAGCGGGGCCGAGGGGGAACCCGCGGGGAGTGGGGCTCCCAGCCTCGGGAACACCCCACAGCACGGCTGGTATCGAGTCCCTGCTCTCTCTGGGACTACCTGAGGCATTGAGGGTGTGGAGGGATCGGGGCAGAGTCTGAGCACGGCTCACCATCTCCAAATGTCACCGTCCCCTCGGCCGGCCCCGCGGAGCGAGCTGCCAGCCCCCGCGGGCTCTGCCTTGTCCCCCCCTCGCTGCCACCCATCCTGGGGCTGCTCCAGATCATTTCAGCAGAGTCAGACCCAGCCCGGACGCGTCACCCGGCGCTTTCTCCTCTGGTCCAGAACAATTTGCCCTTTGTGTGGCAGAGATGGGCTGGCTGCCGGCGGGGCTGGGCACTGGGGCTGCACCGGGTGGGTTCAACCAGCCCCGCGCCCCGCTTTGAGCTGGGAGGGGTCGCTCAGCAGGGCCCCCAACTGCTCCCTAATTAATATAATTACTAGTGCCATGCCAGGCATGGCTGGAGAGCACCATCCTCAGCCCTTCCTGGGGAAGGAGGGGGAGGGAATCATCACTCATTTCCCTCACTTGGGACTCGTCAAGGCGCTGCTTCGTTAATTAAACCTCCCAGCTGCCTGTTGCTTGCTCTGTCCCTGTTTCAACTGCGCAGCCAAGCTGTGACACCCCAAGAAGAGTCCCCACAGGGACACACTGGCCTGGGCCATTCTGAGCCCTCATTCAGCTGCTGGAGACCCCCAGTCTGTGGCTGAGCACCTGCCCCAGCCCTCCTGCACCTGCATCCTCCTCCCCTCTGCCCCGTGTGCTGCAGGTGATGCCCTGGGGACGTGGGGACCGGAGCAAGGACTCACCGCGATGGCCTGCAGCCTCTCCTGCTGAAGGGTGCTGGCCTCCACGACCCTGCAGAGAGCAGAGAGCAGCTGTGAGGAGTGACACCAGTGGCAGGTCACTGGGACAGCGTGCAAGCAGCAAACCAGACACTGTGGTACACGGACAAAGGCTGAGCCCTTCCCTTTCACCATCTGCTTCCTCCTCTCTACCCTGGCGCCAAGCAGCCCTCACTGCTAGGCTCCTCCAGGCACCTCTTGGCCCCTGTCCTGCACAAATCCTGCCTTTCCCAGCCCCTGGAGCACTCATCTCATGCAGACCCGCTCCTGCCGTGGTGCAGATGGAAGCTGTGAGCACGGAGGGGCTGGAGCAGGACGCTGCTGGAGCAGGACGCTGCTGGCTGCCCCGTGTTCCAGTCTGGCTCATGCTTTCCATTCCAATTTCCATTCCCTTTCTTGGCTGCTCACACCTTTCCCCGACTGTGACCTTTCCGGGCTGCACACACAGGCACATGTGCACAGACAGACGTACCGACACACATGTGTGCAGACAGACACACACATGTGCACAGAGAGACACACGGACACAGACACACAACAGCAGCCTCTGCTCCCCGTGGCACCCCTGGGCACCTCTGCAGCCCAGCCGTGCCAGGATGCTGCCGCTGGCAGCCCCTCTCTGGCCCGGCACGGCTCTGCCAGTGCGCTGGCGTGGGGCACGGAGGGGTTACCCCCAACCCCGCGGCCATCTGTTCCCGTCCCCACCCTCCTTGTCCCCAAGGTGTGGTGACCCAGCCCGGCAGGACCCCCCCCAGCCGCGGGGCAGCAGGTGCGGGGGCAGTGCCCGGCTGGGACCGGGATGCTCCAGCGCCACGGGAGCCGCTGGCTGCCGGCCAGACGGTGCTAATGAAGTGCTGAGCTGTGGCATTAATTAGGGTGGGAGGCACTGAGGTATTGTCAGGCGATGGATCAGCTCTGCTTGCTTCCTAGAGCAAGGGACAGACAGAGAGGTGGGCTCCGTGCTCCCAGGGAGGGAGTTTGCCAAAGATGGGTGCTGAGTGCCACACACGACACCCTGGGCTCTGCCCTCCCGTGTGTGTGCCCTCACAGAGGCTTTCCCACGACTCAAACGGGCTCTGCAGGGTGAGAGGAGCTCCTGCCTCCCCCTGCTCCCTCCTCGAAGTCGGCAATTAACTGGGAGCTGTTCAGAGGCGCCGTCCTCCCCTCACCCCACACCCTGGGGATCCCTGCAAAAATCCAGGCCAGGAAAACAACCGGGGAAGGTGTCGCTTTTGTGGTGGTTATTTTTGTGCTGTTTGCAGCGACGCTGTGACTGCTCCACCGGCGCAGGCGCAGGGCACCGCTCTCACACCCCTGTGTCCCTCAGCACCCCACACCCCACCATCACAGGCTCCCTCCTGGTCTGGGTCCTCTCAGTCCAGCCCTTGGCACCCCACACTCCCAGGGCGTTGAACTGGGCCCTGTTTCTCTCCTGGATCTTGCCCTGTTCCATGGATCCAAACTTTTACAGCATTCCTGAAACATTCTGTTCTGCTTTTCCTCCCTCCTCCATCCTCTTTATTTTCCATTATTTGCTACAGTCTCCACATTCCCAGGTCAGACGCCAGGAATCTTCCTGGCCCAGGGAGAGACACAAAACAGGCTGGATGCCCCTTGCTGCAATCTCTCAGCCTGCTCAGACCCTGCCCTGGGGGCTCTGATCCATCCAGGGGGGCTGAGCAGGGACCACCCCGGCCCCCCCAGTCCCTGCCTGCTGGGACCAGGTGCTGAGGTGGAGGGAGGGGGTCCCAGGCTCTCCAAAATCCCCATCCTGCCTGCCATGACCTGTCTGAGGTCGGTGTGATGGGGCCCAGCTGGCCCTTGTGACTGATGGAGGCGGTTCCCTGGCGACGGTTCCCTGGCAACAGTGCCATGGCAACGGCGCCATGGCAACGGGAGAGTGCCAAGGGGATGTGGGGGGATGCTCAGGGGGATGTGGGGGGATGCTCATGGTGACAGAGGGACCACTGGGGCTGGGGTGTCCTCCCCAGGCCTGGCACCCTGACAGAGTGCCAGTCAGAGCTGCAGCATCACTGGAGCCTCCTTAGGGGTTCTGGTGCTCCTGATCCATCCTGGGTGCCAGCAAAGGTGGGAAGGTGATCCCAGGGCCACCGAGCTCCTCAGGAGCCAGCAGCCCAGACAAGGAGCAAGGAGAAGGAGCAGGGACATGGGGGATGACACCCTGGGAGCTCCAGCAGCCATCCCCAGGCCCGAGGCTGGACCCACACACACGTGTGAGCACACACACACACACACACACACACACACACACACACACACACCCGTGCTCTCCCTGGGCTCTCCAGCTCTTTCCAGCCCTGCTGATGCTGCCGTTTCCCACCATCACAAGGGAAGCCCGTGACCTTTTGTCTCCTCCCGCCTGACATGAAACAATAATGTTTATTTGCCTTCCTCCGTTTTTTCCCATTAGCTCATCCAAATGTGTGAAGAGCCGTTTCAAGCTGCTCCTCTGCTCCGCTGACCTCCCCTCCCTCCCCACCCGCTCAGCTCCAAGCTGGGGGAAATCAGGAGAGCTCCCTGCATGGGCACCAGCCCTGTGCAGGCCCGGGGTGTGCGGTGAAGGCAGCAATCGAGGCATCAGCGCTGATTTCCAGCTCCGTTCCCATGCCAGGAGCCGGGCCCGGAGTGACGCGGCCGTGGCGAGGCTGCAAAGCTCTGTCACAAAGCCATTAACAGCGGGGCCGGGATCGAACGCCCCCGATGGCAGCCGAGGGAGGGAAGGGAAGGGAGGGGAGGGGGCTGCAGCCGCCCCGGGGCCGCCACGCATCGACCATGAAGGCAAATGCATCAGCGGCAGCGGCTCGGGCAGGGATGGGCAGAAATGAGCGCGGGCAGCGAGCGGCGTGGCCAGCCCGGGGTGGGGACCCTGCTCAGGTCCTGCTGCAGGGGGGCTGCCCCTGCCCTGCCCCACAGTGCCCATCGCACTCCTTGCAGCTGCCTGCGCAGCCTCAGCCACCGCCGCTGCCCGGGGAGGGGACAGGGACAGGGGGAGGCGGGGGGAGGAGATGGCAGCCCCAGGCTCCCGAAAACGCAGATGCATTAGAGCAAGCCGAGCTGCCTGATTGATTCTTCGGGCTGAGACGTGGGCTGGGAGTGCCAGGAGAAAATGGATCCCATGAATATTTGATGAACGGAGGCTTGGGGAGGGAGTTTGATTGGAAAATTACAGATCTTTCAAACAATGGTTCAAGTGCCCTCCAAACACTTGGGTTTCCAGCTCCTTTCCAGTTAGAGGAGCAAGGCTCCACCAGGAAACTCCCCCCAGGATTCATGAATGAGAGTGGAGCCGGCTGCTCCCCACCCCCAGGGGCACTGGCTGGCCAGGACAGGCAGTGCTGGCACTGGCCAGGATGTGGCATCTGTCCCCTGTCACCAGCCATCCCTGGGTTCCTGTGTGCCAGCGTGGCTGTGCCACAGCAATGCCATGAACACAGACACACATGATGTTCCAAGGAGCCAGCAGGAAGGTGGATCCAGGCACAGGCACCCCTGGGAGCCCTGACACCCCACAGGGAGCTCAGTGCTCGGCACCGAGCCCAGGGGCTGGGCCCAACCCAGGAAACCTGTCTGGGACAGGATCCACCCGGCTCCTCTCCCTCCTCCAGGCTCATCCTTGTCCCTGACAGTGGCTCCTGTCTGGGACCTGGGGGCTGCTTGTCTCAGGATGCACTGAAGAGATGCAGGAATCTGGGCTGTGCCTCCAGCCCCAGCCCTGTCCCAGGGCACCTCCTCGGCTTTCCTGGGGCACCTCCACTGCTGCAGGCCCAGCTCAGCTCCCAGCTCAGCTCCCAGCCCAGCTGCAGCCACATGAACCCCCACCCCCCTGGGGAAAGGGGCTGTTTCTGGCCAGGAAGCAGGAACACCAACAGCAGCAGCTTCCCAGGAAACCTGCTCCAGTTCCTCCCAGTTCCTCCCAGCAAGGCAGGTCCAGCTGAGAGGCCCATCATGCAGCTGAGCTCTGATCCCCATGATCTGCCAGCCCCAAGCAGGGCTGGCTGCTGCTGTGGGGGGCTGTTGTGGGGTTTATGGCCTCTCTGGGACAGCTGGGAAGGGTGACAGTGCTGCTCCAGCTGGACACAGGGACAGGACAGAGCTGACCCCTTCTGGTTCCTTGCTGGCCAGGAGGCAGCAGGGTCTGGCCTGGGTTTTACTTCTCCCTGGATGCCAGCAGAGAGCAAGGGCTTGAGTGCCTACACAACAGACTCATCAGGCAGAAATCTCCCTCCTTCCCCTGCAACTGCCACCTTCCAACCAGGGAAGGCAGGACCAGGAGAACCCTGGCTCCAAGGAGACCCTCAAAGCCAAGGGGAGAGCAGCAAGCGAGACAAACCAGCAGAGCAGCCAGATGTGAGAAGCAGAACCTCCAGCTGCTCACAAGCACTGACAGCAGCAGGAGCAGAGGGCACGAGAGCAGCTCCAGTGGGACCAGCACAGCCTTTACCAGAGTTGGAAAGTTTCTGCCAGACCTCCCTGGGCACCAGTGGATTGTGGCAGCCAGGACCCTCCTCCAGCCACTGCCTGTGCCAAGGCAGAGCAGGAGCCAGGGCAAAGGCAGCAGTGCCCGCCCCAACACCCCTTGGCTGCCACAGAGCCAGGCCAACAGCAGGGCAGCACCTTGCCATGTCCCCAGCTGCCCTGGGGCCCTCCTAATCCTCCAGCCCCTCAGCCAGGCTCTGGAGCTGAGTGGCTGGAGGGGTTCTGTTGTTTTGCTTCGTGGCTGTGCCCCCCACCCGGGGTCACTCGTGGATTTGCACTCGAAAAAAAGAGACGTTGGCAGGTGCAGTGTGTGGAGCTGGCAGGGGAAACCCTTTGCAGCCCTCCGTGGGCTCTTTGGCCCTCGCTGGGAGGGCTGGTGCAGAGCAGGGGGAATGTGGAGCCACCAGCCTGTCCAGCACCATCCCCCAGCTCAGCCCCAGGAGAGCCCGAGCCCAGCCCGGCAGCTCCTCACCCCCTCCCCAGGGCACGGCACACCCCTCGGCTCTGCCCTTCCCCTCGCTGCTCCCTTTTGGCAAATCAGGCACGTTTTCCTCCCCAAAGAGGCTCCTTCCTGCGGGGACTGTGGCGCCGTGGAGCTGCCCCAAGCCCTGGCCCTGCCTCTGGCCCCTCCAGCAGCACGGGGAGCCTCTCTGCCTCCTCAGCTGCTGCACCCCAATTTCCGCAACATCCCCGCTGCTGCTCCCAGCTCGGTTCCAGCCCCAGATCGGCCAGAGCCCGAGGACACCCCCAGCCCACCCCTCACCAGTGCCCCACGGCCTCGGGGCTCCCAGGTGGTGACAGGCAGTGCTGAAGGACCTGTTGAGCACCCGTTGTGTCAGTAGCCAGTGGCAAGTGGATCCATGCAGGGTGAGGTGCCCACCAGGAGCAGAGGGTGGCTGACCCCAAGCTGCCTGGAGGAACACCCAGTGCCAAACCCAGGCAGCTGCTCGGGTGGGCACCAGAGCCACCAGGCCTGGGTGAGACAGGGCCAGCGCTGGCTTCCAGCACCTCGAGCAGCCCCCCAGCCCTGTGCCCTCCTGGCAGCAGCTGCTGGTGTCGCTAAAGGGGCAAATACAGCACGCGGGTAGGACAGTCGGTGGCCACAAGCCCCTAGTGGCCTCCGCCTGTTCCGTCCTTCCCCCACCCGCCCGGCTCCAAGCTCCCAGCGACCGGTCAGGGCCCCACCGCAGCACACAAAGGATGAGGCCGGGCTCCCAGAGTGTCCGTCTGTCCAGACTTCTCCGCTGGGACCCGGTTGACGAGGATCCCCCGGTCACAGCCGCTTCCCTGGGCAGGGGCTGGGGGTGCAGTGTAGGGAGGGGTCCGCAGCTCTTTCCACCCACTCACCCCACCACACGCAGCAGCAACAACAGGTTCAAAACACAAAAATAAACGCCCTCCCCACCCCCTCCCCTCGCTTCCTGCACCGCTGCCAGCCCCGACACCCCTCGCACCCTCTGCACCCCCGCACCCCCAGCGGGGCCTCCGCTGCTGCCCCCCGAGCCGGCCCTCCGGGACCGGGGAGGGGCCGCACCTGCTGAGCGGCACCGGGGGAAGGAGGCCCCGGGATCGGGGTCCCGAGCCCCAGAACCGAGGGGATGGGAGCCCCCGGGATCGGGGTCCTGAGCTCCAGGATCTGGCGAGATGTGAGCCCCCAGTTTTGGGGCCACAAGCACAGGAACGGGGGGGATGCGAGCCCCACCCCCGGTTTTGGGGGTCCCAAGCCTCAGCATAGGGGGATACAACCTCCAGCACCGGAGTCCTGAATCCCCAGAACCAGGGGGATGCGAGCCTCCGGTTTTGGGGTGCTGAGTGCCCAGGAGCAGGGGGATATGAGACCCCAGGTTCGGACTCCCCAGCCCCGGCATCGGGGGTGTACGGGCCCCCGGTAGGAGCTCCGTGAGCCGGCGGAGCGAGCTTCCCGCAGCCCCGGCGCGGGGTCCCGAGCCCCGGCCCCCGCTCCCCGCTCCCCCCCTCCCCGGTACTGCGGTCTCAGCCGGCGGGGCCCGGGGGAGCCGCGGCCCGGTGCCGGGGTCCCGGCGCGGCTCCGGTACTCACTCCATGGTCCCGGCGGCGGCTCCGGCGGGGGCGGGGGGCGGCGGAGCGGGGCCGGCGGCCGCCGGCGTCCCGGCGCTCAGGGCCCGGCGGGCGGCGGCATCCCCGGCGGGGCTGCGGGATGCGCAGGGATGTCGGGACCGCGCCGGTGCTCCCGCCTCCCTCCCGCACAGCTCCGTCTGCCGGGCGCGCCCCGCCACTGCCGCCGCCCATCATCCGGCCTCGGGGCGCGCCGGGGTTGGTTTCATCTGCTCCTGGGGGTCCCAGCTGGGTCCCGGCCCGCCACCCCTCACCCGGCCTGGGGGGGCCCCGGAGCTGGGGCAGCTGCTGGGGGTCCCGAAGCGGGTCCTGGCCGTGCAGTGCCCGGTGCGGGGCGGGTTGGAGGGGCTGCATTCAGAGCCTCTCCATGAACACAGCCTCTGTCAGGGTGTAACCCCGTTCTGTGAGTGCAGCCACCCCGTCCTGCCTCACTCCAGCAACCAGCGACTCTTTGCTCCCCCTTTCCACTCCCCCATTTCTCAACCCAACGGCCATAATGGGCAAACTGCCACAGGAAGCCCCGAGCCACCCTGCGTTGGGAAATCTGCCCGCTGCCGGGACAGAACTCTGCACTGGGCCCCAGAGCAAGCCGGGCTCTGCAGCGAGGGCCAACACATCCCCCCACCCCATGCCCCCCACCCCCTGCACCCCTTTTTGTGCTCCAGGTTGATGCAGAACAGTGGGAGGAAACTGCCCCTCTGCTCACAGCACCGTCCCAGAGCCACCGGGGCTCTGGAAGGGCTGAAAGAGGCGTCGGATGGGAGCACAGCACAGTCCCTGTGTCACCCACGGCAGTCCCGGGGACACTCTGGAGTCTGAGAGATGTCCTGAGGCCCCGCTGCTGCCACCTCCCTGCGGAGAGGGGTTTCATCCCAGTTAGCTCAAGGAAAAGAGGAGTCAGGGCTGAGAAACTGCTCTGCTCCTCATCTCCCACTCCGGGGGAAGCTGCACGGAGCTCCCCGAGCCCTGAATTGCACAAAGCAGCAACACCCGGAGGAGGAAGCAGGAGGGAAATACCCGCCCTCATGCCAAGGCTCAGCCCCTGGAGGGATTTAAGCCCCCCCACCCCGAGCAGCCCCGGCGGTGGTGGCAGTGGCCCTCTCTGTGCCACCATGATCACAGCTGGGCTCTTCATCCTCAGCCTGGGAGGCTCCGTCCTGCTCCCAGCAGGTAATGAGAGAATTGGGATGCCAGGGCACATCCCCAGGGTGGGAGATATCAACCCTGGGCTCCAACGATCACCTGCACCCACCAGGCACCCAGGGGAGCCAGATCATCGGGGGAAAGGCTGCAGCACCCCATTCCCGGCCCTTCATGGCCTCCATCCAGCTGGACGGGGAGCATGTCTGCGGCGGCTTCCTGGTGTGGCCCAAGTGGGTGATGACAGCTGCCCACTGCTTCATTCCCAGGTGAGCCTTGTCCCCACGTGGGACACGTGCCCCTGGACACGGTGTGGCCCCGTCTAAACAATAACCCCGTCCCAAGGGGTTAAGCTGCCCCCCTTGAGTCCCCCCGGCCATCCCCCCCTCCCCGGTGGCCACCAGCGCCCTCTCAGCCCCGCCTTGGCCACAGGCGCAGCCCCTCGGTGCGGGTGGTGCTGGGAGCCCAGCGGCTGCAGGAGCCCGAGGAGTCCCAGCAGATCTTCAGCGTGGTCGAGTCCATCGCCCACCCGCTCTACAACCGCCGTGCCCCGGACAACGACATCCGCCTGCTCCGGGTGAGTCTGCACCGGGCACCCAGCGGCCGGGCAGTGGGTATCCCGCAGCCCTGGGGTGCGGGAGGGAGCTGGGGTGCCCCACGGTCCTGGGACACCGGGAAGGAGCTGGGGTGTCCACGGCCCCGGGGCACCGGGAGAAGGTGGGGTGCCCCACGGCCCCAGGGCACCGGGAGAAGGTGGGGTGCCCCACGGCCCCGGGCCACCGGGAGGAGGTTGGATGTCCACGGCCCCGGGGCACCGGGAGGAGGTTGGATGTCCACGGCCCCGGGGCACCGGGAGGAGGTTGGATGTCTACGGCCCCGGGGCACCGGGAGGAGGTTGGATGTCCACGGCCCCGGGGCACCGGGAGGAGGAGGGGTGCCCCACGAGGGGCCGAGCCGACACTAGATGTCAGTGCTTCTCCGGAGAAGCAGGACCGCGCCATGGGGTGTGATGGAGGCACTGAGGACACACCGACTGTGGCCGGGTCAGCGGCTCGCGGGCAGCCAAGTCCCTGCGGCAGACTGGGACCAGTGCAGAGGGGTGACAGGGAGGGGCCCAGCCTCTCTAGAGAGAAGGGCAGAGCTGGGGGGGGTCAGCAGGAGCTGGAGTGGGAGGGAGAACCAGGGAGGAGCAGCTGGGGGGGCTCTGCCCCAGCAGCAAAGCCACCCATGGCCTCGCTGCCCCCAGCTGAACTGTTCGGCCACGCTGAACAAGTTCGTGAAGCGGATCCGCCTGCCCTCCCCGCACATCGACCTGAAACCCGGCACTGTCTGCTCCGTGATGGGCTGGGGGGACACCTCCAACTTTGGAGACCAGCCCACGGAGCTGATGGAGACCAACACCAGCATCGTCAAGAGGAGCCTCTGCCGGACGCTGTGGAGGGGCAAGGTCTCGGCCAACATGCTGTGCGGGGCCAGCCGCAGCACCAAGCTGCAGGGAGTCTGTACTGTGAGTGCACCCCCGACCCCTGCCCCACACTGACCCCTCGGGACACCCTCACATCTCCCTCCCACCCCCTCATTCTGCAGGGTGACTCCGGGGGACCCCTGGTCTTCAAGGACAAGGTTCATGGCATCGTCTCCTTCTCTGGAGAGAGGTGTGGGGACCGTCGGTTCCCGGACATCTACACCAAGATCTCCAACTACATTGACTGGGTACATCACGTTGTGCGAAGGTTCCGCCCTCAGAAGGGGGGGCTGAAGCCCTAGGGTGTCTGGGAGTCCTGGGGGCAGGCAGGCTGGGGGAAGAGGGGATGAGATCTCTCGTGGGAGGGGAGAAGAGGGCCAGAACTTCCACATCCTTCAGCTCTGGAGGGGCTGGGAGCTGATGCTCAGGGCTCCTTGACCCAGGTCAGGGCAGGAGCCCCTCTCTGCCCATTGGCAAGGGGTGTTATGTACCCCCTAGGTTACACCAGAAGCCCCCCATACATCCTCCTGCCGTGGCAACATTTACCTTCCTCAATAAACCCTCAGTCCCCACCCCACTGCTCCCCCTGTGTTTTGGTCCCCCTGACTTGTCCTGAGCATGTGTGGATGGAGCAGGGGATGCAGGAGGGAGGGGAGTGCAGCCAGGATCCGCATCCAGGTGCTGCCACCCCAGAAGCATCCCCAGCTGCCTTCCCGCCGGGGTGTGGCTCCCCGTCCCGTCCCAGCCCGTCTCATCCCATCCCGCCTCATCCTGTTCCATCCCGTCCCGCACCGCACCCTCCCCACCGCGCGACGTGACCCCCCAAAGAGGGGAACCACAGACACCCCCCGGGGGCAGGCGGGCTCCCAGCTGCGCTGGGCCGGCGGAACCCGCAGGGATCCCGGCGGGAGCCTCGCCCGCCTCCCCCGCGCTCGCCCCGCCGGAGCTGGGTGCCCGCAGTGGCCGGAGACGTGTGCCGAGCCGCTGCTGGCTCTCCGCTGAGACACGTGTGGCTCTGCCCGGTGTCTCCGGGGACAGACCCAGACGTTCCCTGCTCCTGGCTGTTTGTTTTATCTGCAAATTGCTGGCACAAATTGCCGCGGCTGCTGCAGGGCCTTGCGCGGGGTCAGGAGATGCAAGCCGCAGGCATCGGTGGCTTTGGGGACATCCAGCAGAGAACAGATCCCTGCCGGCCTGCCAGCTTCCAAAGAAGCCCCAAATCCCAGTGGGGTGCTGGCAGTGACAGCGTGGGGCAGAGACCCCCTGGAATGCCGGGACAGCGCTGCCAGCCCGAGGGCATCCGCACTGGCAGGGAGCCTGGAGAGCCGGCGCCTGTCCCGGCTTGTCCCAGACCACCCAAAAACCGGTGGGAAGGCGGCGCCTGACTCACAGCCGTGTTTTGGAAGCTGAAATCTCCCGCTCATCACAGGAGCTGCCGTTGCCGCCGCAGCCCGTGCCCGCGGGCTCGGCACGGAGCCACCCGCCAGCCGCTCCGGGGGCCAAACCCTGCGGCGGGGCGGGCAGGACCGGGAGCTGCCGTGGGCAGGAAGCGCTGCCGGCGGCCGTGGAGGAGCCCAGGCCGCACACCACCGCCTGTAGTGGCACCTAGAAAGGCATGGGCAGCGTTTTGAGAAGTGCCGGACGCACAGCCCCAAAAAGCAGGGGGACGCTGCTGAGCTGGGCGAGTAGAGGGGGGCTGTAGCAGAGCCCCCCCCCCCATGGCCACCCTGGGTTATCTGAGATGTCTTTTCCAACCGAAATGGTTCTGTGATTCTCTGTGATGCGCTGCCGGGCCGGTGATGGCTCCGAGGGGATTGGCCAGGGGTCAGGAGCTGTGGCATGCCGGCCCCCGGCACAGGGGATGCGGCCGAGGGGGATCCGGCTGCAGTTCCTGTGGAGCTCAGCACGCCAAGCCGCAGGCTGCTGCCCGGGAAACATCCCACATCGGGACCCAATTACCGGCAGGAATTGTTTTGTGAAATACCAAACCCTCATGGCACGGCCCGAGATTGGGAACAGATTTATCTGCCGCGGGTTGCTCTTCCCCGCTCTCCCCTTCCCTCCCACCGCACGGAGCAGCCTCGGCTGGGCTGGAAAACCCCAGCATGGAGCTGGAGTAGATGGGATGCAGCTCCTCATGGCTGTGGGGGGCTCCCCACATCCCCAGACCCTGGTGTGGATGCACAGCCCCAAGGAGAACAGGTTTTCCTGCGACCCCAGAACCCAAACAAAACCAGACACGCAGCACTGTTTATTCTGGTTTTTAATTGTAATCCAAATCATAACACAGCCGTAAAATGCCCCAACAATATGGAATAGGGAATGTGGATGTTCCCAAAGCATCTACCTCGGGGGTCAGAACCCAGTCATACAAAAATAGAAAATAAGGTATTTTTATATATAATATATATATGATATTTATATAAAGTC
This sequence comes from Fringilla coelebs, assembly GCF_963513975.1. Classification (NCBI taxonomy): domain Eukaryota; kingdom Metazoa; phylum Chordata; class Aves; order Passeriformes; family Fringillidae; genus Fringilla; species Fringilla coelebs. The sequence continues at coordinate 5,121,303 of NC_140050.1, read as the reverse complement.
AAGAGCTTTTTGGTGTCAGAGCTGAGCTGGTATTTACACAGGTGACAATGGAAGAAATGAGAGAAGGAGTAAAAATAAATACAGGTGTGGGCAGAGCAGGGGGTGCGGGGCCACACGGCCACGCCGAGGGGTCCTGGGGGGGGACAGGGCCAGCTCCCCCCGCAGCCCAGGCTGTGCCCAAAGCTGTTCTGGCAGGCAGGGATTAGGGGGGCTGGGGGCAGCTGTCCTGGGTGATGGGCTCTAGGTAGGGGCATGGTTGTGCCCCCCAGGCAGGGCTGCCACTGCACCAGCCCTCCGGGCACCGGCGTCGCCTCCAAGGATGGTGGGAGCCTGGTCTGAACGGGCCTAGGAAAAACCTAAACTGAAATCCATTTGAACACACACATGCTGAAACTTTAGGAGACAATAACATACATATGTTTTTATATATATATATATAAAAATATATATCTATCTCTCTCCAATCTGATGCAGCGTGCACTGCCTTTCCTGCCACTGGCAGCTGGGGCCGAGCCCCTCAGGGAAGGCGAAAGTGCAGATTCCCTCTAGACCTCGAGCTCCTGGCCAGAAACGTCAGCAGAGTACCGAGAATTAATCCAAAAATAAATAGGCCCAGGGCTGCTGGCCAAGGACACGTGGGGGGGGCCCACGGACACCCCTCCACACCACACTGGCAGCAGGGGAGGGCACCAGAGCATCCCTGGGCACCTCAGCCTGGCTCCGGCCATGAGCCCCCTCCCCTGCTCCCTGGCTGGCAGGATGGGAATCGAGCCCCCTGCGACTGCTTAACATACACAGGGATAAATAAGGATCTTTTAATCTTAATAAATATCAGGTATATGGTTTGTACAATATACACATAATGCCCCTGTCTCCCAGCTCGGCCGAGGGACGATTCACACGTAGTTCTCCTCCACGCTGTCCGTCTCTGCGGAGAATTTGGCCGCAGCTGGAAACAGAGGGAAGTGGTGAGGGGGGTGTGAGAGGTGGGCAGGGGCTGGGGGTCCGTGCCCGCTGCCCCCTGCCCCGCCCTGCTCACCTGAGCAGCTCCCGTAGTGGCGCACGCCGATGGAGCGGCCGCGGTGGCAGGTGGCTCGCCGCAGGTGGCACGCCGAGGGGTAGGTGACGTTGTTGTTGCCACAGAGGGCGTGGTCCAGGCTGGTGGGCTCAGGGCAGGGGGCTGTCCGGCACATCACGCAGTGGGCACTGCCTGTCTGGTCCACCACGCAGGTGTGTGTGCCAGGACACACCACGCTGGAGCAGGACTCTGCAGGGAAGCACAGCGTTGGAGTGACCCCAGGGACAGCCGTGCCCTTCCCACAGTACTCCACCCCGGGCAGGCTTTGGGCATCATCCCAGGCAAATCCAATCCCCTCCCTCCTTTTGCTACCGGGGGACAGAGCAGAGCCAGAGGGTCCTGATCTCCCCATCAGTGCTGTTCCCAAGGGCAGGGGCTGGCAGGGGCCGGCATCCTGAGCACGAGGGAGCTCATGACCTTGAGTCCCCAGGCTCGGCCCTGGCCACAGCTTTGCCAGGCGGGAGGAGCCGAGGCCCAGCTGCAGCAGAGGAGTGCAGGGCTGAGCCTGCTCGGCACAGCGGGACCCGGCTGGGCCAGCAGCCACACGCAGGTGCCTTGGCAGGGAAGCAGCAGCCACTGCAGCCAGGCTGGCAGCTGCCGTGCTGGCCCCGGCGAGAGAGAAGGGCAGGGTCACCCTGGAGCAGAGCCAGCGCTGGATCGAGGGCGCATGGGGGTGGAGGGAGCCTGAGCAGCAGGATCAGGCCCTGCATAGGGCTCTGCTGGGGAGGGTGGAGGCTCGTGCACCCCCATCGTCCCTCCACCCTCCTCTCTTTCCCTGATGGATTGGAAGATTTGGCATCTGCAGCTCCCAACTCCCATTTCTTGCCCCACGTTTCCCTGCGCAGCCCAGAGCTCGACAGGCAAAGCCTTCCAGAAAGGAGGGCTGGAAAAATAACCATAATCCTTCTGACAGCTCTTGGCAGGGCTGGGTGGATCGCTGCACTCTTTACAAAAGAGGAAAAAAAGGGGCTTGACGTTTGTAAATGACATTTTAGGGACTGTTACTGCTCAGCCTGAGGCAAGGCCAAACCCCATTGCACCAACAAGCTGCAATGTCCCCTCAAGGGGCAATGAGACCCATGTACCAGGACAGACCTTCCCTCCTTGAACCACAGGGAATGGGGACAGGATGGGGATGGGATGGGACACAGTGGGGTAGGGGCACAACAGCACCTACTTTTGCATTTGCCCTGGTACATCACTTCGAGGTCGGGGTGGTCTCTGCACTTGGCTGTCAGCAGGTCACACTCGTCCCGGTAGGTGTAGCCATCGGAGCCGCAGACCTGCAGCTTGCGGGGCAGGCTGGAGCAGTCGGGGGCACAGGCACACTGGGGCCGCCCGTGCTTCATCTTGCAGACCTTGTCGGGGCCGCACACCACCCCCTCGCAGCTCTCTGGGGACAGAGGGCAGCAATGCGTGAGTGACTGGCTCATGTCACCCACCAGGGGAGGCTCCGTCCTGCCCGGCCCCACAGCGTGACACCGAGTGGGACAGGGTGTCCCCCCTCGTGGTCCCCAACGCCCCCCGGGTCAGGGCACGCGTGCTGACGCCGAGCTGTCCCAGCAGCATCTGGATCTGCTCAGCCCCGGAGCAGGAGCAGGTCGTTGGCTGCAGCTCCATGAATCCTCCAGTGCTCACCCCAGCCGGAGCCCCGGCTCCGCTCAGCACCAGCTCACTCCTTCCCATCTATTTATTCTTTGGAAGGAGACATTTCTTTTTCTTGTGCAATGGAAAAAATCTATCTCTACAAGGCCCCGGTTGCTGCAGAAGGAGCCGGGCTCTCTGAGCTGTCGGGGCGATGGGAATGCCGCTCCCGGCAGACAATGCCCGCCCCTGTCTCGCTCCCTGACTGGAACACAAGGGCGGGAGGCAGCGGCCAGCGCTGCTCCCCAGACAGGCAGATGCTTTGTCCCCCCAGGTCACCTCCCGGCCAGCGTGGGGGCCAGGTTCAGGGGGTGCTGCCAATGCCCCGGGACTGTGCCCACGCCGGCGGGGATGGAGTGGGGCTGCCAGCTCCAAGCAGGCACCCACGCTGGTGTGCAGGGACACTGGTGCCTCTGCAAGGGGTCAGCAGCAGGGACTTTCCTTTTGATTCCCCTTTGAACTCCCCTTTGCCACCTAAAGCACACACATCCCTCACCCCAAAAATGCCCCCACAGCTCCCAGGACACAGGCACTGCTGGGACACAGCAGCACCCACCAAGAGGAATGCAGGGCAGGAGCAAAAGGATTCCCAAGGTGGGGATTCACCCCCGGCAGGAAGGATCCACACAGACAGGGTGTGTGCTGGGAGCTCTGGGAGGCACAGAGGGGGATTTCCCTGTGGGAGGTGGGCCACCTTAGGAGACATGGAGGAGGAGGAGGGGGAGAAAGAGAAAGAGGAGGATGAGTAAAGAAGATGGAAGAAGGGGAAATTCCCTGTCTGCTTGGCCCAGCTGTCCCTGGGGGAAATTCCCTGCTGAGAAACACTTTCCCATTTTGCTCCCTGATTTCCATAGCTGGGGCCTGTCCCAGAGAAGAGAAGGCAGAGACTGGGGGACCCCAGGACAGAGCAGGGCAGCTCCATGTCCCAAGGCTGCCAGAGCAAACAAGACCCTATCGCCCTCCACTCTAAGATGTTGCCAGCAGTGCAGAATCCAATCATCCAGACTATCCCAGCAAGGGACAGTTGGAGCAGTTGGAAAATCCACCCGTGACCCCAGCCCTGCAGCCTGGCTTCCCCCTGCTCTGGGTCCTCTGGGGGGACACCGTGTCCCCAGCAGCTGGAGCCAGGAATTTCACCTCCCCCCAGAGACCCATTTGCAGAGCCCCCAGGGTCAGGCCAGCACCATCCCTGGCCCACTTTATCCTGGAGTAACCTCTCCCAGCCTCACAAGGCCGGGGAGTGGGAGCACAGCTCCTCTTACCCGCCCTCTTCCAAGGCCTCTGGAGCCTGGTGAGGAGCAGCACCAGCTCCATCTGGATGGGACAGGCAGGGGCTGCCTGAGGGTGGGGGGTTGTGGTGCACGTGCTGGCCAGGCTCTCCAGCGGTTTCCTCAAAGATCCTGCTGCCAGACAGCAACAAACCCCAGGAACCACAGCCCCCTCCATGGTCTGTGGCCACTGTCAGCCCTCCCTGGGACCCCCAGACTCCTGACAGAGATAAGTGAGGCGAGTGCAGACTCCTGGTTGAGGGCTGCCTGTCCCCACTGCACTTTGCCTCCAGCACAGGGGAGCCCCTGGAGAGGGTTCCAGTGCTCCCAGCTCGCTCCAAGCAGGGGCCAGGGGCTGGGATCTCACTCAGCTTTTGGCTGGCACAGTGTGCAGCCCCAAGCCTCAGCAGGACGGGCCTGAGGAGCTGCCATTGCAGCAGCGCTGAGGGGTGCGGGGAGCTGGGGGAAGTGGTTTTGTTAAAAACCTTTTTTCCCTTTAAGCAAATAACAACATGACCTTCCAAAGCCCTGCTCCTGCCTCCTGCGGGCAGCAGGTCCTGGAGCGTGTTCTCACACAGCCACGCAAGGGCTGGAGGAGCCGCAGCTCCGGCACACGCCAAAACATCTGGCGGGGCTGGAACTCACAGCTGGAGAGTTTCCACTTCTGGAACTGCCCGTTACATAAAGCCATTTCACACACGCGCTGGGAGGAGCGAGGGGCAACGGAGGGGAAGAAGAAATAGATCTTTTTTCCTTAGAAAAACCTGACAAAGTTTCCTTCTGAGCAGCCGTGGCGAGGGCAGGGGAGGGAGGCCCCAGCGCAGAGGGGTTAACTTGGGAACAGCCAGCTCCAGATCCTCTCCCTGCACTTGGCTGCCCGGCCAAGACCTGGGTCATGCATCCCTCTCCACTGGGAGAGCAACTAAAATACACTCAAAACGAGAGCAGCTGAGGGACACAGGCTGTCCCGCCAGCCCTGATCCACAGCAGCATCCAACCAGGAGCTGCAGCAGCAGGAGCATGGGGTCAGCAGTCCCTGGGCTCCCTGTGCTGTCCCAGGCCACCAAGGAGAGCCCTTCTGGTGAGGGGCAGCCCAGCCCTGTGCCACTGCATCACCTGCAGCTGCAGGCTCTGAGTATTGCTCCCAGGGCTCCACACATTCCCCACGGGGAGAGCTCAGCCCCACAGCAGCCCCTCACCCCCCAAGCTCCTCACCTTTGCAGGGGTGGCAGGTCACCAGCCCCAGGAAGCCCAGCAGGCTGATCTTGTTGCCTGGATAGGTGTAATTAGACCAGGCCACGTCCACGTTGCCGTTGGCACAGCATTCCTCCCACGTCACGCCTGTCTTCAGGATCATGGTGCACTTGGCCTCCTTCCCCTGCTGCAGCCAGCAGATTCCACCTGTGGAGAGGGCAGAGGGTGAGGGATCCCTGCTGTGCCAGGACCCCTGAGGAGGGCAGAGAGATCCTGGCTGTGGCTGGAGCACCTCGGGACAGAGACACAGGGATCACTCTAGCGCCTGGGACAAATTAGAGAACTTAGAGATGCTCTGTGCTGGCTCCCATGGCACGGGAGCTGTCACAGAGCAGACACCCCCAAGAGTCCCTGGCATGGCAACTCAGTGCCCCCATGGCCACCCCAAAGCTGCTGCCAGCCCTCTTTTGCCAACGGGCTCCAAATCCAGCACTTGGACCACAGGGATGGGCCAGTTATCCCAGCACTCCACGTGATGGATGCTCTGGGAGATGCCCAGCTTGCCAGCCAGGATCTGGGCTTGTAGCTTGCCTCTCCCTTGCCTCTCTGCCCTGTTCCTGCCTGGCTCCACAGAGAGGGGGTCCCAGCCCAGGGCAGCAGACAGAGTGGGGCCAGTGGGTGGCTGCTGTGAGGGCTGGATCTCCTGGCATGTGCCAGCGGCCCCACAGAGGGATGGAACTGTTCTCTGACACGGGAGCCCGACACCCACGGCCTCTGCAGGGAGCATCTGAGCCAGTGGCTGAAGCACAGGGCACTTGCCCCAGCCCTTGGGTCTGGCACTGATCCCTCTGACTCAAAAGCCTGTTTGTTCCGTGACCCACCAGCAAATCAGTTAGATTTTTTTTTTCTTTCTTTCTTTTTTTTTTTTTTTTTGTGAGTGATTTCTTTGCAATTTCCGCCTCTGCAAACCAGCCTCTTGTGACGCTTATTTGGGTTCGTGCTCTCATTAGCTGTGCTTGAGGTTTGCTAAACGGCGAAAGATGGAAGGGAGGGATGGGGGCAGGGACGGGTCTTGCGCTGCCAGGCGAGAGTCGCTCCCCTCCTAAGCAGGATCCACCCGGCTCCAAAGCGGAGCCCGCCCCCGCCCTAGACCCCCTTGTTCCCCCCTTTCCCCACGCACACGATTCTGGTTCGGTCACAAGTCCGGGGGGCTCCCAGCCCGGCTGCATCGCGGGGCAAAGCCCCGGGCTGCGGGAACCGGTGCCCGGACACCCCGGGCAGCACCGGCCGCTCCAGCACGCGGGTTTATTCTCCACGGATTTGTCCGATTGCCTTTCCGAGCTCAATTTCCCGTTACAACACCGCGCGGCCCCCACTCCCCACGGAACATTCAGCATCGTGCGAGGGGGAAGTTGGAAACTCCCGCTCCGCTGCGGGGACACCGGCGGCACCGCACGGCTCCGAGGCGCTGGGAAGGGCTGATAGAGCCCCGGTGCGGGATCTCGGGACTCTCCCACTGTGCCGACGCCGCCCAGGCACGGCGAAAGCCGCTAGCACCGGCAGCGGAACCGGGAGGGTCCAAGCTCCGAACTCCACACCCCGGTCACGGACCGGCCCCGCTCCCGGCCCGTCCCACCGGGGGGACGCAACCCCGAGCCGCCTCTGCCTCCCGCAGCCCGGGAACGGGGATCCCCCGGGACACACCGGCTGCGGGATGCCGGGGCCGGGCAGCGGCATCGCCGCGATCGGGGACGCGGCTGCGGAGCCGGGCGGGACCCGGGCGGTCGCTCCCGCCGCGCGGCCACGGGACCCGCCCGACGAAGGGACACCCGGGCGACCGGGACACCCGAGCGGCACCGCCGGGCACCCGGCAGCCGCCGCTCCGCCCGGTAAAGCGGGTTTGCGCCGCCGAGAGCCCGGCATCCGCCCGGCGGGACGGGACATCGGGACCCGAGGCTGCCGCCCCATAACGGCGCCGCGACCCCGGGCCGGGCCGCCCCCGCCCCGAACACCTGCCGGCGGGAGCGGCGTTACCGGCGGCCGGGGCGGAGCGGGCGGACGGTGCACCGGGACCCCCGGCGGGAGCGGGACTCCCGTGGCTCTTACCGTGCGCGGCGGCGGGGCTGCAGAGCGCCAGCAGGCAGAGCGCCAGCCGCAGCGGCATGGCCGGGCCGGGCGGGGACGGGCCGGGACGGGCCGGGGCGCTCCGGTGACCTGTTGCTGTGAGGCGGCGGCGAGGCCGACGGAGCTATAAAGCGGCGGGGCGGCGTGAATCACCGGGCGGGGCGGCGCGGGGGGGCCGGGGCGGGGGCAGCGGCGGTGGAGTCGGGGGGCAGCAAGGGGGATGAGCGCGGGGGGGGCGGCGGGAGGCTACGAGGGTCTGATCGTCACCGAGTGGGCGGGGGGGGGGATCGTGTCCGTGAGTCCCCCGGAGAGGGCGGGGACCGGCACGCCGGTTCTGAGATGGGTCGGGGGAGGTTTAGGGGTGCCCTCGGTGATCGGGGTGCAGCGGAGCAGAGCAGTGTCTGGACACACCCCGAGGCCTGGGGGACCCCAGAGCGCTCCCGTGCTGCCCACACGGCTGTGCCCTCCCCACCCATCCTCGCATGAACCCGAACCTGCCTCCTCCCCGAGCGGCCCCGGCTGGCAGCAGGGGTACGGTGTGGGCTGTCTCATGTATGGCTCCTTTCATCTCTGCTCCCCAAACACTCCCCCAGCTCGGCTGGTACCCAACATCACTCCCAGCACACAGAGGGAAACTGAGGCACCACCCTGAGCCTTGCCAGGCAAGGAGAGGAAGGAGAACTGTGGGGCCATACCCCTGTGGCACGTTCTGCCCCTGTCCTCCACGGATGTCCCCATCACCACCAGGACTGCTTCATCTGGCTCCTGAACAGCTTCCCTGGGCTGGGGAACTGCAGCTGGGCCAGCACTGCCAGGCTCTCAGGGGCTCCCAGGCTTTGTGGGGCTCCTACAGGACAGGGCAGGGCAGCAGAGAACCCAAGGCAAGGCAGAGCAGGTTTAGCCTTGCTCCTTGCTTGGTGCCACCACAAAGAGACCACCCACCTGTCTGAAGGGGAGTCAGGATGCACCAGGGACCGTCACCCCCCTCCCGAGGCAGAGCTCTGGGGACACAGGGCTCTGTGCCACAGCCCAGGGCCCTCTCCAGCCCCCAAGCCCTTTCCAGCTCCCAGCCATGCAGCTGAGGAACGTTTCACCCCGTGCACTGGCCCCAGCTGAGGTCATGTTTTCGGCAGGGCTGAGCCGGGCTCTTTCGGAGAGGGGCCCTGGCCGCAGGACCCAGGGGAGCCTGCACCACCCACCCGGCCCAGCAGCAGCCTCCTGGCTCTGAGTGGTGCCAGCACATCACGAGCAGCTCAGTTTGGCGTGGGATGGGGCTGGACACAGCTTTGGTCCTGTGGGACGTGGAGCAGCTTGGGGACAGGGAGAGCGGGTGCAATGCCCTGTGCCAGCACGGACAGAGAGCAGTGTCACTGTCCCTGCCACATCTCCATCCCTCCAGCCAGCAGGCAGGCTCTCACCAAGGCAGATCTTCCTTCCCTTCTCCACTTACAGCCCTTTGCACCCCCAGGGAGGGGTTGGGAATGGGGAGGGCCAGGTTTACCCCAGCTGGTTTTGGTACCATCCACAGGTACAGGAGCCCTGCAGCACCTCCTGACAGTGTGTGGTGGGGACAGTGGAGGGTCCTGGGGGGAAGGACAGAGCCAGCAGCCCCTGGCCACCACGCTCCAGTGTGCTGCTGGCCCTGGGCTGCTCCTGGCCCTGTCCTGGCTGGCGTGACCCAGGCTGGCTCGGAGCAGTTGCCCATGTAAGGGCAGAGGGCTGGGGAGCCAAACTTCCGAGCGGGATGTCCGTGAGCGAGTGGGTGGTGATGCACTCGCTCACTCACATGCTCCAGGATGCGAGAGGAGCTCGCAGAGGCCAGGAAGGGATTTTCCTTGGCTGTGAGTGGGGTTGCACAACCGCAGGCTCTGGCAGGGAAGGGGTCAGACCTCGCTCGGAGCAGCAGGAGCTGCTGCATCTGTAAGGGAGCAGCCAGGCTCCTGATAGAAAGGCAGGATGAGTCTGGTGGCCAGGAGGGAATTGAGCCAAAGGGTGCTCAGAGTCCTGATGAGGCTGCCCTGCTGCCAGGAAAGCCATGCTGGGGGATCTGCTTGCCACCGTCCTGCCTGTGGCTGAAGCAACTTGCCTGTGGTGATACCACAATGCTTGTTCTCAACCAGAGCTGGGAACAAAATTCTACTGGCCAGTCCCACGCCCAGGGTGATGCTGTCTCCCTGAACCCCACGGACACCCCAGGGTGTGGCTGAGCCCCAGCAGCACCCACGGGGTGAGTGTGGCGAGGAGCTGGCCTGGGAGCTGTGGGAAAGCAGCCTTGCAGCACCCAAAGGGAGAGAGAGGAACCCCTGGGCCAGGGCTGGGGGCGGCTGGAGGCACGGGAGAGGGGACAAAGGAGCCCTTTGGAGCACAGTGAATGGTGGCTTCACATCTGATCTTTCCTCTGGGCATTTGGTGCCATGCTGGGTCAGGGCTGCAGCAGGATTTCAGGACAAGGTTCAGACCCAAACATTCCCCCCCCCCCCCCAAACACCAGCTGCTGCATGCTGCTGCTGCTGCTGGGCTCCTTTAAGGAGGGAATCTCGCCTCTCTCATCAGTTCAGGCTAATTAAACTCTGCTAAACCAATTAGAGCTGCAATTTGCAACAAGACGTTCTATTGAGAAGAAGAGCCCAGGGTCAGGGCAGAGGTTTCATACCGCCAGCGTGGATCTGTGGGCAGGTGTTGGCCCTGGATGTTGCCATTTCCCTGTCAGACAGAGATGATCCTGGCCCCGTTCCTCCTCTCTTCACCGCAGTGGGATGCCCCAGTTTTCTCTCATGCAAGCAGAGATGCTGCCAAACACCGCAGTGGGGAGAGGGGCTGCTGTGGGGGCTCCACAGCCCCAGCTCAGGTTTGTCCATGAGCCCATGGGACCCTCGGGGACAGGCTCAGCTCAGCAGGGCCAGCACTGGAGCTCAGCAAAGGGGGACAAGATTGAGCCTGGGTCACATCCCTTGGAGCACGTGGCGAGTGGCCAGAGCCAGGCGTGAGCCGAGGGCACGGCCCCGCGGCTGCTGCCGCCCGCCCTGACCCTGGGGCGGGATTTTCTCCCGTGTCCTCACGGCTCCAGCCCAGTGAATTGACTCAGGGCTTGTTTGGGGAGAGAGTGTCAGGCCGGCACCTTGATGGGCTCACTCCACCCCCAGCGCTGACACGGAGCTTCGCCCCACGCCCCGGGGCGGCAGCGTCACCGCTCCGTGCCTCAGTTTCCCCATCTGCTGAGGCGAGATAATGCTCCTCTGCTTGATCCTGCACTATCTCCCAGGAAGGTTGCAGGGATTAGTTTGCTAATGTTTGCAAGGAGCTTTGAAGATGAAAAGCCGTGAACAAATGCCAAGAACTGCTGAGCTGGATTCTCCTCGCCAAGTAATCGTTTCGTGTTGCTGGGACACTTCCACTTGTGTGCATGAAGGAAGGCAGGGCGGGAGCGCCAGCGTTCAGGGAGGGCTGGGAGGCTGACATACATTCCCAAGACCTGCCCCTCCAAATCTGATCACCCATTCTGTTTGATTCCTGATCAAATTCTGATCTCTCCTGCTGGTGCTCAGACCCAGACCCCCTCCCTGCTGCTGGCACCAGCATCCCCAGCACTCTGCAGGCACCACAGGAAGCATCACCATGGGGGGATTCACTCCCTCTCCCCTTCTCAGAAATGTCATCTTCAGTGTTTTTGGTGCCCCCAGCAAGAGCTGCACTTGTCCAACACCTCTTCTTTTCAAATCTTTGGTCTCAGTGCCGCCAGCTCTGCCCTGAACCGATGGGAGATGCTCTGAGCTCTGTCCATGCTGGGGAAATAAATGCCAGTGCTTGGAGCCAGGAGGTGCAAGCGACATGGGAAGGCTGGGATGTGGGAAAGCAGCGACCAGAGCCAGCAAAGTGATTGCATCCCATCCCATCCCATCCCATCCCATGGATCCCATCCCATCCCATCCCATCCCATCCCATCCCATCCCATCCCATCCCATCCCATCCCATCCCATCCCATCCCATCCCATCCCATGGATCCCATCCCACCCCATCCCATCTCATGGATCCCATCCCATCCCATCTCATCCCATGGATCCCATCCCATCCCATGGATCCCACCCCATCCCATGGATCCCATCCCACCCCATCCCATCCTGTCCCTCCCAGCCAGGAGCAGCTCGTGGCTCCAGTTCCACCCCTCCTGTCCCCGCATTTCCAGCCACCTTAGCGAGCTCCTTACGGGCTGATCCCTCTGCCCACATGGCCGAGCGCGGTGGGGTTGGCCTGGCGGTGACACGGGCTCTGTGTGTGTGTGTCTGTGTGTTTTTGTGTGTGTTTGTGTGCGTGTGTGAGTGTAAACAAGCCGTGAGTCAGCGCCGGCGGCCGTGCGGGCTCCCGGCGCGAACGCGGCCAGGGGCAGGAGCGAGGCGAGCCTGGAAGGGAGAGCTGGCAGCACCGGGAACGTCGGGCAACCGTGTGGGGCTGAACCGGGGCCAGCAGAGCCAGGAAAACCTCCCGGGTCATTAAAGCTCCTTGGTGAGGGCTGGGGAGAGGCGCTGCTGCAGGAAGCAGCACCGGGAAGGGCAGTGGCTGCTCGGCTGATCTTTGCTCCGGGAGCAAGGTGCTGTTATTGGGGTGGGACAGACAGCCTGGTGGATCCCATACCAGCCATAGCATGGACCCTGTTGGCACTGCAATCCCAGCATCCCAGCCTGGTGGATCCCCATCCCCTCGGCCTCTGAAGAGCAGAGCCACCACAGGTCACAGCGTCCTCGCTGGAGCCCACATCTGCCACACAGCCCTTGTCAGCCAAAGAGCCTCATTGCTTGGCCCAGGCTGGCAGTTGTTAGAAAAGCATGTTTTTCACATTAAAATTTCCCTTGAAGAACAATGGTTTAAACCAAGCATAAAAAAGGAAAGAATCCAAAAGGGAAAAAAAAAAGAGAAAGGAAAATTTTTGGTGGAGCCTAAAATCAGCCCCCTGGGACCATGAACTTCCCCTGAGCCCCTCTGCCCTGGCTGCTCCCAGGGGAAGGTGAGCCATTGGGACAGCACAGCTGGGCCAGGGATGGACCACCAAGATGCCAGCAGCCCTTCTGCTCCAGGGATCAGAGCCATGGAGGGCTGGGACCACCCTCCAGCAGCAGCCCCTGGGGTGCTGAGGATGGGACTCAGCCTGTGCCGCTGCTCCTGGGTCACCGTGAGCTGCTGGATCACTGCCAGATGGGATCCAGACCCACAGCCTGGAGGTGTGAGGCTCCAGGAGATGAGGTGGGGGATGTAAATCTCTCGATCTGTCTGAGCAAATTCAAAGGAGACCGATTCAAATGCGCCGTGACACGACTGGCTCGGGGCGGGTAGACAATCCCGGCAGTGTCTGTAAGGAATCTCGCCGCTTTCCTTTGAGTGGCCTCCAATTTATTAATTAAAATAGGCAATTATATATGATGTGGGGTGGAGGGGAGCAGGGAGACCAGCTGCACCAGTTATTCTCACTTGGCAGGAATTGCTCTGCGAGCTGCTCTGGCTCCAGGAGGTGCTTGTGCTTCCCAGGGCTCAAGGCAGAGCCTGGGATGAGCCCGTGCCCAGAGCTGCCCCTGTGCCCCCAACACCTGGGCAGCCAGGGGGTTTCAGCCCCAGTCCCCACTTTTCTTTAGGAACACAGGCTCCAGAGGCCAGGAGGAATCCTTGACCCTCTGTCACTGTAGGGCACGAAATAACACGATGTGGACACGCAGCTCTTCCAAGGCAAAATGAGAATTTTTAATTTCTGACTCCAACAATTATGGATTTTCAAAAGTGACAGTGCCACCTCTCCAATGACACTGGACAAACCAACAGCCCATCAAATCTCTCCTCCTCTTCCGTAAAAGAATGCAAAACAATAAGTTATTTACATAAAGTGTGTGAGAAAGTTTGTTACAAGAATGTAAACATCAGAAGGCTTAGAAAATCTTAAAAAATCAGGGTGACAAGTCTGGGCCACGTGTCACCTTCCTCTGCTCAGCCCAGGTGAGATGGTGGCACTGAGCTGCTGGAGGAGCCTCCATTGGGATTTTCCCCTGGGAGATTTCCCACTGCCCTTCCCAAGCGGGGTGGCCGATTTGGGAGTGGGCTGTGTCTAAGGATGACTCGATCCTACCTGGGGAGGTGTCACCTCCTCGTCAGCCCTCTCAGGTGAGGCTGCAGTTTGTCTTTCTGCAGCACCGTGGGAAAATCCTCCCCTGGGTGACTCAAATTTGCTCCTGAGCGGACACGGCTTCCTCAGAGGCAGCAGAAGGAAGGGGGGGACAGGCAGAGACAGAACCCCCAGTCTTGGGGTGCCCCAGCAGCATCAGAGATGGGGTCTCCATGGGATTTTCATGCTCTTTGTGGGGAGGAATCATGGCTGGGGCTGAAGGCAGGGCATGGGGCTGCTGGAGAGGGGCGATCCTCTCTCCATGGTCAATGAGGGATGGGCAGGAGCTGCAGTCCTGACATGGAGGCAAACCCCTACAGGTGAGTGAGGGGCTTTTGGGGGACCCTCCCCACCGCTGCGTGCCCGTTTCGCTGCCCTTATCTCCACGTGCATCCACATCCGCTGCCATTTGCATCCCAACGAGCGTTGCCACGTTCGGCTTCCACAGCTCCTGCGTCAGGGAATTCCAGAGGGACAAAGTCAGTGGAGCCGGATCCTTCCCCCCCTCTTTCCCCATCCCACATCGTTTAATCAAGTGGCAACTCGTCCTCCGACGGTGAAACAGGGCGCTGGAGAGCCGCGGGGAGGGAAGGAGCTTCCCTTGGGGTGTGAAATGCCCCATCCGCAGCCGCGGGGCTCCGGGCTCTGTCTGGCTCCACGCACTGTCTGGAGCTGAATAAAAGGGTGACGGGAGCAGCAGTTTCCTCATCACCTGGAAATAAATAAATAAACGCCTTATCAGCGCCCGGGATCATCGATCGGTCGCTGAACTCTGCCGATCTGCCCCGATTCTCGCACCACCACCGAGCCCTCCCAGCTGCTGACCGCTGGCCCAGCCCTCCAGAGCTCGGTGTCACCAGCGTCCAGCCCCTGTCCCCGCTCTGCCGAGCCTCACCCGGCTCCTGAGCTGCTCCACAAATCCCTCCCCGGCTCCATCACCCGGCGAAGCTGGAGCGGCAAATCCTGGGCTGAAGATGCCACCTGCTGGGAGCGGGGCTGGCTCGAAACCCCAAAAACCCCAAAACCTCACAGCCCCGCTGTGCGGAGCTCTTCAAATCCCGCGGTTCTGTCATTTCGATCCTCCCCGGCAGCCTCAGCATCTCCCCCCTCCCCAAAATCTCACCACCGCACTGCGTGGATACCCCAAAATCTCAAAAAAAATCACCCCAAAAATCACCCATATAACGAGGATACCCCAAATCGCCCCAAAAATCATTCATATCACGAGGATGCTCCAAAATCTCCCCAAAATCACCCATATCACGAGGATACCCCAAAATCTCCCCAAAAATCACTCGTATCATGAGGATACCCCAAAGTCTCCCCAAAAATCATTCATATCACGAGGATGCCCCAAAATCATCCCAAAAATCACTCATATCACGAGGATACCCTAAAATCTCCCCCAAATCACCCCAAAAATCACCCATATCACCTAAAATCACCCCAAAACCCTGGCTCAGCAGTGCCACACTAAGGTTTGGGACCCCAGGGAGGGCCAGGCAGACCCTCTGCTCTCTCAAAAGCTGCAGCCTGGGCAAAACACTGAACCGAGCCGCCGGTGGGATTCTCAGGTCCCAAAAATGGACATTCCACCTCTCAACTCCAAAAACCTCCCCAGCACCCTCCAGCATCCAAGGGGAAAGGTCTGGCGGAACCACCCAGCCTGAGAGTGTTCTGCCAAAACGGAACATTCCAGTTCCTTTGGGGCTATTGCATCTTGAAGCACCGGGATTTTTCACTCCGTTTTTTCCTCTTTTCGGGGGACTCAACCTCTCCCCAGCTCATTTTTTTTCTCTTCTTTTAAAAATTAAATTGATATTTTAAAACTGGAGGTTCCGGTGGGGCTGAGAGAGGGATCAGGAGCCCGGGGAGGAGGGGGTGAAGGAAGGATTGGGGGGGGGTTCCCGGAATGTGGGGGGGTTCCCGGAATCGGGGATCCAGTCCCGCCGCTTCCCTAGCCACGCCCCATCTCCTAATATGGTCAAAACCAACGCCCACTTCTTTAATATGTCAGAAGCTCCGCCCCCGCCTAGCCCCGCCCCCTGAGCCCTTTTTGCCCTCCGCGTTTCCGCCACGCGCTGTCCCCTGTCCCCCCTCGGCCGCCGTCGGCGCCGCGGCGCGCGCGGGGGGCGGGGCCGGCGGGTAGGGAAGATGGCGGAGGCGTCGCCGCAGCCGGGCCGGTTCTTCTGCCACTGCTGCTCGGCCGAGATCGCCCCGCGCCTGCCCGTGAGTGGGGCACCGGGGAGGGCCGCCGGGGAGGGCCGGAAGCGCGGGCAGGGCCGGGTGGGGGCCCCGAGGGGGCGGGCACGTGGGGGCGAGGCCTGAGGGGCCCAGGGGGCCTGAGCGGCCGGGAGGCGGGGGCTGCCCTGTGGGGCTCCGCCCGTGGCACCGGGGCTCGGGGGCGTTGAGAGGGGCTCGGCGAGGTGTCCGTAGCGAAGGAACGGGGCTGCGGCGGCGAGGGGAGAGGGCCTGCGGAGGGAACGGGCCAGCCTGGCCGAGGGGCAGCGGCTGGGCGAGCCGTGGCGGGGGCGGCGCGGCGGGAGGGGCCCTCGGCCCCGGTCCGCCCGGATGGGGGCCCCGCGGCGGTTCGAGCGCTCCGGCCGCCCCACGGGGAGCCGGTCTGGGCCGGGAGCCCGTCCGGCAGCAGCCCCCGGGCCCAGCTGTGACACCCCCGGCCCCAGGAGGCTGATCCCGTCCGGTGCCCGGTGAGCAGCGCGGGCTGTGGGGGTTTCTCGGTGCTCTTTCAGGAGGTTTAATGAACACGAGAGGAGCCCCGCGGTGAGGGCGGCTGGGGCGCAGGGAGGTGCTCGGCAGCACGTAGGTAGAAGTGCTGTGTAGGCACCTGGGCAGGTGCTTTAATCACGCACCAAAATCCGGTGTGTGTGGAACTTGTCCTGGTGTGGGTGGAGAAGGAGTGTGGGCTGTTAGGGAGGATCTGGTGGATCAGTTGCTTCCCTGCTTGGCTCCCTGAGATGTTAAATGTGCTTTGGAGAGTGCTGATGGTCTCTTTGTCCTGACACTTTTCACAGCACCTTGTCTCAAAAGTCATTGCTGGTTGCTGGCACTCAACTTGAAAAGCCTGTGAGGACAAGCAGAGTTGTCCCTGCTGGGGCTGGCTGCTTTGTGACCTGTGATTTGTCCTTTTGCCCTCTCCTTTGGGCCAGGGTGGGCCATGCTGGAGCTCCCAGCTCGTGTGTATGAGTGAGGGCAAACTCACTGAGCTGAGCTCACATGGGCTGTGGGCAGGAGCCAGGAGGTAACCCAGGAAATCTGTTCTTTATTTCTGTTCAAACACCTCGTGCTGGGCTGTGCTCACATCTGGTTGTGTGCACTTGGCTGGGCACACTTGGCTGTGCCAGCTGGGCCCTCTTGGCCAGACTGGGGCAGGCAGGGAGTGGGTTCTGTGTTTGGGGGCTCAGTTCTGTGAGTTCATGAGCTTGTTTTGGGGATCCAGGTTCCCTCAGGTTTCCCTTGGGTTTCCCTCAGGTTTCACTCACCATCTGCAGGCACAGTAACCAGTGCTGCCAAAGGAGGGACTCAAACAGCCCGAAAATCAACAAACTTTGACATTTGTGCTGTTCCAGCTGCAGAGGAATGTGCTGATCCCTGTGCTGGGAGCACATAGACACACACACAGCAGCTCCCTGGGGCAGGGTGCTCAGGGCATGGTCACTCACCCCCATGCCACATGTGTCCCCACCAGTTTGTGCTGGTGGGAAGCAACACAAAGAGAGTTCCTTGTGCAGGGGGTTCCTTGGGCAGGGGGTTTCATGGGCTACAGTCCCCCTGTGCTCACCCAGGAGACCCTGAGCTCAGACCTGGTGTCAGTGGTGCAGAGATGGCTGTTCCACAGCAGCAGATGTAGCACTGTGTGGGAGAGGGAGCAGCCACCTCTCCCAGTCTGTTCCTGAGCTCAGAGCTCCTGTATCTCCCTGGGCAGACAGGGCACATGCAGGGGCTCCAAGCTGTGCTCCTTCCCTGGGGCCTTATCAGGGTCAGCTGTAGGGGCCAGAGGAGTGACCCCAAGGGCCTTATCAGCAGCCTCAACTCCTTGGGGGAATCCCTCAGTCTGGCTCAGGGCTGTGCCAATTCCAACACAGCAGCAAAAGGAAGTGGCATTATTTTTAGAAGCTCTTAAATGCCTTCTGTGCTGAGCCTGGCTCTGCCAGCACGGGGATTTGGGGTGGTGTGTGCCCTCTGTGGGGCAGGGGATGGGATTGGCTCTGTGCTGCTTCTTGAGCACTGGGAAGTGAAACAGTTCCTTTTCAGGGTCTCCAGTGTTCTGGGCTGCTCTGCCCAGGACAGATTTTAGAGGATAAATTCCTCACTAATGCCAGGAATTGTGAGGAGGTGGCTGTCACAGGGACTGCATGCTCAGCCTGTCTGTCCTGGCACACTCAGGGCCCAGGGGACTGGGGTGGTGACAGGTCTCTGTAGTGAGCTCTGGGTGTGGGAGTGTGAGGTCCTGGCTGCACAGTGACCCAGAGTGTCCCTGTGGGCTGTGAATCCCAGGCTGTGTGAGTGACAGGGACCATCTAGCCTCCCTGGGCACCGTGACCTCACCGAATCCCTGCTGCCATTCCTGCATTGTTTCCTGCTCCCCAAACACACAGCTGGGCCAAAGTTTGTGGGCTGTTGTGCAGGGAGCCTTGGGGGTTTCACTTTCACTTCACTGGAACTGCATCAGCTGTGTCTGTACTGGGGGATTAATCAGCATCACCCTCATCATTCTTAAGCTGAGCTCCCACAGGCTTAGGCTGAGCTCTGGCCTCACTGGCTCAGAAAGGCAAATGTTGGGGTTTGGGGTCACAATGGCTCTGGGACCGTTGCATGTGCTGAAGATGGCAGATTGCAGGACCCTCCCACCCTGTCACACCCTGCAGTTCTGAGGTGCCACCTCCTCCTCTCACCCAGTGTGTCTTCTCCTGCAGGACTACATCTGCCCACGGTGTGAGTCTGGTTTTATTGAAGAGCTTCCTGAGGAGCCAAGGTAATATGCTGCCCCAGGGGCTGGTGCTCCAGTGAGCCCAGGTTGCTTTGCTCTCTTCCTAGTTCAAAGGCAATGTTTGATATAAAACAAACATTGCTTCTGCCCCAGCTTTAGCTCATTTTTCCTCACTTTTGGAACACAGTGCTTTGTGGCCAATCTGTCACAGCAATGCTGAGTGTCCACTGTCTCTGCTGAGGGGCGGGGCAGGAATGGTTTGATTTAAACAAACATAAAGAAGTGGTAGGAAGGCTTTCCCCGTGCTGTGTGGTGGCTCTGACCTGATCTGAGTCATCAGGGCAGAGATAACCCCAGAGAGAGGGATCTGGGAATGGTGAGTGCACGGACACCTCAGTGTAAGTAAGTGACTATGTTGGGGATGAACAGCAAAATGTTGTGGCTGAGACTTTGGACTCTGCCCTGGAGCAGTGAGGTCTGTGTTTCTGTGCTACTCTGCTGCCACTGGTGGCAGAAGCAGCAGGAATGTCTTAAAATGTTTCAGTTGTGTTTGTGAGGCCTCATCTGTGACCAGGTCCAGGACAGTCTGTGGGCAGTGCAGGGGCCAGGGGCAATGGGTGGTGCTGCCTGCTGATTGTGGTGCATGGCCTGGGGCTTCTGCACTGAGCAGGTTATGTTTGGTTTGATCGCCAGCCCTGGAGCCAGAAAATCCATGCTGGCTGATCCTGACTGTTTTGGTGATTCCCTGTGACCTTGGGAGAGTCACATAGTTGCTGAATCTCAGCAGTTTCGGTACCATGAATGCAAAGCTTGGTTCTGAGCAGGAAATGTTCCTGCAGCTCTGAAAGCAGAAGTCTGACAACAGTTTTCCCAATATCCTGAGCTGTTGGGTTACATGCCTCTGCAGTAGAGAAGTTTCTTTGATTCAAGATTAGACTTCTGTGTCTTGGGGTCACAGAGATCAGTGTTTGTGCCTTAAGTCTTCCTGGTGCTCTGGAGGATTAGCTGTGTTTGAAATGGATTGTGGGGCAAATCCTCGCTTGACATCATTCAGGCACTTTTCTGCAGCCTGTGAGATCTAATAGGGTAGGGAGAAATGGGTGAGGATGTGGGAAAATGAAAGGTTTGGAGAGGGAAAATTGATTTAGGCAATCAGAAAATCAGCAGCTGAGGGAGGACCAGGTTTTGTTGAGCTGATTCTGCCCTGGGATGGGAGGGGGGCAGAAAAGCCTTGGAAGCCGCTGTGAGAAGATTACCAGTGCTCTTCATTCCCCCTAGGAACGCTGACAATGAGACCAGCTCCTCCACATCAGCCCCTGATCAGAGCAGGCATCCTTTTGAGGTGAGCAAGTCCTTTCTCTCTTCCAACACCTTCTGCTTTGCTGTTGGACTGAGTATTTTTCCAATAGTGCATTGTTTAAACATTTCCCAGATCATGACAGAATTTGGAAAGGAGGAATTTATATCCTCCACACGCTGCTCCTGAAATCTCCACATACCATATTTTTGCTGTGTGTGTTACATAGGACCATCTCTCATAGCTGATTCCCGTCGTGAGGGGGCTCAGCAGGATTTGGAGAGCAGGATTTGGGTGTGTTGCTATGCAGTAGCCTCAGCTCGGAAGCAGCAGTGACACACCAAAGAGAAAGCAGGGAACTGTGATTATTTCTGCTTCTGTGTGCACTTCCAGTGTCTGTTCCTCACTGAGCTGCTGCCGAGGGCGCTGGTCCCAGTGTCACTCCAGGCTGTGGGCAGCTGCTGGGACACCAGCAGTGCTTGGAACTTTGATCCAAACATCCCAGGACTTTTAGGGGCTGTGATTTGGAACTGACCCTCCCGTTTCACTACAAACTATTTACTCCTATCACTCACCCAATCACTCATATTAGAGAAAATATTAACACACATGCATTTACTCATACAGCCTTTCGAACTGCTGCTGCAGGTATGTCATGTTCCAATTAGAGCTGGCCATGAAGTGCACTTGGAGCAATGTCAGAGTGAGAGCAAACAAGTTATGGGTGCTTGGGTCAAGTGTGGCAGACTCCAGGGCTAGTTTTGGACTGCAGGGGTTGATGTGGAGGCAGGCCAGCAGCACCTTTCTCCCATTCTGAATTTTACCGAGCTGAGGGGAGCCAAGGGCTGTTCTTTCCTCTTTGTCACAGTCTGTTCTCTGCATTCCCTCCCTCCAGAACGTGGATCAGCCCTTGTTCACCTTGCCCCCGGGCTATGGCCAGTTTGCTTTCGGGTTCTTTGACGACAGCTTTGAGTTTCCCTTCGGGTCCAACGTGCAGCAGCCAGAAGACAACCGGGACTCGGAGAACCGGCGGGAGCGCGAGCACCAGTCCCGGCACCGCTACGGCGCCAGGCAGCCCCGCGCCCGCCTGGCCACGCGCCGAGCCTCAGGCAGGCACGAGGGCGTCCCCACGCTGGAAGGGTGAGAACCACTCTGCCACCTCAGGAGGGAGCCCTGTTGTTCCTCACCTTTTCTCCTGGCTTATGGGAGCAGCGTCCCTAAGATCGCCAGCACTGCCGTGGGTGACATCTGTGTCACACCTGAGCCTGTTGGGGTTGTTTCAGCTGGGTGGTGACATGGACTGTGCTTGGGAGTTTGTCCTGTAGTAGAAAAATATTCCCTGGTCATTGCCAGGTGTTGTAAAATTGTTGTACTTGCTGTGAGTGGAAACAGAAGAGAACACCAGACAGTGTGGAAGTACATCTTGGGAGCCACTCGCCATCATGTCAGGAATTGTCCCCTTATGAATCAAATACTGAAACTTTATCAGTGGCTGATCACTCCCTAAGCTGCCATTGCAATTGCTGTAGGGTATTTTTAATTGCCTCCAACAATGTGACAGTGTTCAGCTTACTCAGCCTCTCCCTCCATGCTGGGGTGCTGGGCTGGGAGCCAGCAAACTTTAATTCTTACACAATCCTGGTTTTCTTGTCTTTCAGAATTATCCAGCAGCTGGTCAATGGAATTATTGCACCGACCACAATTCCAAACCTAGGCCTGGGCCCTTGGTGAGTTGGAGGATGTGCTGCTCTCTCTGACAGTGTCTCGTTGGTGCTCCAGGATGAACTCACTTGCTGTCCTTGCTCTTCAGGGGAGTCCTGCACTCAAATCCAATGGACTACGCCTGGGGTGCCAATGGCCTCGATGCGATTATCACACAGGTAAAAACTGGGATTCACTGCAGTCCCCATCCTCCTGTGCAATGCTGCAGGAGGGGCAGCACCTGTGGGGGTGCGGGGAATGAGGGGCTGGGGGACTGAAATGGGAAGGGATCCACAGTGTGGGGTCCAGGTGCCCTGGCTCAGGAAACGAGTGGATTCTGTGCTGCTGAGCTCTGTGCTGCTGAGCTCACCTCTCTGTTCTGCCTGCCTGGCTGGTTGTTTTTCCAGTTACTGAATCAGTTTGAAAACACTGGACCGCCGCCAGCGGACAAAGAGAAGATCCAGGCCCTCCCCACCATACAGATCACACAGGAGCACGTAGGTATGTGTCTGCTCCATGGAGTTGTGCACTGGAAGCTCTCTGTAATGTTTTCTTGGGACTTGTATCTTGTCTGTTTGTACCATTGAGGCATAAAACATTTCAAAGCGGGCAGAGAGCTGAAGGGGCTCTGTTACAGTCACACAAAAAAAGAGCAGTGTAGGCTGGATGGATTTGCCCTGGGGAGGTTGTGAGAAGTTCAGTGTGCACAGAGATGGAAAAGCAGAAGGGAAGGGAAGGATGAGGCATACCCTGGGCAGGGGGAGGTGGGGTGATGCTGTGGGGACTGCAGAGCACCAAGCTTTCCTCCTGATAGGGATGGAGCAGTGGTGGGGAGGGGGAGAGGGATGACAAGTCCTGAGTCAGGGGCTTTGTGCATTGTTCTCTCCTCCTTTGCTCAGCTGGGCTTGGCTTTCCCTGTGCCATGCAGATTCCGGGTTGGAGTGCCCTGTGTGTAAGGAAGACTACACAGTCGGGGAGAACGTGCGGCAGTTACCGTGCAATCACCTGTTCCACGACGGCTGCATCGTCCCGTGGCTGGAGCAGGTGAGTGTCTGGGGCGTGCAGCACTGGGGGCTTTGTCTGGTCCTGCTCCCCTCTGTAAATATTTTCCTACCTCCATGATGAGGCTGGAGCACCAGTGGCCTGTGGTCAGAGGATGGAGTGTCATCCCAGCCCATTCCTCGAGTGCTGCTCCCCTGTTGTGTTTCTAATCCCGTTTCCCCTATTTCTTGTTTTGTTTTTTGTCTGCTCCCCAAAGCATGACACGTGTCCCGTCTGCCGGAAAAGTTTAAGTGGACAAAACACTGCCACAAACCCCCCAGGACTCACAGGGATGAACTTCTCGTCATCCTCCTCCTCCTCCTCTTCCTCCAGCTCACCAAGTAATGAAAACTCATCGAACAACTCATGAATCTTAACGCACCCTCTGTCCCCGGGGCCCTTCCACTGTTCCCCTTCCCTCCCTGGCCACCGCGAGCAGCCAAAGGGGCTTCCAGAGCAGAGCGAGGGGAGGGGACGAGGCAGGAGCAGTGCCCCCAGAATTTCCTTTTGATTTCTGAAGACACGGAGCCTCTGGGTCCTTCAGAGATGAGAAGCCTCAAGTTCTGTGATGAAAAAGGGGGGAAAGAGCTCTGTCTGTCAATAAAAACATCCTCTTTGCGTGGACTTTACCCATTGCAGTGCGAGGCTGCTGCGCTCCCCGGCTGGGAACCCCAAGGTGCTGAGCGAGTGGTTGAATCCCGAATGGAAAGGTTGTTTGTATGGGTTTGAATTTGAGATCCCTTTCTTTTATTTCTTTTGCTCCTCCTCCTCCCCTTGGATACTATCTTTTCTGCTTTGGAGATTGACGTCTAAAATGGAAGTATAAGGATGCTGCCTCCCCCCCCAGGATCACCATATGGGGAGGACCAATAGCTGTCACTGAAACAGGAACTCTCAAGTAGACCCTGGGATCCTTCCCTGTCCCATCTCGAGTCCCTTTTATTTCTCTTTATAACCTTGCCCGCTGATACTCAACATTGAAAGGGGTTTTTATAATCTTAAATTATTACTGTTGTCAATAAATGGACATTTCAGCTCTGCGAGCCATTATGCATGATTTGAGGAAAGCTACAGGGTAAGCTCTGAGGCCACCAAGCTGTCCTGCCTTCCCCGGGCAGGCTGGGCCTCTCTGAGCCCTCCTGCGTGCTGGGAGTTCCGGTGGGAGCCACTGCCAGCCTGTGGATCACTGCACAGGTAGCCAAGGATCGCAGCTGGAATCATCCTCGCCTGGTGTTTTCTATTTTTTACACCTTCTTCCCCCTTACAGTCCTGCCCCCCTCGCAGCTGGGGCAGGCTGTTCTGCTGAGCCGACACAGGACTGGGTGTGCAGCAGAACGAGGACCAGCAAATCTCATTGTGACCGAGTAGTTACCAGGAAAACAACATTTTGGAGAAAAAAAAAAATGTATTGCAAAGCTACTTAAAATAGAGCTGATTAAAACAAGGAGAGAGAGAAAAATATCCAGGTATGTTTGTGACTCAGTTTCTGTGACAGAGCTGGAGCTCGGAGAATGACAAGAATGTCACCAGAGCGGGCAGTGACTCCCTGCCATGTCCCTGCTTCCTGGGCCCTGAGGCATGAGAGGAGAAGCTCTCACCATCCTTCAGCGGGAGCCCCTTCACCTCACAGGGACTTGAGGTGGTCAGGAGGTTTCCTGGAGGGCTGGGGGTCTGTGATGGTACCACATGTTGGGACTGCTCTGTGGCAGAGGCCAGAGCAGACAAGGGAGAACCTGTCCCCATGGGAGCTGCCGGGAAGTGGGTGGAGGGTTTGGCAGTTTGGGGTTCCCTGCCTCTCCCTCGGCTTTTGGGGCCCTGGGAGTGGGCTGGGGCTGCTGGGGAAGGTGCTGGCTCCAGCAGAGCTTGGGTGTCTCTTCTAAAGCAGCATCACCCCAGGACCTGGCTCCCTTCCATGAGCTTCCTGATAAGAGGGGGAAAAGATGGTTTGGTCTTTCTTGAGCCATTTCAGAACACAAGAAGTTGGTTTGTTGGAGAAAGTGTCACCAGCTGTGCCAGGGCCAGGGGCTGGCAGGGAGCGACTTGCCCGGACTGTTTTTCTTCCTCGGCTTGGCCGGGCAGTGTGGCGGCGCCTTTCATCTCCCAGGAGGGTTTATCTCAGGACTGGTGTGTCGGGGTTAATGGCTCATCCTCTGCCAGGGGTTGAGCAGAAGCCTGGGCTGCTGAGGTGGGTGGCAGCAAGAAGGTCCCAGCTGAACCTGCACGTGTCCATCAGCTGACCCGACACCGAGGAAAGGCTTTGCTGTTTAGTCACCAAAACAAGAGACCTGGAAAAACCTTCCCTGTCCCACTGTGTTTCAGCTGTGACAGCGGGTTCCTGGCTCCCCCAGGTGCTTGGGGATGATTTCTCATGTGTGAGCAGCGCTCAGATGGGCTTCAAGTGGGCTGAGCAAAGTCCTGGGTGGGTGCATGGCAGGTGCTGCCCACCTGGCAGGGGCTCACCACAGTCACCACATGGTTAATACAGTGGCTGTTCCCTCTCAGACTCATTTGGAGCTGGTTGGGTCAGAAATGGAACGAGTTTGGTGGTTTTTGCTGGGGCCATTGCTCTGTCTGACGTGACAGTGACCGGGATGCTGGGCCTGGCCACAGCAGGTGTGAGGTGGTGCAGGGATGTACCCTGGCCAGAACGCTGAGGTGCAGGTGCTATTCCTGGCCATGCTGCCCTCCAGGTGAGGGGCTGGTCCTCACCACTGTCCACTGTCTCAGCTGTGTTTTTGTTGGGGATGAGGATGCAGAGCTGGGCTGCAGGACTGACTGACACTGGCTGTGGCCAGGGACAGCCCTGAAGCTGCGTCTGCCTGAGGATCTGGGCTGGCTCCTGCTGCTCCTGCTCCCTCCTTTGTGCCACTGAACCACCGTGGCTGTTTTCCTGCAGGGTGGGCGGGGGTCGATGAAAAGCTGGATGTGGCAAAGGAGCAGCTGGGCTCCTTGCCCGTGGCAGCAGTGACACTGGTGGCTGCAGCCACAACCACATGGGAGCCAATCCCTCCCATCCCAAGCCAAGTTCACGATCAAAGCTCCAAGACCTGCTCCTGTTCCATACCACGAACACAGCTTTAATTGCCACGGAAGCTCGGACACAGACAACCTGCTGGTACATCCCAGCCCTGCAGAGATGCCATTAGCAGATCCTGGCCCCTGCTCCAGTCGTGTTCCCCAACTGCACCACACCAGCTCTGTGCCAGGCTGTCCTGGTTTAGGGCAAATTTGGGAACAGTGGGAGAACCACAGCCCCACACGGCTGCGTCTGAAGCATCTGCCATCCACATCCCTCCTCTGCCGTGCATTAAAAATAAAGCAATAAATAGCAAAAAATAGATATGTATATAAATAAAATAACATTTTCTTGTTTGTTTGTTTTTCTTCCTACAGGACCGTCTGGAGCTGCCCACGGCGTTCAGCTGACGAGCATGGGGAGGAAGTGTGTGGAGAGGTGCTGCCGGCGCGTCCTGCCCCCTCGCTGCGGCCGGCCCTTGCTATTGAGCGAGAGGAACATGGGGCGGCCGCGGTGCCGCCAGCGCAGCGACGCGTAGGTGTTGTAGCCGTTCTCTTCGATGCGCTCCGTAAACTTGCAGTTGGGGCTGAACTCCTTCTGGCAGGAGAGGGAAGGGGGTGAGGGGTGGCTAGGCTCAGCTGGAGCCCCTCGGACCCCAAGAGTGGGGCGGGGCAGGACCCTGGCTGTCCCCTGGGGGCAGAGGGGCTCGGTGGGTGCAGTTCCCCTGCTGGGGAGCAGGTCAGGGCACGGGAAACCAGGACCGTGTTCCAAGTCTGCCCTGAGCCTCTGACTCTGCTGCAGTCCCTCCCAGGAGGCAGCGTCCGACCTACCGACCCGTAGAGCCTCCCCCGCTTGTTCATGGCCAGGTAGAAGCCGGTGTGCACCGCCCGGATGGCCACGACGCCGACACGCACCGACCGGATCTCAACGATGCCTGCGGGACAGGGAAGCGCGGCATGAGCCAGGGAGGGACGGACGACCTCCCTGAGGGGCCCTGGCTCTGCGGCCACAGTGGCCTTCTAGAGGGAGGGAGTTGCTTATTCTCATCCAGGGCAGCCAGAGGAACGAGGGCTCCAGCCCAAGCTGGGAGTGGGAGGAGGAACCTCTGATCCAAGGAAGGTTTGATCTTTACTCCTCTCCTCCCTAGGGTCCAGCCACTTCCCAGAAGCAGGAGCGATGCCAAGCACGACCTCATGTGTGTCCTCCCCTCACTGGCAGCTCTGCCCGTTCATCCATCCCCAGCGCGGTGCCCCGGGGCCCTGACCCGCCTCCCGCAGTGCCCGGCCGGGCACACGCAGGGCACTGAAAGGGCCAAGTGTGCATGGGGGCGGCAGCGACAGCACACGTCGTGTTTTGGTGGACAAAGGCACGCAGGCAGAGCTCTGTGGGGCAGGAATAAGCCAGGACTGTGCCGTCCATGAGTGCCCAATTTCCCGGTGGCACAAGCGAGGACAAACAGCCCCATTCGGGTGGAGGAGGGCTGCAGGACATGCGGATGAGCCCGGGGGGCGGCTGCAGCCGGGCTGTGAAGCCACAGCTGGGCTGGCGTGTGTGTGCCCCGACCGCCGAGCTCCGGCTCGGCCGCTAATGGGAAAGGCATGCGGTCAGACCAGCGGCTCTGGCACGGGGAAACACCCAGAGCATCATCGGGGCCTCTGGATTCCTGCACTGCCTCACGCCGGCCGGCCCGGAGCGCCGCTGCCCGCCAGGCACACGGCACAGTGGGAAGGGGAAGAAGGAATGTCCAGTGAGAGCAATGTGGGCAGGGCAGCAGGAAGGGCTGGAGCCGCAGCAGGATCGGCCACTGGGCACCACTGCAGGGGCTTCCCCGGCTGGACAGGGTGGGAGGACACACAGCGTGGGGGGCTGCAGCCCCCGGAGAAGGGCTTTTATCAATCTCTCAGTGTCGCTGGCATTCCCTGGGCATCACCTGCCTGCGGGAGGCTGGGAGCAGGCAGGGTGGATACAGGGGCAGTGTGAGAGCTCCCGAGCGTTTGGCTCCCTTGGGATTTTCAGCCCAACTGCTTCGGCGCTGCCACGGGAAGACACTGACAGGGCTGTGGAGGGGAAGGGCTGAGCGAATGCCTGTGAATCCATCCCACTTGATCACTGTCTGAAGCTGCTGCTATTTATAAGGACTTGTGCTTTTCTAAAAATAACCCCCTTCTGTTCCCAGCGCTCCAGCCGGCTCTGCCGCCCTTTGTTTGCAGGTGCCTGGCCAGTACCTGGTCAGAGCCAGCTCCCAGTGCTCCCAGTCTCACTCAGCCACAGAGGGGTCTCGAGGAGGCTGGGGCAGATGCAGAGGTTGAGGTGGGGGAGTCCCTGGAAGATCCCCCGCCACCCTAGAGCTGCCAGTGGGGCTGGTCCAGCAGCTTCTGCGAGGGCTGTGGAGCAGAGCCCGCGCCCAGCCCAGGCGCACACAGATAAGCAGAGTGAGCCTCATGTACAGCCCGGAGCTGCTCTGCCTGCCAGCTCCCATGGCCACACCATCGAGGGAACGTGTTGGGGAGCTTTGTGCTGGCAGCGTGCCTGGTCGGGACTCCCGACAGCGTCCGACACCACAGGAGGGTTCCCTGGGCTGGGCTTGGCTGCCGTGTCCTGTGGCTGCTGGGAGACGTCCTGTGCTGGCCGGGAGATAGGGCAGCCCCTGCTGGACCAGGACATGGACTGGGGGTGCTGCAGCCCTCCTGTCCAAACTCCAACACCCTGTCAGGGCATCTTTTTCAAGGCCCCCAAGATCCCCCTCCTTGTCCAGCTGCTGTCCTGCCAGCCTGGTGCCCCCCTCCCTGTCCCAGGGGCTGGGACCCTGCACCCCAACGAGCAGCTGAAACCTGGGCACTTGCAGCCCTGACTCTTGCTGAAGTCAGGCAGTGCCTGCCATGTCCTTGGGACTCTGTCCCTCTGCCCACCCAGCTGTCGAGTCCCAACCTGCTCTGCAGGCAGCGGCCGCTCCATGGTCCCCTCTGACGGGGATGTTCTGCTGTCCCACATCGGACAGATGCCCCATTCTGGGACCAGCATCACCGCAAAGCTTCCTACATCCCCCCTCCTCCTCCTCCTCCTCAGCCTTTTCCCCCACCAGTGTGTTAGTGGGGGAACGATCAGATCCTCCCGGCCCCTGGGGACGGCAGGGCAGGGGGGCATCGTGAACTGGCAGGACGAGATGGGACAAAGGGCCCCCGAGAGACCCCCTAGGACACCCCAGCCGCTGGGAAAGCAACGCCGGGTCCCCGGGCAGTGCCCGCCGGTGTCCGCGCCCCTCTCACGGCTCCCACAGTGCAGTGACGGGGGCGAGGGCAGCCGGCGCCGGTTGCGCTCCCGGAGCGCCGGGGACAGCGGGGACCCGCCGCTCTGGCGCTCCCGGAGGACTGGGCACTTTGGGCTGAGATTTCCCCGGAGGGAAGAGCCGCGGGCTCTCTCCGGGCAGGGCATGGAGGGTCCCGTCTCCGACCCGAGGCCCCTCCGTCCAGCCTCCGCCCCGGTCCAGCCCCGGCAGCGCCCGCCTCCGCCGCAGCCCCGGCGGGATCGCGCTCTCGCCCGCCGTGGGCGGGGGGCGGCCCCAGATCCCGGCTCTCTCCCGTCCCGGTCCCGTCCCGGTCCCGTCCCCACTCACTGCCCGGCCGCTCCCTCCAGCGCGTTCCCTCCACGCCGCCGCCGCCGTCGATGCGCAGGAAGAAGCGGGTGGCGGAGAAGAGCCGCCGCCAGCGCACGTCGCCCTCCAGGTGCCCGTAGCTGCGGGGGGGCCGCCGGCCGGCCCCGGTGGCACTGCCCGGCCCCGGCCCCGGCCCCGCCAGCACGGCGAGTGCCCCGGCGAGGCAGGCGGCGATGGCGGCGGGGCCCCCGCGCCTCATGGCGGCGGGCGGCGGGCGACAGGCGGGCGACGGGCGATGGGCCATGGCCACGGCGGCGACCGGCGACCGGCCCCGACGGCGCGAGCGGCCGGGGATGGGCGGCCCGGGGCGGGGCGGTGGCGGCGAATGGGCGGGGCGGGGGCCGGGGCGGTGCCTCCCATTCATAAATCGGCGCCCCGACGGCTGTCCCGGGTCACTGGCCGCGATCACTCGCCTACCACCGCGGGCACGGCACACTCCGGTGTCCGCCGTCAGCCGCGATGGGCGGGCAAGGGACGAGCGCCGCAGGCACAGAGCGCGGGGAGAGGGGGAGGACGCGGGGCTGCTGTGGCCCAGGATCTGCGGACGGTGGCGTCCATCTGTGGCCCGACCCGAGACGCGCCGAGCTCGGGCCGGAGAGGCGCGGGTCAGCCGGGCTCCACCGTGTTCCCCGGGCTCCGCCACCGCCCGGAGCCTCCGCCGCGTCCCGGGCTCCGCGCTCGTCCCGACCCTCCCCGTCGGGGCCGCCGCGGCCGCCAGGGGGCGCGGAGCGCGGCCGCGCTGCACCATGGGAGCTGTAGTCCTGCGCGGCGGGACTCGCGCTCCCGGCGTGCCCCGCGGCGGGGCGGCGCATGCGCGGCGGCGCGCGGCGCGCGTGGCCCGGGGATGTCGCTGCTGAGGCTGCGGGCGGTGCTGAGGGGCCCGGGCGGGCTGAGGGGGCCCGGTGAGCGGGAACGGGAACGGGGGGGACACCGGGGCACCAGGGGGCATGGGGGCACCGGCGGGGACACGAGGAGACCGGGACACGGCCCGAGTGTGCGGACGGAGCTGGGCCGGGACGTCCCACGATCCTGAGCGTTCACTGGGATACACCTGGAACACGGGAGGGTCTTTTTTGAGTCGTGAGCACCGCAGGGATAGAGTCGGGGCTGTGGAAGTGCTGGGATGCTGTTACTCTCCAAAGGGCTGATTCGGGGCTCTGGGTCGTGTCCCAGCTGGGGGATAGCACCCACATGCTCTGGGGGTCTCGGGGTGCTGCCACCCCATTGACAGCGCTGGGGTTTGTGGTGTCCCTGGGGTCGTGTTCCTTCTGAGCCTCTGGTTCCAGGGGATGAGGGGTGGCCCTGTCCCTCCTGTGCTGCTGCTGAAGCAGCTGAGCTGAGAAACATCACTCAGTCACTCTGTCCATGTTATGTCTAGCTAGGGCCATGGGGCAGAGTGGGGAACAGGGAGTGCTTGAGGGTATGGAGCTTCCTCTGACTCCCACACCTTTGCGTTTTTCCATGGCAGGGATTCCATGGAGAATCTTCAGGAGCTACTCCTCTGCCAGCACCAAGGAGAAGGCAAACAGAAATGCCCCCTGTGAGAGGACAGAGCTGCTGGAAGGTGAGTTCTGGCAGAGATGCAGTGAGCAGACAGCAGGCAGACCATCCTGGGCTGTTGATTTTTCCCTGGCAGCAACACTGCTGGGTTCCTGGGATGCTGGGGTGGGCCCCATCTTACAGGTAGATCTCAGAGAGACAGAGGCTGGTATCTCTCTTTTGGAGCAGGGCTGACCAAGGAGGGATGAAGTTTTTGTGTGAGCTCTTTTTTCTAAGCACAATCCTTATACTTCCAGGGTGAGGACAGGACAGAGCTTTTTGCTGTGCCCTGTCTCCCATCACCTCTCTGTTTCCCACTAGTGCTGAAAGCTCGAGCCAAGCAGCTCCAGGGCAGTAATGTCCCAGAGGTGACGGTCAGCAAAGTGGAACTGGCTGCACTGGACAATGACAAGTACCAGGAGGCTGTGGTCCCTGGCTCCAAGGAGAAGCAGCCCATTCCCAGGGCACAGGGTAATGGCCTGACCCGGTCCAGCACGTGGGCCAAAAAGCTGCAGAAGGAGATGTATGGCCAGCAGCCAAAGATGAAGCAGGAATTGCCCCGTGCTGCCTCCCAGCTGGCTCTGGAGAGCCAGGCCAAGGTAGAGGTCAAGGCAGAGGCCACACCCAAAACAAAAACCATGAAGAGCCCAAAGACAAAAGCAATCACTGCCTGGAACCAGAGCTCTGGCAGCCCCCACAACAAGCCCAGGGTGGTGGAAGTGAAGGGAGCTGCAGAGCTGAAGAGGCCTCAGAGGATGCCAAAGGACAAGAGTAACCAGCAGGTGCTGCAGCAGACCATCCAGTCCAACCTGGAGTGCTTTCTGTTCCTGCAGCAGGCAGAGGAGGCTGAGAGGTACCTCCTGCTGTGCCACAGCTCTCCCGTGAAGAGGAAGGTGATGGATGTTGGTGCCTTCAACATCGTCATGCGCATCTGGGCCAGGAAGGTACCGAGCCCTGGGTGCTCCGGGTGGGAGAGGGGCTGGCTCGTCAGGAAGAGCCTCCAGCTGGTTTTACCTGTGCTTGTCACTTCAGCAAGTGTCCAAACAGTGCTTCTGGCAAGGGGGATTGAGCTGGCATGAGCCACTGATCTGCCCAAGGTGGCTTTGAGAGGAGTGGGGAAAGGGTAGGGTAGACCTGATTAAATCTGAGCAGTAGAGGGGCGTGGAGCTGTGATTTTGGGGCTGTTGGTGTCAGTGTGCACAGCCCCTTTCTTTTCTCGGTGTGCACAGCCCCTTTCCTTTCTCAGTGTGCACAGCCTTCTTCCCAATGTCCACAGCCCCTTTCCCTTCTCAGTGACCCCAGCCTCCTTCCCTTGTCAGTGTGCACAGCCTCCTTCCTCTCTCACCTGCAGGGCTCCTTGAACCGCCTGGACCGATTGTTTTCCATCCTGGAGGCTGCTGGCCTCCGGCCCAACCTGGACTCCTACGCCGTGGCCCTGGAGTGCATGGGCCGGAGCCAGTCACCTCCCAAAGTCATCTTGAGGTAACACCTGCCTCAAGTGCAGCAGCTCCACATGCTGTGCTTAGAGAGCTGGGAGATGCAGTGGGTTGGGGTCAGGAAAAGCTATTCCTTCTGTGTTCCCACCTGGATGCTCTGAGCCACTTCTCATGGCCAGATTTTGGCGTGGGCAGAGCACCCTCCCTGCCACCCCCAGCTGCTGGGGAGTTTGTCTGAGATTGTGCAGGGAGAGGAGATGTGGAAGGTGAGAACAGGCACTGTTCCCCCCAGAGGTGGGCTGGGAGAGGCCCTCTCCAGTCAGGGATTCCTTGGTTCCACACCCATCCCAGGCATCTCGCTCCTGACCCCTCTGTTGCTGCCTGGTGGGAATGGCTTGGCTCCTCTGTTGGTTTTTATGGCACTTCTGTGGGGTTTGCCCATTTTGGTGGGCTCAGTCACATAGCTGGTTCCTGCAGGGCTCTCCAGAGGAGCTTGGTCAGGAGATTAAGGTAGATTTTATAGAGCATAATGGACAGGAAAGTGTCAGTGCTAAAGGGAGCGGCTCAAAGAGCCCTGGAAGATCCCACAGGCTGGGCCTAGGAGCAGTGCCTGGGGCTGGAGGCAGAGCCAGCTCCTCTCCAGAGGATGGAGAAAGCTTCTGATGCACTAATGCTGAACCTCAGGGATGTATCACTGGTCTCTGTCCTTTGGCTGCTGACACATTCTAGATGCCTTCAGGGGAATGTCTCCAGTCAGCAGACTCTGAGGGGGCTGGCAGTGACTGTGCTGGACGTGTGGAGCTGTGTCAGTGCAGCACAGGCTGTGGGGCTGCCTGTGGGCAGCTGGGTCCTGCAGTGGCCTCCCTGCTCAGGAAGCTCTGCAGCAGTGCAGGCTGAGGGATGGACACCTGATCCCTGTAACCTGAGGCTGGTGGTGACCTTGTGGGACGGGCTGTGCTGAGGCAGCTCCTGTACAACATGCTCAGGCCCTTGGGGAAGATCGAGCCTGTCCTGTCTGCCCCTCCTCAGATACCTGCAGCAGCTGAACAGCAGTGGCTTCCATGTGGATGAGCTCTTCCAAAAGTGCCTGTTTGAGGAAGATGAGAAAGAGATGGTGCTGTGGGCCATCAAGACTGTCCAGCCCAACTACCAGCTGCCTCCTCCACCTAGCCCCAAGATCTGCAAGTCTTCTCTGCTCCAGGACTTCTATTCCAGAGTAAGCCACAGTGCTCAGGGAGGTGTTGAAGCTGGCCAGGTGGTGTTCACAGGTGTTCTTAGGTACAGCCCAGGGGAGGGCTAGAAAGAAAGAGCTTTTTAACCTGATCTCTGCCCAAAAGCCCACACAAATAATCAAAGTAAGGATGTTACTAACAGCCTTACAGGGGAACAGCAAAGCAGAGGGTTTGTAGAGGGCTGGAGATGGCCTCCATGCATGGGAGGGGGTGCCTGGGGAGGTGCTTGGCCATAACACAGGAGCAGAGCAGCCTCTGGGGTTTGTCTCCAGAGACCTCTGGACCCAGAAGTCCCAGCAAGGTGCTTTCAACCCAGAATTGTACCACAATTGTACCACAACTGTTCCTCTTGCAGGGAAGCTGGGACAATGAGCATGGCTTCTCTTCCTCCCACTGCCTCTCTCCCATTGCAGGAGACGATGGGGTCGTACCCCAAGCTGGATTTCTCTGTGAAGGAGTTGCAGGAGCGCTTCCAGCAGCAGCTGGAGATGGAGCTGAAGAACACCGTGACCATCGAGTCGGTGGAGGCAGCCAAACCCCTGACCCCACAGGCTATCAAAGCGGTAAAGCTCTGCTCTGGGGCAGCTCTCAGGACCTGTGGGTGAGAGCTGAGTGTCCATGAGCTAGAGAGGGGGCAGCTCATGCTGACCAGCTCTCTTCCTTCCTTTTCCCTGCAGCGTGAGCTGCTGGGCACCCTCCGCTCCCAGTGGCGCGATGCCATCCTGCAGGCCCTGCAGAACTCCAAGCGCAGCATGGTCAGGCCCAAGAGGGTGTCCAAGTACAGCGTCCTCTACCCCTACCTGTGTCTGCTGCCAGATGAGGAGTATGTGGACATCATGATGCAGGTAGGAGCCTGCCCTGCCCTCCCAGGAGTGGGGCTGGACTATCAGCCATGGGCTGTCACAGAGCATAATGTCCCACTGGAGCCGAATTGAGATTTCCTGAGACGTTCACCAGGTTATTAGCTGCAGGCTGTCTGCTCCCTCTGCAGAACAGCCAGAGAAATCCATGCTCTGTCCTGGTTGTTTTTCCTTCCTCACCATCTGTTCAGTATCATGGAAATCAGCATCTTTCTCTGCTCCCTGCACAGCAGCTTTAACTCGCGCTCTGTCTCTCCGCTGTGTCTCTCTGTTCCTCCTTTCTAAGACCCTTTTTGTCTTCCTCTTTTCCAGATCCTCAATGATCTGTCTCCACAAGGTGAGTCCCTGGCAGTCCTGGCCAGGGAGCTGGGCTCCAAAGTCTACGACAGGTACATCATCCAGAGGAAGCTGCGCAGCGGCCAGCTGGAGAAGGTGCAGCAGATCTATGAGAGCTACATCCAGCTGCTGGCAAAGGACAGCCAGGTAGGAGCCCTTGGAGCCAGGAGTCCCATACAGGAAAGCTCTGGGCTCTGCAGGGCAGGAGAGGACAAGAGGGAGAAAGGGGCCAAGGCCACTGCCCTGGGCACATCAAGGACCAGGTGAGCAGGTTGTTCTCAGAGCTGGGTGGTCATAGGGGCAGGCAGGTCTGCCATCTGGGCAGGAGGGGCAGGATGATGTGGGAACAGGGTGTCAGCACTGGGGTGTGGTTCAGTGCCACTGTTCCCATTCTCACTGTTGGGCTCAGTCCTCCTTCCCCAAACACCCCTATCAGGAAGGACCTCTGGGGACACAAAGACAGGAGAGTCCTTCTCAGAGCCATATCTCAGGTAGATTGATCCCCTCCAGCTGACTTCATTTTCTCCCTCCACCTTCCAGCCTCAACAGTACTTGCCACGGGAATACTGGGAGAAGCTGGTGGCAGAAGCAGGCTTTGGGCCTTCCCTGAACTTGAAGACCTGCAGCTGGCCGTGTGTGCTCCTCATGCGCCTGGGCATGCACATGCTGGAGCTCCTGGTGAAGGCTGTTAAGGTGCCCAGGAACATCCTCAATCGTCGCCTGGAGTCCAAGCCTATCCCTGTCCTCTACCACGTCTACTCCTTCTACAGTAACTGGCAGGTGAGCCTCATCCTGGGGACTCTAGGGTGGTGCAGGATACCCCGTCCTCAAAATCAGACCCTTTTCTGTCCTTGCTGCCATTCCTGCTCAGGAATGCTTTGAGGAGCCCTGGATTCTGTGTGGGTGCACTCTTTACTTGGCATGACCCTTGTGGTATGGCTGACTGACCACAGGCTCTTCCACACTCCAGCCCTAATCCTCTGTTGCTGATCCTCCTCTCCAGGTCGGGCTTATAAGGCCCCATCCCATCTTCTCCCAGCTTGTGTCAAACGCTGCAGAGACCACGCTGACCTTCAACTCCTCTGCCATGCCCATGCTGTGCCCCCCTGTTCCCTGGACCTCCCCCACTTTCGGTGCCTTTGTCCTCAACGACACCAAGCTGATGCGTTTCATGGATGACACCACTCACCACCAGCTGCTCCTGGAGCAGTGTCCCCTGGTGAACCTCCACCCTGTGCTGGATGCCCTGAACCAGCTGGGCAACTGCGCCTGGAAGATCAACCAGCCCGTGCTAGATATTATCATCTCCATCTTCAATGACAAAGGGGATGAGAAGCTGGACATCCCACCCCCCCTCTCTGAGGCTCCCAAGCCTCCCACTCCTCCTGGCAATTCCTCCACCTGGAGCAAGTCCTTCAAGCATGAGGTGTTCCTGTGCAAGAAGAAGACTGCAGAGATGCACAGCCTGCGCATGGACGCGCTCTACAAGCTCTCCATCGCCAACTACGTCAGGGACAAGGTGTTCTGGTTCCCTCACAACATGGACTTCCGTGGCAGGACTTACCCATGCCCACCCTATTTCAACCACCTGGGGAACGATGTCACCCGGGCCATCCTGCTGTTTGCAGAGGGGAGGCCACTGGGGCCCAAGGGACTTGACTGGCTGAAGATTCACCTCATCAACCTGACAGGGCTGAAGAAGAAGAATGCCTTGCAGGAGCGGCTGGAGTATGCCAATGAAATCATGGAGGATATCCTGGACTCGGCTGACCACCCGCTCACGGTATGTGGGAGCTTCTGGGAAGTGAAATAAAATGGAAATCAGAATCGATTTTGTAACAAAAACATTATGAAAGATAAACTTTTGAGAGGTAAAAAGGGAGAAGGCAATGCCTTCCTAAATAACCTAAATTCCTAAATAACTTGTTCCTGTCTGAAAACATGATATAAAACTAGGGAAGTGGAGGCTTGGTGGGAGGAAGTGCTGTGCCCAGTGTATCCCAGGTGCTCAGGGGCCCCTGCCTGTGGTTTGAGGGGCACAGGAGCACTGCCTGCTCCCACCAGCCTGGGCTTTCTCATTCCCAGGGCAGGAAGTGGTGGATGGACACTGATGAGCCCTGGCAAGCCTTGGCATGCTGTATGGAAATCGCCAAAGCCTCGAGGTCCCCAGACCCAGCAGCCTACATCTCTCATTTCCCAGTTCACCAGGTAGGAGCCTGGCAGATCCTCACAGCCTGTGTGAGGCTCAGCAGGGTAGGAAAGGAGCATCAAGGTCTCCAGCTCTGCAATCCCTGCTCCACTTGGCTGGGTTTTCTTAGGACTGGAAATTCAGTGTTGGGCATTTTGGCATAGAAACTCTGGTGATTTGCTGCTGCCTGCAGCCATCCATGAGCTGGTGCATCTGAGGGCTGCCTCACTTCCCTTGGCTCAAGCAGAGCCCAGCTGAGAGCTTGCTGGCAGCTGCTGCAGGGTGAGAGCCAGGCCAGTGTCACCTTCTGCAGCCACAGGATCAGGACTGGAAGTTGGCCCAGCAGGGCAACACCTGGCTGGCTGGAGTGCTCAGAGCTGTGCTTTGGAGGCCTTTGCTCCACTCCTGCTCCAAGGATGAAGCCAGGCAGCTCTGCAAGAGCCAATATGGCAGGTCTGGAACTCTGAGGAAGGGCATGGGGACAGAGGTGGTTGTCCCCCACACTGAGTGGCCTGTCACCATGTGCCCTGCCCCTGCTCAGGTGCTGCTCAGCTCCCTGAAGGCACGTGTCCTCCCTGGCTGCACAGGGACAAGGCTGATAGTGGCCATGGGTAAGGGGTGGCTGCTTCTTTCTCTTAGGAGGAGATCAAGTGGCCATGACTGAGTGGGGAGGGCAGCAGTTTTTCTGCCAGTAGTGATAGCCTGGAATATACATGAGACAGTCAGGTCTGATATTTTGATGACAACAAAAGGTCAAGAGAGCAGCTGGGGGTGTGTGGAGGGTGCAGCTAATAAAATATCATAGCAAGGACTTCCTCTGGAGGGTACCAGAATCTCGTTCAGCCTGAGTCATCAGTGCTCAGTTAACAGACCCATCAGGTCCTGCCGCTGCCTTTCCACACTGCAGGGAGTGGGGAGAGGGTGCAGGAGAAAGGGGGCCCTGCTTGAGGAACCTGGCAGTCCTGGGGTATCTGTGGCTCCCTGTGACCAGGGAGAGCCTGAGCACAGGGGCCAGGAACAGCAGCACATCTGTGAGAAACACTGCTACCAGTGCAGTCTGGGGAGAACCAAGATCTTCCTGCATCATCATTCAGGTCCTGTCTGTCTCACCCAAGCTGCTCTTGGTTCCAGGAGGGCTGCAAGGGCAGCTGCTGTGGCAGACACTCACTGTGCCTCTGGTGCAGCTTTGGGAAATCTGGGTGGGAGCTGGTTTCTGTCAGAGGGATGTTTTCATCCGCTGGCAGTGCAGCTGGCTGGAGCTGCAGAGCCAGCTGGGGCTTCCTGAGGGATCTCTGGCTTGGCCTGCCTTCTCCTGCCTCTGATCCCACTGCTGAGGTTGTTTTGACTGCTGGCTCTTGGGGCTGATTTTAGCATCCCAGATATATTAGATGTTTTCCCAATTTACTGGTTTTCAGTGTTTCCACAGAGCTCTGATGTCTTTGGAAACCCACAGAGTTGGTCATGTGAGGTTTCTGATTTTAAACCTCACAGGTCACAGTAGTTAGGGATGGACTCAGGCAGGAAACCTGCCCAGAAGGCAGATGGTCACTGCTGAGAGATGGTCACTGCTCTGAAGAGTGGGGAGGGGAAATAATGACCACCTGAGCCCAGGGTAGCTGTGCATGGGGAAGGGCAGATGAGCAGAGCTCTGTCCATGCACTAACTCCTTGTTTCCCTGGTGCTCTCCCTGCAGGATGGCTCCTGCAATGGGCTGCAGCACTATGCAGCACTCGGCCGGGATCTCAGCGGCGCTGCCTCTGTCAACCTGGTGCCCTGTGGGCTCCCTCAGGATGTCTACAGTGCAGTGGCCCAGCAGGTGAGGCACTGTGGGGACACACAGGGTCCTTTTGGACCTGCCTCCTCCTCTTGGTGTGCACAGGGTGTCACCTACCAAGGAGAGAGGTGGGGATGAGTGTGCAGAGGGCTGGGGATGCATGAGCTGGGCAGAGATGGGGACTGTCTGTCCCCAAGTGGGATCTGACAGGAGATCTGTCCTCATGGAGGAATCCCCTCTGAGTTCTGCTGTCCTCACTTGTCCTGAATGAAGCCCAGGAGAAGTAGGCTGGAGAGGTGGAAGAGAGCAGGGGATGTTCTTCATCCCTTAATCACAGCTGGCTGGCCCATGGGTTATAAGATTTTTCTTCCTTGAGCTGAGTTGGAGAGAATGAGTAGAGACTCAGCCTTGGTCCTGCTACAAAGTCTTTGGTTTCTTTGGCAAGATGTGATGTGAAATTTGCCATTGGGAGAGTGCTGAGAGGCTCATTCAGCTGGCATTGGACTCTGCATCTCCTGTCTGGGTCTCAGCAGGTTTTCTCCAGGCAGCACCACACTAGAGAGCAGGAAGAGTTCACAAGGGTGCAGGCCTTGCTCAGTTATCACTGAGGGGCAGAGGCAGGAGAACCCAAGTTCTGAGCCACAGTCAAGCTGTGTCCTTGTCCCAGCTGGCACCACCCAGTTGCCAAGGGACAGTGCTGAGACAGCAGGGAAGAGTCTGCAGGCACTGTTATCCATGCTGGATCCCTTCAGCAGGTGCCTTCAGTTATCCAGGGTGGGGAAGATGGGCTGCAGGGATCCTGATGGGAGCTTGAGCCAGGCAGTGCCCAGCTGGGAGGGTCCCAGCAGCCACAGAGGGGGCTCCAGCCAGCCCTGACTCAGAGGCACTCTGCTCAGGTGGAGGAGTTTCGGAAGAAGGATGCTGAGCGGGGTTTGAAGATTGCCCAGGTGCTGCAGGGCTTCATCAGCCGCAAGGTGGTGAAGCAGACGGTGATGACGGTGGTGTACGGGGTCACTCGCTACGGCGGCCGCCTGCAGATCGAGAAACGCCTCAAGGAGATTGATGAGTTCCCCGAGGTAGCATTCCTCTGTGTCCCCCCCCTCCCTGGGTCCTCTCTGTCTTTGGCTGTCATTTGTATGACCCATGGCTCTCTGCCTCTGGCTTTGCCAGGAGTATTTGTGGGAAGCATCTCATTATCTGGTGAAGCAGGTGTTCAACAGCATCAAGGAGATGTTCTCAGCCACTCGAGATATCCAGGTAAGGAGCCTGTTGCCCTTTACCTCCACTTTTTCTCCTTCCCTGGTCCATTTATGCATAGACAAGGGGATGCTCCATGAGGAGAGATGGTTCTCCTGGCCCAGAGAGGATTCTCCTGCCCCAGCCCAGAGGTGTGGGATTGTGCCAAACCCCCCAGTAAGCACTGGGGAGTTCTGTGGCAGGAGTGAGGGTGGCCTGTGCTGGGAGGGGATGAGGTCTCCCAGCTCCACACTAACTCCAGCTGTTTCCTCCCCTCTTCTGAAGAACTGGCTGACAGAGAGTGCCAAGCTCATCGCCCAGTCGGGCCGGACGGTGGAGTGGGTCACACCTCTGGGGCTGCCCATCATCCAGCCCTACTATCGCTCCAGGTCCACTGTGGTGAGTGTCCAGTGGCAGGTCTCATGGCCCCCACCCTCTCTGTGCCATGGTGGGAGCAGGGAAAAGACAGCCTGGGCTAGGGCTTGGCAGGTTGGCATCACTGGTGGGTGAGCCTGCAGAGCAGGTAGGATCCCTGAGTGCAGGCACATCCTCCAGCCTCATGGCTCCCTGCAGAGCCTGGAGTGTGTGGGTGAGCTGGTGAGGAAGCTCTGTGGCTCCATCCCACTCAGGCAGCTGGGGCACGGGCCGTTCCCCGCTCTGAGAGCCTCCTCAGGGCTCGTGTGACTCAGTCTCAGTGCTGTCACCTCCCACGTGCTGCTGTGCTGCTGACTCACAGCCCCCCAGCCCGGCTCCAGCAGCCCTTCCTGGGCCAATTCACCCTGAGAGGGTGAAGGGCTTCAGATGCCTGCCAGCACCTTCAGGAGAGGAGCTGGGCAAAGTGTCACTGGGCAGTGGCAGCTGCTGTGGTGCTGGGACACTCTGGAAAGGCACAGACCCCTCTCCAGAGCAGTGGGGCAGTGCCCAGCCCAGTGTGCTGCCAGGCAGTGCAGGGTGACAGCTGGTCCCCTCTCTCTCCACAGCTGAATTGTGGCATGCAGCGCTTGAGTGTGAAAACCTCCAACAGCAGCCAGTAAGTACAAAACCATGGCCTGCACTGCACCCCTGCTGACCCCAGCCTGTGCTGTGGGGTGTCACTATCTCTGTGCCAGTGCTGTCATCTCTGGCCCTGAAGTGCCCCAGCTCCTCTGTGCCCTGCTTTGTCCTGCAGGAAACCTGACACTGTGAAGCAGAAGAATGCCTTTCCCCCCAACTTCATCCACTCTCTGGACTCCACACACATGATGCTC
This sequence comes from Fringilla coelebs, assembly GCF_963513975.1. Lineage (NCBI taxonomy): Eukaryota > Metazoa > Chordata > Aves > Passeriformes > Fringillidae > Fringilla > Fringilla coelebs. The sequence continues at coordinate 5,080,350 of NC_140050.1, read as the reverse complement.
ACAGCACTGCACTGCCTCAGGTAGGGAGTGGGTAGCTGGGCTTTCACCTGGCTCAGAACTCTCCTTGGAGAGAATTTTTGGGGCAAAGCATCACATGGGACTGAGGAGTCCCTGGTGGGTGGGCATTTGGGGCTCCTGGCAGAGAAGGAAAGGAAGCAGCAGGGCAGGGACAGGGAGATCCTGGGATTGGGAAACTCCCTCTGAAAAGCTGCTGTGCAGGGAGTTCCCCTCTTGTGTAGTCCCTGCTCCTGTGCCAGCCAGAGGTTCTACGTGGGGTGGGTCCATCACACAGAGGGGTCTCAGCACTGCTTCATGGCACCTCTGCCTCCTCCCAGGAAGGGCCTGACCTTCGTCTCAGTCCACGATTGCTACTGGACTCACGCGCTCACCGTGGATGTCATGAACCAGGTAAAAGTGTCCTCCTGGCTCCCTTGTGAGCAAGATCTTGCTGATCTGTGCTCTGGGCCCTTGCCAGGCCTCGCCTCCCCTAGGCTTTGCTCCATAGGCTGATTGATTCACCCGGGTGAGGTGAACCTGGGATGTTTGCGGGCGGTTGCAGCTGATTTCCTGATGCCCCTTCTCCTCCCACTCTGCAGGGAGTGCGTGGGGAGAATCTGTGGAAACAGGCACTAAACACAGCCCTGGCAGCCAGTGCCCCTACCCTGCCCTGGGTCCTTCCCAAGCACAAAGTGCTAATGAGGGTCAGCCTGTGCTTCACACCTCCCCAGGCTGATTCCCTTCACCCTTGTCTGGCAGCCCCCCTCCCTTCCCACTCTGCTGCTTTCCCTGCCCCTCACCTCTGATCTGTCACTGGAAGGAGAGAAAACACCTGCTAAGCTGCACCTCTCTGTTTTCTCCCTGGGTCAGGTCTGTCGGCAGCAGTTTGTGGCTCTGCACAGTGAGAAGATTCTGCAGGATCTGTCTGAGTTCATGCTGGAGAAGTATTGCAGGTATTCCTGCCCTGTTGGATTTTCCCCCCCACCTCAGAGGTCATGTCCAGGTGCTCACAGGTTGTGTCACCTGCCTGGGGGTTGCTCTGTGGGGAAGCTGTCCTTCCTTCTTGCCTGACACCCAAATCACCTTCAATAGCTGTGTAAAAACCAAGGGCTCTGCACCCTCTTGCTGCAGAACCAGGGGAGGGTTTGGCAGCCTTAGGGCCTGCCCTGGGCTGCTGGGGCTGGGCTCCTGCTCTCACTCTGGGGTGCGTGGTCCGTTTTGGAAGAGCTGAATCCTGCTGTCAGAGGCTGCATTAGGCAGCAGAGGAGGGTGTGCCTGGTTCCAGATAACCCATGTTTATTTGCTTCCTTCTAGTTCATCCAGCTCCAGCACAGAGCCCATAGCCCATTGGCAGAAGAAACTGATGGAGCAGCTGTCAAATGTCCCCAGGACAGGTAGGTAGGAGCATGGGACAGGAACATGCAGAGCTCAGGAGCATTTTGGAGACAAGGAGAATGAGATGAGTGGCCCCCAAAACCACCAAAAGGCAAAAAGCCAGAGCTGTCTCCTTGGATCAGGTTTCTTCTTGTATCCTGGACTGCAGAGCTATGGGGCAGAGCAGTCCAGCATGTCCACATTCCCCTGTAGCATTCCTGTGAGTGCTCCCTGCCATCCTCACTTCATCCCTGGGATTTCCCCCAGGCTGACCCAGCTCTGCCCATCCTGCTCTCGTTCTGCTCCCATCTGTTTCCAACCATGAGCATTTGCTCAGAGATGGGAGCGAGGGCCTCGCCATGGTAATTGCCAGGATCTAGATGATATACATGCAATGGGATTAAGGCAATTAGTTTAACTCCTTCTAATCCCTCAGCCCTGTGTCTGCCAGGCCATCTGGCTCTGCCTGACCTCTGTGGAGTGGCTCCATGGGCAGCACAGTTCAGGGGCAGGGATCCTTTGTACACTGAAGCCACTTCCCTCCCCGTGTCCATCCCCACCTCACTTTCTGACCTCTCCTTTGCTTCCTTTAGGTGAATTCAACCTGAAGCAAGTGATGGATTCCACATATTTCTTCAGCTGAGCCTGGCAGTCCACAGGGCCCTGGGATACCTCTGGAACTCCAGCCATGGTGGGCACTGGCCTGCAATGCTCTTCTGGTCCCACATGTCATGGGGAAGAAGGTGCAGCCTCCAGCCCAGCGAGAGCCCTGGCTCACTCTGAGGTGCTGGGGCAAACTGAGACTCTGCTGGAGCAGCTGGTGGGAGACAGGGGCTCTGCACTGTTTGCTGTCACTGCTGTTCCAGCACAGGGAGAGGGCACCAAGCCCTGCAGGGGGCTGTGGCTCTGGGCTGGGGGCAAAGGGGTGGCAGGAGCCAGGGTGGCTCCCCTCAGCCCTCACCCCAGTGCTGTGAGCACTGTCTTTTGCCTGGCTGTTGCCTGTCTTGGGGTGCTGTTCCTCTCCTTCCCTCTCTTCCCTCAAACTTGGCAGGGCAGGCAACTGACCTGCTCTTGGCCACAGGGCAGGTGCTGCTCTGTGCTCTGCTCCAGCTCTGGGCACTGTCCTCACTCTCCATAGCGCAGCCTCTGCTCTTCCACTCTCTTTTGCAGGGATGAGTTTTGCTGCTGCTCACTGGGGCTCAGGCAGGGAAAACCACTAACTTAGGGGTCAACATGTATAATATTGTAAATAAAATGTTTTTTGAAATACAAGATGGGACCTGTGTCCTCTGAAATCTCTGCCAGGGGCACAGGGAGGTGGGATTGCTGCCTCCCAGTCTGGCCCTGTTCTGCTGACTGGTTGGGTACAGGGTGTCACATTCTGAAAATGCTTTTGTAGCAGAAACATGGAATTGTGCCAGTGCAGCTACAGCGGGAACTGGACTCTCACAGGGACCAACGGCAGCTTTTCAGCCAGGACCCTCCCTTTCTCACTGGACTGTGGCTTCCCAGACCTCCTCTCCACCAGGCTGATGCTGGAGATGGTTGCACCTTGCAGCTGGAGCTGTGTTTGCCCCAGTTCTCAGCTGTGCTCCATAACCACAGGCTCACAATCAGCCTGCACCCAGCTTCTTCCTGGCTGCTGCTGGAGCCAGGGGAAAACTGCTGGCAGAGGCTTTTCACCTTGTGGCTTTCCTGGCAAGAGACACAGCTCTTGAAAGGACAAAGCTGCATCCCACAGCCTGAGCTGGGGCTGTGCCCAGTGTTCCGGCTCCCGGGGCGGGCACGAGGAGCGGGAGGCGCGGCAGGGAGGGACGGTGGCAAAGAAGCAGAGCCGGAGTCGTGCGTAGCTCTGTCAGCTGCTGACGTTTATTGCACAGGATGGGCTGGATGGGAAAGTGGACACTTGGAGTGGGGCCCTGTCCCTCCGGCTGCTCGGCCGCAGGGTGCCGGGGCTGGCACGGGCCCCGCGCTCGCAGTACATTCAACGTGGAAGGCTCCAGAGTGCGAGGCAGCGAGGCACACATGCACACACACACACACACCTGCACGCACACCCACACACGCACGCACAACACACGCACAGGCACCTGGTACACTCGGCAGGTGCCTGCCCCAGCACCAGGGCTCGGGCTCCAGCGCCTGCCTCTGTCCTAGCGCTGCCTATGGGGGACATGGGGCCGTGCTCACCCCCAGCCCCGGAGTGGGGGACAGTGTGTTTGTGGGTGCTCAAAAGCCTCAAGGCGACCATCCCTCAGACCCTTCCCAACTTACCTCCAGTCCTGGACCATCACCCCTCGCCTTGGGTCTGTGAGAGGGGCGCAGGGACACGCGCGGCGCCGGGGCTGCGCCGACAGCCCCAGGGAGGTGTCCTGCGGGTCACACACAGGGATGTGTTCAGGTCATAGATATCATACACAGAGTTGGTCATGGCGAGAATGCAGCTGTGGCTTCTATGGGCAGCCGGGGAGGCCAGGGGGCAGCGGGGCTTCGCCGCGGGGAGCGGGCGACAGGGTCAGACTTTGGTCGGAGACGACACACCCGGGGGCTCAGCCCAGTGACCCCGCGGTGGGGAGAGGGCACAGCAGCCCCAGGCCCACCCTCGGCAGCTGCCCCGCTCTGCAGCGGGTGGCAGGAGGGACCGGGGAGCGGGGCTGGCGCCGTGGCGGGGGGCGGCAGCCGGCGGTGCGGCTGTGGCCCTCACCCGGCGGCGCAGGGCGGACGCGAGGTGAGCTGGGGCTCCCTGCCGCCGCCCCTCCGGCGCGGAGGTCACAAGTTGGAAGACAGCCTGGACTTGGCCGGGTCCGTGTCGGGCGTGCTGGACGCCGAATCCTTGCGGGCCGCCGCCGAGTCCTGCGGCAGGGCGGGCGGCGCCGTCAGCCCCGAGCCCGTGGGCGCCGGGTGGGCCGGGGCCCCCCGCGAGGGCGCCTGGGCCCGCAGCCCGGCCGGAGGGCCCGGGCCCGGCGAGGCGGCGGCCGGGCCCGCTCCGATGGAGGTGCTGGACTCGCGGGCGGAGGCCGGGGGGCTCTGGGTGCTGCCGGCCGCCAGCCCGTGGGGCAGCGAGGGCTGCGAGGCCGAGAGGGGCCGCGAATCCTGGCTGAGGCTGCTGGTGTGCAGCGCCTGTGTGCTCTTGTGGGCGGCCAGGCGCTGGGGCGAGCCGGGCGCTGGCTGCTGGCTGAGGGACAGCTGGGAGCCCAGCGGCCCGGGGGTACCTCCGTAGGCGAACGTCCGGCTGGCCAGCGGGCTTTGGGACGGCGGGCTGGCCGCGGCCGCGGCGAAGGCGCTGGTGGAGGCGGGCAGGGCCGTGGGCTGCGCCGGGTCCTGCGAGGGCGAGGGGTTGGCGTGGGGCACGGGGGGCTGCGGCTGCGGCGGGGGGCTCTGCTGCAGCAGCACGGGGGACACGGCGAAGGGGCTGGGCACGGCCTGGGCGTACTGCAAGCGGCGCATCATGCGGGGCGAGCCCAGCGCCATGGAGCCCACCAGCGGGCTGGCCATCTGCGGGCAGAAGCTCATGGCCACGGCTTGCTGGAGGGTGGCGATGGCAGAGGTGACCTGGGGCTGGACGGGGCTGTACATGGCCGTGTGCTGCTGCAGCTCCGCCTGCTGCACCATCTCCCGGTCGTACTTGACGATCTCCTGGATGATCTCGTTCTCCTGGTTGTTGAAGACACCTGAGTTGAGGTCGTGCTGCACTTTGTGGAGCAGGATCGAGTTCTTCTTCCCTACAGGTAGAAGGCCGGGAGAAGAAGCACCGTGAGACCCTGTACTGGGGCTATGCTGGGTTCCCATGGGAACCACAGCTGCTCCCTTTGCCAAGACACCCCTCTCCCCCCCAGGTCCCCCTGTGTCCCACCAATGCGGTCGAGACGGTCGATGGCCACAGTCTCAAAGGCCCGTCTCATCATGGGGTACTCCTCCAGCACCTCGTTGAAGTTGTCCACTGAGAGCGAGTAGAGGCGGCAGTAGGTATCTGCACGGACACTGGCCGTGCGCCGGCCGCGGGTCAGCAAGCAGATCTCTGGGGGAAAAACAGCAGGGCCAAGGTCAGATCTCCACCATCGAGGACAAAACAGGGCAGGCCAGGAGCAGGGTGTGAGAACCACCACGCTGTGGGTGCCCTGGGACAGCAGAGATGTCCCAGTGACTCTCACAGACCCCACGAGGGGACCCAGGCTCAGTCCTGCCAGTGCTCACCCCCAAAGTAGGAGCCGTCAGAGAGTTTCATCTCCTTGTTGCCCTTGGTGAGGATGCTGACCACCCCGTGCTGGATGAAGTACATCTTCTTGCCGATGGTGCCCTCTCGGATGATGTAGTCGCCCGGCTGGAACACCTCAAACTTCAGCTTGGTCAGCATGGCCGTGACAAAGTTGGGGTCGGCGTTGGCAAACAGCGGCATCGAGGCCACCAGCTTGCGGCAGTTGAAGTTCACGATTTCCTGTGGGGAAGTGGGTGAGCCCAAGGAGCTGGGACGTGCTTCCCCAGGGATGCACTCCCCACCCCAGTTTCCTGGACACCCTGGCATGCAGATTGTGCACGGACACGCTCCTATACAGAGCTGCAAAGGTACAACAAGAGGTGTTCGACCCCAAGCATGTACATGGCAGGAGCTGGTGGGACCCACAGCAAGGAGCAGGGGATCCCTTCCCTTGGCAGGTGAGGTGTAATCCCCGTCCTCCTCCCAGCTCTCCAGCCCTCACCTCACGCAGGGGCTCGTTGAGCTCCCCCAGGATGCTGTCCTCATCAAACATCTTGCCCTGGTAGCGATGCTCGTAGTAGTCGTGGATCTTCTGGCGGAAGTCAGCGGGCAGCTTGTGGAAGGACATGTACTGCTCCACCTGCTTGTACTGTGGGGAGAGCTGTGTCAGCTGGGACATCCCCACTCCACGGGGCTGGTCCCACTCCTGCTCCTGACTGGAAACCCTCACCCCACATGGCTCCAGGAGGGGACAAAGCTGTGGCCCCATCCAGCACAGCCCTACCTTCTCCTGGTACTGGCGCCGGGAGGAATCCAGCGACTGGATGAGGGCGGTGGCGTGGCCGATGAACATGGCGTAGCAGGTGGCCCCCACGATCATGCTCAGCATGGTCAGCCAGATGTCTGTCATGCTCTCGGGCGCCTGCTTCCCGTAGCCGATGCACAGCATGTGGCTCATGGACTTGAAGAGGGCGAAGGAGTACAGCTCACTCCAGGAGTCGTTCTGCAGTGACAGGGACAATGTCAGCCATGCAGGTGTGTGTGTGAGCATTGCTCAAGGGCCCTGGCTCATGCCTGGCCACAGCCCCAGTTCTCTCCCAGCAATAGGAATTTGTTGAAAAGCAAACTTTTCAAACTTCCCAAACTCCCCCGGCGAAGTAGGCAGGGAAGGAGAAGGGTGAGACAAGGCAGGGGAGGAAGAGGAGGAAGCCAGGCGGAACAAAGCAGAGATGGAAATTTGATGAAACAGGATGAGACAGACAGGGAAAAAGGGCCATTTGCAGGAGGCTGCAGGGCTGAGAGGCAGCAATTAGAAACAGGAGCTATTATTTATTAATAGCAGCTTTGTGGCTAATGAGCAGAAGAAGGCAGCAGGGGATGGGGCCAAGAGCCCCATGTCAGCATATTCCTCCCACCCTGAACAATCCCCTGCTCCAGGTCCTGTGAGACCTCACCAGGGTGACAGCAGCATCACCATGGGGCACCACAGCCTTGGCCCACAGGGGATGGCATCTCCTGGGGCAGGAGGATGGAGGATGGATGACATGGGGATGGGTGGGCACCCCGGGGAGCAGGCAGGAGCACGGTGTGGGGCAGATGGAACTCACCACCATCCCATTGATGGAGACCCAGCAGTTCTGGGGGAAATCCTGCAGCATGGGCACCAGGAACTGGAGGCAGCCATCCCAGTGGCAGAGCAGCAGCATCATCCCGATGAGGTTGATGATCCTCATCACCGCGCTGGCCAGGTCGTAGGTCATGTGGAAGATCTGGGGGTGGGTGGCAGTGCAGGAGGTGAGCGTGGGGATTGTCCCCCAGTGCCCAGCCCTGCTCAGGGCACCGACCTGCATGGCCTCAGCTGGAAGAGGCTCCTGTGGCTGGCCTGGCTCCGGCCTCAAGGTGGCTGTGCTCCACCTGCCTATTTATAGCCGGCGGGTGCCGCCGCGCTGCCGCCCGGGAAGCGCTAATGGCAGCGAGCCTTGACGAGGATCAGGGAGACACAAATACTCTGGGCACTGAGGAGGGAGCAGAGCAGCTCCCAGGGCACAGGCCAGAGCCATGCAGCAAGGTTGAGCATGTCTCCTCAAAGCAGGGTGGGCCCTCAAAGCTGGAGGCCCCATGGGGCTGGGGGTCCTGCTGTCCTCCCCAGTGCTCCCCAAGCTCCTGGTGGGGCAGGGAGCCAGAGGGGAGAGAGGCAGGAGGTGCTGAGCTGGGCAGGGGGAAAGAATCCTACTGCTGGCAGAGCAGGGAATGGTGTGCCACATGTGCCAGCCGTGCTGGCACCCATAATGGGTGTTATATCACAGCTCAGGGATGCCCCAGGCCCTCCAGGGTGGGTCATAGACACCCACCGGCCCCACACACAGCCCCACAGTCCTCTGCACCCTGCCAGCTTGTCAGAAAACCACTGCACTCCCATTCTCTCCAGCCATCCAGCTGCTGCCAGAGGCTCCCAGAGCAGGTCCTCACCTCCTCCCACTGGTGGATGTAGCGGATGAGGCGGGAGAGGCGGAGCAGCCGCAGCAGGCTGAGGATCTTGGTGAATCGGACGATGCGGAGGGCACGGGCTGTCTTATAGACCTCCGAGTCTATGCCCTTCTCCACAATGAGGAAAACGTAGTCCACAGGGATGGAGGAGACAAAATCCACCACAAACCAGGTCTTGAGGTACTTCTTCTTGATCTTCTCAGGGTCCAGGATGATTTCTGTGTTGTCCTCAATGACAATCCCTGTCCGGAAGTTCAGCACCAGGTCCATCAGGAAGAAGGTGTCAGAGACCACGTTGAACACGATCCAGGGGGCCGTGGTCTCCTCCTTGAAGAAGGTGATGCCCACGGGAATGATGATCAGGTTGCCGACCATGAAGAGCAGCATCGTGAAATCCCAGTAAAATCTGGGGAGTGAGAAGATGTTGGGGGATGTCACCAGTGCCCCAGAGTCCCCTCCACGCCAAGGGGACCATGCCCTGCCCTAAGGGACCCGCGCCACTGGGCTACTGTCACTCTAATGCCACCTCAGCCACAGGAACCCCCTCCTCTCCCCAGAGACCTCATCCTGCTCCCCACTCTCCAAACTGCCCCCAGGGTGATCTTGCAGCCAGCAGAGCCCCTGATTGAGGCAGAGGATGGGACTGAAGGCTACTGCTGCTCTGATTTGGCCCGTGGCAGCAGGCCCTGGGGAGGGGACAATGATGGCACCAAGCACCAGAGGGGAACTCGCTCCAGCTGAGCTGCCCAGGGGCATCCCGTGGGCTCGGGACCCCCAAACGACCGGCAGTGCTCAAGTTCGGAAGTGGATTCAGAATCCGAGAGCCCTGGGAGCAGCCCCCTCCTTCTGCACTCCCAAAGTGGGGACCCAAGGACAGGGGACAGCCCCCAGGGACAGCCAGGGCCACCTCACCCCGGCGCCACCCTGGGCCGGGCTGGGTCGCGGTTTGGGGGGTGCCCGGGTGGGGTCTGCCCGTGGGTCCCGCAGCGCAGGGGCGGTGGAAGGAGCGGCCGCGGCTCCGGTGCAGCGGAGCACGTACGGCTGCAGCTGGCGGCGGCAGCGCCCGCAGCCCCGGCCAGACGCGCGGGCGGTGGGGGGGTGGGCGGCCGCCTCCGCCCCTGGCCCTGCCCGGGCTGCGCTGCCCCTCCGCTCCCTCCTGCCTCACGCCATCCTTCTCCCCTTTCTCCTCGTCCCCCTCTCCGGGGCCACCGATGACCTTTCTGAGCATCTGCAAGGTCACAGCGGCTCTGTCACGGCAGGATGACGCGGAGGCCACCTCGGGCCTGCCTCGCCTGGCCGGGGAGCAGGACTGGGGGGGATCCCCCTCGGTGCCACGTGCACGCAGGACCCTCGCCCACGCATCCTACTCAGCCCACCCTGGGAGCTGCGGGATGATGGGCGGGGGGTGCCGTGGCCACGCCGTGCCCTGGGGGATGAGGGGATGAGGGGACGAGGAGGAGACCCCCACGCACACAGGAGGGGGCGGTGGGCCAGGTCCCCACCCCCCCCAGCCCCCCCCACTGCGCAGACTAGCGCAGGACCAGAAGGAGCTGAGCATCCCAGCTCCTGACCTTTCTCCAATGACACCTTCCTCATGTGAGACATTGCCGTGGCAACCGTGAGTGATGTCACTGCTGCAAAACGATGACTTCACACCAGGGCGGTCCCCAGGGTACCCTCGGCAGAGGAGCTGTGCCCCCCCTGCACCCCTACACCGAGCTCTGGCTGCTGGCACCAAAGAGACCCAACTGGACCCCTGGGCTCCCACGAGCTGCCAGGGATGCTGAAATCAGCAGAGCTGCCGTGGGGCTGGATCTGTCCCTAAAGCCCCCGGCAGCTCCCGCTCAGACTGACCCTGCTGCGCTGCGTGGGTCCCACAGGGGCATTAGCCATGCAAAGCTGCGAAGAACAAAGATTAAATAACCACGCCAGCTGGGCAAAACTCCCCTCTGGCTCCAATCCCTCTGCAATCTGGCTGAGGCAGGGCAGGATTCGGCCTGCAGAGAAAGATAAACTGCTCCTGATCCCCCACTGCACACAACTGACCCTGTGCGATCGCCCCGGGGAGCAGCGTGCGATGCCAGCGCTCGCTTCCTTGGAAGGTTCATGTGCATAGAAAAAAGATCCAATCCAGGCTACTAAAAATATCTGAAAACAAATTAATCAGGATCCTCGACACCCCTCCCTCGCTTCTGACCCAATTGTACGACAGTGATGATGACAGGAGATGCCCGAACCCCCTGCAAGAGGCAGCTAACACCTTCCTGCTCCATCACCCGCCCAAGGCCTGGCACAGCGGTGCTGCTCTGAGGTCCTGGGCAAGATTAGAGTCAGGTCCAAGCCCTAGAGGAGGGCATCTATGCCAGGGTGGTCCCTGCTTAACTCCACTGGCAGGACTCAGAGCTCCAGGGATTGCCAGGGATGATCCAACCTCTCCTATCTGTGCTGATCCTATGGGACAGACACCCAGTTGGACAGAGCTCCTTGAGACCCCCCTCTGCCCCTGAGGTGTGAGCCCTTTGGCTCTGGTGGGGCCCAGATGCCAACCAGGCTGCCTGGTGGGCAGGAGCAGCACGGGATCAGTGAAAGATCTGTGTGGAATTGGTGCAGGATTGAGGCAGGATCAGCACTTTGCAAACTCGCACTGAATACTCGTATTCCAAAAATGAGATTGCTCTGAGAAGTGGGCTGTGCAGCCAATGGCAGAAGTTTGCCCAAGCTGATGAGCAGTGGTGGCCAACACACAGATCCCAGAACAGCCAGTTGTGATCAAAGACTGGTACCCTCTCCCCTGGAAAAGCTTTTACCCTGGGGAAGGGGCTAAAAAGGCTTTGCAAACTGCTCAAGGACCCAAACTTTCACCATCCCCCAGGTCGGTCACAGCCTGTCCTCCCCTTGAGGTGGCTTTCAGCAGCTGACACTGCAGAGGGAGGGGCCCAGCTCCCAACAGCCTCACCACAGGGAATGGGAACACCAGCACCAGAGCTGCCACACATACCAGGAGCAAGAGCAGCTGGTGAGCCCCATCCCTCTGCTCAGGAGCCCCTGTGGTGGCACCATCCAGGCAGAGAGAAGCACTTAAACCTGGGTGAGGAAGGCTCCAGCCAAGCAACACCAGGATGTGCTCTGGATGCATCTTTGCCCCCGATTCACATGCAGGAACGGCTCTTGTAACAGAAAATCATCATCAGTGAGAACCTCAGCTCAGCTCCAACCCCAGTCCCAGCCCAGCCTTGTGGAAGGCTGGAGTGAGCCCTGAGCAGCCCCTTGGTGGTCACAGGGTGATGGGCACTGCCACCACCTCCAAACCTCCCCCAAAGCAGTGCCCCAGGGCTGGTGCAGAAACCCCAAAAGAAGCAATGAAGGAGTTGGAGTGGCTTGGTTGTTCCTCCAGAAGTGGCAAAGTCGGTGACAAACATTGCCCAGCACCCAAAAGGAGGTGGCCCTGCTCCAGCACACACTTACAAGGTCTCTTTGATCAGATTTGCAGCTCAGGATCTCACCAGCCGCTCTGATTGCTTCCTCATCATTCAATATTTATGTAAATAGCAACTTTGGTTCCTGGAGCAAATCTGCCCTGAATTGTGTGTGAATGATGGCAGCACCATGGCCGTGAGGAGCCAGGATTGCTAAAACAACTGATTATGAAATGATGTCACAGATGGGGAATGATTTTCTCTTAAGATGGGAAATGGGTTTTGCAGGGCAAACACGACCAGGTCACGCTCCATTATCATTAGTGGATAAATGCTTTTTTGATTACTTTAAGGCAGGACAACATGGGAGGGATGCACTGATGTCCCCAAGGGGCACAGGCAGCGCTGGTTCCTCAGCCCAGCCTGGCGTGGGCCGATCCTGTTCCTGTGCACGGTTGTGGAGCTGGAGGATGCCATGGCTCTGCCTGCAGCTCCTCCCCACTGGGCAGGGAACTCTCCTACGCCACTTCCAGCATCAAAACACAGGCAGCAACTCTGCCCCAATGGCTTTCAAGTCTTCCTCATTCCAGGAGGATGAAGCCCGTGCGGGGCAGGACAGCCAGGGTGACTCGCCAAGGTCACTCCAGCACCCACCTGCCTGCTGCAAGCACCAGTCAGGGAGTGATGCTGCTGCACTCTGGGGAATCCTCTGAGGCCTCAGGCCCACTGCAGGCTCACCAGAGGGAGATCCCCGCTCTTGGCAGCGCCGTGGGCTCTGCCAGCAGTGCCACGGCTCTGCCAGCTCAGAGAAGCAGGGCAGGCTCTGCCCCGGTGCAGGTATGGGGGTCACCCCACTCCCAGCCTCCCCCAACATCCCACAGCTGCTGAGGGTGAGGAGGAGCACGGGGAGTGAGGAAGGGTGAAGCCCCCAGGATCCGCCTGGCACTGCCACCTCTGCTCTGTCACGGCAGGGACACTGGAGCTCCCTCTGTCACAGCACTGGCAGTGGCTGGGCAGTGTGACTACTTCTCACCCCAAATCTGCAGCAGAACCCAGTGCCCAGCCCATGAGATGAGGAGGGGGCTCCACTGGGTTCCCATGGCAGGTTCCCAGGGTGGGAGGGCTCAAACCCACCCCTGTGTAGGAAGTTGGCTCTGAGGGGTGCCCAAAGGCCTCCAACTGCTCCTCTGGAAGATGCCAGGGCAGCCCAGGAGCAGCACACGAGGGTGAAAGGAGGTGAAGGTGCTGGTCCCTGCCCTGAGCCCATGGCCACCTCACCTGCCTCAGGGAACCCCAGCCCACGGGGACCCATCAGTGTCACAGAACCTGAGATCCGCCTCGGGGGGATCCCCCACTCAGGCACCCAGCAAACCCTCCCTTGAGCCACCCCAAACCTCTCACCAGCCCAGCAGCACAACGACGTGGGGCTGAGCCCCTCGGCCCCCCCAGCCCCTGGCCAAGGGCTCCTCCAGCCCCTTTGAGGTCTCTGGACCAGGGTCCTCCCAGTGCTGGCTCAGCAGCAACGCCAGCAGGGGCTCGGCCTCCCCATCCCTGCAGGATGCCATGCTGCCTGCCCCAGCCGGCGCAGCCATCCCTCCCGGTGGCTTTCACACGACTCGGGAAGCATTTGCCACTCTGGAGCTCGCCAGGGCTCAGGGGATGGGAAGGAGATGGAGCTGCAGAGCCTTTCTCCCGGGTTTGGCATTCCTCGCCTGGCAGACACACAGGCTGGATCCCGGGGACTCGAGTCCTCTCAGGAGCCAGAAGAATCCCCCTCAAAGCGGCTGAACCCCAGGGACAGAATCAGGCCTCCTTGGGGGAGGGGGGAGCCTTCACAACGCTCTGCCAGGCAGCGGCAAAGCACGTCCCCCTGCCCAGGGAGGGGGACACCGAACCCCAGGGAGCTCCGGGGACAGAACCAAGGCCCGGTGGGGCTCAGGAGGGCCGAGCCGGGCCGAACCTGCCCAGGCCCCGGGAAGGACAAGGGTACGAGGGGATGCCCTTGCTCAGGCACCGCGAGGGCTCCCGGCATCCCTGCTGCGCTGGGGAAGGGGATGCCCGGCTCGTCCCCCTCCCGCACCCGGCGGCGGCTCAAGGTGCCCTCGGCCCGGCCGCACCGGCAGCCCCGCTCCCCGGCCGGGCCCCGCGGGTACCCCCGCACCTGAAGTCGCTGTAGGGGTGGATGATCCAGGCCCCCGCCGACTTGACGCGCTCCTGCTCCCGCTCCACCGCCTTCTGCGAGCCGAACATCCGCAGCGAGAACTTGTTGACGCCGGGCTGGAGCATCGCCCCGAACTGCCGCTGCATGAAGCTGGCCTGGCTCCCGCGGACCTCCTCGGCCGCATCCTCGCTCGCCCCCTCCTCGGCCGCCTTGGCCCCGCCGGGGGATGCGCCGCCGCCGCCGCAGGAGAAGGAGACCTTGGGCTCGCGGGGCGGCTCCGGGCCGGGGCTGCGCGGCGGTTCCCCGCGACGGCACTCGCCGTTCGGGGACCCCTTCCCGCCGCGGCCCCGCGCCCGCCCCGCCGCCGCCGCCCCGCCGCGCTTGGCCCCATCGGCCGCCTCCTCCTCGGCCGCTGCCTCCCCGCCCGCCGCGCCGCGGCCCGCCCGCATCCTGCCGCCGCTGCCGCCGCCGAGGCCACCGGCGGCCGAGTGGCGCCCGCCGCCGCGGCGGGGGCGGGCCGGGGCGGGCCGGGGGCGGGCGGCGGGGCTGGGCTGGGGGCCGGGCGGCTCCGCAGCTCCCCCCGCCGGCACAGCCCTCGCCGGTAGGATCGGCTACCGGGACGGGACACCCACCTCCCGCCCCGACGGCCCCGGTGTCCGGCAGCGCAGTGCCCGGTGTGGCGCGGTGCGGGGCCGGCCGCTCTCCCCGCGGGGCTCCGGTGCCCCAGCCCATCCGCCGCGCCGCGGAGGGAGCGCTGCCGACCCCCGGCCCAGGGATGGACCCCATCGCCGCGCCAGGTACGGGAGCTCTGCCCTCCAACCCCCACAAGGACCCGTCGCTCCAGCGCTGAGCCCCCTCTGAACCCAGCTGGTGGCAGGAGGAGTCCCCTAAGATGTACCCGGGGATGGAGACCCCGGACCGGCGGCCCAGGACAGCGCCAGCCCCCGAAGAGTTGGACAGCGGACACCCGCCAAGGGGGCTGATGCTCTGGAAGAACATCGGCACCGGCACCTCCTGCCCTCTGCGCGGGAACGGCCTCACCCAGACCCCGCGGGGTGCGGGGTGTCGGGGACGGCCGGAGTGAGCAGCCCGGGGGCGCCCCGAGCACCCCTGAGCGGCCGGAGCCGGCACCGGAGCCCGCGGTTCCGAGCGAGCCCTGCCGGGTCACGGAGTCGTGCGGGCGTCGCGGCGGTGGCACCACCTGGTGCCACGGGACAGAACCGCAGCCGGGCCGGGCACCGACAGCCGCGGGCCCTGCGCTGAGCCCCGGGGCAGGAGACAGCCCGAAATCACCCTGCGGACCGCGGCGGCCTCGTTCCGTGGTTTCACGCCCCGGGCTCGGCACGGCCGCCTCCAAGATCAGCTCATTTCTCCAAATATTCCCGGGGCAGAGCACTGCCACCCCTGAGCTGCCCCCAGCCCATGGAGACACTGATTGAGCTGGACCTGAACGCGAGGCTGGAGATGCCAAGAAGTGAGGCAGCAGCTCAGGGCTCTCCCGAGAAGCAGGGGCTGAGCAGGGTCACCCTGGAGCTCAGAGCACCCGCTCCCTCTCTCTGGAGCACCCTGGGGCACCACAGCAGGGCCTGATTGTGCCATTCCTGCCCAAGGTTCCACGTGGCAGCCCCTGGGCCGTGGCAGGGCTGTGCCACAGCTCACCAGGACAGCTGCAACCATGCCAGCTCCATCCCCTGCCCAGCTCCCAGGGCTGCTGTCCCCCTGTCCCTGCCCAGCCAGACAAAAGGCACAAGCGGTGCTGGGTGCTGTGACCCAGAGCAGGCTCAGACAGAATCCAAAATTCTCCTAAAGGAAATGAAACCATGCATTGATTTTTCACCAGGACGGCGCAAGGCCGGGGCTGTGAACGCCTTGCATAACCCAATTACAGGGCACAGCAAGGCAGAGGCACTGGCAGGAGGGACCCAGCTACCACATCACCAGGCTTTCAGCACTGCCACCAGAGCTGCCACCACCTCTGTGGGCACAGGCTGGCCACCCCCCCTTTGTCACATCCCAAGCAGGGACGAGCATCTGGCTACAGAGCCAGGCCATGCTCAGTCATGTGCCCAGAATGAAGCTCCTTAGGGCAGCTTCTCTACAGCCCATGGGCTCTGCTGCCTCACTGCAGGGGCAGGAATGCTGGCAGAAACCCCCTGAGCTCAGGGCTGCCAGCACAGAAGGGACTTTCCACCAGGACTTTCCTGTCCTGACCCCCCCCTGCACAAAGATCTACCACATTTGCTCTCTCCAACCAAAAAGGGCAGGAAAAAGCCAAACCAACCTAGAAAACCTGCTTAGAGAAGTGTGAGACACAGGAACAGCAGGGTCTGGGAGGGCTCCTTGAGGCTGGGACTGATCCTTGACCCCACAGCCACCAGAGCTGAGGAACTGTGGAGCAGGGCAAGGGCAGACTGGCCCATACAGGACACCCAGGCTCCTGCAGGCTCTACAGAGCAGGGAACACCCCTCCCTCCCTCCCTGAAGGCTTTTACACCCATCTTGCTGCATCTCTTCAGCAATTAGAGGGCAGCCAGAGCTGGCACCAAACCCAGACACAGCACCGTGCTCTGCAGCCAGAGGGTCAGGCAGCCGAGAGGGAAGAGACCAGAGTCCAGAGGTGGAAAAAAGAGAGAGGAATCATCTTTATTTGTGAAGTGTTAACAGATGGAACAGTTCAATGCTAACCAGCAGTAAAGGTGTTAGACTCCCCTGAGCACCTGCCTGCTCACACACGGCGATGGCTCAAGCACAAGCACAAAGCACGAGCTGTTAAACCTTAAAATCACCCCCAGCCCCAGCTCACCCTGCCCCTCCCCACTGCACTGACATGAACAACCCCTGGAATAAGTTACAGCAATCATTTATCCAGCATCCAGCTCCTGGCTGCACAGTAACCAAGAGCAGCTTGGCAGGAGCTGACTGGGAGTCTGCCCGACAGGGACACGCCAGGAATGAGCCCTGGCCAGGGAAAGGTGCAGCCTTGCTCCTGGTGACACTCTGGGAAAGACACAGAACCCCTTCCTCAACCCTCTGGTCAGATCAGGTCATCTCCCAACAGCCCCCAAAGCAGCTCCTCCCTCACCCCCACAAGCAGGTGGGACACAGCTGCATTCCCACCCCCCCATCCCCACTCTGTACCAACATAAAATAACCTAGGACAGAGACAGTCAGAGACCTAGACTACCAGGAACAAAGGATTTACATTTACAGGTAGAAAAACCCTCCCACGACTCTTAAAAAAAAAAAAAAAAAAAAAAAAAAAAAGAATTGTATTTTATATTCTACAACTTAAGTTTCCTTAGAAAGTGAAGTAACTGAATCTCAAGGACGCACTAGAATATTCCATGGTGCTATTTTACCAAAAAATTAAAAGCAAACAAAATTGTCCAGACGAGTTCTTCATCTACACATCACCTGGCAGGAGGGAAAGAAAATCCAGTTAAGATCAACCCTGCTGCACCAGTGCAGCTGCACTGGGCTGGTAGAGCTGGGCCAGAAGAGCCTCTGGCTTCTCCCAGGGAGCCCCAGCAGCCTCAGATGTGCAGCTCCTGCCCCAGGCACTCACCTGGCCCTGCCCTCAGTTGGCGTTTCTCTGGCGGACGTTCTTGTCCTTGTGGTTTGTGGCATTGCTCTTCCTGGGAAGGGAGAAGGGATGTGAGGAAAGGGAGAGCACAAAGCTCCCCCAGCAGCACCCCGACCCATTAATGCCCAAGCAGAGGGTGCAGGTCAGATATCAGATCCCAGAGCAGGCTCAGACACCAGGGCCACCCCAGGGATGTGTGGTTTACACATTAAATGAACCATGGGGGGACATCTCCCCCCACTGAGGATCACCCCACACCAGCCAGCTTTTATCTTTGCATAAAGCTTTTATCTGTGGAGCAGATTCCCTGGCTGGATGAGATCTACCAGTACAAACCTGGCTAAATAGGAACAGGCAAGGTACTCACAGCGGTGCAGAGCCTCCATCATCATCTTCACATTCAGGACAGCACAGAAAGAGAAAACAAAATATAAATAGTCAGGGAAGAGGACATAGAAAGTGACCTCTGCCTCCCCTTAAAGCAGTGGGAACTGCATTCCAGGCAGCCATTCCTCCACCACTGAAAACTGGGGAGGGTAGAGCTCCTCTGGTGAGATCAGCTGCCCTGATCCACCCCTTGTGCTCACTCCCACGGCACCAGGACTTGGGATGGCTCCCAGATCCCAGCACACCCCCAGCAGGTAAAGGGGAAGCCAAACAGGATGTTTCAGGAACGAGGCTTTAAGCAGCAGCAGCAGGAAGCCCTCCTCCCTCCCCACAAAAACAAACACTGCACACCACGTTCTGAGCAGCACAGCTAAGGAAACACCTCTGCCAATCCCTGCAGCCTTTCACCAGCTCCCTGAGGTCTGCCACCTCCCAGCAGGAGGCTCCCAGGTGTCTCTTTGGCTCCCCATCACCTTTTCTCCAGCCCTGGATCTGCACCAGGATCTGCTGGTGAGAGGGCAGGGACAGACACACAGCTGAACTACCTTCGACTTACCGTGAGAGGTGGCACCCAGCAGCAGAGAAAGGAAGAGTGGACAGGTAACACCAGCAGGGATATCAGCCCCAAGACAGGCCAGGCTGTCCCCACCCCACCCCATCTCTGAGCTGGACAGGAGGGTCCAGCTCACAGAAAGTTCTGGGGGGAATGTGTCATAGCAGCCTTCTTGAGCTAGGTCTAATAAGCTCTCAGGGGTTTATAACACACCCAAGATAGCTCAGCTACCTTTGGAGGCATAAAAATCAGCAGGATGGCTGCTGTTGCAGTGTTGGAAACAAAAAGGTTTAATAAAAGGCAAAATAACAAACAGAGAAAAACCCAGCCAGGTGCAGGAGGTCCTTGCTCCTGGTAAAACACCTGACAAAAGCCATTGGTTTCTCTGTTCACTTCTCTTTCTAGTCAATTGCCCAAGCAGGACTTTTTGGTTTCTGTCCAGTTAGCTATCCTTAAGTTTGAGGTGAAGTCCCCTAGATTTATGAGGTGGCTTTTTTCACCTAATCGAGGAGAGAAACTTCTGGGCTTCTTTCAAAAGATAGTTTTGTCACTCCATCAACAGGAGCACATTCCTATAGGAACTGTCTCAGACAGGTCCCACTGTCACCCCCCAGGAGGGGCAAAGCTACAGAGACTTTGGGGCAGAAAAAACCCACTTTATAGCAGGGCAGTGTAAAGCCATGAGTGTTCACCAAAGGGATGTGATGCTGTATCCTCATCCATGAGCACTTGAGCTCCTCTTGCCAAGGAGCATCAGGACATTTCAGCACATTCACCTGCCTGTCAAAGCATCTGCCACAGCTCTGGCAGGTCAACATCCCCCAGAGCTGCACTGATGCCACCGCAAACCAGACCACAAAGCGTTTTTGCTGGGAGATGCAGCTACAACATCCTCAGGACAGGGGTGTCAGAGGGCAAAACACCTGTTAGTGAAACTGCCTGAGTGGAATTCCTGCGTTCAGGGCAGGGATCTGACCCTCAGCCCCTCCTGAGCCTACTCCTGCTCGGGCCCGGGGCGCTGCAGGGTCCCGGCAGGAAGGATGCAGAGCATTCACACCGCATTGTTAACTGCATCAGATAAAGGAGCTGACACAATGCAGATCCTCAGCGATAAGGAAAGGGAGGAGCTGGTGCTTCCAGAACAGATTAAAGATAGCACCGGGTCTTTGAGATCCAGGATGTGCGGATCTGATGACCCAAAACATCCTGAACTGAACACAAATCCAGCAAAGCCTGGTCCTACAGAGCCACTGACACAGTCCCTCCCAGCTCTGCAGCATCACAAAAGCTCTGGGATTTATTTACAAACCACCTTGTCCAGAGTGGGAGCTGCCAAAGCAAATCCAGCCCTGCAGACACTCCAGGGAAGGGAAGGAACTGGTGAGACAAAGGGTCAGGCTGACCTGCTCAGAATCCTCTCCTGCTCCAGACCCTACTGCAGGACTGCCATAAACAGTGAAATTCCAGGCAGCTTCATGGCTGGAGCACAGACTGGTTCCTCAAGTGCCCTCAAACCAGCCCTCCTCTGAGAGAGGGACCTCAGAAACCCCCACAAGCTGCACACCACTTGAGATCTTGTGATTTCAAGATTTACCCCAGAACCTCGGGTCCCTCCCCTGATGATTCCCCCCAGGTGTGTCAGTCCTCTCTCCTTTCCCCTCCCAGCACTGTCTGTCAGTCCTGGCATTCCAGAAGGGCATCCAGTGACTGGCAGGTTCAAAGGATGCCCTCTACCCCCGGGGGCACTGGGCCATCCAGGTGTCCTCTGTCCCTTGAGACCTCCCCTAACTGTGTCCTTTTTCAGGCTTTTTTTGCCCAGAAAAAGGTACTGGGACATCCATAACTCTTTGTTTCTATTGTCTCATATTGTCCTCATCCAAATTGCCCAAATTATTATTACTCTAATTATATAACAATTTTTATAGCATATGAATTATATAAAGCATATAAATTATATAAAGTAGATATAGTATATAGATTGATATAGTATATAGACTGATATAGCATATCGATTGATATAGTGTATACTGATATAGTATATATTAATATAGTGTATACATGACATAGTATATTGATTATATAGTATATTGATAAAGTATATAGATTATATAGTATATTGATGATATAGCATATAGGTGATATAGCATATAGGTGATATAGCATATAGGTGATATAGCATATAGGTGATATAGCATATAGGTGATATAGTTTATAGATATGGTGTATTGATGATATAGTATATAGATATATCATATATTGATGATATCATATATTGATGATATGGTATATTGATGATATCGTATATTGATATAGTACATAGATGACATGGTATACTGATAGAGTATATGGATGATATTATATATTGATATAGCATATAGATGATATAGTATATTGATGATATAGTATATTGATATCGTATATTGACAATATAGTATATTAACAATATCGTATATTGATATAGTATATAGATGACATAGTATATTGCTATAGTATATTGATGATATAGTATACTGCTATAGTATATTGATGATATAGTATATTGATATCATATATTGACAATATAGTATATTAACGATATCGTATATTGATATAGTATATAGATGAAATCGTATACTGATATAGTATATTGATGATATAGTATACTGCTATAGTATATTGATGATATAGTAGACTGATATAGTATATTGGTGATATAGTATATTAACGATATCGTATAGTATATTGACGATATGGTATATTGATATAGTATATAGATGACATAGTATACTGCTATAGTATATTGATGATATAGTAGACTGATATAGTATATTGGTGATATAGTATATTGATATCGTATATTGACAATATAGTATATTAACGATATCATATATTGATATAGTATATAGATGACATAGTATACTGCTATAGTATATAGATGACATAGTATACTGCTATAGTATATTGATGATATAGTATACTGCTATAGTATATTGATGATATAGTAGACTGATATAGTATATTGATGATATAGTAGACTGATATAGTATATTGGTGATATAGTATATTGATATCGTATATTGACGATATGGTACATTGACGTGTATTAAAAGTATATACATTAAACACTGAAAATTTTAAAAACAAGCGACTGGGCCCCTTTTCACCAAAACCCAGCTGCCTCTTACCGTCAGGAGCCTCATCCGGCTTCCTCCTCTTCTCGTAGATGAAGATGATGGTGACCAGCACGAGCACCTCTGCCACGATGCCCAGGAAGGGCCAGAGCGCGGCCAGGCGGCTCCGCACGCGCAGGTTGACGGTGGCGTCGCCCGTGCCCAGGGCGTTGGTGCCGTTGCAGAAATAATCCCCCGTGTCCTGCTCGATGTCCAGCTTCAGGATCCTCAGCTCCGTCTTGTTGCCGCTGGATTTGATGATGTACCGGCCAGAGGCGTTCTCCAGGCGCTGCAGGGAGCAGGGAAAACGGGCGTTGGTAGGGTTGGCTCTTGGCAAATATTCAAATATTGAATATTCTGTGTTATGTCAGAAAGTTATGCTTGTGAAAAATGTGTGTTTATATGATTGGCTCTTTGCAAATATTCAAATTAATACTCTGTGTTATGTTAGAATGTTATGCTGTATGGAAAACGTGCATTTATACAATTGGCTCTTTGCAAATATTCAAATAATATTCTGTGCTACGTTAGAATGTTATGCTGTGTGAAAAATCTGTGTTTATATGATTGGCTCTTTGCAAATATTCAAATGAGTACTCCGTATGTTATGTTAGTTATGCTGCGTGGAAAATGTGCATTTATACAATTGGCTCTTTGCAAATATTCAAATTAATACTCTGTGTATGTTAGAATGTTATGTTGTGTGGAAAATGTACATTTATACAATTGGCTCTTTGCAAATATTCAAATTAACATTGTATGTGTTGTGCTAGAAAGTGATGCTGTTTCAATTTTCTTAAGCAGCGTGTTAAATATAGTTTTAGGTTATAACAATGTTAAAATAGAAACTATGCAACACAAGATACTTTTTGTAACTAGCTCAATGAAATATAGTTTTAGGTTATAACAATGTTAAAATAGAAACTATGCAACGCAAGATACTTTTTGTAACTAGCTCAATGTGAAAAACGCATATTTTATCATCAGCTTTTCGCAAATATTAAAATAAATACTCTATGTGTTGTGTTAGAAAGTTATGCTGCATTGTGGAAAAATTCTTGGCTCTTCACAAATATTAAAATTAATATTATATATGTTATGTTAGAATGCTTTGCTGCGTGAAAAATGTGCATTTATGCAATTGGCTCTTGGCAAATATTCAAATGAATATTCTGTGTGTTATGTTAGAAAGTTATGCTGTATTGTGAAAAATGACTGGCTCTTCACAAATATTAAAATTAATATTATCTGTGCTGTGTTAGAAAGTTATGCTGCATGAAAAGTGTGTCTTTCTACAATTGGCTCTTTGCAAATATTCAAATGAATACTCTATGTGTCATGTTAGAAAGTTATGCTCTTTTAAGCAATGTGGTAAATGATGTTTTTAAGCTCTAGTCTCTAATATCTTGCTATGAGATGTAAGATAATTTTGTAACTAGCTCAATGTGAAAAATGCTTATTTTATGATTGGCTCTTCACAAAAATTAATATGAATACTATGTGTGTTATGTTAGAAAGTTATGCTGTATTAATCTCTTTTAAGTAGTGTGGTAAATATAGATTTTAGGTTGTAGTATAATATTAAAATAGAAACTATGTGATGCAAGATGCTTTTTGTAACTAGCTCAAGGCAATTCTTGGCATAGAGATAACAGCAACAAGACACCAACATCACAAGAGAAGAATTTTTGTCTCCTTATTGGGAAAAGCCTGGAGACCAAGGCAATTTATTTACAAGATGAGGAGGGGGGGGAAGTTGACAATAAACAGAAAAATCCCTATTTGAAAGGAATGTTTGCACAATGTATGAAATACACGAATATGCAACAAGCTCTTGCTTTTAAGGGTTAATCCTTTGCTAGTGAGCCATGCTTTTTTTGAGAAAAGCTTCATAATTTTCTGCTTTTTATTGTCCTAACTCTGTCCAAATTCTTACTGCTCTAATTACTATTTTTATATATTACTATTTTGTATTGTATGACTATAGTATTTGTATTGTGTTACTATTTTTATAACCATTTTATTACTATTAAACTTTTAAAATTTTAAAAACAAGTGATTGGCATTTTTCACAAGGAAGAAGAGGGATATCAGGGTGATGTGTTTCGAGCTTTTAGAGAATTTATCACATTTGAGATAGCTCAGCTATCCCAAATGGATTAAAATTAGCAGGATAGCTTTTGAGGTAGTGTTGGAAACAGAAAAAGGTTTTAAAAAAAGGCAAAATAACAAAGCTCTTACAGAGAAAAACTGAGCTAGAACACCCCTCAAAAGCAATTATTTATTTTGTTCTCTTCTTTTTTCAGTGAATTACCCAGGTGGGACCTCTTGGCCTCTGTCCAGGGGACAGCCCCAGGTCTGAGGTGAAGTCCCAAAGGTCCTGAGAGGTGTCTCTGAACCAAACTGGGAGAGAAATTTCTGTGTTTTTTGATTTTTTTTAAGCAGACAAAGAATAATTTAGTCACTCCATCAACGGGGAGCACATCTGGGCAGTGCTGAGAAACCCCTTTTCTGGGCAGGAGGGGAGAAGGAGCAAAGCACAGCACTTACCCCGTGACCACTTTTGTGCCAGGTCCAGGAGGTGACAGCAGGGAAGGAGGGATTCTTGCAGGTCAGCACCCCTGTGTCCCCCTCGTTGCCATGCTCTGACTTCTTGTATGCTGTCACCTGGGGGGCAACTAGGCAAGAGGGGGAAAAAAAATAATAAAATTTGGATATTTCATTATAGAAATCACATAGATCTGTGCTTCCTGCAGCACCAGAATCAGCCACCCCAAAAACCTCAGGCAGGCTGTTTGGCTGAAAAGACATTTTTCTGCTTTAAAGTCACCTTTCAAGCAGAAGTTCAGCTGCAAATATGTGCTCCAAATGCATCTTGCTGACCTTTCCAAGACTTGTGAATGGATGGTGATGTCAGTCAGATATACTTGAATGATAAAGCTGGAAAACTCTACCAGGACAGGGGATCTTGACCATTATGGAGCAGCATGATGCAAAATGTTCCCAGGGAGTTTTTGGGTCTGTTAGAAATGGGAACTTCAGTATAAAAGGAATGGATCTGTCAGCACACATAATGGGAGTCCAGTTTGTGGGAATTTGATTGTTTGCACCATATATGAAATATTTGAATATGCAACAAGCTGTTGCTTTTTTTTTAAAGCACTTTTTAATTAGTGTTTTGTAGAGGCCCGGTTGCAAATAACTTGTACAATGATTAGTTCTGAAATATAAGCTTTTTATTTAGTCCAGGAGGTCCCAGCTTCCCCACAGCCCCTCCTCAGACCCCAGGAGCAAAGAGATGAAATTACCAGAAATAGTCACTTCTCCTTTTATCTGTGGGTTGCCTTCAAAGATGCACTCGTAGATGCCAGAGTGCTCCTCCCTCGTCCCCTCCATTCTGCCAAAAACAGGATTCAGGTAAGCACAACTCATCCAGCACAGAGATTCTGACCTCCACACTCAGGGAATCACACACCCAACAGCACCAGCAAATTTCCAGAGCAAATTTCCCCCATTCCAGCAGAATCTTTACGTGCACTGTGCAAGCCAAGCCTCCTCTCACACTGAGGGTGGCAGAAGAGGGTTTCATGTTCACATCTGACATGGGGCTGAGTCTGATCACTGCTCCAGCTCAGTGAAACACAGGGCAAAGATCACCCAGGCCGTGCTGCTTTGGATTGATCCCCTCAAACAGAAAAAAAAATAAAATTCACATTCTCCTTCCTGTAAAGCTGCTGCAATGAGATTTAGTGGATTATGCAGCCCTGCAACAACCATCCCATTCTGCTGCTCAGTCATACCCACTCGAGGGAAGGGGCTCCCAGCTTGTCCCATGGCTGCACTGGGACAAGGAGCTGTTTGTTCACTCTGCCCTGCACGGCTCTTCCCACTTCCAAAAACCACTCAGCTGAGGAATTGAGGTCACGCGAGGGAGGCTGGGTTATAAATACTTTAATCCTTGTTCAGCTCCCTGTTGCTATGGGGAGACAGGCACGTCTGCAGTGCCACACAAAGGGACATGATGCCTGCACAGCTGCTGGGTCACTGCCAGCCTGGCCTGAGTGTAATCAGAAAGGAAAGCTCCCTGCACTGCCACAATAAGGTTGGTATTCCTGCACCCAGCTCCTCCTGGGACTCTGGGAAGGGACACGACATGTGTCACCCCTGATTTTTTAAGATTTTCTAAGCCTTCTGATGTTTACATCCTTGTAACAAACTTTCTGTAAATAACTTATTGTTTTGCATTCTTTTACAGAGGAAATTTGATGGGCTGTGGGTTTGTCCAGTGTCATTGGAGAGGTGGCACTGTCACCCTCCAATCCACTGTCACTTTTAGAAATCTATTTTCTGACTCTAACATTTATAAACTTCCCTTTTTCCACCTTGAAAACAGCAGTGTGTGCTGTTTTGTGTCCTGTAGTGACAAACATGCACTGGAGCCTCTTGCTCCACACACAGGCAGCTGGTGACCTGCCCAGAGCAGGGTTCCTTCAAAGCTCTGGAACACTGAACCACCAGAGTCCAGCTGAACACCTGCTTAAAATCAGGAAATCTCTTCCTAAGAGGATATTTGTGGCACAAAACTGCCCCTTTCTCCTCCTTTTCGCTGCCCTCCTCCCCATAAAGGAGCGCTGAGCCTCACCAAAAACTGTCAGCCCCACCCCATCAAGAACTCAGCCCTGGTTCCAGCTGACAGCAAACACCAGCTGCTTTCTGGGATAAAAAAACCTAAAACCTGCCTGTGCCCAGGCTCTGCCCTTGCCCTGCCACTCACGTGTAGCTGGTAAAAGCACCCGAGTTGCTGTCCTCCTGCAGGGTCTTCTCCTTGTGAACCCACTTGTGGCCCGTGATGCTGAGGTGTGGTGCAGATATGTTACAGCTCAGGGTCAGCTTGCCAGAAACATCATTGACATGAGTAGCAATTTCTGGACCTGCATTGATAAAGAATTGGATTGAAGTTAACCCAGGGTACAGCAGAGCTGACGTGGTGCCCAAGAACCTGCAATGCAAACCCCACAGCTCCTTGTCTCTATGCCCAGCTCCCACTTACCTTCTTCACACAGTTCCCTACCACACCTGGCCAGCACCAGGGGGTCCCCAAGGCCAGGTGACCAGCCCTGGGATGGCCACACTGGCCCTGCAGCTGCTCCCCCCAGGAGCAGGCTGGCTGCTGTGTCCTGCACCACTGGAATCTCGGCTGTCCCTGCCACGGGTGCAGCCCCAGTGCTCAATAAGCAATGGAAAAGGTCACTCTGAAGGGCAGAGCACGGCTCTGCTGCTGCTGTGAGCCACCACAGAGCTCGTGTGTCAACAACCTCCCAGCACCTGAGCAGCTTCAGACACCTCCAGGTAGCACAGAGGGCGGGCAGGACCCTCTGTGGTGAGGGGGAGCAGACAGGATCAGCCCCAAAGGGCTCCAGGGAGAACACAGAGCCGTGACTCCGAGAGGTCCTGGGCCTCCATGTGCCAGGCAGCAGTAAATTATGCAAGCTAAGATGACTCAGGCATTTCTACTTGTAGGAGGCTGTCCGAGAAGGCAGCTGCCATCAGCAGCACCTCTGCACAGCCCCAGTGCCACCACGGCCCCTACCCTGCCACCCCTTCTCCATCCCAGCTCCTGCCAGGGCTGACAGGCATTTTGCATTTCCTCCTGTCCAAATTCCACTGGAAGAAGGGTTCTGCTGGAGTTCTGCACTCCGTAGCACGTTCCTGCTGAAAAGGCAGCTCTCCTAACTCCAGCACTCACGGAGGAAACCTCAGCAGGACTTTATCCCCCTCCCAGTTCCTAGCTCTGGAAGCAGCCTGGGCGCTGCAGCCTTCTGTGAGCGGGAACCCAGCCCCATCCACGGGACAAGCAACACCACCAACACTCAGGTGTCACACAGACACGGCCATTTCAAAAACGGTTGCATCTCAGACCTCAAAGCAAGATTTGTTTTTTTCCCCCACCAAGAGTTCAGGGTTCACCAGCACGGAAGCGAGCTCAAAGCGGGGCTGCTGGAAGGAGCGGGAGCTGGACGAGCCGCAGGGAAGGGCTGCTGGTCAGTGGTGGTTGGGGCAGAGTCGACCACAGAATGAAGGCTCAATTCTGCAGCCAGCAGCGGGGCTCGGAGGCGCTGGGGACGGGCTCCAGGTTTCTTTGGCTCCGGAAAAGGCGCGGGATTGCCGGAGGGCGAATTGATCGGGAGAAGCCACAACCCTTTTTGAGCAGGGCCATTCCGGGTCAAGTCACAGGTGCTGGTGGTGGTGGTGGTGGGGGGACATCGACACAGGGTGGGAGTCTCTGACTTCTACAGCTGGGGTGGGAGGGTGGGGAGAGCTTTCGGGAGGACACGGGTGCAGGGGTGAGCACGGCGGGAGACTCGGGACACCGGTGTCCGAGCAAGTGCCAAGGCCTGGGCGTGGCCACTCACGTTCGATGACAAAAACGTTCGCCTGGGAACGGATCCACTTGACTTTGGGGCTCTTCGACAAGTGGTTGCGGTCGGGGTCGTTGCTGGCCCGGCACTCGTACATGCCCGAGTCGTCGGCCGTGAGGTTGGCGACGGAGATGGTGCTGGTGGAGTGCAGGTTGTAGGTGGCGTTGATTTTGACACGGTCCTGCCGTGCGCCATCCCAGAGCTGAGCATAGGTCTCATTGGGGTCGTTGCCCTCAAACCACCACTGGATCTCGGGGATGGGATTGCCAATCGCCTCGCAGTACAGCTCCACGCTGTCCTGAGTCAGTCTCTTTTGAGACAGCGGTGACTTTATAAAACCAGCTATGAGTTGGAGAGGTATTAGTGCAAAGTGTTAGTGCAAAGCAAGGACTCACCTTCCGCCAGCAAAAACAACCCTCGGTGACTGAGGAGAGGCTGCACGCTGTCTCCACATCAGTGTGCTCGTCCCTCCCTCCCCTCCACGCTCTGAACTCCGCCTGGCTCACTCACATTCTGCACCTCCACTGCAAATCCAGCACTCAGGGTGCGCCACTATCCAAACTGGACGCCCCTGGCATCTCCCACCTGCTGCGAGGGACGGCCCAAGGCCTCTCTCTGCTTCCTAAGCACAATAAAACCACTCCATTTGTGATTCAAGGGCTTATGCAGCCCCCACATTCCCCAGCCTGTGCTCTGGCAAGGTGCTGCACAGCTCCCATCACCGTGGGAGGCTGGGGACAGCGAGACAGCAGGACCCTGAGCGCCCTCAGAGCCAGTTTGATTAAGACAAACACAGTGGGAAAAGGGCTTCAGTGAGCCCCCGTGGCCCCAGGAGGAACGTGTCTGTTCCCCCTCAGTGCACAGCCCCGGGCTGCCTGACTGTAATTTGGAGCTGGCTGGGGTCCAGGCCCCCCCTCACTGCGCCGTGGCAGAGCCACACGTACCAGCCACAGCCACACGGAGCAGCCCCTGGCCTGCTCACACCCTCCTTCCATCCCTCAGCCCCCCAAAGCGCCCAGCAGGAGCCCCTGAGCACAGCCCCAAGGCAAGAACTTTTCTGGGAAAGGAGCAAAGCCTTGCAGACCACGAGACGTCACGAGGCAGGTGAGGAAATGTGTACATTTGTTGTCATACAAACAGTGAAATCTGATTTTTCATCTCAGGCAAGACCAGCCCGCAGAGCTGAACTGGCAACCGACAGACCAGAGGCACAGGCAGCAGCTGCAGGCTGGAGTCTGGGTATTTTTCACTCTGCCCTTGCAGCCAGAGGGTTCAGAGCTGGCATCAGCCAGTCCGAAGGTCGGTCCCTGCAGTGCAGCTGCCAAACACCCTTGAGCTCCAGGGCAGCAGCCCCAGCCCCAGGAGCCCCCCCAGGGCAGGCAGGAAGGGAGGCTGAGCAGCTCCAACTCAGGAAAACCCATCAGGCACAAGCAGAGGCCACTACGTGACTCGCCCCCAGCCAGATTTCAGCAGGAGCTGAGCTTGAGACACATCCTTCCTGTACTAACAGGCAGCTCACACCCCAAGAACCTTCCAGGAATTAATTTGCTCAGTTAAAAGCACTTTGTGATTACACACAACTCTCCATGGATGCACCATTACATAGAGGCACAGAGGAAGGGGGCTTATGAGAAGTTTTTTTGGGTTTTGAAAGCCTGAAGATGTTTTAATCTACTAGGAACAAAGCAGTGGAGGAGTTTGCTCAAACTCCAGAAAGACACAAGTTGGCCTTTAAGCTAAGCTTGACTCCTAAAGAAATTAATTCCACATTTTTCAAAGGAAAAAGTAGCTTTTCCTACAAAAGCTATGAAAGTCTTGAAGAATAAGCAAAGCTGAAAAGGATTCCTCATTTTGGGGTGACCAAAGCACCCCTAGGAGAAGGCAGATTTATCCAAGCAGGAGGTTCAGGGGTACCCAGAGATGTTATGAGATGGGGCTACCAGCTAGGTTCCACTCCCAGAACCATGCCAGAAGGGGTTTTTCCACACCACAGACCTGTGATCAAACACTGCCAAGGCTGCCAAGCCCTGGAGCTGCCCACAGCACTTGTGTGAGCCCGTCTGCTCCGAGCGCAGCCCGAATTAAAGCGGGAGCTGGTAAAGATCAAGGGTTTTACAGCTACAAGGTGATTACTGTACGCTGACAAAATAAGCTGTGCAAGGTTATTTGCTCCGAGTTAGAGGGTGCCTCGTGCAGTTCAAACAGGTTAAAAGGCTCCAGAAAGCAGCAGCAGTGAGTACCACTCACATTCCCATGGGATTAATGCCCTCCCTGTCCCCAGCAGGAAATCCCGGGCTGGGGAAGGTGCCTGTGGAGCCCAAGGCACAGGAGAATGGCCAGCACCAAACCACAGGGATAGATCAGGACTGCTGCCACATTTTCCAGAGGGTGACAGGCTGCAAGTGGGGCTCAGCTCCCAAAGCCCAGACGCTCCCCACAGAGCTGAGCCCGGATGCTTCCCGGGGCACAGCACGGTATCCGAGCCAGCAGGACAGCAGGGGAGGCAGAGAGAGCAGATAACATTCTCCAGAGTCACCTTCAGACTAAAAACAACCTCTCCCCCCGCAGAGGGAGGAGTCCCCGGGGTGTTAACAGCAGTGGGACGTGCTCGGGGTGGCAGAGCCTGGCCAGAGCCCCACTGGGTCCATGCTCCTGCCTGGCCTGGCCTTTGTTTCTCGGTTTGGGAAGGGGATAATTGAGAAGCTAACCCTTTTTGCAATTTAAAATAGCTATAAAAGCTGCCCTTAAGCTTTGCACAGCCAGGTCAAAGTCAGGATCCCTCCCCCTGAGGGCACAGAGTCCAGGCACATGCTGACCCATGCTCTGTGGGGCGAGCTGCTACCCAGAGTGCTCCATAAAGCCAAACCTAAACATTGCTCAGAGGCCAAACCCCACTCTGCTCCCTGGAGGCACCAGCACAGCTCCACACCAAGCCCAGGCATGGCCAGGCAGGACGTGGGCATTACACAAGTGATGGGGCAGCTCTCCCTCCAGGGTTTTTCCCACCCAGGGCAGGAACTGCCTCCTCCCCATCCCACTGGTGCCAGTCCCAGGCTGGAGGATGCTGCCACAAAACCCTCGGAGCCACAGAGGGAGCGGGATGTGGCCAGGCTGGGCAGCTCCAGGGGATAAATGTGAGGTTTGGAAGGAGGCTCTGCCCTGCAGAATTGAAACGCAATTCTGTAAAAAGAAACTATTAGAACACACACTTTCCGGGATCCTCCCACTCCTTCACTCTTAAGGTTTGGTTCTACCGTGCTGAATAAAGTACGAATAGATTACAAATTGTTTAAGAATTCAAAACGCCGAAGAGCCAGGACCAGCTGCGAGCCACCGGCGACCGAACCGAGCCTCTTCCATCCGCACCTCGGACACGAGGGGCTGCGGGGAGAGCCGGGCCGGGTGTGCCGTGAGCTCCTCCCAAACCTGCGGAGGAGAAAGGCAGAGCCCAGCCCCGGGCAGAGCCCGCTCAGCCCCGCGGGAAGAGCTTTCGGTGCCCGCCGGGGCTGCGGAGCCGCCGCCCCGCACCGGACCCGCTCCGCCCCGCGGATTATCCTCAACATCTTTAGGGTTTAAAGCCCGGGGACTGCTTGCCGCTTCTCAGCCGCGGAAACCGGAGAAGCGGCCGCGGGGAATGAACTCCTGGGTTTTCCTAAGGAGAAAACAACCCAGCGCGGCTGAAAGCACCGGGACACCGGACCGCCCTCCGGTTTAAGAGAGCACCGGGCACGCGGCGCGCCGGGGCATCCTCCGCCCGAGCTCCGGGACTGCCCTACGGCTGCGCCGAGCCCAGCCCGGCCCGGCCATTCCCCGATAGCCCCAGGGCGCCTCCGTTCCCCCGGCCCCGGCCCCGCCCGCCGCGGACGTGCCCCGCCGCAGGCGCCCGCGCCGCCGCTCCTCCCCCCACGCCTGCCGCTCCCGGAGCCGGCCCGGAGCCCACCCGCGGGGTCGGGATCCCGCCAAGGCCCCTCGGAGCCCCCGCAGGACGCCCCTCCGTTCAAACCCCCCAGTGGGCCCCCGCCGAGCCCCCGCCACCCCGGTCCGCCCGAATGGATCCCCCCCAGCCCGGAGCCAGTCCGGCTCGCCCCGGTCCGGTCCGTACTTGTCCCCGCGGCGCCGGCGGCCATCGAGCACAAGACGAGCAGCGCCAGGACCGCGCGCGTTCCCGCCGCGCCCGCCGCCATCTCCGCACGCGCCCCCGCCGCGCCGCGCGCGCGCTATAACCGCGACAGGGGGCACCGGGGGTGAGGCGGGGCCAAACCGGGCACCGCCCCCTCGCCCCTCCGGTCAGCCAATCGAACGGCGCTGCGCCGCTCAGACCCCGCCCATTTGACCCGGCGCGGCCAATCAGAGAGAAGATTACACCGAGCGCCTTCTCCTCTCTCCCGGCCCCGCGGGCAGAGCCGGTTCGGGCCGGTCCCGCCCGGCCACGCCCACCTGCCGGGACAGCCAATGGGAACGCGCGTCGGGGGCGGGGCTGAGGGTCCCGGGGGTGCCCCCGGTGCAGCCGCTGCTCCGGGCGGGTCCGAGACCGCGGAGGGAAGGGGGGGAGGCGAGCGGGTCTGCACGTGTCCGTGCCTGCCGAGCCGGGGCACGCACGCACCGGGGGGAGCACCGGGGGGAGCACCGGGACCCGCCCGCCGCCAGGCCATGTGGCTCCTCGGGGCGCAGCGTGGGCAGAGTCACGGTGGAGCCAGCGGGGGCTCGGGCAGGCGGGTCCCCGGGTAGGTACCGGAGGCACGCAGAAGTTCCCGGAGGCTCCCGGGGGCACACGGGGTGAGGCAGGGCCGCCTGCGGGTCCCCCGCACAGCGGGATGCGTGGGAAGGAAACCGGGCAGCGCTTCCTCAGCGCGGGGAGTCCGGCACAGACAATGGCTCCTGCGGACACCGCGGGGCCGCTGCCAGGACAGAGCAGCCGGAGCTGGCCCTGTCCCACAGCCCCCTCCGGCCCTCGGCACAGCCCCGCTGCCCGAGCTCAGGGCTGCCCCGAGCTGCACGGAACGCACTGGGCCGGACCGTGCAGTCCGTGGGGCCAGCTGGAGCTGCCTGATAACCTCGAGGAGCTGGGCAGGCAATAACCAGCAAGGCAGCTGGGCAAAGAGACCTCTGCAGGACAACAGATTTGTCTCCCAACTCTTCTCCATCCCCCGAGTGAACTCTTGTCTGAGTCAGCCATGGAGCACTCACGGCCGGGGGTACTGGGCAGGGGGGCAGGAAAAGCCGAAACAATGGGGCCATAGGCGCCAGTCCCCACCAGGCTCTCCGCGGGGATCTGCCAGCTCCTCCTGGAGCGTTTCTTCCCCCTGTCCCGCCCACCCTCATCCCCTGGCCAAGCTCCCCCTGCACTGGGGGGATTCTCAAATAGGGCTCGTGTGGTGCAGAAATTCAGGGGTATGGTGCCCATGGCACCCGTGATCTGCGTAGCCTCCAGCATCCAGCACTGGGGAGGGAACTGGCCACAAAGAGCCAGCAAAGGGCACAGGGGCACAGCCACGCAGATTTGGGGTGCACAGAGCAGCCCCCCAGGAAAGGAAGGAGAGGCTGGCTGTGAACAAACAGCCAGGGCTCCGTGCCGGCCGGGCCGGGTGACCTTGGAAGCCGTTTGCCAGGCCTGAATAAAGCGACAATAATCCTATTCACCTTTTAGCCTCATTTCCTAAGGCAATAAAGCACATGCCCTCGCCGCGTGCAGTCGCAGGTGTCACTCAAGCCCTGATCCCATTTGCACGACTCCAGCCGAGCGAAGTTTTGCTCATTACCCCTCTGATGAGCTTTGTGCAGCAGGGGCAGGAGCCCCAGGCAGGCTCTTTGCCAGGGCCTGTCCCTGCCCTGGCTCCGAGGCTGCTCACCCCATCCCAGCCGGGCGAGGCGCCGGCGGCACCCCGGGCTGGGAGCTCAGCACGGTCTGGGGAGCTCCCCGCAGCCTCCTGAGCTCGCATGTCCCAGCCAGTTCCAGTCTGTGGGCTCAGGGCACACCCAAATGGGATCAGAGCAGCCCTGGGCACCCATGAGGTGCCCGTCAGCTACCACTGAGCACAGACAGGCACTGCCCAGGCAGGTCTGCTGGCTGCAGAGCAGGGAGAAGGCAAAAACACCTTCTGGAGGGTTTGGCCCAGGCAGAGACTGAGTGCTGGCTGCAGCTCCAGGGCAGAGGCACTGAATGTTACCCAGGAAAGGCAGAGATGCTCTCCAGACCAGAGGCAACCCTGCCCAGACCCTCCTGCTCACTCTGCAAGGTGGAAGGAGGGTCACTGTGAGACCTACAGCTGCCCTGCAGCCCCAAGAGAGCAGCCAGCCCATCCACCCACTGCTCCACACCAGTCCATGTGTGACACAAATCCCTTGGAGCCCAGGCAGAACCTCACTCATGCATCACAACACTTCCCTGGAAGAACTTTATTAAATAGTGTCAAAAAAAAAAAAAAAAAAACCAGAAGCAGAAATACTCAAATACTCAGCATGATCCCATCTCTCCCAGCAAGTTAAAAACCACAAACAGATCATCCCCACATGTCCAGTGCTGGTGGCTGCCAGGCAAGTCCTCCCTGGTGCCCTTCTCCCTGTGAACACAGCTCCAGCATCATGGGCAGGGAAGGCAAAAGGGTCATGTGGGCACAGCCCAGATGGCTGCAGGGTGAACTCTAAAAGGTGTTGAAAGCCAAGACAGCACTCACATGCTGCCCCCCCACCAAAGCAACCACTCACCACCCCCACAAGCACCCCAAATTGCTTCTACCCCATGGGGCTGAAGAGAGGCTGAACAGACCCAAATGAGGGGCAGCCAACACCAGGCCTGGTTGTCACTTTTCAGCCAGGCAGAGCCACCAGCACCTCAGTTTCTGTGGCTTTGTGAACACCCCAACAAAGCTTCCCCCTCTCCACCTGCCCCCTGGAAGTTTATAAAATAGGGGGTTTATCTTTTCCTACAAAGACAGAGATGGGATTTCCTTTGCAACAGCAGAACAGTCTCCCTGAGAGGTAGAGAGTTAATTTCAGGGCTGACAGATCCTAAATTCAAACCACTTTGTTCCTGTTGAGGTAAAATTCAGTAGTTTATAGTATGCTTTGCAATGCCAGAGGGCCATCAAGATTCCTCATTGCCGGAGTCATCCTCATCACCGTAACAGCTCTCTGCTTCCTCCTCCATCTCATCATCCTCATAATAGTCATCATAAAAGAGGTCTGAGCCCTCATCTGGGGCTGGAGTCTTGGTCTTCACACAGTACTCAGCCAGTGTGGTGGGGACCTTCACTCCGTCCCTCTCAGCGTCCACCTTGGTGCCCAGCACCTGCTTCCTGGAGGTGAGAAGTGGGAGGTGAGCACAGAGCTCTGCAGCACAGCCCTCCAGAGCCCGTGTCCCACAGGCTCCCAGCACAGCCAGGGCTGCCAGGGCTGGGCTCAGCACACACCTGATGATGTCTGTGTACTCCCGGTCCTTCCCTTTGCTCTCCTTCCACTTGCGGTACATCACCGAGGCGTCCACGTTGGCCGGGGAAAACGTGTTGGGCTCATTCAGCAGTGAGATCACACTCAGCAGAATGGTTCTGGTGTGAATAAACATGAGCAGTCAGAGCTGAGGCAGCTCAGCAGCACCCCAGCAGCGCCAGCAGCTCAGTTCTGTCCATGGGAAAGCCTTGTGCTGCCCACAGCAAGAGAGGTCCCAGCAAAGGGGAGCAGGCCAGGCAGGGGACAGCAGCACACGTGTTGTTGGGTTTATACACAAGCTCTGGCTGTTCTTCAGCCAATCCAACAGCATGAGAGCCTTCACCAGCCCCCCTGGCACCTCCTGCAGGCTTTGGGAGCAGGAGGCTGTCCCCACCCTCCCACCTTGCCATCCCCCCAGCCCTCACCGCACGTTCTGGGTGGGGTTCCAGCGCTCCGAGGGCAGCTCCCCGCTCTGCGGGTCATCCACGGGCGGGTGCAGGATGGAGATGCAGACATCCCCTGTCTGAAAGCACAAAAGAAACAGGATCCTCAGGAGCTGCTGCCCCAGGATCTCCTCGCTCGCTCTTCCCTTTGGCTGAAGGCAGGTGAGGTGACCAAGCTGTCCCTTCAGTCCCATAGGAAGGAACACAAAAGTGGACAAACATCCCATGACTGCCAGCACTGGACAAGTCAGGCTGCCCAATGCCCTGGCGTGGGCCCCAGGGCCAGGCACATTGCTCACCCTGCAGCCACTCTTGGCAAAGGCACAATGTCCCCAAGCGTGGGAGCCATCAGGCCTGCAAAGCCTGGCTGACCTGGAACCTGCTCTGGGACAGCAAAGGGCTGTCGTGAGCTCATTAGCGACGTTCCCTGTGCCAGGCACTGAGTGTCCAGTGCCAAAGGCTGGCATTTGCATCCAGTGCCATCACAACAGAGGCACACGTGTCCACTGACTGTCCAAGAGCCTCCTCGCTGTCCCTGCAGACCTACCTCATAGATATTGGGGTGCCACATTTTGGTTAGGAACCTGAAGGCAGGAGGAGAGTAGGGGTAGTCGATGGGAAAGCGGAGCCGAGCCTGCGAGGGAACAATAAGGAGATGTGAACACCAGCTTGTGAGAAGGAAGGGACAGAAACCACAGAGCCTCTGACAGCTCTGGGAAAAAGGAACCTGTGCCAAGCCCAGATGGGCACCTGCTGGGATGAAGCCTCTGCACCAGCCAGCTCTGCAGGCAGGACACAGGGACATGGATGCTGGCCCTGGGGGCACCCTCTCACCACACAAAGGGGCTGTGACCTGCAGCAGCTCCTTGCTCCCCCATCCTGCCCATGCCCCCCTGTCCAGCAGGGCCCACTGGTGCTAACCCAGTGCTCTCCAATGCAGAGGAGCCAGGGGGAGCTCGTGGTGTTGGCACCCAGCACAAACCCCACAGCAGCACACGGAGCCAGGCAGAGAGGCTGGGTCACCCCCAGAGCTGCTGTCAGGGCCACACCATGGCTGTGCCACTGGAGGAAAGGCTGTTTACTCTTCACAGCTCACAGGAAGGAAGCATCAGGTGTTTGGTGCTCTGATGAACACACCAAATCTAAAAATAGCCTGTCATTGCTGAGAAGAGACCCAGTCCAAACTGGCCGCAACGCGCAGCCTGGGGGCTAAAAATAAAATCACATGAAGCTCAGGCTGCAGCCCAGGGCTCCAGCAGGGACACTCAGCCACCACCAGCTCCTCCCACAGCTGCCAAACCCGCGGGGCTGAGATTGGGCAGAGAGGGGCTCCCTGCCTATCTCTGAGTGAAGCCTGAGGGGGCACAGGGACCTACAGTGACATCCCACAGTCCTCAGAGCTGCTGCCCCAACCCACCAGCACCAGGAATCCAAGAGGATGGGGGCAGCCTCCCCCTGTGTGGCTGCACAACTTCCCAGGGACTGATTCAGCTTTCAGCTGTTTCCAGGCCCTGGGAGCAAACTTCCAGATCAAGACTCAACAACTCCCTGAATGCTTCTTGCTCCCTCAGTTCATGTAAAAAAAAAAACAGACACTGGATCCACAGCACAGGACGGGGGTGGGAAGAGGGAAAAGTGCAGTGGGGGCCGTGCTGTGTGTGTGGAGTGCAGGGCAGTGACACTCAGCCCCGTGCTGGGCTCTGGCCAAACAGCTGAACATGGCAGAATAATCCCCTTTGTTGTGTCAGAGGGGATCAGAACAAAACCAGCTGAGGCAAAGCGATGCCAAAGGGGGCTTGGACAGCAACAACCCCACCCTGTGTGTACAAACAGGCTGGTGTGTCCCCACAGGCTGGGGAATACTCTGCCCCTCTGCTCTCCTCTTATGCACAGTCTCACCAGCACCCTCAGTGCTGAGTTTGGAAGCTCTCAAGCACACAACAGGAGCATGAGGGGCTGAAAGAGGGAGAGTTCAGAAGGTCTCATGCCAAAATGATACAGGGAAAAATCCCTTCACTTCAGTGAAGAGATGAAATCTGGCTCTGAAGCGTCAGCTTTGCCAGCCCAGGAAAACAAACACAGCTAACCCTGGGTGACTCACCCTGTGCATCCCCACCCTGACAGCAACAGGATGAAAACACAAGAGCTCCGTGGAGGAGGGAGGATGAGAAAGAGGAAGAAAACAGCTACCCCAGGTTGCACAATACCTGGGGAGAGCACATACACATCCTGCCGAGGGGGGACTGCGCAGTCAGGCCAACAAACATCTTTTTCCACCCCAAACCAAGCCACGACACTCACTCCCCAACCCAGCTCTCTACTCCCACCCTGGGCTGTCTCTGTCTGCACTCGGGGGACTTTTGTCTCTTCCCTCCGGTCTGGTGGCGATCTCTCGGATCCCCTCCAGCAGAGGGAACCTCAGCGACCTGGAGCCCGCTGTCCTGCACCCTCAGACGGGGGGGCAGGGGGGTGCTTGAGGCCCCCCGTAAGGGGACCCTCGGTAGTTTGGCAGCAGCCACCTGCGCACCAGCTCCCTGCCAGGACCACCCCGAAGCCCCAGGGACCTCCAGGTGTCCAGTGAAAGACCCAACTCTCCCTCAACACGCCCTCAAGCCCGGGAGCAGCTCTGTCACGATCCCCAAACCCACCCGGGACACCCCTCCTCACCCACACCCCCCTCACAGGGTCTCACCCCTTCCGAAACTCCTTCCCCCGACACCGCCTGCTCCGCCTTCCTCCCCCCACACCCCGAGCCTTCCCCGCCGCTCACCTTGAAGTAGCCGCCCTCGTAGTGGGTGTCCGGGGGGCCGAAGATGGCCACGTCCCAGGTGTACAGGTCCCCTTCGTCCACCAGCCCGACGCGGAACCCCTCCACGGGCTCCTCCTGCAGCCCCTTCAGCTCCAGCAGCAGCGCCTTCTGCGAGCTGGGCACGGGGGGCCGCGCCATGCCGGCCTGCCGGGGCTGTCGGGGGGCGCTCGGCCGCTCCGGGGCGCGGGGGGGCGGCGGGACCGGGGCCACGCGGGGCACGGCGGGGGCTGGAGTCCCGGGAGGGGCGTGGCCACCGCGGGCACCGCCCATACGGGAGCCGCTGGCCAATCAGGATGCGGGGCGGGGCGGCTCCACCGGCGCCCCCGGTCGCACCGGCCCACCGAGCGAGTCCGGCGATGGGCGGGCGCCCCGGGGCTCCCCAGCACCCAGAACCCCGGCCAGCCTGCGGGTGCCACACCTGTGTGACAATCCACAGCGGCAGAGGCTGCTCAGCCCAACGATGCCTCCGGCATCCCCGGCTCGCAGCTCCCTTTGTGTCACATCCCGTCAGCTG
Organism: Fringilla coelebs; assembly: GCF_963513975.1. Taxonomy (NCBI): domain Eukaryota; kingdom Metazoa; phylum Chordata; class Aves; order Passeriformes; family Fringillidae; genus Fringilla; species Fringilla coelebs. The sequence goes on along the minus strand of NC_140050.1, from coordinate 5,041,438 downwards.
TGCCTGCGTCAGGAGCCGCCACCCGCAGCCTCACCCAGACCAGCACCGCGTCCTGCCTGCAGGGAGCAGAACATCCGTCCCAACACAGCATCCCGAGCCCGCGGGGATCCTCCCACCGGCTCTGCCACAGTCCTGCACCTGCTGCCAACACTAACCCCTAGGCACGGAGCGTGCCTCAGCGGTCTGGGCACTTCTGCTGCTCATTCTGGCACTTCGTGCTGCCAGGAGGTAAGAAAGTGGCCACTAAAAAATAATAAAAAGGCTTTAATGTCTTACAGCAAACCAGGAATTGAACAGTATAAATAATGATCAGACAAGTTTAAATAAATAACCCCCGGCCCAACACGCAGCTGGTCCTGAGGGAAGGGGATGTGTCTCATCCAGAGCCTGCACTGCACATCCCAAACCGCCTTAGCCCTCCCCAGCTGCCCCTGTGCAGCTACAGCCCAGCCCCACACTTTTTTCCTTCTGGGTGCCTTCACTGCCCAAAGCAGCTCCACGGGTCACAGCCTCCATGTGAGTCCTGGATAACCCCTGAAAGGGATCTCCCAACACAGCTGGGCCACAGGAGCATCGCAGGGACACGGAGCTGCTGGGCACCATCAGAGCAGGGCAGGGCAGGGAGTGTGGAAACTGGGAATGTCTTGCTGGGCACACCAGGGCTCTCCAGCCAGCTCCCCGTGCTCACCGTCCAGCTCGAAGAGGAGCCCTGCAGGGCCGGCAGCAGCCGCAGCCAGCGCTGCTCCCACCCGGCATCACTCCACAGGCTTCACCTTTGCTATGAACAGCGCCGTGGCTTTTCTCAGGAACTCCTCCCTGCTCATGGAGGAGCCCAGCTTCCTCTCCTGCAGCGCCTGGTCCATGGCCAGTGCCAGCCTGTCGGGGCCCAGCCTGGAGCCCGCCTCCAGGTAGCGGGCGGGCCGCGGGCCGTGCTCGGCGCCCAGCGCGTCCTCCAGCGCCCGCAGCACAGCCTGGCACAGCCGGCTGTCCGCCGAGTCCCCGGCGCCCAGCACGGCGAACAGCGCGTCGGCCTTGGCCGCGAACTCCAGCAGCACGCAGCAGGTGAGGACGCCGTAGCGGAACACGTCGAACGGGACGGCCTCGTGGTCGCGGCAGCGGACGCGTTGCAGCAGCTCGGCCGCCGCCTCGGCCGGGGCCGCCCCGCGCTGGCAGATGCGCCGCAGCAGCTCGCTGTAGAGCCGCCCGTCCACGCCCGCCGCCCGTCGCCGCCCGCCGCACCCCAGCACCTCGTAGGCCGCGCCGGCGTTGCTGTCGAAGGCCGTCCTGTCGCGACAGGGCACAGACACAGAGAGGCGGCCTCGCCCCCCGTCCCCGCCGCCCCCCGCCGCCGCTCGGCGCACCTGTGCGAGTGATGAGCCAGGCACACGTACCACAGCGCCCGGGCCAGGCGCTGCGGCGGCCCCGGGGGCTCCGCCGCCGCCTCCGCCAGCACCAGCCGCTCGAAGTACTCGGCCAGGAAGGACACGGGCTCGGCGGGCCGCGCCTCCAGCACCTTGAGCAGCGCCTCCCGCACCATGGCCGTGACGCCGGCTCGCAGCAGGAACTCCGCCGCGCCGCCCTCCGCCGGCCCGCCGCCCCCCGGCGCTGCCCGCCCCGGCTCCGGCAGCCCGCTGCCCCCCGCCGGCACCGGGGCGGCGGCCGCTCGCCGCTTCTCGTACGCCGCCATCTTGGACCGCACTTCCGCCCGGGCCGGAAGTTTTTGCGCCGCCATCTTGCACACTGGCAGCCAATCGGTGGGCAGGAAGGCGGTGTGAGAACGCCGCCATTGGGCGAGGCTACGGCCGCCATCTTGAGTGTGGGCAGAGCTGCGTTATCAACGCGGCTGGCGCCGCGGCCGCCATGTTTACTGCGGGCAAGCGCCCCGCCCTTGGCAACCGGGCGGGCGCCGCCGGTGCCCTGGGGCCGGTGAGAGGCCGCGGGACCGGGGCCGCCCTGGCCCAAAGGACACTTTGCTGAGGGCTCGAACGGAAAACAGCTCTTTATTGGAGCACCGGTCCCACCCGCGCACCGAGCCCACGCTCCCCCGGGACCTTCTGTTGTGACAGACTAGCGGCCTTCGTGCTCCGGCCCGTCCGCCGGGGCCGGGAGCCGCAAGCACCGGACCTAGCCCGGTGATCGGTGCCAGCCCGCGGGGATCCTGTCCCAGTCCTGTGTCGCCTGTGCTCATTGCCTTTCCAGGCTTTGCCTCCCGCGGCAGCTGCTCCCCTCCTGCTCCTTCTTGCTGGCCAGGGGCCAGCGACAGCCGGGGGACAGCAGGGACACGGCTGCAGGGCCGGGGCCACCAGCCGGCTGCTCCCACTCCCGGGACAGCTGCTACCGAGATCTGAACCGTTTCCACAGGCGTCGAGACACGGCAGCGGTCGCGATGAGCCCCAGGAGCGATCCCGCCGTGCCCATAGCGATGGCAGGGCCGGAGCTGAAGGAATCTGCAAACACGCGGAGCTGTCATTGCATGGAAAGGCCGAGGGGTGAGCGAGTCACAGAATTCACAGAATCACTGGGTTGGAAGAGACCTTCAAGATCATCGAGTCCAACCCATGCCCCAACACCTCAACTAAACCATGGCACCCCAAGCCCCAAAACAGAAAAAGTGCAGCACAAGGTGTGGGGCTTTCTGGTAACTGCTAATTCCTTGAAGTCCAGGAAGCTTCCTGGACATCCCCCCCCAGCACCAACTGCGGCACGGACACGAGGGGCTGCAGCCCACCCAAGCCATGAGGACAGGGGTCCGCAGATCAGCACCACTCACCATCCAGCACCAGCACCTCCAGGCTGGCCACCTGGGCGCGGTGGCCGAGCAGGACGCACTGGTAGTGGCCCTGGTGCCAGGGCTCGGCGCTGTCCAGCCGCAGGGCGGAGCTGCTGCCCGCAGACTCCTCCCGGTACTGCCCGAGGGCTGCGGGGGTCCGGAGCCAGCCCACCGTGGCGTTCCCGGTGCACCGAGCGTGGCACTCGATGCGCAGAGCCCTGCCCCGCATGCCGGTGGGAGGCAGCGACCAGATCTGCAGGCTGCAGGTGGGCGTTGTCCCCAGAGGTGGCCTTGTCGCCGCTGTGCCACTGCCAGGGAGGGTGCTGGTGGCCACACCTGCCGTGGGGCTGCCTGCCATGCGGTCCTGGGGCACAGAGGGCTCCGTGGAGGGGGGCTTGGTGACAGCAGCCAGAGCCAGAGTGCTGCCGGCGGTGGGCTCCCGTGCTGTGGTGGGGTCACCTGTAGGGACACCTGGCCCTGGAGGGAGGGCTGTGGTGGGGCTCCCCGTGGAGGTGACCGTGGCTGGTGTCATCACAGCTGCAAACACAAGGTCACAGGGGACCTCGCTGTAGCCCCAAGCTCCTCCAGGCCTGGGCACAGCGAGCAGAGCAAAGGGATGGGGATGGGAGATTGAGGAGTGGTGCAGCAGTGGGGGCTGCTGCTGCTGCTTGGCAGAGCTAGGAGGAGCACAGGGCAGTGGGGTTGGCTCCAGGGGGTGGGGTACATGCAGGCTGGGGTCCCCAGCCCCTCCTGGCACTCACCCTCAGCACTTGCCACCAGAGATGCCACCCTGGTGAAGGTCTCCTGCCCAACGTGCAGCTTCAGCTCACACCTAAATTCCACCCCTTCTGCCACCTCTGTCCCCTTCACAGACAGGGTGGAAACGACGTTACACAGCTCCTCCTCATCAGCATCCGTGCAGTCAACATCTGTAAGGCTCTCCACCACCTGGTGTCCCCGGTACCAGGTGAGGACCAGCCCAGTGGGGGGATACAGGTGCGTGGCCGAGCAGGTCAGGTTGGCAGGGTGTCCTGGGCGCAGGATGTGGGGAGCTGCCTCCAGCCTTAGCGTGTCTGAGAGGGCTGGAAAGGAGTCAAGGCAGGAATCTAGGGTGATTTTTGGCAGCACAGCATAGCTCAGGAGGAAAGGGGCTGCCCTGGGGATGCAGGGCTGTGCTGGGAGGCAGTGAGGGATGGGCTGGGGAGTGCTTACCATAGACCTTGAGTGTGACAGTTTTCTGGTAGTGCTGCCCATGGCATTTGCCCTGGCAGATCTTCATGCCCTCCGTGGCCACGGTGGCGTGCCTGATGTGCAGGATGCTGTGGGTGGAGAAGGAGGAGATGGTCCCCAGGGCGGTGTCCAGCCCCCTCCACTCCACCTTGCCCCCTGCACAGTCCAGGGAGCAGTTCAGCTCTGTCGAGCCCCCAAAGGGCACCACGGGCTCCCGCGGTGTCACCACCAGCCTGCCAGCGGGGCCACCTGGGCAGGAGGAAAGTGCAGGGTCAGGGGAGGTGACAGTCACCAGCACCCCGCAGCTGACAGCAGCGACGTGGGGACGGGGTGGCTGTCACAGCTCAATGACAGGGAGGTCCTGGGGCCGTAGGGTGAAGTGAGGAGAGCAGCAGGGCAGGGCAGCACGGTGGCTCGGGGGATTAGGGTGGCTCTTGGCCCCGTGGCACTCACCGCTGCAGCCCCACAGCGAGGCGAGGAGGAGAAGGACAGGAGCCGGCTCCATCACCCACAGGGCAGCAGCAGGGCTGGTTTTCCCTTCTTTCCTTCCTTCCTTCCCCCTTTCAGGGAGCGGGTGCTGCTGGCTGGGGCTGTCTCCTTCTGGCCGCCGGCTCCAACCTCAGCCCTTCTTAAGCCCTGTAGGAACCGCCCCCATAAGCACCGGCCCCAGAATCTCCACAACTTCCCGCCCGAGGGGTATTTCCAGAGGGAGATTTCTGATTTTCTTCCAAGTTCGGCTCTTGCACAACACCCAGCCGGCAGCTCCCCCAAACCCAGGAAAGTCCCTGTCCCAAAGGGTCCCCGTGTGGCTGCAGGGCCCCCATCATCTCACCAGGCAGCCTCCACAGGCACTTACATCTTGGGATGTGGCTCAGATCCAGCTGTATCCCTGTTTTTTGCAGGCTACATCACTCCCCCAGGGGCCCTGGCAAACCAGCCTTTCCATGACCCCAAGAGCTGCTGGGGACACACAGCTGTGGAAAGGGTCCTGCCAGCCCCTGTCACTAAAGCAGAGCCAGAGCCTGTGGTCAGCCCTGTTGGTGAGCTGATTATTCCTGTTTATTCCTCAAACAGGGCATTTTCAGGGATGGAATCAGGTGTTCCTGTGAGGCTTGGTCTTGTGGTACAGATGGGGAAAGTGTCACCCCAGAGAAGGTGTTGAACACCCTTGCATTATCCAACCTCGAGGCCCCCAGCATCTGTCCTGGGTCCCTGCTGGGTCTGGCATCGCTCCCTCATTCCTGCCCAGCTCCCCATGGAGGGATGAGTCCTGTTCTGCCCCATCCCACCCTGCCAGGCTGCAGCCAAGGCTGGGGAAGGTCCCCCAGGGCTGAGGGAGGGACGTGCCCATCTCTGCACCCAGTGCCATCACAGGACCTGGATATTTCCCAGCTGGGAATGCTCTGAGAGGCAGCTCCATGCTCTGGGTGTGCCATGCATCATTTTAGAAGGTCATGCCATTAATTCTCTTGAGGGTGCAGGAGGCCTCTAAGCAAGGAAAGTGCTCTGTAAACACTTCCCATCAAATGTGCTCACTCAGCCGAAGCAGGTGATTAATGGCGCTGGCCTTTTTGTTCCTTCCATCCTGTGTTAACAGATTCACTTCCTGGATTTTCCAGCAGCCTCCAGAGCCCCCCTGACCAACCATGGGACAAGCCATGGCCAGGGCTGCTCCCACACTGCCAGGCTCTTCCCAGAAATTTGTCTGGGAACCTTGAGGACACACACACGGTGCCAGGGTTTCACTTGCCTCTCCCACAATCCTGATTGTGGCACCAGTGTGATGAGAAAACCCCTGAATCAGTGTCTGAATGAGAGCTGAGCATTTAGGGAACCACCTCATCCTAAAAAGAAGCTTCCCCAGACCTTCCTGGACCTCAAGAAATTAGCAATTACAAGGAAATGCAGCACAAGGTGTGGGGCTTTCTCTGTTTTGGGGCTTGGAGCGCCCAGAGCAGCCTCAGCCACACACAGAAGAAAAAATTAAGTCAAAACTTGATAATCCTCCAGTTCCAACAGCTCAGCCACAGAACCAGGGGCAGGTCAGGCCCAGCTCAGAGTGACGTGGCAGAGCCCCAGGGCAGCTCTTGCTCACTCTGAGTAGTGGATTCACCACAGCCCCTGTTCCACCTCCTGCTTGGTGGAATTCAGTCCTTCCCCCCAGCCCAGAGGAGCACAGGGACAGCACCAGGTTGCGTGCAGAAGGAGCAACCTTACACAGCAGGAGTGTTTTCCAGCCCACAGGAAGCCTTTGAAGGAGTGAAGGGAATGCTGGTTTTCCAGACTCAGGGGCCTGAACACCTTTCCTGGAGGCAGATTGTGCTTCCTTCCCCAGGGCAGGCGCGGGGATTTGTGCCGGGCAAAACTTTGTCCAGAGATGCTGCTCAGGAAACAAAACAGCTCAGGGTGGAGACACAAAGCACCAAGGGACGAGTGCTGGCTCCAGCACAGGATACCCCCAGAGCCCCTCGGGTTGGGGTCTAGCCCCAGGCTGTCACCAGAAGGGACAAGGCTTTGCCACTGCCCCAGGAGCCACCACACCAGTGCAGGATGTTGTTGAAGGGTGGTCCACAACATCCTGCACTGCAACACCTGCCCTCTGCTCTCCAGCCACCTCACGTGAGACAAGGCATAGGTTTTTCTCTCAATTAAAGATGGAAACAATAAAACAAAAGCTAGTTCCAGTCTGGAGGAAATGCATACAGAAGCAAGAGGCTGTGTAATAGCTCATGTTTCCAGGATACCATCCATCAAGCACCAGTTCCCATCCCAGAGCTGGCTTGGATGTGTTTATATTTTTTTGGATTATATTAGTCACTTAGGACCATCCTCAGCCGCCACAAAGAGGGTTTAAATGAGTCAGATAAGATCTAAATTAGGCCTGGCTGAAAAATTAAGACAATAGAGTCAGGGTTAGTAAAACCAGTCCAGGAGGAGGCTGCAGTGGGGCAGGCAGGAGCCAGGGAGCCGCTTCCCATCCTGGGCTGAGGCAAGGACTGGCAGCCCCAACCCAGCTCTCCCAAACCTACCCCACATCTTCACATAATTCTCAAGGGGAATTTAAATTCTGGGCAGAAGCTGCCTGGTACCACTGGTGATGGAGAGGAATAAGGACAGAGACCTTTGACACAACAGGAAAGCAGCAGTTTAATAAATAATCCATCAGAGGGAGAGATTAGCCAGTTCCAAACACAACCTGAACCAAAATAAATACATTTTATCATTAGCTTAAAAAAGAGACACAAACACACGTGATGGTGAACTGTGAGAGAGCAGAGGTGGGGCCAAGTGCCCACGCTTTAAAGATACCACAGCTGTCAACAGCCTTTGGAGTGCAGAAAAAGAATAAAAACAGGGAAGTAAAAAGTTACTACTTGGCAAAATTAATGGCAGAAGAGAAAGCAACGGCGTAACTCAGGTTTTTAATGCAACAAGATCAGCTGAAACTCACTCGACCTGCCAGGACTGCCAACAGGCAATTGAGATGATTTTTGCCTTGTGTTTGGGCATTGCTGTTACCATCCCAGATTTTTAAGTCCCTGCAGACAAATCCTGGCAATCCCAACGTTAAACAGCCAGGCTCAGGCACTGCACAGCAGATCAAGCAGATTTTAAGAAAAGATTCCTTTTTAAAAAGTTGCGTTTTCATATAAAGTAACAAGAATTGGCAAAAACTAGCTGAATGCTCCACAAGCCTTTCCAGCCTCCACGTGGGATGCTGCAGAAGCACCAGCCCTTCAGAACAAGTTGTTCTTCATCTGGCTCTGGTAACTTCAGCTCCAGCATTGCCTGGCCCAGCTCCTGCTCTGTCCCACCAAGGCAGAGCAGTGCAGGGCTCACAGCCCTGTGCCGAGGGAAAGGGAGGCACCGGGCCAAGGCCCCACCAAACCAGGTGACAGGAACCCCAGCAGGGTGGGAGGGGATCCCTGCACCTCAAAGAGCCCCTGCTGCCAGCTCTGCACACCAGCACAAGCCACCTTTCTGTTGGTGATGGCACCTGTAGAGGTCCTGCTGCTGCCTGGTGCTGTGCCCTCCTCCATCCACCTGCTGCCGTATCCCCACCCCAGCTGCCCAGTGCTGCAACCCCACTGGTGCCCAGTGCCACCACTGGTGACAGCACAGCTGGTCACCAACCAGGCCACAGCCCCTGACCTGGCAGGCACCTGCTGGCAGCACCTGGCCCCGAGTTTGGGGGCTGACAAAGGGACCAAAACACTCCAGGCCCACGATGCACATGTCAGCATCACCAGAAGCTCAGGGGTCACATCCTGAGGGACGTGACCTGGGAGGGAGGGAAGATTCTGGACAGTTCTGGGGGCTGAGGGGAAGGAGAGGCTGAGAGGCCACAGGCAGCAGCAGTGGTCAGAAGGAATGGGATCAGAAACACACTGGTTTCAATAAACTATGCAATAAGGGAGAGGACTTTTAAAAATATATCTCTATATACTTTATATCATATAAATTATGCTCATCTTTTTGTAACGTGTCACTGTATTGTACCCGTGAAGCTCTGAGGTAACAATTCTATATTTTACTTCATCTGTGTGTGAGGGAAAATCCTACTTCAGCTCACTTTAACCCATATAAATCAACAGATTGCCAGGACTTGGGAAAAGTCCCGTCTAAAAAAGGCATTTTTGTGAGGAACAGAGGTGGGGGAACTGCTGCCTGGAAGTGCAAGTGACAGGATTTCCTTCAGGATAAAAGCTTACCATGCACACACAGTACTGACCATCCCACTAATGTTTGGGAATTGGGAGTGTCACCACAAGGAGCTTGTGGGAAGGGAAAAATGGAGTCATGGCAGGTCAAGGAAGTTTCTGCTGGCTCTGCTCCCCAGACCTGCAGCCAGACCCATCTCAGCATCCCTCTGTGTCCCAGCTGCTCCTAGTTCTGAGCACAGGAGCTGCCACCAGGCCAGATCAATGCAGAACAAACTGCCAAATCTTTCATTTCAATACCCACCTCTGATAACCAAATGGCATTTGCAGTCACTGCTGTGTGTCTGCAAAGATCCACCACGTCAAGGGCCAGCACTGCCTCCCTTTTGGCTGCTCTCCCCTGGGTAACCTTCCCCAAACCCACAGAGAGGGGACCTCAGGCAGAGAACAGCCAAGGCAAGACTGGTTTGGCTGCTGCACCCTCAATTCCTTTAACAAAGGATTCCTGAAGTGTCCTTGGTTTGGTCCTTACTTCCCAGAACTGCTCAGTGCCACCACTTCTTATTTACTCAAATGAGAACAATTGTTTCTTGCCCTCTGCCACATTTCTATAAACAACCACACATTTGCCTCACTCCTTTCACCACGCTCCAAGCACCTCCTGCTCTTTCTGAGCACAGCTGAGCCTGCAGCAGAGGTTGCAGTTCCACTGTTCCATAAACAAAAGCCTCCACAGCAGGCTCAGAAATGCCACATGGAATCCAAACCCCTCAGTCCAAATCAACACAACCTTCACCATCAGGATCTATTGGGTTGAGAACAAAACAGCTCTGGACACTCTTTGGGTTTAGCATCAGATGGCAGGAGCCCAGGGGCAAACCAACATGCTTTATACAATGCTCAAGGTAAACAGTCATTTCTCTGACCTTTCTCCCAGGAAACCACTCATCTCCAAGCTGTTTCTCCAACCTGCCAGAGAATTGTATCTCCTAAACAACCCTCACAGCTCCAGGAAAAGATTTCTGAAAAAAATTCTTCTACCTACTGCCCGTGGAGGCAACAGGCAAATGCCACCTCAGAGTGACAAGAAAAAAGAAAACCAAACAGAACCACAGCCATTGTGGCCATCCAAGTGTTTGTAATTCATGGTTTGCCCTTCTCTCACCTGCCCATTCTCCCTCGTGTCAGCTGCAATTTCTTCATTTTTATCCTCTTCATCAGAACATGAAGTCAGTAGATTTAGATTTTTTTGGTCTAAGTCTCACTTGGGGCAGAATGGGGCCCTCCAGCAGAGAGGAAGCTCAGAGCTGCACTCCCTGTGCTTCACACACACCCTGTCCCCTCAAGGTGCCCCCACAGCCTGCAGGACTGCCAGGGGCCGCAGCAGGAACAGCTCAGGCAGGGATGGGGCACGGAGCAAATGCCATTTTTGATTCCAGGGGCAGCTCCCACCAAGCACAGCCCGGGCAGAGGGTTTGGCAGGGCACACAGGGGTCACGCACAAGGGCAGGTTTCTTTCCAGAACTATCCCTCCAGTGGAGCAGTTCCCTATCTCCCCTTTTTCCATCAGCACCAGGTGATACAATTCCATTTTTGCACCAGCTGGGTGTATTTGGCTCGAAGGGAAACCTCATCCCTCCTCAGTAGCTGTAAGTGGCACAGTCTGTTACCTTGGATCCCTCTCTCCCCTTCCCTGAACTCTGCTGAGTCCGTCCTTGACGTGGAGTCGAGCCCGAGGCAGGTGCCCTGTCCCACCTCACACACTGCTGTCCTCCAGCAGGGGCTCCTTGCCATCTGACCCCCCAGCTGGTGGGCTGTGGGGGTGGGCCTGGGCCCCTGCACTGTGCTTCTTGTGGCTGCCTGACCTCAGTGCCAGGTTGTGTTCTGGGATGAACAGGGCCACCAGCAGCGACAGCAGCACGGAGCACGCCCCGAACAGGAAAGGTGGCCCAGGGATGATGCTGCTCTGGAGACAGAGAGAGAGAGAGAGAGAGACAGGATGATTCAAGCATGAGGGCAAGCACAGCCCTCAGCCCAGAAAACAAAGCCAGAAGTTGAGCAGGTACCTCATCAGTAGGGTTGGCCATGTTGGGTTTGGAGGCCTTGCCCAAAGTTTCCACCTCAGCCATTTCGTTCAGCTCCACGTGGAAGAGATAGAAGACAAAACCATAGAGTGCTGGCCCCAGGCCATTACACAGACCCCGAATTCCTGTGATCATCCCCTGCACCACACCTGGGGACAGAGGGAAGAAGGGGGGAAATGCCTCCAGCTTTCCAAAATAACTTGTTTTATTTGAGGATACGTATTTAGAGATATTTAGAGACAGGATCAAGCACTTGGATCAGGGCTGATGTGCAGGGGGAGGGGTTTGCAGATGAGCAGCTCTACTCAGTGCCAGGTTCTAGAAAAATCAGTAATGCTGGGCTTGCTGCTTTGCAGACTGAAATAAGCATGGGCACATCAAGCAATAATTTCCAATTAACTAGAATTTAATTGAGGATTCAGAGATGTACTGTGAGGCAGGCAAAATGCAGCAGCCTCCTCTGCCTCAGAGGGACAATAGCAAACACCCATTTGCATGACTTGGGAGTTCCCCAGTAAAGCACCAGCTGTGGTCAAAGATAAGAATGTCAGTACTGCTGTGAACACAGTGACACTCCACAGCTGGCACAGATGTTCCTGCCCACCCCTCCCCTCCTTGTGCCAGCTCAGCACCTGCTGGGATGAACCCCCCATTAGATGTGTGTCACTGTCATATTTTCCAAAAAATTCCTTTGCCCAGGATTGTCCCCTGGGAAGCTGAGAAGCCTCAGAAAAAACAAAAACAATGATTATCTGATTTGTTTCTCCTGTGTTTTGCTGCTTTGGAATGTGGTTTGGACATTGTTTACCCACAGGTGCATGTTTGATTGGTTTCATGTGAATTGTTTTGATTTATTGGCCAATCAGGGTCAGGCTCTGTCTGGACTCTGGAAGGGGTCATGAGTTTTCATTTGTATCTTTCAGCCCCCTGTCTGTATCATTTCTCTATTCTTTAGTATAGTTTTAGTTTAGTATTCTTAATATATTATAGGTCATAAAATAAAAAATTAGCCTTCTAAGAACATGGAGTCAGATTCATCATTCCTCCCTTCGACAGGGTCTCAGAAAATACCACAGATGTGTCCCCAGGCACTCACCCTGCTGGTCAGGGTCTGTGCTCCTCGACACCATGGCACTGATGGCTGGGAAGGTGATGCTGGACATGGCAGCCACAGCTCCTGCTGCCCACATCATCCTGGGGAGGAAGGAGGCAGCTGTGAGGAACAGCCCTGTGCCCTCACCCTGTGCTGCAGGGTGGGAGCAGCCACAGAGGGACAGAAATGTGGGCAAACCCTCACCAAGGCTGGGATCCAAAGCCATACCAGGCAAGCTGCAGGATCTGGAAGCCCAGGCCCAGGAGGATGGTGGTTTTATTTCCTATCGAGCGCATGAGAATTCCCAACACCACTGTCTGGAAAGAAAACCAGGTGCTTTCAAGGCAGGGGCAAAGAAAGAGGGCAACAATCAGGAGACAAGAGGACAGGAACCTGAGGGACTTTGATGATCCTTATGGGTCCCTCCCAATTTAAGATCTTCTCTGTTTCAAAAGTCTGTGCGGCCACAGGAGTTCTGACAACTCTCAACTCAGAAATTTTGGACATTCTTACAGCAGACTGCTCAAGCCAACACAGAAATTGCTTCTCACCTGAGCCAGTATAGAGAGAATTCCAACTACACCAATAAAGGCTGCTACAGTCTCTGAGGAAAAACCAATGACCTGTGAAAACATCAAAGAGGGACTTTTCAGGCAGATTTGTACCAGGTGACAAGAGCCCCTCCATCAATGTCACTCCTGCTTACTGAACTTGCTTCTCAGGGACCTGCACATTAACAGGTCTGCCTCTGGGCTGCCATAGGAATCAAACAGAAGATTTTCCTTGGCTGAAAAAAAACGGTTTTAAATCACTGAGCTCCCCTTGCAGTGCCTGAAGGGGGCACAGCCAGGATGGCCAGGCAGACACCAGCAAGGAGCCAAGCCAGGCCTTGCCCCAGGCAATGCCTAGAGCAGTCAGCAGGCTCACACAATTTTCAGGAGAGCTGGAACAAATCACTATTTCTTACAATTTCAGCTTTACTGACTTATTGGCCAAGAAAAGCCACCTTGGACAGGTGACACAACTCTGATTATATTTATAGGGCAGGATTTCCTGCACCCAGAGCTTTGACAGAGACTGACCTGTCTCAGGTATAGGAAGAAGCTGGAGTACTGGCCGGCCTCAGGAAGGTAGGAGAGAAAGACTGTGATGCAGATGAGCAGCACTGTGGAGTCCTGACCCACCTTCCTCAATGACTGCAGGGAAAGGGGTGGGAAACAAGAAAAAAACATTTTAAAATTTGACTTTATATCACTGAAAAATCTGCAGGTACAAAGACAGCCAAACCAAGGGCTTAACACCTTAAAATCAACAGGACTAAAGCAAGCAGTAAGCATTACCAGCACACAGGAAAACAGCAGTGCTGGATTTTATACAAATTTTCAACACATTTTTGACAAATCCATTTCTCACACAGCAGCAGGCTCACTCACAGCAAATGGGTCAGCTTGTTCCCAGGAGATTGGGGCTCCCCAGGAGACTGGACGCATCTCTTCAGGCAGTGACTCAGGCACAGCCAGCAGGATGAAGCCAATATCCAGCAAAGCAACCCCTGAAGCCAGCACAACCACCAAGGTGTCACTGTAGGCTTGGGAAAGGTACGCACCGATGGCTGGACTGGTGACCAGGCTGGCAGCAAACGTGGCTGACACCTGGAAGCATAAAAATTCTCTACAGCCTCTTCTTCCTAGAGCCCATTTCCTCCTCCCCAGCGACCCAGGGAACTCCTTCTGGCATCTTTGATGGAGAGCCCATTTCCTACAGCCCATTTCCTCCTCCCCAGGGAACTCCTTCTGGCATTTTTGATGGAGAGCCCATTTCCTAGAGCCCGTTTCCTCCTCCCCAGTGACACAGGGAACTCTTTCTGGCATCTTTGATGGAGAGAGAAATAAGAATTCACAGGGATTCCTGTGCAGAGACAGGTGACAAGATTCTCCTGGTGCACCTGGGCTAAGTTCTAGCAAAGGGGAATCAAAGCTGTCCTAGCAATTCCTGGATGGTGCTGGCAGTAAAGCTGCAGGATCACACCAAGCATCACAGGCTCTCCTTCCCTGGTGTGGAAAAGCCAGGCTGGTTTATACACAGCCAGCACTCAGTGGGCAGAGATCAGCCTCCTCCTCATAGCTAAATTCCAAACAGAAGGACAGGGAGTCTGTATGATCAGTCAATAAATCTCCCACCCTAATTTGATATCTCTCCTACCTGCAAAGCCCCAAATATTTCTTTCAAGAGCCAGGCCAGTGACTCAGCTCCTTACCAGGCCGTACGCCGTGCTGCGCTCATGCTCCTGTGTGATATCAGCAACATAGGCAAAAATCACAGAAAAGGTGACAGCAAACACTCCAGACATGGAAATGACAGCAAAGTACCACCTGGAAGAGCCCAAGGCACAGTTAGAGAGCAGCCACACCACAGTCCACAGCTGCTGAAGCAGAGCCTCTCCCTTGTTTTGCCTCCATCCTGTTCCAGTGCACCAGAACAAGAACATGGATTGGTCAGGAGACCCCTGAAGTTTTATCACTTATTTTCCCTAACAGAAATAATGCACTGAGCTGAGGAACAAGCACAGGGGACAGAGCAGCCCTTTATTCTGAACAGAACCCTCCAGAACCAGACAAGTCAGCCTCTAGGCTGAGCATCCTCCTCCATTCTTGAGATGGATGAGACTCTTCACCTCACCCTGAAAGGAGCAGCTGCAAACCCTCCTCCTTCAGCCTCTTGCTGCTGCCCCTCCTCAGAACCCTGGGGTGAACTCACCAGGGGCTGATCTTCATCAGGGGAATTGGTGCACACGTGAAGAAGACTGTGAGAAGGAGGAAGGATTTCCTGCCCCAGACATCAGAGAGAGCACCAATCAGTGGGGCACTTAGGAAAGAGAGCAGACCCTAGGATGGACAGACAGACCAGAGGACAGAGAAACCCCTCAGTGAGAGCTTTCAACAACATCAGGAGGAGCCAACCCCTTCTGATTGCTCCACGCAGCAATGCTGTTACAACAGAGCAGTTTAATAAACTCCCCACATCCTTTTAGGGAGGGAAAAACAAATCCTCAACCAGCAAGGCCCTACTGAGCCCTCCTGCTCCCTGCAGAGCTCTGCCCTGGGCACCCTGGCAGCCCTGCCAGGACCTGGAGAGCTGCTGGCACAGCTCCAGCATGGCAACAGCTGCTGCAGTTCTGGGGAAAGCTTTCTCTTGTACGTGGACACAGGACAGGCACAATGAGGAGCCAGGGCTATTAAGCACAAATAAAATTATTCAAGGCCTTGCCATGTCTCCCAAGCCTGAGGCAGGCAGGGCAGAGCCTTTCAATGCTGGGGCTGTTTTCCAAGATCCTCTTGCCAGAGACAGACAAGAACTGTCTGTGTTGCCTAATTCCCCAGTCAGAACTCAGGAATATTCCCTGTTCACAACTGTTGCCTGTAATTCTGCTCTAGTGCAAGAAGCTCCCCAGTCCCACAGCACACTCCCACCTCCTGCCTGGAGGTCACTGAGGCCACTTGGTTTCAGCTTCTATCACCAATAAATTTAGATGTCACTGATTTGTCATTCTGTTATGCTCCAGAGGACGGGCACAGGGCTGATCTCATGCTGATGAGATTATTTCCAGCTGAAACACACAGCTGTTGTAACTCCAGCCTCACAGTGACACTCCTGCTCAGTAAAATCAGCTCTCCCATGTCTGTGTCCTTCCTTTTGCATCAGGTTTGCCAGAGTGCCCTCAAAGTGGCCAAATATTGGCTGACACCAGCAAATTATAGAGATAATAATGGCTTGTCCTTCTTGCACCCATGACGGATTAAAAGGAAATCCTGGAAGGAATATTACTTACCTTGACTCCATGAATCAGACCATTCATCAGGAATGTGTGCTGAGGAAAAGTCTGGTGTAAGACCTGGAAGGAAAACAAACAAAAACCAAATGAAAAAGTCAGAGCTAGCAACTTCTGCAAAATTTCTGTCAGCATCTGCCAGCCAGAGGACTGGAAGGGCACAATCCAGGGAAAAGGGGAAATATCCTGCCAACAATGCTTCCATGTGAGCAGCTCTGCCTGCCTTTTCCAGTATGGGAAACCACTGCCTCTAAATGCATTTAACCATAAAAATAAATGCCTTTAACACTTTCCAGGCCCATAAATCACTCCAGCATGCTCAGAAGCCTTTCCCCATCACCTAAACCCCCTCTGCTTTTACTTTATGCCACCACATCCCTTCTCACATCTAAATGTTGGGTTGTTTTTTTTTTTTTTTGCATAACCAAACCCTCCTTTTCCACAGTTCCCCAAGCAAAGGTCGTGCTAAGACCTTAATCCTCAGGAGAGCTGCCATGGAGACACACTCACCGTCAGCATTGGTGTGGTGAGCAGCCCCCAGGCAAAGAATTCCAGGAAAATCACCACCACGGCGTGGTACACGCTGGGCTCCCCGATGCCCTGTCGCTGCAAAACAAACACAGCAAAGCCAAAAACCTTTCAGCAGCCTCGTCCTGCACCTCAGAGAGCTCACACACCTGATGTGTGGGGTGGTCACAGGGGTCCCAGGACGAGGGAAGAGATGAGAATCTTGACTGCACGTTTCAGAAGGCTGATTTATTATTTTATGATATATATTATATTAAAATGATATATTAAAATGATATATTAAAATGATATATTAAAATGATATATTAAAACTATACTAAAAGAATAGAAGAAAAGATTTCATCAGAAGGCTAGCAAGGAAAGGAATGATAATAAAATCTTGTGACTGACCAGAGGGTCTGAGCCAGCTGGACTGGGATTGGTCATTAATTAAAAACAACCACAAGAGACCAATCAAAGATGCACCTGTTGCATTCCCCACAGCAGATAATTATTGTTTCTATTTCGTTTTTGAGGCCTCTTGGCTTCTCAGGAGAAAAAGTCCTAAGGAAAGGGTTTTTCAGAAAATGTGTCTGTGGCAGGGGGATCCCAGACACGAGCGGAGGCAGCGAGAGACGCTGCTCTGAAGGGTTCTCTCTGTTCCCAGCCACCTTAGGGTGCTTCAATCCCCCCCCAGCGGCTCGGTGCGGGGCTCCCGGCCCGGTTCTGCCGCCCAGCAACGAGAGCGCCCGGGGAAAGCGGCGCAGAACCGGCAGGTGCAGCGCCCATCCGCGGCATCCTCAGCATCCGCCGCTCCACCGCGTCCCGGCCGGCGGCCGCAGCAGCGGAGCCGGTTTGAGGAGCGCGGCCCACCGGGGTCAGCCCTCACCGGGCACCGGGCACCGGCACCGGCACCGCCCGCGCTCCCGTCAGCGCCGCTGCCGCCATCCCACCGCCCCCGGCAGCCCCGGCCCCGCGCTCACGCCGGCCCCGTCCCGGATCACGATCTTCTTGGCCAGCAGGACGCTGCGGTTGAGCCGCTTCTTCTTCTTCTTCTCGCCGGTCATGGCGATGCCGGGCCGCTGCCGATCACCGGCCGCCGCGGCTGCCCCATCCTCCCCGTGGCGGGCCGGGCCGAACCGCACCGGGCCGCGCTGCGCAGAGGCCGAGGCCGAGCCCGGGCCCGGCACCGGACCCGGACCGGCACCGGGCGGGGAGCGCCGGGCCCGGCGCTGAGGGCGGGCGTGGGGAGCGGAGGGGGCGACCCCGCCCGCTGGCCCCGCCCCCGCACCGGGAACCGGCACTTCCGGCGCGCTGCTCCTCGCTCCTCATTGGCTGCTCCGCCACTTCCTCATCGGCTGTTCTGATCTGTGATTGGCTGGCTGGCCCGGGGGGGCGGGCATTTCCCTCTGGCTGGGGCGTGGCCGTGACGTCACAGTCCGGCGGTGGCACCGACAGCGATCCGGGGGCCCGGGGCGCCTTCTGCTCCATCACGGGCACCGCTCCCGGCCGGGGCAGGCCGGTTCAACAAGGACACGCGGCCACCCCGGGGTTAGCGGCACCGGCGGCTCGGGAAGGGCCGCGTTTGCCCCGGTGCGGCTCTCTCGGTACCGAGCTGCTGGCTCCGTCCTCAGCACCGGCATCCCGGGGTGGTGACAGCCAAGCGCCTCCTCAGGACCATCCCATCCCATTCCTTCCCCTGAGCCCGGTGCTGCCGGTGCGGAGCATCTCCATCCCCGGTGCCACCGGGATTGGGGCTCACCCTAATTAATCCTGCACGGGCCGGAGAGCGCGTGGTGCTGATTACCTCGGTGCGGGGTCAGAGGACATTAATTGGGCTCATTTAGATAAATTTTGTGCTCGCCGGGGCCCCTGTGCTCTGCCCTGCCCGCTCGAGGTGGTCGCCCCGGGCAGCGGGTGGTCCCGGGATGCCTGGAGGGGTCTCACCGGGGGCCAGCGAGAGGCTCTCGGGGCTCCTGCCCGCCCGCGGAGCGCCAGAGGCTGCCATCCAGCCTTTATCCACGGAGCTTTTCCTTTAAGTAATGATTAAACCTCAGGGAAAGTCTCCTCAGGTAACCCCACCCGAAAGATGAAAGTAATCCCCCGATTTCCCGGCACTTGTGCGGGTGTGGGGAGCAGCTCCATCGCCCCAGGGCTGCTGCGCCGTGCCCGGCTGGGCTGACCCCGGTGCCCGCGGTGCCCGGAGAGCTCTGCCCGTGTCACAGCGCTGGGCAAAACGCCCATAACCTCCGCAGGGACACGGTGCCCTCCCCGGGAGCGTGCTCCCCTAGGCTGGGCAGGGACCTGAGCCCCCCTTGGACCCTCTGGGCAGGGACCTGAGCCCCCCTTGGACCCTCCTGGAGCCGCTTATATATCATGGAGAAGCCTGATTTATCCCAGTGCTCTGCGACGGCTTAAAAACAAAACCGAGGAGAGAGATCGGAGAGCAGGGAAGCGGTTCCCAACATGGCAACAGCAGATGTAATTCTATTACCTTGATTTATTGATCGCACTTAGAGCAATTACTGGCTCTCACCCCGTCACCTGCCGGGGAGCAGGAGACAGTGAGGAGGAGAGACAAAGGCGGCTGTGTCGTCCAGGGCTCGGCCGGCCCCCGGGGAGGCTCCGGTGTTGTTTGTTGCCGCGGGGGCTGGGGGCTGTTTGACCGAAGAGCGGCCCGAGGAAGCTGAAAACGGGCGCTGAAAGGAGCCTGTGATGCTGCGGAGATGCACCCCAACATTGAGAGCACTTTGGAGATAGAGGGGGATGCAAGGTTGGGAAATGTGAGGCTCCCCGGGGCTCCAGCACATCAGAGCTTCGGTGGGCAGCACTCCAGCCTGGAGTCCTCTGACCCGCTCGAAAAACGCCGCAGCCCCCGGGCAAGAGCAAGGGCGAATGGCTCGATTGAGGTCAGAAAGTCCCTTTAAGGGCTTTATTGGATTTATTCCCCCCCCTCCCCGCCCCGCTCGCTGCAGTTACAAGCAGAAAAAACAAGAAAATGTTTGTGCTTTTTACTGCCTGAGCCCTCCAGACAGATATAAACAAAGTGGGAGCCAGATCTGGCTTTGGAGGGAGATGAAATCACAGCGAGAGAGACCAGTGGGCTGGGAGGCACAGAAGTAGGGCAGCCCGCTTGTGCATCGAAGCCTGGCCAAGCCCTCCCCCGCCTCCCCGGCCAGCCCCGGGCTTCTGCAGCGTTTCTCGGGAATGCAGAGGTGGAAAGAGCAGAAAATGTCCCCGTTGTGGGCGAGGGCAGCGCCGGGGGCTGCTGGCCGCTTTCGCTCCAGCTAACGCAGACCGCGAGCGGGCACAGCCTGCGCCCCAGCCCCGTGGCTCCGGGAGGGGCTGCGACCCTCCCCTGCCTGTTCCCCAACCCCTGGAGCTGGAAACTCGCGGGGCCAGCGCCGCAGGCCACGGCCAGGAGCAGGACGGAGGGCACAGCCCGGGTGGCTCCGTGTCCGCGGGGGCAGCCCAGGCGCGGGGTGGATGCTGCCGTGCGCGGGGATGCTCCGCTGGGCGGGGATGCTGGGCGGGACGGGGATGCTCCGGCGGCCGCGGGGGGGTCGGGGGCGGGGGATGCGGGGCCGGGCGGGCGGCGGAGCAGCGCTCGCACCATGACATCAGCGCGGCGCGGCCCCGGGGGAGCGGGCGGGGGGTGGGAGCCGGCGCGGCGGCGGCAGCGGAGCGGAGCGGAGAGCGGCCCCGGGCATGCTCCCGGAGCCCAAGTATGACCGCTTCCGCGACGAGCCGCTGACCGCCCCCATGCCGTCGCCGGCCCCCGCGCCGTGCCCCGCGGCGGGCGAGGAGCCCGAGCACGGCACCACCTTCTGCGCGCTGCTGCCGCGGATGCCGCAGTGGAAGTTCCCCGGCTCCAGCGGCTTCCTCGGCCGCGGCCCCGCCGGCGCCGCCCGGGACGCCCCCGCCGCGGCGGAGTCCCCCTCGGGGCTGGCCGCCGTCCTGGGCGCCTGCGAGCCGCTCTGCGCCGCGCCCTGCGCGCTGCCGGGCGGCGGGCGGGCGCGGGGGACGGCGGGGCGGGCGCGGGGGGCGGCGGCGCCGGCGGGGGCCCGGCCCGGCGGGGATGAGTGGAGCCGCAAGGGCAGCTTCATCCGCAAACCGGCGCAGGGCTGGCTGCATCCCGACGAGCGGGTGCTGGGGCCCGGCGTCTCCTACATTGTCCGGGTAAGTCCCGCCGGAGCCCGGTGACGCGGGAGAGCGCGGAGACCCCGGCCCCAGGCGTGTGCGGGGCTCGGCCGCTCCTCCCGACGGCTGCCGGCAGAGCCCTCGCTCGAGTCCCCCCGCTACGGCTGGACGGGGGCGGCCGCCCCCGGCACATCACATCCGTGATGGGGCCGGGCCCCAGGGGCTTGCTGGGCCGTGGAGCCCACCTTGGGACTCCAGTGTTGCCAGCTCCTAGGAGGCATCACAAGCTGCAGCACGCAGATGAGGTTGTGGGGTCTCAGCACGGGGTCTGGGCGTGTGATGGGGCGTTTCGGGGTGGGGAGTGAAAGCTGCTGTGTGGTGCCTGGAGCTGGTGTGGAAGGTGTCCCTGACACCCGGCCTCTCCTGTCCATTGCCCGCCCTGCTGAGCTGCTTTCCCCCCGCAGTACATGGGGTGCATTGAGGTGCTGCGCTCCATGAGGTCCCTCGACTTCAACACCCGGACACAGGTCACCAGGTACGGCCCTGCAGCCCCACTCTCCCACACCCCAGAGCCACCCCAAGACCCTGGTGGCCCTGGGTGCTCCCCGGTGGCCGTGGGTGCTCCCCCTTCCAGGGCCCTGTGCAGAGAGGGGCCTGGGGGAGCCGTGCCCTGCAGGGCCCACCGTGCACGCAGGGACACTGAGGAAGGGCACTGCCGCAGATCAATGGGTGGAAAGAGGAGAAGGGAGGTGGCTCCAGCCGGGATTACGTACCGGGGCCGGGGCCGTGACGTGGGGCAGCACTGCGGGGAGGCTGCAGTGCCCGGGGATGTGGGGGCTCCTGCCACCGGACCCCACAGAGCAATGTGGGGTGGGAAGGCAGCTGGGAAGGGCCGGGGTGTGGAGCAGTGAGCAGGCCAGGCTCTGTCCATTGCAGGGAAGCCATCAACAGACTATACGAGGCGGTGCCGGGTGTGAAGGGCATCTGGAAGAAGAAGGTGAGTTTCCACTCATCTTGTCCGTCCCTGGGACAAGCCAAGGCTGTGGGACAGGGCACCAGGGGTGCCTGCCCAGTTTGTGGGCCTGAGGCCTCTTGGGGCACCCCCTCTTTCCTCATCCACCTGAGGAAGCCTGATCCTGGTGGTCTTCATTGCCTCCACCATCCCTGTCAGGCTCCCAACAAAGCCCTGTTCTCCATCCTGGGCAAGAGCAACCTGCACTTCGCTGGCATGAGCATCGCTGTCAACATCTCCGTTGATGGGCTGAACCTCATGATCCCCACCACGCGCCAGGTGAGCCTTCCTGGGCACACAGTCCCGCTGCCTGCCAGCCTGTCAGCCAGCAGCCCCTTTGCTGATGCCCCCCTGGGCCATGTTCCCCATGCAGATCATTGCCAACCACCACATGCAGTCCATCTCCTTCGCCTCCGGTGGGGACATGGTGAGTCACACACACCCGGAGTGGTGGGGACAGGGACTGCCGGCTGAGCTGAGCACAGGGTGGCCTGGCCTGGGTCAGGATGTGGGGCTGGGGCTGAGCTGTCCTCTCTCCCTGGCACCTCCAGAGTAGCAGGACATGAGTGCTGATCTCCCCCTCTGTCTGCAGGATACCACGGACTACGTCGCCTATGTCGCCAAGGACCCCATCAACCAGAGAGGTGACACCGGCCTGGGGACTCTGGAGGAGGGATGCACTGCGGGGTGGGGGCTGGAGGAGGAGATCCCTGGTGGGGAACACGAGGGGTGACTCAGGGTGGTCCTGGTGCAGCGATGGCAGCGTGGGGGAAACACTCAAACCGTCTGTCTGTCTGTCTGTCTGTCTGTCCACAGCCTGCCACATCCTGGAGTGCTGCGAGGGGCTGGCGCAGAGCGTCATCAGCACGGTGGGACAGGCCTTTGAGCTGCGCTTCAAGCAGTACCTGCACAGCCCCCCCAAGGTGGTGGTACCCCCAGAGAGGTAGGGGGGTGGGGGGCCCTGCTGCACCCCTGTCCCAGGCATGTCCCTGGCCTGGGGGGGTGGCTCAGGGAACCCCTGTCACTGCAGGGTGTGGGGATGGTCTGAGCCAGGCAGGGTGTCCCCAGCTCACCCATCCCTGCTGCAGGGCGCTGGCTGCAGAGGAGTCAGCCTGGGGAGAGGATGAGGAGGCAGCTGAGCACGACTACTACAACAGCATCCCAGGGAAGGAGCCTCCCCCGGGGGGCCTGGTTGACTCCCGGCTCCGCCACAGCACAGCCCTGGGCCACGTCCGCACTCAGCCCTCCAGCTCCATCCCCTCCAGCCAGGTGAGCCCCTCAGAGCCACTGCTGGGCTCCACTGGGGGTCCAGACAGAGCCCCCCAACGCTCTGACTGTGTCCTTCCCTCCTTCCCTAGGGCGGGTTAGCAGCCAGACGAGAGCCGAGCAGCCAGCTGGGGCCACCCTGGGACCTGGAGAGCCAGGGTGGGTACTGCTGTGGGGGGGAGCCGTGAGCTGGGGGGTCCCTGTGGCTCTGGGCAGCCCTGGCCAGCGGTGATGGCCTCCTCGCAGGCCAGCCCTGCGACGGGTACCTGCAGGCAGACAGCCACGGCCTGGGGCCACGGGACTACGAGGAGCACATGTACGTGAACACACAGAGCCTGGACACCTG
This sequence comes from Fringilla coelebs, assembly GCF_963513975.1. Classification (NCBI taxonomy): domain Eukaryota; kingdom Metazoa; phylum Chordata; class Aves; order Passeriformes; family Fringillidae; genus Fringilla; species Fringilla coelebs. The sequence goes on along the minus strand of NC_140050.1, from coordinate 5,018,500 downwards.
GGAGCCAGAGCTGGTGGCTCATGGGGCGGCTGAGGAGAGCCCCAAAAAGGACCTCTTTGACATGAGTAAGCCACTACCCCGGGGGAAAGAGCGCTGTGGAGCAGTCAAGCTGTGCCAGCAGCTGGCTGGGTCACCCACCACAGCCCCACAGGTGCTGGCACTGGCTGAGCCCCCAGCTCTGCCGTGGGGGCTGCGAGCTGGGGTCTGCCCGCAGCACAGCCCAGCCCTGCCTGGTGCCCTGAGTGTAACACCCCACAACCCCTGGATCCCACAGGGCCCTTCGAGGACGCCCTGAAGCTCCACGAGTGCATTGCAGGGGGTGCCAGCAGCCCCCCTGTTGAGGACCAGTGGCCGAGCCCTCCCACGCGGAAGGCGCCCATCGCCCCCACGGAGGAGCAGCTGCGGAGGGAGCCCTGGTACCACGGGAAGATGAGCAGGAGGGATGCTGAGAGGCTCCTGCAGATGGACGGGGACTTCCTGGTGCGGGACAGCCTCACCAACCCGGGGCAGTACGTGCTGACCGGCATGCACAGCGGGCAGCCCAAGCACCTGCTGCTGGTGGATCCCGAGGGAGTGGTGAGGGCAGGGCACGGGGCTGAGGGCAGGGCACGGGGTGGGTGATTGGGGCAGGGTGTGGGGTGGGAGATGGGGGATGCAGGTGTGGGCAAGCACGGGATGTTGTGAGTGGGTGCTTGTCACTGTAGGACACGAAACAACACGAGCTCACACACCGCTGCTCTCAAGGTGAAGAAAAGGGAAGTTTATTTTCTGACTCCAACATTTGTAGTTTTCCAAAAGTGACAGTGGATTGGAGGGTGACAGTGCCACCTGTCCAATGACACTGGACAAACCAACAGTCCATCAAATTTCTCCTCCTCCATAAAAGAATGCAAAACAATAAGTTATTTACAGAAAGTTTGCTACAAGAATGTAAACACCAGAAGGCTTAGAAAAACTTAAAAAATCAGATGCTGTATGAGAGGCAGCTCAGCTGAGGTGAGGATCACTGTGCCCTGCTCCAGGTGAGGACCAAGGACGTGCTGTTTGAGAGCATCAGCCACCTCATCAGCCACCACCGGCAGAACGAGCAGCCCATCGTGGCAGCAGAGAGCGAGCTGCACCTCCGCCAGGTTGTACAGAGGAAGCAGTGATGCCAAGGGGGTACGTGGCTCCCCGACCTGCTCCCCTGGCTCTGGACTCACCCTAGAGAAAAACTGGGGTCCCTTTGTGCTCTCCCTCTCCAGTTGTGCCTGGTTTCTGAGGTCTGGGGTCAGGCTCCCCATTTTCCTCCCCAGCGAGGCTGTGTGGTCCCTGGCCCTGCAGGTCCTCCCTGGCTGCTGCCTACCTCCATCATCTGCATGGGGCACCCTGCCCAGCTGGACACAGAGACATTTAATTCCACACCTACAGGTGAAACGCTCTTGGGGTGGGAACTGCTCAGTGGCCTCAGCAGGAGGGACAGAGCCTGAAGCCATCTCAGGCAGGGCTGCCTCCTCTTGCCCCAGCACTGCAGTGGGGCTGCTGGATATTGCTGTAGCCCCTGGCTTGGCTCTGCCCATGGGGCCACGAACCAACTCTTGGACACTGCTGTTGGATGTTCCTGTTGGGGACATCCCTTTTCAGCTGGATTCTTCCCAGGAGTGGCTGCCACGTGATGCTCCATGTTGCCCCAAGCCCCTACAGCCCTCCCAAGTCCAGAGGCAGGATGGAGCTACTGTGGGAAGGTGCAGGGCAGGGCTGAGCTGCTGGCACTGCCTCACGAGGTGTCCTGTGGCCAGCTCGGGGCTTTGGCAGGTTTTTGTGGCATCACAGCCCCCTTTACCTGCCCTGTGTCTGGTGCTGGGCATGGGTTTGTGGTTTGGAATACATTTCTAATTAAACCTGGAAGCGAGCAAGGAGCACAGGTGGTTCATGCCACCCCTGGGCATGGTGCTGGGACAGGTCTCCATCACCACCAGTTCCTGCCTGGTCTCACCTTAGCCAACCCATCCTGTCTGGTCACACTTATCTCTGTCCCTCTGGGTCACCCTGTCCCCCATGGATCACCCAGTGTCCCCCTGGCTTCAGAGTGGCCTTTGGCACCCAGGGCTGGCCCTGCACAGCCTCTCCTCCTCACACCTGGCAGCTCCCTGCCCTCCTGCCTCCACCTGGAGCAGCACATGGCTCTGAGTGGCACAAACCAAGCTGTGACCCACTGGTGACTGTGGCAGCCAGCAGTGCCACAGCTCTGGGTGGGCTGGCTGTGGCTCCTGTGTCACAGCCAGCTGGGGCATCCAGCACCAGTCCTGGCTCTGCTCTGCGTGCCCAGCACCCACCTCGGGGAGCAGGGTCACCCCAGCACTCTCAGCCCCTCGCTGGGGATGGCCTCTGCCAGACAAGGCGTCCAGGCTGGCCAGGGCCAGCTGAGCCAATGAATAAAATAAGCCCCTAAATAAAGCCCAGTAATGAATGCGTAATTTTCCATTGATAGCTGGATTCCGCGGGGACGTGGTGCTTCCATCTCAGCTGCTATTTTCTGTCGTGGAGTGATGTGTCTGCAAAGATAATTGCACTGTTCCCTCAATAGAGGCAGGGAAAGGCAGTGAGAGCCCCGACTTTCTTATTTCACAGCTGGAGAACTGAGCTCGTGTGGTTCACCTGCTGGCGGTGCCTCACCCTGCAGCCCCGGGGATGCTGCCCTGAGGGGATGAAGGGCTGCTGGGGCGCTTGTTTCAGGGGTTTAACCCCTTTGGTTGAGGCTGGCCTGTGGTGCCAATGGGTGCAGGGGGCTCTGTGCCTCAACTCAGACCTGGGTTGAAGGGCTGCTGCTTCTTCAGCCCCTATGATGGGAAGGCGGAGGTGTTTTGGGAAGGTTTGGAAGCCACAGAAGAGCAGCTGCAGAGGATATGGGGTCCTTGCTCTGCCAGGGCCTTGGGGATCTCGCTGTCCAACCCGTCCCCTGCACCTGTCTCAAATGTGCAGACCACAGACACGCCCAGTTCGGTTTTTCAGGGCGTCCTTGCACAAACCCTTTCCCATAGCAGGTCTCCCTCCTTCCCAGCTTCCAGCAGGTGGTAGCACACTGCTGGCTTCACCAGCTATGTCCCCAGCTCTGCCAGGCCCTGCCAGTTATGTCCCCAGCCCTGCCGGTGCTCAGCCAGGCAGCTCCCAGCACCCTGCTCCCCTCCGAGCCCCGCAGGCACCGGCCCCGAGCTGCGCGGGCAGAGCTGGCCCGGCCCCAGCGCTCTTTGTTATCTCAGGGGAACTCAACCATTTCTGCACCTTGTTTACCCGCAGTTTCGCTGGGTGGAGGAAAAGCAAACATCGGCCTTTTGTTCACCAGCTTCCCCTTCCGTGAGCCTCGTCCTCCTCCCCCGGGCTCCATCTGCCCTCTCCTCCCTGCGGAACCCGGCTCAGCATCCCGCAGTCAGAGCCCAGGGTGCAGCCAGGACCTCACCATCCCCTCCCCACTGCTGTCCCTGAGACATCCCAGCCCTCGGGCTGGTTCGGCACGGCCGGACGCCTCTTTTTACCAGCTCAGAGTGCGAATGAGGAGGGAGCCGAGGCCGCAGCAGCCCCCGCGGAAGGCGCTCGCCACACCAGGCTGCTCTTCCTGGCCGTCACTGCCAGCCCTGCACTGCTGAGGGACGATGGTGCTTCCCGGCAGCCTGACGGCACCCACAGGGCAGCAGCCAGGAGGGAACCCTCCACCCTTTTGTGGCGCTGTCCCTCTCGGTGCATCCCTGTCCCCAAGGTGTAAATCCCCGCGGGACCGGGGCTGGGCCCGGTCGCTCGGTTGAGTCTCCCGACCCCCTGCAACACCGGGGCTTGCTGTGGTGCTCCGTGAACCCTCCTGACGTTTTGTCCCAGTGTCCCCAGCCGCCACCGCATCCCTCTAGGGTGGGCTGTGTGACATGGGGGAGTGTGACATGTGGCACTGCCCTCCCCAGCTCCTCCAGGGGAATATTAAACCACTCGATGAGGCAACTCCTCAGCCCCGAGACGCTGCTGGTTTCATTCAGTGCTTTGAAATTAAGAGCTGGAAGTGGGGAGCGGCTGCACCCAGGGGGGAACGACCCCGCTCCGGTCTGGGGGCACCGGGAGGGCGGGAGGGGCGGAACGGGGCTGCTGCCGTCCCGATTCCACTCCTGGCCCCATCCCAAACCCGACACTCCCGTGGGAACACGGCCGGGTGTCCCGGGCTCGGGTTCCTGCACCTCCCGAGCATCAGCACCCCGGGCCTCACGGTCCCAGTCCCGGTCCCGCTCGGTCGGGGTCCCGGTCCCGGTTCCAGCCCTGGTCGCGCAGAAATGTGGAGGCGCCGCACTCGGAGGATTACGGCGGCGGCGCGGACGGGGAGCGGAGCCGCCGCCGCCACCGCCGCCGTATAAAAGCGCGTCCGCGCCCGCCCCGCCCGGGCTGCGGTGGCGGCGGCGGCTCCGCTCCAGGTGCGGCGGCTCCCGGCAACGTCCCGCTCGCGGCGGCGCCGGTCGGTCTGTCCGTCGGTCCCGGCGTCGCGTCGCGTCTGCCCCGTCCCATCGCATCCCTCGGCGCCGCCGGGTCCCCGTCCCCCGGGTCCCCGATCCCCGCTCCTCGCGGCCGGTTCCTTCGCGCTCCTCCCCGGGCTGGCGGGTCCCCGTGTCCCTCGGCGCGGCCAGTTCCCTCCCGTCCTTGTCCCGTCCCCCCCGCCTGCCAGGTCCGGGTCTCTCGGTGCCGCCGGTCGCTCCCGGGGCTTCCGGCTTCGTCCTGCCTCTGCCGGTGCCCGGCCCCCGGTGATAGCGTTGCCCCTCGGGTCTCTTCCAGCCCCACACCCGGCAGCAACATGTGGCTCCTGGAGCGGCTGCGCGGGGTGGCGGAGAACGGCGGGTCCCGGGGCGCGGGGACAGACGAGTCCTCGCGGGGGTCCCGCTACAGCAACGTCCTCACCCCCGACAAGATCCCCGACTTCTTCATCCCGCCCAAGCTGAGCGCGGCACCCGCCGAGGCTGAAGGCTCCGAGGCGCCCGCAGGGGCTGCTCTGGGCGCCTCAGTCTCGGAACAGGACCTGGCCAAGCGCAAACCCCCGCGCAGCCCCCGCCCGTCCAGCCGCTCCCGGTCCCGGACCACCGGGCGGCACATCATCCAGATCGAGACCGCGGAGGACTGGACCGAGGGCAGCTGCGGCACCAACGTGGACCCGCAGGCACAGACGGCCATGTCGCTGCCCTACGTGCCCAAGGCTCAGACCTCCTACGGCTTTGCCACGCTGATGGAGAGCCCCCACACCCGGCGCAAAGAGTCCCTGTTCCACAGCGAGCACAGCAGCCTCTGCCCCTCGCCCGTCACCTCGCCCGGCGCCCAGCGCAAAGCCAAGCTCAACGGCGAGAGCGGCCGCCGGACACCGGCCGACCTCGGCGCCGCCCTCATGCACCCCGGCCGCTACTTCAGCGGCGGAGAGAGCGACACGTGCTCCTCGGCAGAGTCCTCGCCCTTCGGCTCCCCGCTGCTCTCCCGCTCCGTGTCCCTGCTGAAGCTCTTCAGCCAGGAGAGCCAGTCCAAGGTGATCAAGCTGAAGCACTCGGTGGCCCGCAACAGCTCGCTGTCCACCGACGACAGCTCGGCCGACACCAGCCCCAGCGCCCAGCGCCGTGCCAGGAGCGCCCCGGCCGGGACGCAGCCTCCGACCGCCGTGCTGCCCCTGGAGCTGCCCGCGGGCCGTGACCGGGAGCACAGCCTGCGGCTGAGCCGGGGCGGGAGCCTGCGCCTGGCGGCCGAGTACGACCCCTCCAACGCCCGGCTGCGTGTGCGCCTCGTCTCCGCCGAGGACCTCTACGATGCTCTCGTCGACCTGCGCAGCATCAACTGCTGCGTCTCGCTGTGCCTCAACCCCGGCAAGCTGCAGAAGCAGCGCAGCACCATTGTCAAGAACAGCCGCAACCCCGTCTTCAACGAGGACTTCTTCTTCGATGGGCTGGGCCCCGGCCACGCCAGGAAGATGTCCCTGAAGCTCAAGGTGGTCAACAAGGGCAGCAGCCTTAAGCGGGACACGCTGCTGGGGGAGAAGGAGCTGCCACTCACCGCCCTCCTGTCCTGCCTGTAGGTACCTGCTACCAGCCCCGGAGGGAGCCCTCCCACCTGCGGGGCCGGGGCGAGGCAGGGCGGCCGGCTCTGTCCCCCAGCCCCGCTGGAGGAGGGTTTGGAAGGGCCCCCTGAGGAGGGCCGGGGTCGTGGCAGAGTGTGGGGGTCCCCAGGAATGGTGCTGCTGCGGGGCTCTGCCAACACCAGCTGGCAGCCACAGCCTCGGCCCCTGCTCCCTCCCTGGTCCTGCCCCGGGGCTGCATCTCCTGGAGCCCAGCAGAAAGTGGGGAGCCCATTCCCCACCAGGGAGGATGGAAGCACCTGTTGGACTCTTCCCTCCCTGTGCCCGTGGTCTCCAGCTGCCACCAGGCAGGTTGGAGGTGGGTGAATCTCTGTAGCACGCTTACGGCCACCTCTCAAAGCCCCAGCACCTGTAGTCAGGTGACAGCTTTAATTTAAAAGACAAGTTTTTGGTCTTGGAAACTGCAAAGAAAATACTGCAGAGGTGACCTGAGAGTGGGCCAAGGGTGGTCATCCTGGGGGATGAGTCAGATTTGTGGCTTTTGAGCCCTTCCTGGACTCGGGCCAGCCCTGAGAGGCTGCAAGGTTGGCTTGGTCTGACCCCTGCAGCCTCCCGGGCTGCCCTCCCTGCCCACCCCAGCACTGTCCCCCACTGCTGACCCCCACTGGGGAACTGCTCCTGGAGCTTTGGGGGGTTTGTTTGCCCAAATCCAGGAGGCTGCCTGTGCTTTTCCCCTGCCCACGGGAGGGAGATGCCAGGGGCTGGCACCCCTTGCCCTGGGCACACGGATGGTCCCAGGCAGTGTCCCAGCAGATGTACTTGCTGACAAAAGCTGAGGTGACAGGAGTAGCCCCCTCTGAGTGCAGGTGAGGCTGGTCAGGAGTCTCCCCAACCCTCCATCCTCCCTTGTCTATGAGGGCAGAGGATCAAGTGGCTGCACCCACTGGGCAGCAGAGATGTGTCCTGTGGGGCCACCAAGCTCCTGTACCCACCGGGATCTGCCTTCCCAAAGCGACTGGCCTGGCTTTCAGTTTCCCTTTGGGTGCTCCCAACCCTTCCCACCCCAGCCTGTCACCCCCGCTGAGTGGCTGGGGACAGTGGGGGCGGGGAGGACGCCAGCCGGGGCATTCCCGGGGTGGATTAAACACGCTGCGTTGTTGTTCGGTGTGGTGTCACCCTTTGTGTCGGGCTCTGCATGTTTCTGTGCAGGGAGCAGGGTTTGCAGCGCTCCCGTCCCCGCCTGTCGTGGACACACGTGTGTCCCCTCTGTGTTAACCTCCGTGCTGGCAGTCCGTGTTCCTTCCTCGTCCTTCTGCAGCAGATGGCAGATCTCAGTGTTGACTATTTATACCCGAGGCTGATCTTTTGCAGCGTTTTACTTTGTCTGTAAATATGTTCCAGGTACTCGAGGCAGAGCTCTGACCGTGCCGTGTTTGCATGTCGGGGGGATTCAGGGTGATCGTGGCTGTTTGCTGAGCTTGTGGCTGAAAACGTGCAGGACATAAGGAGCTGACATGTCCATCCTTCACAGGGAGTTTCCCACTTGAGGCTTCCCCGTGCTCCCCCAGGAGCCAGCACCAGGGATGGTTCCCAGCCCCCAAGTGCCCTGGCTCGTCCTGGGGGCAGGTGAGGGCTCTGGGGAGGGGGGGACAGGGAGAGGTGTCACATCCCAGGCTGTGGGGTGACCATCCTGCCCCTGAGGAGGTCTGGGGCAGGAAGGGGACCCTGCCCAGCTGGCTGCTGCCTGGCAGCCCCCACACACCTCACCCTGTGTTCCCTGGGGGGCTGCACCTGCGAGGGGCTGGGGAGACCTGGGAGCTGCTGGGGTTAGGGGGGGACAGGCTGCAGGAAGAGGGGGAGTGGGAGCTGGGATGAAGGCTTTGGTGCTCTGAGAGGTTTGAGGGCTGACATCCCCTCAGAAGAATCGTGTGCCTTTGGGTTTGGGGGAGGAGGATGCTGAGAGCAGGAGCCCATGCTGCTCCTTGGGTTGGGGCTGACCCCAGAGGGAGACCCAGGGGGCTGGGGACCCTCGTTCTGCCCCAGCCCAGCCTGTCCCGGGGCTGTCTTGCTGGAGTTGGGTGTGTGACCATGCAGAGAGCCCTGGGATGAGCTGCTGCGAGCCCTGCTCTGAGCTGGGCTGGTGGTGTGGGAGCCAGGGCTGTTGCTTGGATGGGTCTCTCTGCTGCTGGAGCTATTTTCTGTTGTTCCTGCTTTGATATTTCTGTGGCTGGATTTAATGATGTATTTTTGGAGTGAAAAAATATATTAATACCTGAATGGAATGTTTGTTTACAGATGATTTCCTCTTTTTAGTGCAATAAAGTAATTTCTAAAACAGATGCAGGTGTGGCCCTGGCTCCTGCTTTCCCCAAGATATTTCCTAGCATTATTCTTGATGGCTCCCTGTGTGGGGGAGCAGAGCTGGAACCTCAACACTATCCAGACACGGAGCAGCACCGCTCTTCTGGATGCTGCTCCCCTTTCCAAGCAGCCTTCCAGGGCCTCAAGGTGCTTCTGAAGCCCTTCCCTATCTGCCATGGGGTGAGGTGAGAGTGAATCTCCTGGGAGAGGGGGGGTACATGGGGAAAGGTGCTGTTCCTGCTTGAGGGGGGACTCAGGGCTGTGCTGAGCCACGGCATTGCCAGCTCACAGCCAGGGCTGTGACACTCTGTGGGTGTCCTTCCTCCTCCTCCTGACCCCTGCAGCCCATCTCAGCACTGCTGATGAAGAAAATGGTGATGGTTTTGTTCTTGTCACTCCCAGCCCCCCTGCCCTGCCCAGCTGACAGCATTCAGGTTGCTTTCTTTTCTCCCCATCTGGCACTTCCAAATCTGTTCCTAGCCAGATGCTGCTGAAGAAAAGAGGAGTGTTTGCCTGTTACCTAAATACCATTTTTCTAATTTCCACAATTCTGATAATTTGTCATTTTTGGTAGCTATAGAGGCTGGGTGGGAACAGATCTGTTCTCTCACCTCTGGCCCCCACAGGGTTGGTGAAAGCAGCCTGGTAGGTGCTAATAATTTAAGTCATGCTTTTTCTAGAGGTCCAAAGCTGCAGCAGTTAGTAACAAAATGAGGGTGATTAAGTTAGTCTGAACCAGAGTGGATGGGGTCAGCCTGAGCACATGAAAATCCCTGGAAAGTGTTCAATATTTGAAGAGCTGGAAGCAGCCAGAGGGGTGGAGAGGGGTATCTTGTGGGGGAAGATTTAACTCTGAATTTGTAATTGAGACACCGTGGGAAGGAAATGTGTCTGCCTCGCTGGACCTGGGAGGGCTTGGCCATGCTGAGAGGAGCTCCTGAGCTGGGAGGTAGAGGATGATCCATCCTCTGGGGAAGAGGGTGACACATCCCCACTGCACAATGCAGCCCCTGGGGTCAGGGGGTGCCCGGGTAAAGAGCAGCCAGGTGAAATTCCAGCTCTGCCCTTTGCTGTGCACACCAAGTGATGTCTGAGCCCTGGGAGATCTCCTCTGCACAGGGATCCCTCTGACCAGGGGTCCCAAGGAATGTGTGCACATTTGGGCCCCCCAATCTGTGTGGGAAACTGAGGCAGAGCAGGGGAGGCAGCTGGATGTGGAGGAGCCCTGATCTCCAGAGAGAGGGAGTGAGGCTCACCTGGGTGAGAGGCACACACAGGCCACGGCTATTTTTAGCCCTGTGTTCCCTCAGCGCGAGGACTCAACTTCTGAGAAAATTGCCTGGAGCTCATTTAGCCATGGCGTGATGGCTGGCGAGGGAGGAGGGAGGGAGAGGGCAAATTAGGGGTTCAGTTTCATCCAGGCTGTTCGGCAGTGCCAAGGCTGCCGGGAGGGCTCTGCAGCGAGGAGATCAGCGGGACTGTCCCTGCTGGGGATACCCTGCCCCATCCTGCCGTCCTCGGCACCCCTCGGGGATCCTCGGCGGTTTTGGCTGAGCAGGGCTGCGACGGCTGCTCCTCCTCTCGGGATTTTTTGGGCGCTGTTGAGGCTGGGGGAGCCTCGCGTGCTCCCGCGGGCAGCCCCAGCCCAGCCATTTCCCTCCCCCCACCCCCGACTCCGGCTGCCGATTTCCCGTTTCGGTCAGAAAAGCATCTTCCCGTTGCCTGGCAACGCTCGGCCGGTGGCGGGGGGGCTCCACGCGGGGAAGGGGGTGGCCCTGCGGCCGGAGCCAGCTGGGTACCCGTGGCGACTCCGCCACACGGTTCTGGACACCTGGGCCGGTGGGCCGGTGCGGGACCGGGCGTGCCGAGGCGCGGGGAGGACGCGGGGAAGCGGCGGACGCGATCCGGGCAGCGCTGGCTGCAGGGAGCATCGGCCTCCCCCGGCACGGCGCTCCAGCGCTTTATTGCAAGCATTTGTCTTCCATGGCAGCGTGTCTGCCTTAAAGGGGAGAGGAGAGACTCCCACTGTTACTGGGAGGAAAACAGAACTTAATTGAATCCCACAGTCTCTTGTAGTCGCATCAGTGGAGAGTGACACCCCGGCGCTGCCACCGGCACCCAGCAGTCTGTGCTGCTCCTCCAGGGGACACGGAAACCCTCGGGCTGGGGTCCCAAGAGCCCGCCGGGAGCAGAGATGTCCTCCAGCTCCTTGTCAGCCCGGAGGCACTTGGCACTGTGCTGAAATGCAGCTCGGTGGCAGCAGCTGCCAGGGTGTACCTGGGGCAGGCAGAGCTGCCCGGCAGGATCAGCCCCAGCACACAGCTCCCCCTGCGCTGCTTTTCCATTTGCACTTTGCTCTCCGGCTTTAAGGTTGGCAATCCAACAGGGATCTGGGCCCAAATCTTGCCTTCACAGGCAGGAAAAGGCAGCCAGAGGATGGGAAATGGCGCTTTGGATTCCCCCTCATCATTAATTCAAGCGCCTGGATCCAGCCTTGACTTGGGGATGGGGCCGGGGTGGGTGTACAGAACATGAGGAGCTGCAGTGGGAGAGGGCAGGGAGCATGCAGGGATGGATGAGGGTGAGAGCAGCAGGGTGGAGGATCTTCCCTGCCTCTCCTCACCCTTTCTAGTGACCTGCTCCTCGCTAGCTGCCTGGTGGACTTGGAAATGCTGCCTTTAAAACGTTTGCAAAATTCCCAAAGCATCAAGAAGGCCCAGGTGGGAGGGTGGAAAACGGCATAAATAAGCAGGCAGGAGGATTTGTTAAACGCCAGCAGCTGCTGGCAAACACTTCAATATCAGTGCAGCCGGGTGCTGATCCGTGTGGCTTTTGGGGCCACGGGCTGGTACCAGCCCAGGGGGGCTGTGGCTGAGCCCAGGGTGGCCGTGGGGCACAGGGGTCCTGCTGAGGTGGAGGGCACCTGGCTGGACACAGCAGGGCAGGGAGATGTTCCAGGAGCAGACTCTCCTTCTCCTCCTGCTTCACACCCAGACCTCACCTCTCGGGTGGGAGGACATGTCCATCTGCACCCCCAGAGCCTTTTGGGGGTGTGTTAACCCCGCTCCCCGTGCCGTGGCCGGTCAGGGGGGTGGGCTGAGGTGGGAGCGGGGCTCCAGCCCGGCGTGGGACCGCCCCTGCCTGGCGGAGGCACAGGCGGCCCCGCCGTGGGAGCAGGGCCGGCATTGCCATGGCAATGAGATAACAACGGCAGCTGCCAGGCGGGGAGCAGCGAGGGCAGGGATCTCCAGCAATGCCGCGGCCACACTCGCCCGTGCCAGGGCCACACTGGGATCCCAGCCCAGGGATCCCATCCCCTGTCCGAGCTCTGTATGGCCCGGACAGCACCGAGCACGTCTTTGCTGCCGTGAAGCCCTTGGCACCCTTCACACCCGCGGCAGAGCCAGAGGTTGCACTGAGAAATACAAAAAAAAATACAGATTCAAACCCTCCAAGCTGTCCACTGCCAGGTTATAATTAATCCCCATTTGCACTTCCTTCCAATTTCCCTCGCACGGCTCCTGACCCGGACCAATTGTCGCATGAGGTTCCTGTAATTGCTAATCTTATCAAGCACATCGGCGTGAGGTGAGAACGCTGCAATTAGCAGGGGCAGGAGCCGCAGGTGAGCTGCTGCCGGGCGGGTATTTGCTTCACCTGTGCCAGGGGAGGATGCACACTGCCTGCTGTGCTTGCTGGGGCTATTCCTTGCCCAGTCTAGGCAGGATGGCATCCTCAAGGTGACCGAGGCCGAGCAGTGCCCAACCCACCGAGCAGCAGGAGCTCCACAGTCCTGCTGGGGTGGGGGCTCACCTTTCCCAGCCCCACATCACCGTGCAAGAGTCCTCAAAGAGCCGCAGACCCTCTGAGGGGGCTCAGACAAACAAGGTACAAACCCTCAGGAGGGGGATCCTGCTCCCAGCCGCCGATTGGGAACTGAGGCGCTTTTTTGCGGACAATCTGTTCCCTCCCACTGCCGCTGGCTCCCTGCCCGCCCCAGCTCCCGGCAGAGGCGTCGGGTGGCGAGAGCGGGTCTGGCCACAGGGGCAATTCCATGGAAGCCCCCGAGCGCCGCAGGGCCAGGCTGGGCTGAAGGGGCAGCGCTGGCAGAGCCCGGGAGCAGTGAGCAGCCGGGTGTTCCCCCAGATGTTCCCCCAGCTGTTCCCCAAGGTGTTCCCCCAGACCAGGCAGGTGACCTGATGGGGCTCCCAGCCTCGTCTGGACGCATCATGGATTTGTGGGGGGTTTGGGGAGCCTCGAGCACATCCCAGAGGTGCAGGAGGGGGCTCAGACAGCCCCGAGCTGCGCTGCCGGGCGCCAGGAGAGCATCGCAGGGCCGGGTGCCCCGCCGGTGGCACACGGCAGGGGGTGGCAGGGGGTGGCAGGGTCCCAACCCTCGCCGCAGCTGCGGAGTCCGTGGGGTGGTGTCGCACGGGCGCCTCCCGAAACCTCTCGCTTTGCCGCCCCCAGCCGTCTGTCGCTGCTGACACTCACCGACAGGAATAAACTCCAACACCTACCATATGCTTTGCTACTTCTGCTGCCCGCGCTCACTTGTTACTATCTATTCTCAAAGCTGGGGCAGCCTCTGGGTGGGGCGGCTCCCAGCAGTGGGGAGATGAGCTGCGATGGGGTGCTGGTGTTTCTGGCACAGGGGAGTGCAGGGCATCTTTCTCTGGGGGTCTCAGCCCTGCTCTGTGAGCAAGTCCTGCTCCCCAGCACTTCCCACGTGGGCACCAGCTCTGGTTCTTGGCTGGCCCAGCTGCTGTGGCAGTGGATTTGGTGCTGCTGGAGCCCCCTGGTCCTGTCCTGCCCTGCCCAAGGGGCTCAGCACACTGTTGGTGTGGCCCTCCCACAGCATCACCCGTGCCATGCTGTGCCCAGGCGCTGCCCACTGGCTGCTGTCACAGCTCACTGGGCACTGACAATGCTCCTGCTGGGGCAGTGCCCTGAGGCCACGTCCTGGCCTCCATCCAGCCCACTCATCCTGGCCAGGAGCAGTGTTGGATTGCACTAAATTGTTTCTTTAGTTGTTGTTTTGCACTGGGTGATTGGAGATTTGCACTGAGTAGTCTTTATATTGCACTGAATAGTTTATGTTATATCACATGGTTTGTCCCTCCCTGGCCGGGAGCAGGACACCAACAGCCTGGCTGTTCCCTGAGTTGTTCCCTGGCACAGGGACGCGAACCAGCAGGATGGCTCCAGGTTCCAGGCATGGGATCTGCATCCTCAGGGCTGTCCCCAGTGAAAACCACAGGGAAGGGTGCAGTGAGCAGCAGTCAGCGTGTCCCCCTGGCCCTGTGCTGGGATGGGCACAGCCTCCCCTGGCAGGATGGAGATTTAATCTCAGTGTAGAGGCACCATGAGCAGCGTCTCTTCCCCACTGTGAGCTGCTCCGTGTGTTTACGACTCTCACAGCCAGGAAAATTCATCTCGTTTCGGGAGTGAATACATCTCGGCTCATCCGCCAGGTGCCAGAGCTGGTGACGCTGTAAACGACGGAAGATCTTCACAGCGGAGCTCGGCTGGGCTCAGGCTGAGCCTGTCCTGCCCCCTGGCACTGTCCCCGCTCCCCGGGGCGCTCAGGGGACAGGCGGGGCTGTGCGTGAGCAGAGCCCAGCCCCGGCTTCCCCGGGGCATCCCGCATCCCGCCCCGAGCTCTAATTGCACCATGCCGCTTTGATTCCTGGCTTTAATTGCAACCTAACGAGGCCCGGGCAGCAGGAGAGGAAAACATCAAGCTTCAAGGGAAACAAATCGGGAGAGAAAAGAACATTTACTGGTGACTAATAGGTCCGCGGCTCGGCGTGTGTGTTTGCCTGCCACAGTGCGGGACGTTGCCAGGAGGAGAGGGGATTTCTTCCTACTTGGCAAGCCGAGCTGCACAGAGCAGTGCGAGGAGAGAGGATTTTTCCTGGGCCCATGCCGCTTCTGTGTTATTTTTAACGCCCTTTGCACAAAAGCTGAAACCCATCCCGAGCTCCGGGTAAACAGAGAAGGTTTTGCCTGATTTCACAGGCAGGGTTGGGGCTAAACAATCCCGTGGTGACAGATGGGGACGTTCACACACTGCCCTGGTCACGCCAGAGGAGATTGAGACTCATTCGGTGAGAGGAAAGGATGAGAGTTTCTGGTGCTGGCACTCAGAGTAGCCACCACGCTCACTGAGTGCCACCACGCTTACTGAGTGCCACCACCCTCATTGAGTGCCACCACCCTCATTGAGTGCCACCACTTTCACCAAGTGTCACCACCCTCCCTGAGTGCCACCATCTTCACCAAGTGTCACCACTCTCCCTGAATGCCACCACCCTCATTGAGTGCCACCACTTTCACCAAGTGTCACCACTTTCACCAAGTGTCACCACCCTCCCTGAGTGCCACAACCCTCCCCAAATGCCACCACCCTCATTGAGTGCCACCACCCTCACTGAGTGCCACCACCCTCCCCGAATGCCACCACCCTCTCTGAGTGCCACCACCTTCACCAAGTGCCACTACCCTCATCAAGTGCCACCACCCTCACCAAATGTTACCACCCTCCCCGAATGCCACCACCCTCCCCAAATGCCACCACCCTCCCTGAGTGCCACCACCCTCCCCAAATGCCACCACCCTCCCTGAGTGCCACCACCCTCCCCAAATGCCACCACCCTCCCTGAGTGCCACCACCCTCCCCAAATGCCACCATCCTCATCAAGTGCCGCCACCCTCCCCAAATGCCACCACCCTCCCTGAGTGCCACCACACCAGAGGAGGATGGGGCAGGGCAGAGAGATCCTGGTGCTGGCAGTGCCTGAGCTCAGCCCAGTTCCCTGGCAGGGCTGTGGGAACTCTGCCTGGCACTCCCTGGGCTTTCCTTGTGCACGGGGGGACCAACCCAGCGTCCCCAAGAGCTGCTCAGGGGTGGCTGAGGTGCCTTGGTGGGCTTTGCTGTGCTGCTGAGGTGTTGGGGAAGATGAAACAGGAAAGCCTTATGAATATGATTGCCTGGCAAAAGATTTTGAGAATATGGAAACTATAAGTGAGATTGAAATGAAAGCAAGCTTTGAGATACTTTAGTTACTGAACAGCTGGAAAATAATGGTGTGGCCAGCTGAAGGTAATTCCCTTTTGACAAAACAATCCTCTCTGCCTGCAGACAGGTCTAAGGGTCAGAGCAGACCCTCCTAGCTTGGCAGAGGGGGCCCAAAGAGCAGTTTTTAGGGTTTAAAATGTAACACATTTTATGGTAATGTAATGATTCTTATAGGCTGTATGTAAATGCTGTAGGATTTGTATCTTGTACTAGATTGGTTAATGAAAATTATCACTCCTACACTGAGGGATGCCAGGGCCAATGCCACAGGATGGGAACAGGGACAGGGATGAGGACGTAGCAGCACAGCTCAGTGGTGTTCCTGATGCCCACCTGCCCACCCTGGCCTCTGGGGTGGCCCCACAGACATTTGTGTGGCTCCAGCATGGCTGGCTGGGCAGTTCCCCCCACAGCAGAGAGAGCTGGGATCTCGTTAGTGAGCTCCTGGACTTTGAGCATGTTGGAAAACAGCGCTTGCTAATAAGAGAAAAAGAATGACAGCAAATAAGCCCAGCCACGGGAACATGCCCTTTTCATCCAGCATTTTTTATTCCCCCACATTCTCCCCCCTTCCCTTCTTCGCCAGTGGATTGAAGCCACTGTAATAAAATTATTAAATATAAAATAAAATAAAAAAAAAAAGATGTAGCCCCCACCTCGATGCGGCAACCATGGAAACCGGATCAAGGGGACACCTGTACATTTCCATTCCGGGCTCCTGCTTGCTGAATATACAGAGGAGCACTAATTAAAACCCCAGTGAGAATGGCAGGTGGAGGGAAGGAGCCAGCCCTGGGAGGGGGGCTGTGTGGCTGGGAGGTGCTGCTGCTGCTGCTGCAGGGATGGGCCCTGCCAGGTGTCCAGTGAGCCTTAAAAACCATCTGATGTTTCCAGCTCCCTCCAGCTCTGGGATGTGGAGCAGGTGCTGGCTGCACCCCAAAATCTGTGCTAACAAATTCACCCCCCTGAGGGGCCTTGGGGACCCCATTTCAGCCATGGGGATGATGCTCAACAGGGCAGGGCAGAGCTGGTCCTCGGTGGTTTTATACTTTTTAACCATTTCAGCAGGAGGAAGCTCCCTGATCTGGCACGTGAGCACCCAGAAGGAAAAGGCTGTGTTTAACCTGCAGGTTTATTTTTACCGACAGCAAATGGCAGCGCCTGGAACATTCCCCTCTTTGGAGTTAATTTTTACTGAAGCTCAGTTTTAGTCATTGTTGTCTAAATCTGACTCCTCCACATTTATCCCACGGAAAAGCTCCCGCAGCTCAGCCCTCAGGATTTCAGTGCCCCCAGGGCTGGTGCCCGATGCCAGCTCCTGCCAGCCCACAGGAGTGATGGATGGGGAAAGCTTTTCCTTTCGGCAGAGCAGACGTCAGGCCGTGCTCTTCCTGCCGGAGGTGAGCAGAGCGCTGAAACCCTCTGATTGCGCAGGGACCGTCTCAAATCACTCCCCAAGTGTCCTGCCCAGCTGGAGCCCGGAGCGGGGCTGGCTCTCTCTGCGTGCCCATCAGTGGCAGGGGCTGGACCAAGGGCTCTCTGGTCACTCTGCCGGGCTATTTTCCCAGCAGGCTGCTCATTTTCTCTTCCTGAGCTGTGGAGATGACCGAGTGTGCTGAGCAGGTGACAATTCTCCTCCTCGGTGCCTCTGTCCCTCTCAGGACATCCCGGTCTGGCGCAGAACAGCCCGGGCAGGGTGTCTGAGCTGCCCCGGCTCCACAGCCGGGCTCTGGCTCCACAAACACCCGGGCACGGTGCCCGCCCGGACCAGCAGCTCCCCCCGAACCATCGTCCCGTGGGACTCTGGAGAAGGGGCTCCACTTGGGCAGAGAGCTCAGGCACGCAGCTCAACTTTGGGGAGAAGCAAATTCCTGGTTTCCATGGGAACCGGAGGAGGAAAGTTTCTGGGGCTGCGGTTGGGATTCTGCCAGCCAGGAGAGGCAGCGGGACCCCGAGGCAGCCATCCCCCCACTGCCCGTGCCCCCAGAGGTGCCCCCTGAGATGAGGGGTGCGCCGGGACTCCCCGCCCTCCCCCTCGGAGCTGTGTCAGATGTGAGCTGACATTTAGCTCTCAGCTCAGCGAGGAGATGCGGCGATAACTCTAATCTGCTTTTTTCCTCCTCACGCTCTCCCTGGAGGCAAAAGCCGCTGCTGGGAGAGCAGGGGGGCTCTGGCAGCTCGGCACAACAGCACCGCAGCGCCGTGCCGGGGGTCTGCAGGGTCCCGAGCAGCCGGAGGTGTCCCAGCACCACCACGCCCTCCCATCCGGACCCGAATGCCAGGGGCTGCGGCTCCTCGGGGACGTCCCAAAAGCTGCAAGGACAGAGGTACAGCAGCACCCTGGGCATGGCAAAAAGCCCCCAAGCCCAGGTGTCTGTGGCCCCTGCCACCCTGCCCAGTGGCCCTGCCACACCCCACACCCGTCACCGCCTGCAGGCGGGTGGCAGAGCCACCCTGGCCTGTGTCTCTCTCTTTTCTGGTGTCTCAGCTCCAATTAGCGAGGCCCCCATTAATTTTTTCCACTTAGCAGCTCACGTCAGTGTCAAGCCGGCAGCGAGAGCAGGAGGGAGCCGGGGTTGAAGGGAGACAGGGTGTTGGGATCAGCCCAGTAATGAGGCACACAGAGGGCTGAGCCTGGCTGGGAAGGAGTCCCTGAAGAGCAAAATCATCTCAGCATCCCCCCCTGGGCTGTCGGGTCTCATAGTCGGAGTCACAGACCAGGTTTGGCAGGGATTTGAGGCATCTTTGGAGGCTCCTGCAGCTGCAGGCAGAGGTTGATCCCCAAAACCCCCAGAGCAAGGGCCGACCTTCACCACTTGGCCTCTGCCCGGGGCAGCACCACCCTCCCCCTGCTGCGGGTCCCGAGGGGTGAAGGCAGCACGGCCGAGACCCCCGAGACCCCCCCTGGCCGCTGGAGATTGCCTGGAGCGGGGTTAATGATGCATCCAGATGGAGCTGACCTTTCCACCTTTCCACCTTTTAGCTTCACCTGCAACTCCCTTTTCCCTGCCATTATCTGCATGGATGCCTGTGGATTTCATTTCCATATTCATGGTGTTTTAATGACCCTGTAATATCTTTATGTTCTGCAATTAAATGTGGAATCTTTCTTTTTTTTTTTTTTTTTTCCCTTCTGCAGATTAGCATCTGCAAAGGATCATTTGTGGCATTTGAGCAGAGGAAGGGAAGCCTGTTCAGGGGGGAGATGGGGTTAATTAAACTTCAGAGCACAGCAGGCTCCACTGCCAAATATCCTTCTTCCAGTGGGACAAGCGAGGGTGAGGAGGGAGCAGCTCTGGGCTGCTTTGCAGTCAGATGGTTGGGCTGCCCCTGGGGCAGCTCCTGGGGGTGTTGGAGTGCCTTTAAATCGTGCAAGCACACACGAGGCACACGTGTGCGCTGCACAGGGCTCCAAATCTGCATCGAGACCCTCTGCAAATCAGGGCTGAACCGCTCTGGTGCCACCCCAGTGCAGCTGGGGCAGCCAGGCTGTCATCAGAGTCCTGGTGAGGCCATTAGAGCTCCTATCGCTCCATCTCCATCCCCGAGGCTAATGGACATCTGTGCTGCTGCACCACCCCCTCCCTGGCACCCTAATTGAGTTTCAGCCCTGTGAGATGGATGGGGCTGGGCTGAGAGGGAGCAGGGAAGAACAGGAGGGGGCAGAGGCAGCTCTGAGTAGAACACAACCCCCTTGCCCTCCATCCACCTCTTGCCCCTCTTCTCCACCACCCCAAACCTCATCTGAGGCATCCCCCATGGCCTTGCAGGATGGCTGGGGACAACCAGGACCCAGCAGAGCTGGAGTGGTGTCCAGGGGCTCTCAGCTCCTCCCTGATGGGACTTGGTGACCACAAGCAGCCCCAGCAGGCTCCGTGCCTCCCACACAAGCTCCCCCCTCCTTCTCCCCTGGTTCTTTTGAAGCTGCAGCTGTGAACAATATGTTGTGAGTGTGAGGCCCAGGAGTGGCGTGTTTGGCACATTGAATAAAGATGGGGACGAGAAATGCCTTCTCCTGTGGCTGTTTGATGTGAAGGGCAGCACTGAATTCATTAGGAGTGCTGGCAGAGCCCCTGACAGAGTCCAGGCAGTCAGAGCAGCACAGGCTGGTGGCCTGTGAAGGTGCCACCCCGTGTGGTGGCACACCCTGGCACATGGTCACACACTGGCCATGCCAAAGCACCTGTGTGTGCTGGGGCTGGAAAGGAGACCATCCTCCCCCTTCCAGGGGTTGGAAAGGAGGGAATCATCCCCATTCCTAGGGCTGTAAAGGAGGGCATCATCCCTCTTCCAGGGGCTAGAAAGAAGGGCATCATCCTCATTCCAGGGGTTGGAAAGGAGGGCATCATCCCTGTTCCTGGGGTTGGAAAGGAGGGCATTACCCCCATTCCAGGAGTTGGGAAGGAGGGCATCATCCCCATTCCAGGGGCTGGAAAGGAGGGCATCATCCCTTTTCCTGGGGCTGGAAAGGAGGGCATCATCATTTCCCAGAGGTTGGAAAGGAGGGCATCACCCCCATTACAGGTGCCATCCAAGCCCACACACCCCTCCAAACCCTGCTGCCACAGGGCTGCAGCTGTGGTGGACACAGTGCCTACACAATCACACCTTTATGCACCCCACAACACTCCCACCCCTCTGGGGTGATCCGGGGAGGAGGGGGGCTGGATGCAGGACACAGGGGTGCAGGGAGGGGTGTGGGATGGCCAGGCTGCTCCCTCCCGGTCCTGCTGCCACCTCCCGCTGCTCCAGAAGGATGCAGCATTTTACCATCACCCTGTGAGGCTGACAGGCAGCAGAATTAATGAGTTCCTCATCAGCACTCCTTCATTTAGCTCCCTCCCTCGGGGTTACACTCCCACAGCCCCCAGGAAGCACAGAGGGAATGGTGGGGGGCTTGTTTTCAGGGGTGAGAGCGCAGGACACAGGTAAACAAACACACCTGTGTGCCCAGACAAGGGCTGGAGGGGGTGAAGCTGCCCAGCCAGGTGGATGAGGGGTTCCTGAGATGCCCTGAGCCACAGGGACATGGAGACCCTGCCCTGGCAGAGGGCACGGGGACCCAGGCATGGCTGTCCTCCACACACCCCTCATCAGGGCTATTAATTATTCCCCCTGCTGTTAATTACTGACACCAGCAAGGAACACAGCTTATGTGTCAAATGCAGGAGCTTCACCAACTGCAGGATTGACCCCATGGAAGCCAAGGAGCTGTGGGAAGCAGCAGGACAGGGGGACACTGCCATCGAGCAGCCTTTGTGTTGTGTCCATCAGCAGCAGAGGTTTGTGTGGCTTTGCTGTCCCCTGGGCTGTCACCACACAGCAGAGCATGGAGGGATGAGACATTCCTGTCCTCTCTGTGCTGGCCTTTTTGGAATGTTGACATCCTGAAAGGATTGGCCATCCCAGGGGGGGTTTATTTGGCAGCACAAAGGCTGTGAAACTGCAAAGTCTCAGCATGCCTGCTGTCAAAACACATCTTCCTGCCTGTGCCCTGTGGTGCCAGCTGGGATTTCAGCACATGGGGTGGCAGCCTGGGCATTATCTGACCTGCAGGACTCATCCCAAGTGTGCCAGCCCAAGCCTGTGCTGGATTTACACCCGTAGATATCACAGCCATTTTTGTGAGCCCTGCAGAGATTGTGATAAGTATTTTGATTGTAAATAAATTACATTTGTGGGTTGTGACGACTTGAAGTGGAAGGAGGAAGGGAGGGAGGCAGGCTGGGAGGAGAGCAGGATGAGAAGGGAACTCTACAGCCATGATGCTCACCTTGACCCAGCCATGCCAGGCTCAGAAAACCTGGAAAAGACCCCTGGAAGCTGTGATGGGCAGCTGGCAGCCAGGGTGGATCCTGAAACACCAGCACAGCTCAGAAGCATGAACACTCATCTGAAAGCCTGCACGGGTGTGGGGTTTGGAGTAGCAGAGCTCCATCTAGCATTGGTGAGAACTGATGCTTCTCCAAAGCCTAATTCACAGCTGCTTCGGTAAGCCTTGGAGCTGTTCTGTCTGTCAGCAGCCCAAAACCAACGCAAACACTGAGTTTTTTAGAGTGTTTTATAGTCTGAGCTTGTCTGTGCCCTCCTCGGCACCGAGCCCACCCTGCACCCACAGCAGGACACAACCCCACCGTGAAAAAGGACAATCACTTGTTTTTAAAATTTTCAAAGTTTAAAATGGTTATAAAAATAGTAATGTAATTAGAGGAATAATAATTTGAACAATTTGGATTAGGACAATATGAGACAATAGAAACAAAGAGTTATGGACAGTCCAGATACCTTTTTCTGGGCAGCATAAGCCCGAAAAAGGACAGAGTTAACAGGGGATTAACTCTTAAAAACAACAGCCTGTTGCATATTCATACACCTCATCCATGATGCATAAATTCCATTCAAACACAGGATTCTGTCTGGTCAGTGACAGCTTCTTCCTCCTAATCCTGATAGCGTTTTCATGGCTGAACGAGGTGGGAAGAAGTTCGTTCCTCCTGATAATGGGGCAATAAATTCTTTTTCTCTGAAAGATTGAGGTGTTCTGTGGCTGCTTTCTCAGTTCAAGTCCTTTCTTTAGAAAAAAATATCCTACATAGCATAGTTTCTTTTTAACATTTTGTTATAACCTAAAACTATATTTACCACACTACTTAAGAGAATTAATACAGCATCACTTTCTAACACAACACATATAATATTCATTTGAATATTTGCAAAAAGCCAATAATAAAATACACATTTTTCACACCCACACAAACCTCCCCTTTCCCAGGCAGAATCAGTCCTTTAGCAGTACTGACACCTCCTAACAACACTGCTTTTTTAACCCATGTAAACTTTTAAAATCTACAATCTGTTGTGCCTAAACACCCCATGGCTGAGCTGCAACAAAGAAAAAGAATTTGCCCTTTGTCTGGGGCAAAGCTGCAAAGCTTTTCCAAGAAGGAGAATTGCTTACCAGGCAGGGCACAGGTGGAGGAGAGAAAGGAGGGCAGGATTTAGGGCCAGATCAACCCCAGGTTTAGCCAAAGCCACTTCACCCATGTGGGATTTGATGTCTCTGTCCACAGAGCAGCAGTTGTACAAGAGCTGCTGTGGGAGTGTCCTGACAAATCCCTCCCAAACACCTGCAGAGCCTGAACCACCTGGAATTCCACTGCCCTTCAGGCTTTTTAAAATGCCTTTGAAAATCTCAGAATACTGAATGTCAGGCATTAAAATCTCTGATTTAGGATGATGGCTTCAGCACCATCCTAAATCAGATGGGGTGGGTGATGTGCTGACTTCAGAGGCTGGGGTCTGCAGGATGAGCTGTCTGGTCCTTCTGAGGACAGAAATCGATGTCCCAGGCAGTGGAGGTGTCTCCTGACAGGTTTCACTGCTCCCTCAGGGAACAGCAGCTGCTCAAAGGGACTCAGCCTGGAGCTGTCAGTGCAAGCACTAAATGGAGAAGCAAAAGCAGGGGCACTGCTCCAGGATTATGAGTGGGGATCTCCCCAGACCTCAACCCAAAACCCCAGGCCTTGAGCCAAACCTCAGGCCTTGACTCAAACCCCCAACCTCTCTATTTTTGAGGTGACAGAGCACCCGGATGCACTGCTGGAAACTAAGAGAAATCAGCAGCTTTTTCTGAAGCTGGAGACGAGGTTACTCTTTTTTATTGAGCAAACAGCATCTGCAAACTGTTAGTCCTTTGAGAAGAGCCAGACAGCTCCAAGCAAGGGAACAAAGGGCTGGTGAAGTGCTTTGGTTCTCAGCTCGAGGGCCACCACCACTTGAGGAGCACTTGATAACACTTTGCTCGCTGAGCTCAGAAGCGTGAGCAAAACCCAGCATGGAGCCAGCTGCCAGGGTGGAGAGGCTGCTCCCAGAGCCTGAGGCTTCTGTGGGCACAGCCAGAGGCAGATCTGGGCACAGGCATTGGCATGAGCTGGGTGATGCCCCACAGGACCCATCACAAGGTGGCAAATGTTCTTGTGCACCACGAGGGAAAGGCTGCCTTGCTGGCTCAGCCAGGAGTCCCTGGAGGGTCAGGGGGTCCCCAAGAGGCTGTGGGGATGGAGGGGAGCCTGGCAGGGCCATTCACTTCAGGAATCCCCTGATTTAGGTTCCTTCTTGTGCTGGAACGTGTTCTCTGGAAGCATAAACAGAGCTGGAAAACCCCACCAGGCAGCTTCCACAAGGGCATCTCTGGGGCTCTTGAAGCACAGCCGCAGCAAGGAACGATGAGACTGTGTCTACACCCCAGTCCTTGTGAGGCACAGCCCCTTCTCTCTGGTCTCCAACCCTTAGCTCCCTCTTCTGTGAACTCTACATAACGTGCAGTGACTTTTAATCACGGGAGTGATCAGTGAGGATCCCTGAAAGTGTTTCCTGGAGGTTCAAGCTCCGTGCTACCTGAAGCAGGCTGGGGTTGTGAGCACGCTGTTCCTCTGACCTGTGCGGTCCCCGCTGTGTCCCTGTGGCCTGGAGCAGCTGGGGGCCGTCCCTGGGTCCTTCCACCGAGGGACCCGGCCCAGGGGAGCGGGACCTCCCCGCACTGCCCGGGGATTCATTTCCTTGCGGGGCCGGAGCCGCGGGGCCTCACAGCGGCGGTCCCGGGGCGGCTCCGGCAGCGACCAAACCGCCCGGCCGGTACTCGAGGAGCATTGCTGCGGGCACCGGCAACCTGCAGCCTCCACTCCCTTCCCTCGGTGCCGCTCCGCAGGGACGTCTCCGGGAGAGCCGAGCCCCCCCCGCCCCGGAGTCCAGTCCCGAACCCGCACCGGGCCCGGCCCGGCCCCGAACCGGAGCCCCTCAGGCCGCCCCGGCCCCGCCCCCGCGGTCGCAGCCAATCAGCGGCCGCCGCCGCATCCGGGGCCCGCGCCCCCTGCCGCTCGCGCTCGGCCATGGCGGAGGTGAGCGCGGAGCCGCCGCCGGGGTCGCGCCGGGCCCGGGGCCGCTCCCGGCCGGGCGGGCGCACCGGGACCCCCGAGCCGCGCCTGCCCGGGGCCGCCGTTCTGCGGCAGCGGGGTGATGGGCCGGCGCGGGCCACCGGGGCGGGGGCCCTCGGGCCGGGGGACGCCGAGGCCCTGGGCGGCAGCGGGCCGCGGGGCGGGGGCGGGCCGGGGCCGAGGGGCGCCGGGGCCGAGCGGCGGCGGGGCCGGGCGGGGGGCGCCGGCGGGGACGGGACGGGAAGGGGCTCCTGGGCGGGACCTGGCGGGAAAGGCAGGGCGGGCGGCGCCGGCGCGGGGATCCCGCGGCCTGAGCCGCGGCGGAGGGGCCCGGAGAGGGGCGTGAGGGGCCGGGGGCTGCGGGAGCGCGGGTGGAGCGGCCCGAGGGCAGAGCGGACCGGGAGCCCCGGGGCTGTGGCCCGGCAGAACCCGGTAGCGGGTTGGGGTCGCTGGAGCCGGGGTCAGGGCTATGGGGCTGTGGAGAGGGCTGGCTGAGGCTCTCAGGTGAGAGGCGGCCTGAGCAGCGAGGTCGGGATGCTGGGAATGGCAGAGGGTGGGGAACGTGTCGGGAAATGTTGGTTTGGGTGGCCGGGATGGTTCTCACCACCTTGCCTAGGGGCCAGAAGGCATGAGGGACCATGGGGACCCCCACTGCCTCCCCTATTGCCATGTCGTGTTTGCCTTGGTGTCTTGTGCTGAAATGTTTCTGCCATTGCTCCATCACTCTTTGAGCTGGTGATGCTATTGCCCATCGAGCCTTGCCGTGTCCCTCAGACATCCTTGACCTGTTGTGATGGTTGTTGTGACACATGCACACTTCATTTCTATGGCATGACCCTCGTGGTGGCCACAACATGGAACAGGGGTGCTGGGAAGACTTTGAGGTACTTTGTGGCAGGATCTCAGATCCCCACTGGCTGTGACAGCATCTTGTCGCAGGGCAGGGCTTCTCTTCCAGGGTATTTCAGCATTCTGCATGAGGAAGGTGCTGCCTGGCCTGTTTGCCCACCCACCCTGCTTTGGCCTTTGGTGGAGCACCAAGGTTGTTGCATCCACTTGTGCCAAAGTGTTGTTTGGACACGTTTTTGGGTCAGAGTGGTGTCTCAGCACCCTGCACAGCTGTGGCTCAGAGAGGTCTGTCCAGGGGACATCCAGGAGCTGTCATTGTCTCTTGGATAAGGTTTGGCTGTGGAGCATCTCTGCACAGGTGTGGTGAGGCCCTGATCTTCCTGAGCACAAGGTGGTCTCTGTGTTGTGTCATCTGTTCATTCTTTGGTCGTTCAGAGACAGAACTTGCAGGACAAATCTGTTTCTATCCCTGGGGTTTGTGGAAAATGGCCCCATGGCCAAGGAGTGTGCACAAGGCAGAGCAAGCAGGAAGGTTTCTCACTGAATCTGAAATATGTGTTAGACTGGCTTAGGAAACGATGTTAGTTATTGAAGGGTGGCACTGGAAAGGGAAATTTCCTTTTTTTTCTTCACTTTTTTGCAAGAGTGATTTCAGTCTGGAAGGTTTTCTCAGGGTAGGCACAATTGGCCTCACGCTGGGAAACAACTTTGTCAGGGCAGAGAGCTCAGACTCTGCCTCTGTGTGTCCTAAATGATGGCTGAGCTTCATTCCATGTGCTCAAAGCCTTGAGTCCACGCCTCAGGAGGGAGTGCAGGAGTCACCCAGAAATACAAACATGAGTGTGAGTAGTTTACCAACCTCAGTGTAACTTCTGAGAGGAAAGTTACTCCTATGCCTGAGCAGCAGAAGCTGGCAGGAGGAAAGCAGTGCTGGGGATGGTAAAGTGAGATTAAAGGAATTTAATCTCCTTTTTTACCCCCCCCAAGATTAAAAGACATGGGCATAGGAGCCAATTTCCAGGATCACAGTGCACTGGGAGAATTACTGGAGAATAACTCATGGAATCCCTCACCAGCAGCAAGAGCAGTGACACCCTGGCCCAGAACCTTTCTCTGTGTTTGTGGTGCATGCCATGCTCTTGCATTTCTGCCTCCTCTGTGATGTTTGGATTTGAAGTGTCAGGCTCTAACTACCTCACCTTCAGCCCAAGTAACTCCACATCCCATGGCACTGCTAATCAGGGCAACCAAAATATTCTGTCATCAGCTGCATTTTTAAGCCAAGCCTGCCTTTCTCTTCTATTCCTTTGACTCTTGTTTCTGTGGTCATATGGATTTGTGAGCAATCTGAGGGATTGTTCTGCTCCACATGTGTTCAGATGGGGCATGGAATGGGCCATTTGCTTTGGCTGTCACTTGTTTCTTGTTTTCTCAGCCCCAGCAGAGCAGTGCTGGTTATTCCAAGGGGACTGCATTGCTCTGGTGCTCTGTTACTGCTTTGGAGCACTAAACTCTTGATTAGTTATGGAATTGTCACACTGTTGTAGTGGCCAATCCTCCTCTTTTCAGCACCTGGTTATTAATAGGAGATCTTGTTGTTCCTGAGGTATTCTTGAGACCTTTTCAAGCCAGCCCATCCATGCCAACAGCTTCAGTCTTTGTTTTCAGAGGCCTTATTGATCCCCAGGCAAGGAGGTGCCATTGATCATTGATCATTGCCTGAACAAATCTGAGTTCTGCAGGTTATCCAAGACCTGGGGGAGTAAGGGTACACCACACCCCTTCCATGAAACCATGCTTGTTTGCTTGGAAGGATTTATCCAAGAGGGTTTTGTGCTTGGTCACATTCCAGCAAAGCCCAACAAAGGCACATTGACACTTTCCTGACTTACAGAGTCATTTCCTGGTATGACCATCCTCAAAATGGAGTCTGTCCCCTTCTCCTTGCATCATCCCATAACTTCTCCCTTCTCATTTTGTGTGCATGGTTGCAGGGCTCTGTCTGGAGCCAGAGTGGTCTCTGAGGGGGCTGTCCTGGGGGATGGTGTATTGGAGGCATCTTCTTGGTTATTATGGAATTTCCAGTCTGCATGTTGGTAGCTGAAGGAACTTACTCAGAACTCACAGTCTGTGGTGGCTTTTTTGGTGAATACTTTGCTTTGTTGTTAGAGGATAGATTTTAATGTGAAGCTATACTGTGTTTTCTTAAATAAATTGTAAGAGGCCCCTATGGAAGGCTGTAAATGTCCTGGCTCCAACTGAATAAGTGAGGAGTGATGGTGCACAGCTGGGATTGTTGATGGCTGAGTATCCTACAGAGATATCACTGGGGACTGGGGGATTGGCTCTGGGATTTTCTTCTGCAGTCAGGTGCTGTCACTCACCCAAAAGCTTTGGTTGTTTACCTGTTTGCTCCCTGCCAGGGCTGAACTTGATGAACAGCACTTCCAGGCACAGCAGATGTTCTGTCTGGGTTGTTTTCCTCAGCCCCTGCTGCTGCCTGAACTTGTGACCAGGCACCAAATGCCATCCTGCAGGTGCCTGTTCTAGGGCTCTGCCTCTTGCACCTCACCTGTGCCACTCCTGGTCCTTCCAGCTCCTGCTCAGCTGTCTCTGCTCCTGGGTGCAGTGAAGCATCAGGGAGAAGCCAGGGTGTTGTGTCTGTCAGTCCCTAAAAATGCTGTGCTCAGACACAATGTGTGTGTTTAAAATAACAGCTGGGGGTCCAGGTCCTACATTTAAGTGAAGATGTAAACCACAATGATCTGAGGTCTCAAACTGGTGGGGGGATAAGTAGTGAACAGAGTGCTGGAGGTAAAATAGATGGAATGGGAACACATGGACTGAGGAGGCCAGGAGGAACTGTTCAGTACCTGATGAGCTCTTTTGAGCAGCACAGTTCCTAACACTGCCCTCTGGGGCTTCCAGTAACTTTTGCTTTGAATTTCAATGAATTACACGTGCTGGTGGGGTGAGGTGGGTGGAAGGCTGGTGTGTTTTTAAGGAGAGCTGTCTCAGCCATGTTCTTCTCTTTTCCTGAAGGCCTCTGTTGGCCGGCAGAGCCCCAGGGTGGTTCCATACCCAGCCCGTGGCCTATGTCCTGGAGAGCCCGCCCTTCAGAGCGCTGCAGGTACCTCCTGCCTCACCTCCCTCTGCCTCTTGGCCTGGTTTCCAGAGGAAACAAAGTTTCTGTGATCGCTTCCCTTCTCCTTGCAACACCTCCCCAGCCTGGTGGTTGATTCCCATGGTGTTTGACAGAGGAGGAAAAGCTTAAAGATGCCAAAGCTCCTACTGGTGTCCATTTGGCCATTCTTGAATAAGGGGAGATTACCCTTTTTCTCCCATTTTTTCCTCACTTTTATTGATGTATCCCAAGACCCCTTCCCAAATTTCACAGGATTTCTCCTCATTGCAAACATGGTCATGGCAGATAAGGCCCTGGCCAAGGACACAGGTGCAATGGCACTGGCAGCAATCCCAGAAAAGCATCTTATGGAGCTGTGGGGAGGGAGAAGGGAGAAAGGGAAATCCATGAAAGTAAGAGATAAAAATTAATATTTGGTCATTCTTGAGTAAGGGGTGATTACCCTAAAAATGCCCCCAGGTGAAGGAAAAGCTGCTGTGTGTGCACACATGTTGTGAGAATCCAATGAGGAGTGAGATAGAAATACTCAGAAAAGCTTCAGATTCAGCTTCCAGTCAGTTGTGGGACTCAAATGTGCACAGAACCTTTGTGCTGATGAAGTGACTGCTGCCAGTTGTGATCTCTGTTCCCCTCTGTTCTGCCTAATCTCTTCCTCTGGCTTATCATGTCTGCACACACACAAGAAGGGATCATCCCTGGCTTTGTTGCATCTCAAGATGTGTTCCATGGTGGTGCTAGTGTCCAACTCCTTCTGATCCCTGCAGTTGTGTCAATGGGCTCAGCTGATCATCGACTGAACCTGGCAGAGATCCTTTCCCAGAACTATGGTGTGAGGGAAGAAAGGGAGGAAGATGATACTCAGGAGAAGCAGAAATCTTTAGAAGAACTGGAGAAGAGTTTCAGTGCCTCTCAGGTAAAGGCAGCAGGGGAGGGGAAGGGAAATTACCTGGAGGATTTGCTTGTTTGCTGTGTGAAGCCCTGACTGCAGCTGTGGGTGGTCCCAGGGAGACCTCAGTGGAACACAAACTGATCCTGGTGACAGGGAGTGTCTCTTCAGGCCAGGCACAAGATTGGTACAGGGATTTGCAGCTCCCCTTCCTCTGCTTAAATACAGTTGTGCTGTCTGGCATCTTTCACCTGTTTGAAATCTAGACTAAAAGATAAAGGCATTTTAAAAATGCCTTGGGGTGAAAGTTCCTGGCTTTTCCATACCTTTGAGAGGGACAGGTTACAGTGAGTCCCAACAGTGTCACCTGAGGCTGCTCAGAGCCCCCAGAGGAGCTGAGCTGCCCTGTCTGTGTTCCAGCTGGTGTGGTGCTCTTGTGGTTGTTCTCTTCCTGATGCAGCTTTGTCCTCCTCTTGCTCAGAGCAGTGAAATGCCATTTGAGGAGCTGCTCGCACTGTATGGCTATGAGGCATCAGATCCCATCTCGGAGCAGGACAGTGAGAACAATGACATCACTCCCAACCTCCCTGACATGACTCTGGATAAGGTGAGAGCAGCTCTCTGCCTGGCTGGTTGAGGTTCCCCCCATTTCAGAGGGGTTGGAAGGGGCCTGCCGAGTTCTGGTGTCCCAGTGAGGGAACACCAGGTGCAGAAATGAGTGTGAAGTGTTTAGAGGATAAGGGGCAAAGGATGTCTGTTTCAAAATATAGAAACTCTATATGGAGCTTTGGTTACAAGTATTTGTACATCGATGGGGGTGTGTCAAGAGCAAGGGGAAGTTTGTATCTTCAAAGTTTGTATGAAGCCACTGCTCCTCTTGTTTTAGCTCAAGTCTGTAGAAAGTGGGTTTTTTTGGGAGGGGGTTGGGGTTTTTTTTCTTTCTTTCTCCTTCAGGATCTTTGAGATATTTGCAGTGAGTGGAGCTCTACAGAAAGGGATGCTTGCTCATACTGTCTGACTTCCATAGGAAGCCACTCATGACACTTGTTAAAGTGCTTCTAGGGAAAATAGTCTGGGTGTGGTGGGAGTGTGAGAGAGAATCTGTCTTTGGACAAGCTGTGGGAGGGTGAGGAGCTCTGTGGATGTGGCCACTGCTGGCCAAAAATGCTTTTACTCTAGTCCTCACTCCCCCTCTTATATTTTTTTTTAATTTAAAAATATTTTTCACTTTCTTGTTGTTGTTAAAAGGAACAAATAGCGAAGGATTTGCTTTCAGGGGAAGAAGAGGAGGAGACACAATCTTCAGCTGACGATCTGACTCCATCCGTCACGTCCCACGATGCATCGGACTTATTCCCAAACCAGCCTGGCTGTATGTGTCACTAGTTCCTAAGTAGCTGCTGTTCACTTTTACATATGATGTGCAGGGGAGGGTGAGAATGCTTCTCTTAATTTTGTCAGTCTCCTGACATCAGATTTTCCACTTTTCCTCCTAGGGACTGTCTGCATGGCAGAGGCGTTACCGGGCTTTGGGTAGGACAGGACAGAACGTTGATGAGCAGTGGGATGAGGGGAGAATTTTCTCAGAATACTGAGAGAGAGTGGGAATTGTTTTGCTGCCTGCTGTAATTGCAGTCTGAAAGATCAGTACCTCATCTGACATCTCTACAAGTGGATAAATTCAGTAGTAGTGACGGAGTGATGTATTGTGGCAGTTCCTAAATGTTGGAATATGTGGGAAGCCAAAGCACGTGACAGGGACTCTGCATGATATTATTTTCTTCTGCTGTCTTGCAATATTAAGGAGTCTGAGCTTCCCCAAGTTGGCCATCCATGTGGCAAGTGTCTAAATTCTTTTACTTAAAGTGAGAAAATTAAAATGCAGGTAAGTTATCACTGTAGACCATGCTGAAAGGGACTTTAGGACAGAAGATGAAGGGAAGGAGAGGGAACATAAAGGAATAGAATAAACAATTCCTAACTACAGATCTTTTCCTTTCCCACAAAGCAAACAACTTCCTTGCTGATGAAGACAAAGAGCCATGCTCATCACCATGTGCTTCCTCCATGGCTGAGGACTCAGAGGTGGATTCCATCCCATCCAATGAGTGTAAGAAGGTAAATGACCTGAGTGCATTGGGAAGGGGGACTCTTGAATTGGAAAAATGCCTGACACCAAAGCACTATGTTATTTCCCCAACTGGCTTTTTGATGCCTTGCATTTTGTGGGTGGCAGTGGCAGATGTGGGTTACAAGAGGGGTTTTTAATACAATCTTGAAATTATCTTCTGTGTCAGGTAAGGGAAGTCTGTTTTGCCTTAGTAAATTAAATCTGCAGCCTGTAGCCCTATAAAGGTGAAATGCTGGGCAGTATTCCCAGCAGGATTTACTGAGGGGGAACCATCTTTCTAAAGAGTGGAGCAGGCTTGCAAATTCATCCTGGCTGTGGAGGTTGCAGGAGAACCTCTGCATTGCTTTATTTCCAACCTTAGCTGCTTGCCATACATCCTTTACATTAAAACTGTGAAAATGCTGAAGGTCCCCACAGAATCATCTGGTTGGTAGTAAATCTTCTTAGTTACCCTATAAAATAGTCAGGGTTCACTAAAAACAATAGTGACAGAGGGGGTTACCAGTAAATAAATCAGCCTTGTAGTAGTGTAGTCCCTAAATCATGAAGTGCAGCCTGTGTGGAACGTTTCCCATTTTAATTTTCTCACCTCTCTGTCCTGGGATTTCAGGAGATCATGGTTGGACCTCAGTACCAGGCCACTGTTCCCATCCTCCGTTTAAACAGGCACAGGCAAAAAGGTAAGGCAGCCTCTTCTTTGTGCCTGGCTTGGGGGCAGGGCTGCTGGCAGGGGGTTCTCATGGGCTCTGCATCTCCAGTCCTGCTCTGGATCTCCAGGCTTGGCAGCTTTCAGTGCTGACATTCAGCTTTACTGGCTGAGTTAATAGGGCTGAGAACACAGGGACAGAATTGGAGAAGCTCCTGGAGAGCTGGGTTGGTGTGACAGGTTTGCAGGAGGGGGTCTCAGCTGTAGCCAAAGAGAAGGGGCACCCATCTGGGGATGCTCTGATTTATTCTGACATCTTCCTTAAGTAGTGAGTTAGTGTCATTCAGTGCTCCCTGGAGGTGATCTGTTTCTGATTTTAGGATGTCTGCAGAGTAGACAGAGGTGTCTTGATTTGCAGATTGTGTCCAATAATGAGTGCAGTATGAGTGCCAGCTTGTTGAGCTTCTGGACAAGAAAGCTAAAACAGTCTTTATTTGCCAGGATTAATTAATCAAAACAGCAATCTCTGAAAATATGATAACAAAAACTTTGTCAGCCAACCTTTCTGAAACAAAGGAAGCAAGCTGAGCCCGTGCCAAAGGCCCTGAAAGAGATATAAAGAGCTTATCTGCCTCCAAAATCAGGAGGGAACATGCAGTGCCTTGAGAGATGTTTGTCATCTCTAGTGCCAAATTGGAGCACCAAGCAAAGATTTCCTCCCTCCTCTGTCTCCCCCATGCATGTCCGTGCAGACCACTTCTCAAAAAGCAGCAGAATTCTCTGTTTGATTATCTTATTTCAGTGCTTTTTCTGTTAGCCTATGAGAATGAAGATCAGCTGCTTTGGGACCCAAACATCCTCCCTGAGAGGGAGGTGGAAGAGTTCCTGTACCGCGCCGTGAAGCGCCAGTGGGACGAGCTGTCCAGCAGCAGCCTGCCAGAGGGAGAGGTGGTCAAGGACAACGAGCAGGTGAGCTCAGGGCTTCCTGCAGCCCACACAGACCCAGGTGGTGCTGGATCAACAGTGCCATGTTCCCTACAGAGGGCAGAATGAGGTCAAACTCCAGTGATCCTGATGGATAAGCGAGGGTGTGAAATATGGGTCTTCTCAAGCCAGGTCTCGTAAGCTCTTTGAGATTTATTTCGCAGCCAAGATAGCTCAGCAACTTTAGAAGGCATAAAATCAGCAGGATGGCTTCTGTGGTAGTGTTGGAAACAAAAAGGTTTTAATAAAAGGCAAAAATACAAAACTCTTTACAGAGAAAAACCGAGTCAGGGCAAGAGGTTCTTGCCCCTAGTAAAACACCTCACAAAAGCCATTCATTTCTTTGTTCTCTTCTTTTTCTAGTAAGTTGCTTAGGAGGGACTTTTTGGCTCCTGTGCAATTGGCTATCCTTAAGTTTGAAGTGAAGTCCCCCAAGTCCTATGAGATGTCTTTTCACCTAATTGAAGAGAGAAACTTCTGAGCTCATTTCCTTTTTAAGGGGACAAAGGGTAGTTTTGTCACTCCATCAGCAAGGGGCACATTCCTATAAGGGTGTGTGTCCAGGTGTGCTCTGGGGAGGTTGGTTACCTTCCCACTGGGAAGACTGGGAAAGTCAGCAGATCAACCATTTCAGAGCAGCTGTGTTTACTTCAAGCTAGCCAGGTTAGATTCTGGTGGGATTGCATCTGTTGAGTGGCAGGGTTTGTAATCCAATGCCTTAAAATGTGGGGTAATCTCTGCTGGTGGTCAAGCTGGGGTTAGCAGCAAAGTGGCTCCTGGGAAATGGAAGTTTTACAAGACAAATGTGAGTCATAAGCGAGCTGGTTTGTGGTGTGTTGCTCAGGTACAGGCTGGGAGTGATTTCCTTCTGTTTCCCAGGCTTTGTACGAGCTGGTGAAATGCAACTTCAATGCAGAAGAGGCACTGCGGAGGTTACGCTTCAACGTGAAGGTTATCAGAGGTGAGGACCCCTCCTTATTTGAGTTCATCATGGCACATGAAACTCCTTCTAGGTTCTGCACATCTCCCCCAACTCTTTCTTTCTGTTACAGATGAGCTTTGTGCCTGGAGCGAGGAAGAATGTAGAAATTTTGAACATGGCTTTAGGGTCCATGGGAAAAACTTTCACCTTATCCAAGCCAACAAGGTAAGGCTGCTCCCCCCAGGTGAGGAGCAGGGGAAGGAGCAGATGCTTGGGCACCACAGGTGTGCTTTGGGCCTGGGCTGACACAGGGAGTTCAGGATGGCCGAGTTCCAATCCCAGGCTTTGTGTTGACTCATGCCAGCAGGTGATGGGCTGTTCACTGCCCTGCTCTGCCTTATTTTCCAGGTGGGAGAAGTCACAAACACCACTGACCTGCATGAGTGATGTCAGTTAATTACTGATTAGCCCTTTCTGGAGTCTCAAAAGTTCTTTCCAAACTCTCAGCCCTTGCAGTACTTCTGTGAATGAGTGAGTTGAGCATGTGGATGTTTCGTAAAGTCCCCTGGGGTCCTCTAGAATGGCAGATGCTGTTGTAGGGAGAGCTGGGCCCCGGGACATGCTGCTGTGCTGGGAGTTGGCAGAACCAGAGAGTCCAGTTCTACCACTGGTTAATTGTAGGCATGTTGACGCTGGCCAGTGACAATGGATGCAGGTTTGCTCTCTCTGCTAAGTGTGCTGCTGCTGGAAGCACAGGAAAGTCCTGCACGAGTGTGTGTGGCCCACAGGGGTCTGTGACAGCAGCTGTGTGCTGTGGGGAGTTCTTTCTCTGGCCACCTCGGAAACCTCAGTACGTGCTTCTGTTCTGCAGCAATGTGTCCATAGCAATGTAAATCACTGTAATGCACTTCTAATTTTCTGTGCTGGTTAAATGGGAAAATAGCTCCTTGCTCCAGGAGATGCACCTGGATGGGGGGGTGGGCTGTCCTGACTGGGGTGTTTCTCCTCAGGTCCGCACGCGGTCGGTGGGCGAGTGCGTGGAGTATTATTACATGTGGAAAAAATCAGAACGTTATGACTACTTCACTCAGCAGACTCGTCTAGGAAGGAAGAAGTACGTCCTCCACCCTGGAGCCACGTGCGTGGAATATTCTCACACTAAAATTAGTAATATTAACCTCCCAGTGAAGATTCCTGCTGCAAAGCACCTCCGCTTAACAGACTGCGCTTTCTTCTCCAGAAGGTTTCTGGGGTGGGAGGATGGAGGGATGCACGGGGTGTTCTCAGAGCACAAACACTCACTTGGTGTGGGGAGGGAAGATAAAAGAATTGTGGACTTTCTTGTCCTTTTCTGTGTGTCAGAAGTAGTTTTGTTTCAATCAAATGCATCCACAAAAGGCTGGGGACAGGGATTGAGAGCTGACTTCAGTGAAAGAACTCAGTTTGATGAGGTTTTGGGAAGGAAGATTTTTAAATTCAAAAATGCACTTATTTCTGGTGGTTTGGAACCTGAATTAATTTCCCTTTGAGGCAAATTCTTCCCTTTGAAAAGTATGCTAATTACAGAAGGTACTTTTCAAAATACACCTTTTCAAAAAGGTTGAAACGGAAATCTCTTAATAGGTCAAAATGAAATATTGAAGCTGAATGAATTAAAAACATCAGATGAAGGCTTAGACTTTTCTTTTTTTTTTTAATTCTGATGCAACACAGGAAAATATCTGAAATCTTAAATCTTCCCAGGGTGGGAAAATATATTCTCATCACTTGCTTTTTGCTGGCACACTAAGGACCCACCGCAGTCATTCCATGAAACTGGGTGTTCCCTGGGTGTTTGTTCATGTATTTATTCCCTTTGGAACAGGGTAAAGCTCACAGAACTGGGGGCAGAGCTCTTTAGGAAGCTGGAGAGCCCATTTTGGTCTATCATGGGCTGGTCTTGGCCACACTGTTACCTGAGATCACCTCCTCAGGGCAGAGTGTAAACCAGGCTCTGAGGGCAGGGAGGGATGGACATTCATTCTAGTGATGCCTCTTCGGTCCCATTGCTTTATTTGTTGCTGGGTTTTAATCCCAGTCACCCTTTCTCCTGCCTGCATCTCTCTGCTCAGCAGGTGGTGGCAAGGCTCTCTCTGTTTCCCCACAGGGATTTCACTGACAATGACCTGGATGGGGTTGAAGTGGAAAACACGAGTCGTTCTCGAAGCTCCCCACCAATTCCCTCTGCAGCTGGCTGCCTGGATGCTCACTTTGGTC
Source organism: Fringilla coelebs (assembly GCF_963513975.1). NCBI lineage: Eukaryota > Metazoa > Chordata > Aves > Passeriformes > Fringillidae > Fringilla > Fringilla coelebs. Next base: position 4,982,248 of record NC_140050.1, on the reverse strand, counting down.
AAGACCAGATAGCAATTGAGAGTACAGGTAATTCCTTTTTGTCTGTCTGCCATGGGATTTTGGTGTCAGCAGGAGTCTTGTCTGTCTCTGCATTGACCAGGAGTGACTGTAAAACAGTTGTTCCTGTGTTGGGATGGAGAGGATTTGGTCATTCCCAACACAAAAGGATTATGCACTGGGCACCTGGGTGAGCTGCTTCCAAAGCACCGACACAGGCAGCTCCTCCAGAGGCTGGGTTAAGGCCCCAGAAGTGAGGTGCAAGCTGCTTTCACACACAGCTGGCTGTGAGAAGATCTGCAGGGAGCCCCACATGGGTTCATTCCCTCACTGTCCTACTGCAGATGAAGGCTTTGTGTGCGCAGCTCCCAGGGGTTGTTGGCACAAAGGGATGGGATTTAGGGTTTGGCTTATCTTGCAGTGTGTCTGTGAGGTTTCTTTTAATTTCCATAGAAACACTGATGGCCTCCCATCTGCTGTGGGCATCCTGCCTTCCCTCTGTAGGGGCTGATGGGGGATCTTGGTTGCTGTTACAAAGAAACACTTGTGCCATCTAACAAATACTCTGGGTGTTTGGGCATTGTCGACTCACTGTGACGTTCTCTCCCTTGTCCCCCTCTCTCTCCCCACCTGAGCAGAGCCCCTGAGTGTGGAGAGCACAGCCTGCAGCCTGGGCAGCATCAGTGAGTCAGGGCAGGGCTATGAGTGCAGCACCCCCTCGGAGACAAACTGCTCCTTTGACCCCTCGGAGGAGACGCCCTCGGGTGCTGTCCCTGTGCCCTGCCCACGCCACTCTGTCACCCCCTCTGAGCCCGAGCTCTTTGCTTTGCCACCCGCGGCACCAGGACTGGCAGAGAAGCAGGAAACGTTGCAGAACTCTGGTGAGACAATAACCATGGACTTCAGTCTCCCTGCAGACATTAATGAGGGGTTGCCTTTAATTGCTGGCGCTGTGGATTTGGACAGAGACCCTGAGGCAGTGGTGGCCCCTGCTCAAGTGTCCTTATCGGTCACAGATTTCGGTCTCATCGGCATCGGAGATGTAAATACTTTCCTGACTGCTCATCAGGCTTGCCCAGCACCTGTGGCTCGGTCAGAGCCTCTGTCACAGTGAAAGTCTCCAGTCACAAATTTGTCACAGACCCAGCAAGGACTTTGACCTGACTGAGTGAAATTCTGGAACTTCCGCTGTCCTGTAGGGACAGTTTGGAGCTGTTGGTCGGAATCCGTCTTTCCATCCTCCTTGATCCAAGGCTACAGTGAAACCAAACACCTTTCTGCTCCAGTGTATCCTGACACAGTTGTGCAAAGCGGTGGCTGGCTTTCCTGGGTGGGGAGATCCCTCACCCCCCTCCTATACTGACCATGTGTCACCCTGGGTGATGCCAGTCTGCTCAGACAGTCCCTGCCTCGGGATGGGGACGTGTCCCTTGGCCCCAGCAGGACAATCTGAGGTGCTTTGAGAAGAGGGAGGTGTCACCATCATGGTGAGGGTGCAGGCTGGGGGTCTGAGAGCCTGGGAGGGCTGCAGGGCAGTTTCCTGCAGAGATGGGCACAGTGGTGCCAAGGGAGGCTGACCCTTCCTCCACAGGCAGCGTGTTGCAGTAGGAGCCACTCACCCTGTCCTCCTCCCAGCAGCCATGGGTCAGGAGAGGCAGGGACACGGCTGCTCATGGGATAGAAACACTGCTGTGAGCAGTGAGTAAGGGGGTCATGCTGCTGACAAGTGCTTTGGATATGCTGGAAAGGGGAAAACAATCTAGGACATCTCCCATCACCTGTGCACAGCCCCTGGGACCACAGCAGGCTCAGGGAAGAGGTGTCCTGGCTGACAGTGTCACCTTGAGTCCTGCCTGGGACCCTATCCCGGGCTTTAGAGAGGAATGGGAAAAGCTGGCCCTTAAGGACCGTGACAGCAGCTGGGCTCTCATGCCAGGAGCACTGGCAGCAGCCACGTGTTCTGACTCTCCACCAGCTGCAGGTGGGACGTGGCCTGGCCCAGCCCTTAGGCAGAAATGTCAGGTTTTGAAAGGGGATGCTGTGTGTGCAGCAGCATCGTGTGCACTCAATTGCTTCTCACCTTCCCGTGCAGTGCTGGGCCAGGGAGAACTTCTGTGGGGAGTAACAGGAGGTTCTGGACTCAGTGATGCTGGCCAAGAGCTGTGGGGCTGCTGCTGCAGGGGGTGACCTGATCTTCTCTGGGCTGAAGGACCAGAGGGTAGAATGCAGGTGAAAACATCTGTAAGTTCCCAGTTAGTTCCAAGAGTTTGTCAGCAGAGGGAGGAGGTTGCTTAGCCCCCAGGATGCCTGGGATATGGCTGCTAGCACAGTCCCAGGCAGGGGAGCACAGCAGCCCTGGGCATCCCTGCCCTCCCTGTGTCACAAACAGGCTGTGCTGAGAGGAAAGTGTGTCTTTTCTGCCAGGTTCAGGAAGGTGCCAGGTGCTGTGCAGAGCCACAGGAGCCTGTCCTTGGCTGTGCTGGAGTCCAAAGCTGCTTCACTTGCCAGGTGTGTTGCAGGTCTGGGATTGGCCACTGACTCAGTGGGTTCTCATTCCCCTTTTCCCAGGCAGGGAATTGTCTCCACTCACCTGCTGGGCAAGGCTCTGGTGCAGACAGAGCTGTGTTTCCTCCAGCTGGGTTCTGCAGCTGGGAAGGAGCTTGGTTTGGGGGTTTTGGTGGAGGCCTTGGGGCTCTGCTGCCAGTGGATTTGGCAGGTACCTAAACCCAGGAGCCTGCATCCTCCTTTTACCTGGCTCTGGGAAGTTGTGCCCAGCCCTGCAGTAGGGGCAGGGAGACAGCATCAAACAGCCCCATGGGATGTCAGGATTAGACTTTGTCTCATCTCCTAAGCCCAAGATCTTGGTTTGTCTGCTTTAGCAGGGGTTTGCTTCAGTGCCCAGCTCTGTGCTGGGAGGTGCTGAGCCCCAGGCATGTGCAGCTGCCTTCACCTGGCATGGCTTTGTCAGCCAGAGGTGCTGAGCAGAGGCCTCCCCTCCAGCTGCTCCTGGCTGCTGGGAACAGAAAGCAAACAGTGGAACTGCCCAGGCTGTGATTCCCCTTTCCTGGGGGTGAGAGGAAGCTCCTTGACTGAAGGGAGAAGAGGAAGCAGGGTGAGAGCACAGGCAGCCCTCCCAGGGAGGGCCAGGCCTTGGCATCTCCTCCATCGGCTGAGAACATTCGTACTTTTCCTGAAACCATTTTTTCTTTTGGTTTATTTCAAGCCCTAGTGAAAGGAAAGGGGAGCTGGCTGAGGCAGAAATCTCTTGATGTCCTTCAGTGTTGTTTACAGATTTGCATGGGGTCTTTCAACATGAGTGCAGCGCTTTTTCCACATTACTTTGAGGGAGAGGGGTGAGAAAGGCTGGGACAGGGAGGGGGAGTCACTGGGGGAGGAGGTTTGGTTCTGGTTTTTTTTTTGGTTGGGGTTTTCTTTTTTCCTTCTTACAAAGCACATTCACTTTGAGCCGCTCCCAATGCTGGACTCTGTTCTCCCTTGCCCCCCAGCCCTACACTGTGAAGTGACACTGCCTTGAAGACCCCTCGCCATTATTTATTTAATTAAAAACCTAATTTGAAAGTGAGACAGAAGTCTGTCTTCTTTTTAGAGGCCAAGATGCAACAGTCCAGTGTATAATGATGGCAAAACAAGAACAGAGGTCCCTACCTCTGCTGTCTGATCCTCTCCTGCCCTCCACAAGTGCTCTCCACCAGGCAGGGCAGGATTCCCTGTGCCAGGGATGCCATCCCAGCCCAGAGTTTTTCCCTTCCTGTGCTGGAGCTGGAGGGAGCTGTTTGTTCCTCTTACAGGTGCCCCAAATCCTCTGAAACCCTGGCAGCCTATGCCAGGTTTGGAGTGTTGAGAGGCAGGGGTGCATCCAATCTTCAACCAGAAAAAGCTCCTGGAGGGAAGTGGAGTGTTCCTGCTGCAACTGCATTTCCCCCCCACACAATCTGTTCCATCACAGACTCCTTAAATTCTCTTCCCCTGCTTGTGCCTGTCCCGGGGCTGCCCTGAGGGCTCCAGCTGTGCCCTGCAGAGGTGGGTACGAGGGTGGGCACAGCCCAGGGCAGGAGGGACGGGAGCCCATTCCGTCTTTGAGGCCCCGACGAGCAGCGGGAACCGCGGGTATGCTTGGAGCCTCGGCTGGGACCGCCGTCCCTCCCCTCTGTTGCATCCTTCGGCGCCAAACGCCGGTTTTGGCCCTGTGTGACCCGAACGCCGCTTCCGAGGCGGTGAGAGCAGCAGGACCGGATCCCCCGAGCTCTGCAGAGCCCCGGGGATGTCCGGGCCGGATTCCGCCGCCCCTCGTGCTCCGGGGCAGGGTCCGGGCGGGTTCCGCCGCCCCCCGGGCTCCGGGGCAGAGTCCGGGCGGGTTCCGCCGTCCCCCGGGCTCCGGGGCAGGCTCCGGGCCGGTTCCGCCGCCCCCCGGGCCCGGCTGCAGTGGCGGCGCTCGGACGGCAGAGGGCGACACCGCGCCGCGCCCGGAGCCGCCCGCGCCCCCCGGGGCCGCGCCCGGAGCCGCCGGACCCGGCCCGGGCCCCGCTCCGCCCGCGGCACCCCCGGGCCGGCCGGTCCCGGGCGGCACCACCCGCAGCCCCGGGCCCCCGTGGGGTAAAATCGTGCGGGGCCGTGCCGAGCTTCCCCTGCGCGCTCCAGCGCGGGGAGGCCGTGCCGTGTCCTCGGAGCCCGGCGCTGTCACATCTGTGTCCCCACGGTGGCCCGGCCCGGAGCGCTCGCACAGCCAGGACTGCCGAAGGCTGTGATGAGGAGGGGGCGTTTATTGGCGATGAGACAGAGCGTCTTAATCTTCACATCTACTCCTCGACACAGCCTGGGCATCCCCCCAGCTCTCCTTCCTCGGGGCTCTCAGTTGTTTGGTTTGGGTCTGCAGGCAGCACGTGTGGGGCAAATCCTGCCCCAGCGGTGTGCCAGGGCCCCCGTGGCACCGGAGGGCGGGAGGAAACTGCACCGGGGCACATCAGGGCAGGGGAAAGCTGGCCCGTGGTTCTGTGCTCTCTCCTGAAACTCCAGGGCAGCCCGAGAGCGTTTCCAGCTCTCGGCTTCCCACAAACAGCCTTGACATTCTGCACAGGCCACTCACGCTGCGCTTCAATCACCCGCAGTTATCAGCCATGGGTGGTTTCTGTGTTATTTGTTTCCTTCCCGACATCCGGCCTGGAGCAAACAGCCGGGATGCGACTGTCCCTGCTCCCACCGGGGAATTGCTGTGCTCCAGCCTTTGCTCCTGTCCCCATTCTGGGTTTCAGCATGTCCCCAAACCCAACGGGAAGCGCTGGGAGCCTGTTGTGCCCCCAGGACGTCGGAGGCTCAGGAAATACAGCCCAATATCTCAGCGGGTAAATCAGCTCCTGGCTCACCCTGTGTGCTCACCCTGGTGTTTGCTGCATCCACAGGCTCCTGGAAATCCCTGCTTCCCCTCAAGAGCCCATCTCGCCACCGAGCCAGCCTCACGTCTGCACAAACCCCCGCCAGCGCAGCCCGCACGTTTCAGGGACAGAATTTTCCTTTTTGCCCCTTTTTTTTTCCTCGGGACATAGCATGAGGCGGGTGGGACCCGGGCGGCTCCCGAAGTGGCCTCGCTCGCTTTCTTCTCCCCTTCCCCTTGGCGCAGCCACGGCAGGGAGCCGAGCCAGGCGGGGAGCCCGGCCAGGCGGGGTGGGCACCGGGGGACTCGGGAGGGCCGGAGCCGCGGCCGCCGGAACGGGGCCCGAGGAAGCGGCGGGGGGCGAGCGAGGTCTGGGTCCAGAGGGGTCCCTGCCCCGCCGCGCCCCACACCTGCCCCGGCCCCGCCGCTCCCGCCCCGCCCCGGCCCTGGGCGGGGGCACCGGGCCCGCTCCGCCCCGCCCCGCCCCGCCCGGACTTTACCTCCCGGCCGGGCCCGCGCCGTTCCGGGCCATGTGAGCCGCGGGGCCGGGCCGCGGGGCCGTACCGGCTGCGGGATGGAGCGCAGGAAGGTCTTCGTGGCGCTCGACGTGCTGTGCCTGGCGGTCGGTGAGGGCTCCGTGCCGGCGCCCCCGCCGCGGGCGGCTCCGGAGCGGCTCCGCGCGCCGCCGGTGCCTTCGGTGGGGCTGGGCTGGGGCCAGGTCCGCGGGAGGTACCGAGGCTCCGCGATCCCGCCGCGCTCTGCCCGCTCTGGCCCGTGGCCGGCACCTGCCCGGCTGATGTCGGGGCTCCGGGCCTCCGCCGGGAGCCACCGGCGGTGCGGGCGGGCTGCGCCTCCCGTCCTAGCCCTACCGGGCTCTGTCGGGGGTCCCGGTTCTCGGGGCCGTTCCCTTTTCCGGGAACGGTCCCGCGGGGGGGTGGGAGCCCGGTCTGCCTCTAGCCGGGACGCTGCGGGAGGGTCCCTCGGCTCGGGCGGCACCGGGACGGCTCCGCCGCCGCCCTGGCCGCCTGCCCGCCGCCGAGCCCGGCGCTCCGCGGGACGGAGCGGGGCCGGTGGGCTCGGAGCACCCCTTCTAGGACCCCTCTGCCCCTCCAGTGCGGGTAAATGTTTCTAAAAGTGCCGCGAGGAAGTAACGAATTAAGACGAACTAAAAATAAAGGCCCCGATCGGGATCGCGGCTGGAGCTTCCCCGGCTGCGGGGCGGGGAGAGGCCGGGTCCCGGTGCCGCTCGGAGCGCGTTTCCCCTCCTGTGGGCCGGTGCTTTATATTTTTAGGGGAGCTTTTTTTGGAGGATGAAATTATCCAGAAAGAAAATTGGTGTCTAATTTGAGCTGAAAATGGACGTCTGAGGTGTGCGGGGAGGAGGGACTGGGGCCGGTTCCCTGCCCCCGGCAGCGCGGCGGGGGTGGCGGGGCAGCCCCCGGTGCTTCATCGCCGCGCTCCCTCCCGCTCGCTCGGTGAGAGCAGGAGGCGGCGGGACCCCCGGGGCGGGGACGGGCGGGGACAAAGGTGCGGGCTCCCGGGAGACTGAGGAACAAGGGGAGGCGGAAACCGCCGGGAAAGGCGGAACTGGGAGAGGAGCCCGGCCTAAGGTGGCCTCCGGGGAGGGGGGGCCGCTTCCCTGGGGAGCGTCCTGGAACTCGTCCTTGGCTGTCCCTGAGCAGGGATGGAGCAGGGGCAGGGGCAGGGGGGGGCATTCCAGCGGGGGGCTGGCACGGCTGCTGTGCGGCGCAGAGACCCCAAACCCCTCTGGATCACCCGGTTCTGTCCTGGGTGAGCTCGCAGCTGCCCGTGACTGGGGCTGCAGCGTGCTGGTTGGAAAAACCTCCTTGCCCAGGCTGGCCAGGCAGTGCAGCCTCTCTGCAGAGCCCCCAGGAGCCCGGGGAGAGGAGAGGCTGACAGGGGCTGTGGGGGGATGAGGGGGACAAGCCAGGTGCAGTGGAGTCCCTGTGCCTGGACTGGGGGGGTCATGTACAGCATCTCCCAGCGTTGGCTCTCCTGGAGCTGCTGTGAGGGCTCTGCTGGGACCGTCTGGGAGCCCTTCCCTGCCATAAAACAGGTTTACAAGATGCCTGTGCTCATTAATTTTATCAGCTCTGTCTTCCTAGGCTGGGCAGTGGGAGGAGAGGGCACAGGACCAGGCCTTGCTCCTGCTGTGCCTGGGGAGGAGTGGGGCAGCTGTAGGGGCTCTGTGGGTGCCCGTTTGTGGCTGTCTCGTGTGGTGTCTGGGTGCTGCAGGATCTGTGAGCTCTGATAGGGCCCTATTGCTCTCAGGGCAGTGCACTGCTGGGTTCAGGTCCTCCTGCCCTGGGTACAGGTGCCTCAGGACTTCATCCCTGGGGGGATTCCTCCCTGGCATCGGGGAGCAGAGACTCAGGGATGAGAGATGGGTGGTGCTGTGTGCTGGCTGCTGTCCCCAGTCCTCACCTCTCTGTGCCTTGCAGCATCTCTGCCCTTCATCATCCTGACTCTGGTGAACTCCCCCTACAAGCGAGGCTTCTACTGCAACGATGACTCCATCCGCTACCCCTACAAGGCAGACACCATCACCCACGGCCTCATGGCTGGGGTCACCATCAGCTGCACTGTTATCATTGTAAGGAGCTGCCATCCCCTTCCCTCCAGACAGGGTCATGCTGACGTGTTGTATCTGGAAGTTGGGGCCCAGCACAGCCACCTCCAGAGCCCTGGAAGGGCAACAACACCCTCAGCCTGAGCTCCTGCTGGAGTGGGGAGAGCCACATCCCATGGGTCTGGCTCCCTGCAGGGATGGGGAGAGGGCTCCTGTGGCAGGTGGTGCCAGGGGCTCCTCTGCCACAGAGCCAGAGCATCCTGCACCCCTGGGGAGCTGCTCAGTAGCCCCCAGCCCTCACCTCTCCCCCCCTGCTCTCTTCAGATCTCATCAGGGGAGGCGTACCTGGTCTACACCGAGCGTCTCTACTCCAAGTCAGAGTACAACAATTACCTGGCTGCCCTCTACAAGGTGGTTGGGACCTTTCTCTTCGGGGGGGCCATCAGCCAGTCCCTGACTGACCTGGCCAAATACATGATCGGCCGTCTGCGGCCAAACTTCCTGGCTGTGTGCAACCCTGACTGGTCCAAGGTGAACTGCTCCATCTATGTGCAGCTGGAGAATGTCTGCCAGGGAGAGAGCAGGAATGTCACCGAGTCCAGGTGAGCCATGTGCCACAGGATGTGTCTCTTCCACCTGCCCAGCAGCGCTGGGCTCACAGTGCCAGTCCCAGCTGGGTATTGAGGCTCTCCTGTTGCAGGGCAGAACCTGTGGAGTGGGTAGGGGTCTTGTGGGGACCAGCTGAGGGCTCACTCACGGCCTCACCCATCCCTTTTGCCCCACAGGCTGTCCTTCTACTCGGGACACTCTTCCTTTGGGATGTACTGCATGATGTTCCTGGCGGTGAGTGCTGTGCCAGAGCCCCCCCGGCTCCCATACTCAAACACCCCATCCCTGCCCTGGCTGCTGACCCTGCCCTGGCTGCTGACCCTGTCCTGGCTGATTCCTCCCTTCTCTGCCCCCCCAGCTCTACGTGCAGGCCCGCCTGGTGGGGAAATGGGCGCGGCTGCTGCGTCCCACCATCCAGTTCCTCCTCATCGCCTTCGCCATCTACGTGGGCTACACCCGCGTGTCCGACTACAAGCACCACTGGAGCGACGTGCTGGTGGGGCTGCTGCAGGGGGCTCTCATTGCCGTCCTCATTGTGAGTGTCCCCTCTGCAGCCTGCTGCTCTGCTGGCCTGTCCCTGTCTCTCTGGGAGCCCCTCAGGAACCCCGGCCAGCCCCGACTCGGCTGGCAGTGGGGGGACACTCTCTGGGCCCCGAGGGTACTGAGGGCAGCCAGGCTGGTCACCTTTGCAGGAGAAGAGACACTAGAGACATCCACAGAGTCAGCAGGGCTTAATCCAAGGTTTTATTTGGAGCTCCCGCACCTCCGGGGACTCCTGCTGAGAGCCCCGGGAGAGGTGCCAAGGTTACATTTAAAGGGAGGGGGAAACATAAATTTTACTAAGCAATAAGTGACCCTAAGGGATGGGCACTGGAAATGGACATTTAGGACAGAATATGGAGAAACACTTGGGGGGTTGACTCCTATCCTCTGGCTAATCACTCGATGTTCTGGACAAAAAGTTCTAGATGGAGGGGATGGGATGCTGAGTGACTGACAGAGAGCCCGGGTGGGGATTTGGAGATGATCCCCAAGGAAAGGGATTACACAGGTAGAGGGAGGGGGATACAAAACCATAACTATGACAAAGTATAAAAACACACTACAACAAGCTCCTGCCTGGCCTGACCCAGGTGTCTCCAAACCATCTTTTCTAGGTGCACTACGTGTCTGACTTCTTCAAGCAGCGTCCGCCCCGGCAGTGCGAGGAGAAGGACCCGGAGCGCAAGCCCAGCCTGCCCCTCACCCTGAGCGACCCCGACCACAATCACTACAGCTACCGGGGTGCCCCGTGAGCTGCAGCCCTGCCCCTCGCCGTGCTCCTGCCTCCGGGGACAGCTGGCTCTGTCTTAACCATTGGCTCCACAGCTCTGGTGCCTCTGGCTGACACGAGTGGGACAGCCCTGCCTGGTCCCACTGCCGCAGTGCCACGGCGCCTGGCTCCCCGTGCCCGTGGTGCTGCTGGTACCTGGCGATGCCCTGCCCATGGGGAGGGGATGTCCTCCCCTCCCCGTGTGTCTGAGTCACTCCCCAAGGCTGCTGTCCCAGCCCTTCGTGCAGAGGGAGGGGAGGGTGGCACGTGGGGGTGGATTTATTGGGCTGGCAAAGCAGACTGAGCCAAGAGCAAACTCCTTGGGAAGTCTGAGGTTGCCTGGGCCGGGTGTGTGTTGTCCCTGTCAAATTATCCAGCCATACAAGTACAAATCCTCACAGGCACAGAGGGAGCAGGACAGCTTCTGGGCTGGCTATAGTGTTTGGAAAGGATTAAAGCAATCCAGAGCTCTTCTCTGCTCCATTGATTACCTTTAAGAGCAGTCCTGCCCGCCAGCAGCCGCTGTGAGCAAAGGGTGCCTGGGCAGGCTCTTCTCTGGCTGTGCCCAATTCTGCAGTGCTGGGAGCCAGAGCTGTTTGCCCCCTGCCTGCTTCATGCCTGGCTTGGGCAAGGGGCTGCTGCTCCAGCTTTTGTCCCTCCTGCAGCTTCAGCTGATGCTTTAGGGTGTGTGGCGGGGCTAGGGGGACATTTTCTGTGGTAAAGAAAAATAAATGGGGATGTGGAGCTGTCCAAACGTCCTGGGAAAGTGGGGGCAATGGGTACAGAGCAGTCCCATCACTGACACGTGGCTGCCTCCAGCACTGGAGTGCTGTGGGTCTCTTTTTAAAATACATGCATTTTCATTATGATGTTGTTTTTAAATTAGATCATCCTTAAAGAATGTCTGTGTCAGGCCTGTTCTCTTTTTTCATGGATGCTCCTGGCCTTGGAGTGGATGGGCTGAAGTGTTTGGGGTTTCCTTTTCCTAGAGAAAGGTGTGGAAGCCCCTCAGCTGTAGGTGGGGGCAGTCAGGGCTGCTAAGCCACTCTCCCAGTTGCACTGGGGAAGGTGGGCTGGACCTGGAGCCTGGTGTGCTCCTTGCCTGTGAGGTGTCACATTCACAGGGGTTCTAGAAGAGCTCTGGACAGCCAGTGTGGGGCTCCAAGAGCCATCCCAGCCAGGTCCAACCTGGCACTGCCTTTGCCCTGATCCAGGAGCCTCCTGCACTCCCCAGCATCGAGGCCCTGCTCTGCGAGGGAGGAGGGAAAGGAAAGCAGGGAGAGGCTCTTGGAAAAAGTGACGCTGTGTGCCTGCAGCTCCCTTGGCTGAGGGAAGGCAGGGAGGGAGCTGGGAGCCTTGGAAGAGCTGCCCTGTGTCCCTCTGCTGCCCAGGGGCTGTGCTGGGGACAGGTGACAGGGCCAGGCTGGGGGGCCTGGGGGCACAGGGCCTCCTGACTGCTGGCAAGAAATGAGGGACACGGGGAGGCAGCACCCTGGAAGCCTGGGGGTGCCCCCAGTCCCCGTGGGGGTGGGATGGGCAGTGCCAGGGTCAGCTCCTGCCCACACTCAGTGAGTGCAGCTCCTCTGTCCTGCTGGGATCAGCAGGGAGCCCCGGGCTGGCTGCGTGGTGTTGATGTGCTTGTGCAGTGTGGGTGACTCCAGTCTAGACAAGCCCTGATCAAAAACAACCTCCCTGTGTGGAGGGAACTCCCTTTTCCCTGACGCTACTTTTCTGTTTTCCTCCAGAGCTTTCTTCCCACAATCACTTCCCCGCGCCCCCAGCAGGGTCCTTCCCCCATCCCAGCCCTCCAGGCTTGTTGTTTAATGTCTGTTGGTGTAAAACAAAGCTGGAGGAAGTGCCAGGGCAGGGCAGCTCTGCCGCAGGGTTTGCAAACAAAGCTCTGCAGAGGCTCAGCAGCTCCTGGAGTTGGGCAGTGAGGCACGGCCCAGGTTTGGGAGCTGCCTGCTTGATTTTCCTTTGGCTTGTTGTGGTGCCCAGCAACTGCCCCAGTTCCTGGCACTGCCTCGACAGCTCCTCTGCACAGCCAGGAACGTGCCTGCTCCCTTCCCTGGAGATCTGATTGCGCCCCTTGGATGCATCTCTGGAAAAACCAGCCAGGCCACAATGCTGCAGTGTGTGGCTCCCAAGGGCAGGGCTGGCTCTGCGTGTTGGGAGCTTGGCTGCTGCATCCCCAGCTCACAGCTGTGCCCTGCTGCGGGATGGGCTGAGACCTGACCAAACTCGTGGCATGCCAAGCCACATGTAAGCTGCAGGAGCTCCCAGGCTGTGTCCAGGCACAGCAGCCTGCTCCAGGTGTGCTCCCTGGCCCATCTCTGCAGGGACAGGGGTGCTGTGCCGGCTCCTCAGCCCCAGGGGTGCCAGCAGAGCACCTGGGGAAGGCAGAGCAGGTCCTTTGTGAAGTTTGGGATCCATCCTGGACCTGGTCAGTGCTGCTGCAGCTTCCAGCCGGATTCTGCTGCCTGGAGGGTCTGAGCCCTGGGAGAGGCTGTGTTGGGCTCCTGAGAGGCTGGCACTGAGGGGAAGGGAAGCAGGGCCCAGGGCTGGGATGAGCCCTGTGTGCCTCTTTCTTGGTTCAAGGCTTGAACTTGTACCTCACCGGATGGGTCAGAACTGGTAAGAGCTCTGTCCATCCTGTTTGGTGAGTCCCAGGAAGCCCCTCTGCTGTTCAGGGTGAGTCGTGGCCCTGGGCAGTGTGCTGACTCGTGACTGGAGCGTCCATCCTGCTCAGGGGGTGACTCAGGAGCTGGGGATGCAGCCCTGCTTGTGCTGGGGCAGATTTTGCTGCGGGCTGAAGCCAAGCAGCGTTGGCCTGCGAGGCACGGCTGGGACCCGATGAGAGCCGTCCTGTTCCCCGGCGTCAGCAGCTCCACGCACCCAGCGCTCTGCCAACACGCCTCCCTTCCAAAATAAGCTGCTTCTGGCAGCACACAGCCAGGATCTGGCTCGCAGCCCTACTCTAGAGGGGGCCTGGAGCTGCCTCCCCCAACCTGTGCCTCCTGGCTGCTTCCCACCGTGCCACGCAGCATCCTCCCTCCCTTCTCCCTGGCACCTGGGACTCGTGCCGACTCCACGGGCTTGGATCGCCCCGGCCCCATCCCCGAGCTCCTCCTCGCTTTTGGCTTCTTTCCGCGGCTGAGCGGGGCAAGAGGCGGGCGAAGGGGCTGAGCTCCTCTGTGCCTGCAGCAGCTTCCAGGAGCGGGCAGCGGCCCTGCCAGGAAGGATGTTACTCATCCCCTAAACATCCCCTTCCCTGGACGGCAGCCACGGGAGATGCTGCGGCCAGATGCGCCCGCGGCTCCGGGGCCTGAGGTGGCCCCGGCTCGGGGATGTGCGGGGGACACCGGTGCCATCGCACCCTCGGGTGGGATGCTGGCAGCCCCTGCTCGAGGGCAGCCCACGCCGCGTGGGCTTTGCCCCCTCAGGGAGGCGGCGGGTGCCGGACCGGGACGCGCGGAGGTGGCGGCGCTGGCCCGTGGGGGCTGGGGGGGCTCGGCGCGGTGGGGACACAAGGGACGGACTCCGGGCTGGGGTCTCCGAGCGACCCCGGGGGTACCGGCCGGGAGCGGGCACTGTCCCGTCCCGCCGGGGCGGCAGGGGGCAGCAGGAGCCCGGCGGAGCCGCCGAGCGGAGCCCCGGTGGCCCGGCCGGAGGAGCCCCCGGTGGCCCGGCCGGAGGAGCCCCCGGTGGCCCGGCCGGAGGAGCCCCCGGTGCCCCGGCCGGAGGAGCCCCGGTGCCCCGGCCGGAGGAGCCCCCGGTGGCCCGGCCGGAGGAGCCCCCGGTCCCGGCAGCGCCGCCGCCCAAGCTCCGGTGCCGCCCGCGTGCCCGGCCCGGCCCGTCCTGCCGGGACACTGCCGGAGCCAGACGCTCGCTCCAGCCTCTCTTCCTCTCCTTCTCCTGCTCCTCCTCCTCTGATCCCCCCAGCGCTGCCTCCCCCACTCCCTTTAATCGACGTTTCCGCTGAAATGCGCCGGTTCCACGGATTTCTTTGATCTCGCTAAGGGAAGAAGGGAGCTATAGAAGAAATTAAATCGGCGCAGGAGGAGGAAAGGGGAGAGGAAAGCTCTCTCGGGGGAGGCTGTTAAATGTCACCTCTTTCTCACCAGAGCACCAGGCAAGAAAGAACCTGTCCTCGCCCGTGCCTGTCCCGGGTCACCTGCGCTCGGCGCTGGCCGGGGATGCCCCTGGGCAGGGCAGGGGTTGGGGTTGGCACCGCTGGAGCTGTCCCCGCCGAGCAGGAGCCCCGGCCCCGCTGGAGCCGCGCTGGCATGCGGGGAGCTGGCAGGCGAGCCCGGGGAAGCAGCCAGAGGGTACGAGCAGCAGTTTTGTTTTCTGCCGCTTGCCAGGGGCCGCGCAGAGCTGCAGCGCTGCCAGGGCCGCGCTCTCGGGAAGAGCTTGGCTGCCGAGCCCCGGGCCCTGCGGGGTGGCTGGCTCTTTCCCCCGGTCCTGGCTCTTGCCCAGGGGCAGCTCTGAGGGGTGAGGGGGCTGTTCTGGGTCCTTCCCTGAAACGATCTTACCGAACCAGGGCTGCACCGCCAGGCTCCAGGTGGCTGCAGGTGCCTCCGGTCACGGCGGGGATGCTCCCGGTGCCACCGGGAGCGCTGCCTGCTGGGCACCCACCGTGCTGCGAGCCAGGTCGTGCCTGCCAAAGCTGAGCCTCTCCCCGGCCCCTGTGCCCGTGCCGTGATGCACAGCCCTGGGGATGGGTGGCGCTGGTGCCAGAGATGGGATGGAGGCGCTGCTGGTGAGGACAGCAGAGGTGGCAGTGACAGGATTTTCCTCATCAGCGCTGGGATGGTGTGTCCCCACCCCTGCCAACATGGGGACAGCCCAGCCTGTCCCTAGTCCCATATTCTGAGTGCCTCATGCCTCCCCAGCACTGCTCAGTGCGGGGCTGCTGCAGGGGGCTGTTCCTGGGGCAGATCCTGGCAGGATCCTGGCAGGGGCCTTGCTGAGGTCCCTGCTCTCTTCTTCTGCCTTGCTCTCTGCACTCAGCCAGGCCCTCACGTGTGTCTTGGCACCCTCAGCCCCATGGTGTAATGCTGGGAAGCAGAAGGGCAGGGGGGACAGGATTCCCAGGCTGGGGAGAGAGGTTTAGAACAGAGATGGTGCCTCAGTCCAGCTCTAAACTGCTTTTTTTTTTTTTTTTTTTTCTATTTTAATATTTTGCCTTAACATGACCTTGGCCAAATTATTTCCCCTCTGTTTGAGATTTATGGGCCTCTTCCAGAAATGATCTGTTCTGTCTACGAAAATAGACATCGTGCTGTTATTACATTTTAAAATATAATAAGGCTTGGGAGACTGCTCTTCTGCTGCTCTCCCCAGCACCTCCCCTCTCTCTCCAGGGCACAAACCCCACTGGTTGCAGGTGTGGTGTAGGGAGAACAGGGTGGGGGAGTCTCTCCCTGCCTGCCCTCGGCAGAGCTGGAGTAACGGGAGAGATCATCCCAGCTGAGACCACAGCAGCTCTCAGAAAATCCCGGGGCTGCCAGGGAACAGACCGGGCAAAATGGGGCTAAACGAGCTGGGCTTCATTGAGGGCAGTCCTTGGCTCAGTAAGGGCAGCAGAACCTGGCTGGAAGCTGGAAAATCCTGCTCCAGCCCGAGGGGCCAGCACAGCCCATCACCCCCAGGACTGCCGAGTGCTTGGGCAGGCTCAGGGACGCCCTTGCACAGTCCTGCTCTATCTCGGTGGCTTTGCTGAGGTTATGATTGTTATTGTTCTTCTCTTCCAGGGGCTGGAGGCGAGTTCCTGTCGCTGACGAGGGGCTCTGCTTCTCCCAGCCCGCACCCTGCCAGCTCTGCTGGCCACGTCTGTGCCGTGAGCCGAGCCACCGCCACCAGCACCACGGGGATGGAGCTGTGGGGAGGAGGAAAGGGCTGCTGGCCTGCTCCTGGATTAAGGTTAAAGAGGGGGAGAGGCTCCTCACAGCTGCTGCTCCTCAAATGTTTTATTTCCTGCTCAGTGTAAGCCTGGATTGACCCGCAGCAGCAGAAAATGTCGAGCAACCGCTCCGAAAGGAGTCAAAGCACCAGAAAATCCACGGGGAAAGCCGAGTGGGTTGTGTGCACCACGGGGAGCTCTGGGAGGAGGTGACAGCGCTGGAGGGGATGCGGGGCTGTTGTAGGGCTGCTGGGACAGGGACATGGGTGTCCCTTTCCCAGTCCGGGTACCAGCACACCCCAAGGGATGCGGGGTGACGGCAGGGAGCTGGGGGCTGTCAGAACCCTTTGCTGGGGCTGAGAAACAGGCCTGGCCCAGGAGCCTTTCCCAGGAGCAGAGGGATGCTGCCGCTCCCGCCATCACACGGTGCAGGGAATTCCCGGTGAGGCGGGACCTGCGGCCCGGGGAGGGATGTGTGGGTGGCGTCGGGTTCGTTTGTTTCCTTAATTAAAAAAAACAACAAAGGGCACGGGGGGACGGACACGGAACGAGACACGACGACTTCTTGTGTTTACCACCAAAAAGCTGCCCGGGATGGGGGGGCAGCGGCTCCGGTACAACGGAGCACTCCCGGCTCCGTTTTGCGGGCAAAGCCGCGGTGCCGGGGGAGGGGTTCCTCACCGCGGGGCTGGGAGGGTCCGTGCAGTGCCCGGGATCCCGCGTGGGGCGGCGGGAGCGGCCGTGTCCGGTCCCCTCTCGGTCCCCTCCGGTCCCCGGCTCCGCAAGGGTTAAACCGCGGCACCGCCCCCTCGTTCGCCGCTCGGCCTCCCTTGATTGACACTCGCGCGCCGGCCGGGCCCGCGCTGGCCAATGGGAAGGCAGCTCTGCGTGCCCCACGTGGGGGCGGCCGCTCTGGGCGCGCTCCCATTGGCTGGCGGCGGGGGCGATTGCCCGCACGGGCCAGGCCCCACGTGGAGCTGGCGCTCGCGCCCGTTCATTGATCGCGCTCCGCAGAGCGGCGGCCGCGCGGGCGGGGCGGGGCGGGGCGGGGCGGGGCGGGGGCTCGGCCCGGCTCGGCTGCACTCGGCTGGACTCGGCTCGGCCCGGCCCGGCCTGGCCCGGCTCGGCTCGGCTCGGCTCTCCCGGGCTCGGCTCGGCTCGGCCCGGCCCGGCCCGCCCCGCCGCAGGGGCGCGCGCCTGGGGCCGGGGCCGGGTCTGGGACCCGCAGCGCGGTGAGTCCCGTCCCGTTCCGTCCCGTCCCGTCCCGGCGGTCCGGTCCGGTTCGGTTCGCCTCGGTGTCCGCCGGCCGGGGTCCGGCCGCGCTCGGGGCTGGGTGGGCGGCGAGGCCGGTGCCGCCCCGCGGCCGTACCTGCGGCGGGCGGCGGCGGGGCCATTGTCTGCGCGGCGCGGGGGGCCGGGGCTGGGCGGGTCCGCCGAGCCCGGAGGGAGCCCCGGGGCCCTCGGTGCCCGCGGGAACGGGGAGCGCGCGGCGCGGGGGGGCTGCGGGCGGGGCTCCCGAAGGGCCCCGCGCCCCCGGGCAGCGCCGGGCGGTGACCCCCGGGTTCTTCTCCAGGGCCTGATCCGGAGCTGGGAGCAGTTTCCAGGGCCTGTCCCGCGCCTGCGGCGGGGCCCGAGCGGCCGGAGGGTCCCGGGCCTGTCCGGTGCCGAGGATGTTCCCGCAGAACAGGCCCCCGGTGAGCCCCCGTCCCCTCGCAGCAGTGCCAGCCCGGCCCTGCGCCCCCGAGCCCGGCTCCCGCCTCGGTGCTGACCGACAGCCGAGTGCCGGTACCGCGGGTGATGCTCGGAGCGATGCCGGGGCTCTTCCCCACGCGGTGCTGAGCCCCGGCGCGGCGGGTCTGGGCTTTGTGAGGTGCCTGGAGCGGGATTCACCGGGGTGTGATGGTGGGACGGGGATGGGCCGGCACGGAGCTCAGCTGTGTGGCGGCTGGGTGAGGCCGGGCCACCAGGTCTGTGCCGTGCCCGGTGCCACCCGTGGTCATCCATCCCTTCTGGCTCAGCGGCCAAACCGATGCTGTCGAGGCCCTTGGTGCCTGGTTGGGACCAGTTTCCTCTCCAGTAACTCCTTGTGCAACCTCCTGCATGTGCTGCTCTCCCAGACGTGCCCATGGCCTCTTCCCCGGGTGCAGGGATGCCCTGGGGGATGTGCCAGCCTTGCTGGGCAGCAGCAGTGACCCTGGAGGTCCCATCTCTGCCTAGGCCCATCTCCAGGCACCCTCTGCTGCCTCGGGAGCTGCTGTTGCTGCCAGTGCCATCCCCAGCACCCCCCAGTCCCTCAAGCTGACTTACCCAGAGACCTTGGATCGCATCAAGGAGGAATTCCAGTTCCTGCAGAACCAATACCACAGGTGAGCAGCTGCCAGAGCTCACGTGCCAGCCTGTGACCCGGGCACTTCAGCACCAGGCTCCTCCTGGCACTGGGCAGCACCATCCAGGGTGGCTGGTGGACTGGTCCCTCCAGAGGATGGCTGTGCCAAGCATCACCTTGGTAGCTTGAAGGGACTCTGTTTGAGGGGGAAACTCAACCTTTGCCTGCCAAAAGCCTCAGGAGGAGGTGCTGGTATCCAGCAGCCAGCTCTGGGCTGAGCCAGAGCCATCACTTAGACCTGGAGTCCCTCTGATCTGTGAGGCTGCTGCCCAGGATCACCTCCCCTTCCCCACACTGTGCAGGGCAGAGTGAGGTTGGAAATGCAGCTGAGCTTTGCAGCTCACTCCATTTGGGAAGCAGATGCTGGGGAGGGGGTGAAGAGTCCGTGCAAATTGCTCCCTGATGCCCAGATCCCTTTGGTGTCCACCTCCTCTTTATCAGCCCCTTCCTGCCCTCTTTCAGATGGTTTTCTTGGCTTGTGCTGGGAGATGGGATTGAAGCTGAGAGGAGGCTGAAGCCTGTGGTACACTGGGAGGGCTCCTGCTCTGTCCAGCCAGGGACATCCTGTCACTTGGGAGGACCAAGGGGGGTTGCTCCTTCTCCCTCTCTCTCCTCTTTATTTTCACAGCTTGAAGTTAGAATGTGAAAAGCTGGCAACAGAAAAAACAGAAATCCAGCGTCATTATGTCATGGTTAGTGAGCTCCACCTGAAAGGAGAAGGGTGGTGTGGGATCTCCTCTGAACCATCAAAGGACATGCAGGGATGCTTCACCTTCCCCTTGTTTTTGGGTTGTGTGGCCAGGCCCTGAGATCTGGTTTTGTGGCTGTTCCTGTCTGGTTTTCCCCCAAAAAGAGCCGTGGTGTTGGAGCAGGACGTTCTGCCTTGGCTTGTGGTGGCAAATCTGCTCCTGTGTGGGTTGTCCCCATTCCTGCAGGTGTCCTGGGAGGGCTGTGTCCATCCTGTGGGCTGCAGCCCTGTGCCAGAGACACTCTGCTGTGCCAGAGACACCTCTGCTCCTGGGAGAGGAGCTGGGGACCATGCTGTCCCCATGGCCTGGCCACACCATGGCTGTTTGTGGCCAGGCTGAGCTGGTGTGCCAGCACCACAGAGGATTTTCTGCTTGGGAGCTCACCTGGTCTCCAGAGCTGTGCTGATGCTGCCTTCTCTCCCCCACAGTACTATGAGATGTCCTATGGCCTGAACATCGAGATGCACAAACAGGTGAGTCTGGCTGGGCTGGGAGCTCTCTCCACCTCCTTGGTCCCAGCTCCCTGTCCCCATTTTGCCACCTGGGCTCTTCAGGGCTGTCCCCACAGACAACATGGGAAGCTGCTCCCTGTTGTAGCCCAAGAAGCTCAGTGTTTATAGGGAGTGTGACCCTTTCCTGTGCTTTGTGTTGCTCTGTGCCATGGCCTTGGCTGCCTCCTTAGGTCCCCACACACGTCTCTGCTCTGGTTTTGGGTTCAGGGTGCCCTGCCTGGACTGTGATGCTGCTGTTGTGTCAGGCAGGGAGCAGTGGTGGAGGATTTGTGCTTGCATGGCCGCTCACACCGCTTGTGAGTGGTCATAGGGTGACTCTTGTGAAGGAGACTGGCTTCTTCCTCAGGGCAAGGGGGGCTGCAGGGTCACAGCAGGCTGAGGAGCTCTGGCTTAACACCTTTACAAGTGTCTGCTGCCCACTGGCCCAGGGGCCAGGGCTGAGGAGCATTCTGAGGAGAAAGAAGGGTTTGGGGGGTTGGGTGCAGGGTGGGCTCTCCGGGGGCTCAGCGCTGCGCATCCTCCCTCGCTGCTTCCCCTCCCTCCCTTCCTCAACTCCCTCCCTTCCTCCCTTCCTCCCCTGTGCCGAGCTCCGGGTCACCAGCTGCTCTGAGACAGAAGGTTTCTTCTCATCTATTTTTAAAGAGGCTGCGGAGGAGCCTGGCGAGGCGCTGCCGCCTTCCTGCCCGCCCCGCGCCCGCCGACGCCAACTGTTGCATGGGAGCTGCTCGGGTGGGCAGTGCTGGCCCCGTCCCCATCCCAGGGCAGGATGTCAGCCGCTCCTGCCAGCTCTGTGCCCGCTGGGAGGGCGTTCTGCCCCCTCTGGAATGCCCTCCTTGCCCCGGCATCCCTGCTGATGCTGAGGTGCGAAGCTGCCCTAGTGAGGGGCAGTTCTGGGATCGGTTCTGTCCCTGGGAGCCTTCAGCCTTTGGTCTCCTCTTTGGTCTGGGTTCAACCCCCTCCTCTCAGCCCTGTGCTGGCTCCACGGTGTTTTCATCCTCCCCACCAGGGTTTTCAGGGAGCTCCTCGGGGCTCGGGGCAGCACGCCCAGGGTCCGCCCGGCCCGGAGCCTCTCCCCGGAGGGCTGCGAGCTGCTCTCCTCTGGCTGCTGCTTCTCTCCCAGCCCTCTCAGGCTCGTGTTTTCTGCCAGCCCCAGGTGCCGCTGGCCGCCGGCCAGTGAGCTGTCGGCACTTTTAACAAGGGCCCGTGAGTCTGCTCTGACAGCCAGCGGCCATTGTGTGAGAACGGGAACCGGCTTAGCGCTGCCCTGGGGGGACCGGCTCTGTCCCTCCTCCCCTTCCTCCAAATCCTGCCCTGTTCACGGGCACAGGCGGGTCCTGGGTGCTGCTGGCTGCCCCAGAGCCCCCGATGGCCACGGGCAGAGGCCACGCTGTGCTGTGCCTCTGTCCTTGCTGTGCCCCTTGTCCCCCGGTGCTCATCACCAAGGGACAAAATGTGGGGTTTTGCTCTGGGGGAAATGGGGCTGGGGGCTGGCTGTGCTGTGCCTCTGTCCTTGCTGTGCCCCGTGTCCCCAGGTGCTCATCACCAAGGGCCAAGGCATGGGGTTTTGCTCTGGGGGAAGTGGGGCTGGGGGCTGGCTGTGCTGGCGCAGCTCTGCAGGCAGCCACAGGCTTGGCAGGAGAGGATCAAAACAGGAACGAGCAGGAGACGTTAATTTTTTTTTATTGTTGCTTTGTTTTTGGCGTGGAAAGGGGCCTGTAGCTTTCTATAAAAGCACCTCCCCGAATCTGCCTGGCCTTGGACTTGCTCACCGAGAGCCAGAGGGGAGGCGACGGTGCTGGTGGCTGGGGGGGGCTGCAAACAGCGTGATCATTTTTCATGCTGAGAGCGTTAAAGTGCCAGTAAATTGCACATTAACGAGTGCGAGTGAATTGGAGGCAGCTCTCCCCAAGGAGCTGCTGCCCATCAGTGCATTAGGGAAGAGAATCCATCACTGCCGGCCCCGGGAGACGGCTAAATCCTTCCCAGAACTGCCGGCTGCCAAATCTCCTCGCTCCCACCCCCCCCCCCCCCACCCCCCCCCTTTCCTTTCTTTTCTTTCTCTTTTTTCCTCCCTCAGAAGGGGAAGTGAGGGCAGGTGCCAGATTGTTTCTGTGCTCTGGGGCTGGCAGGAGCAGGTCGGCAGCTGCTCTGGAGGGCAGCATGGAGTGTCCCTGGGTCTGTGTCCCCACCCCAGCCATGTCCCCTCACCCTGGCACTCACCTGCACCAGCTGGGCATGGGAGATGTGTCCAAGGTCCTGCCAGGGACATCCAGGGGTCAGTTCTGTCTCTGGGGTGTGGGAGATGTGCCCAAGGTCCTGCCAGGGACATCCAGGGATCCAGGGGTCAGTTGTGTCCCTGGGGTGTGAGAGATGTGCCCAAGGTCCTGCCAGGGACATCCAGGGGTCAGTTGTGTCCCTGGGGTGTGGGAGATGTGCCCAAGGTCCTGCCAGGGACATCCAGGGGTCAGTTGTGTCCCTGGGGTGTGGGAGATGTGCCCAAGGTCCTGCCAGGGACATCCAGGGGTCAGTTGTGTCCCTGGGGTGTGGGAGATGTGCCCAAGGTCCTGCCAGAGACATCCAGGGGTCAGTTGTGTCCCTGGGGTGTGGGAGATGTGCCCAAGGTCCTGGCAGGGACATCCAGGGGTCAGTTGTGTCCCTGGGGCTCTACAGCCTTTGGTCTCCTCTGGGGGCTGATAAGGGGGTCTGGGTTCAACCCCCTCCTCTCAGTTCCACAGTGTTTTCATCCTCCCCACCAGGGTGGACAGGGGTTTGGTACAGCCTCTTAGCTGCCCTCCTGTGCCCAGGACATCCCCTGCCCATCCAAGGGCAGAGGGATCCCTCCCCCAGCTGGGTTTAGGGGCAGCTGCTGATCTCTGTCCCCTCTCTGTCCCCTCTCCTCGTGGCGTCTCCACTCTTGCCTGGAGCAGTGTCTGCTCTCTTGGCCACCAACAGGGACAGGAGCCTGTCCCCACAGCCTTTGGGGCATCTTTGGGTTGTGTCTGGGAGGTCTGTGCCCTCCTGTCCCCGAGCTGTGCAGAGTGGGGCTGCTGGGGGCCCTGGGAGCTGGCAGGGGTGTGCCATGGGGCTCTGGGAGCTGGCAGGGGGGTGCCATGGGGCCCTGGAAGGTGGCAGGGGGGTGCCATGGGGCCCTGGAAGCTGGCAGGGGGATGCCATGGGGCCCTGGGAGCTGGCAGGGGTGTGCCATGGGGCTCTGGGAGCTAAAAGGGGGGTGCCATGGGGCTCTGGAAGGTGGAAGGGGGTGCCATAGGGCCCTGGAAGGTGGAAGGGGGTGCCATGGGGCCCTCAAAGCTGGCAGGGGATGCCACGGGAACATGGCACGGCACAGCACGACGCTGCTCTCCCTCCCCACGCTCCTGATTGCCGGTGGCACTCGAGTGTTGCAGAAAAACAGCAGCTGGAAGGAGAGCACCTCTCCAGGGCTTCCTCCGGGCCGGGAGGGCGGCAAGTGGCGGGCGTGGTGCCGCAGGAGGCTGCCTGGAGGGCAGGGGGAGCCTGCAGGGGCCGTGGCTGCTGGGCTGGGGACTTGCTTGGGGGTGGCCTCGGTGCCATGGGCCCGGGGGGCTTCATGTCCCGGGCAGGGAGGAGCTGGAAGCCGTCCCAGGGCTCTCAGGGTGGGGATGGAGTGTGCTGGTTCTGAAGGAGGTGCTGTTATGAACAGGAATTGTCGCCCCAGGGCGTTTTTGCTCTGTAGTGCTGAGCAGCAGCCCCTGGGCTGGGTGTCAGTAGCCTGAGAGGGGGCTCTCCTGGCAGCATCAGGGTCCCTCAGCGTGGGGGTCCCTCTGCTCTGCCCCTTGCCCTGACGGGCTCTGTCTCTCTCCTCCTGCCAGACGGAGATCGCCAAGCGGCTCAACGTGATCTGCGCCCAGCTCATCCCGTTCCTGTCTCAGGAGGTGGGTCAGCCCTCGGGCCCAGCCAGGTGTGCAGAGCTCCTCTGGGGCCCAGGGAAAGAAACCAGCCTGCCCCAGGCTGCCCCAGCCCCTGTGCTCTCTCCCCACAGCACCAGCAGCAGGTGGTCCAGGCTGTGGAGCGAGCGAAGCAGGTGACTATGACCGACCTGAACGCGGCCATCGGGGTACGTCAACCCTCTGCCCGCCACTCCAGGGCCACTCTGGCATGCTGGCACCTCCCAGGCTCCTGCCATCCCTGGGCTGAGCCCCCTCCTGCCCCTGGCTGCAGCCCTGGTCCTTGTGCAGCTGAATTGAAGGGAGAGAGGCAAACCAGGCTGGTTTGGGGGCTGCCAGCAGGACTCGGGTGCAGGAGATGCAGCTGGGGGTGGAGGTGGTGGCTGGCGTGTGTCACTGTGTCCTGACACCCTGTGGCCAGGGTGGAGGGGGGTCACCACCATCCCCACTCAAATATTCCCTGGAGACTGTCCCCCCTCCAGCCCAGGGTGGGAGGGATGGTGTGTCCCCCAGAACATTACTGGGGACACTCTGAGTGCATGCCCTGCCCCTCCACACCCAGGCCCCGTTGCTGACTGACCCAGGGCTGCCTCTTGCCCCTCGCTTGCCCAGCAGCTGTCCTGGCACAGGCCTTTGACTCTGCCCTCTCCTCTCCTCTCCAGCACCAGCTGCAGACCCAGCACCTCTCGCACCACGCTCCCCCCATCCCGCTGACCCCCCACCCCTCTGGGATGCAGCCCGCTGGCCTCGCTGGCATCAGCAGTGCCTCGGGGCTGCTGGCACTCTCGGGGGCTCTGGGGGCCCAGGCCCAGCTCCTCGCCAAGGATGACAGAGGAGTCCATGACACGGAGCCCAGGGGTGAGTGTGGGAGAGTGTCCTGGTTTGGAAAGGAAATTATTTTTTTGGGAGTTTGGTGGTCAAACGAATTAATGCTGAGATTTGAATATTGGCACCGAGGACGTGGATACCATGGCAGGGAACCAGAGCTTCTTGGGGTGGCTGAGGGGATCTGAGTGAACCTGGGAACGGGTGGTGCTGGGCCTGGGGCTCCCTCTGCTCCCCATGCCCTTCTTACCTGGGCACTTCCCTGGGGTGGGGGCTACCTGTCCATGCCTCAGGGCTGCCAGCTGGGCTGGAGGGGCAGGGGGCTGGCAGCTGCAGGGGGTTTGGGTGGGAACTTCCTCCAGTGACCAGCACCCTCGTGGGAGGGGGGTGAGGTGGGCTGGTGGGGAAGGGTCTAGGACCACCCTGCTGGTGGGGAAGGGTCTAGGACCACCCTGCTGGTCTGGCCCTGCTGTGAACGCCCCAGCAGCTGTGGGTGAAGTAGGTGGCTTTCCTGGGGGGCTCTTGGTGGTGACACAGAGTGTCCCCCTTTCCCTCCTCCTCCTCCTGCTGCTCCTCTGCGTTGCCACAGCGACAGACCGAGACCCCGGCCCCGTAAGTGCCTCTTTCTTCTCCTGCACCGTTCTGTGGTGGCACTGGCTGAGCCCAGGACACAGGGCTGGGCTGAGGCACTCCGTGCTCCTGGAGGCAGCCCTGCCTCGGTGCTGCCTGTGCCAGGAGCTGGGCAGAGCACCCCCAGCCACTGGCACTGTCCCTCACCCAGAGCTCCCTGGCGCTGTCGAACGGGGAGCGTGCGCGAGCCATCGCCGAGTACCTGAGCAGCAGCAAGAAGAGGAAGGTGGAGGAGAAGGACTTTGTTACAGACTATGTGAGCCCAGGGCTGGGGGGCTTGGGGTGACCCCATCCTCTCCTGTGGGGTGCGGAATGGAGCTGCCTGTGCCTCTGGCACAGCTCCAGGCAGGAGTGAGGGTGGCTGCAGCTCCTCTGGCTCCAACCGCGCTCCATGTTTCAGGGCAGTGATGCAGACAAAAGTGAGGACAACTTGGTGGTGGATGAGGTCAGTGTGCTGGGACACTGGGAGGGGTCTGGGGTCAGTGTGTCCTGGGGCAGTGGGAGGACTGTGGGGTCAGTGTGTGCTGTCCATCCTCGAGGGTGGGGCTAACAGGCTGCTCCAGGCAGAGGTGGGCATCACAGGGAGGTGCCAGTGGTAGCTGTGCTCTCTGAGCCTCGCCAGCAGCAGCAGTGAGCCCCAGGATCCAGGCTGGCATCCTGGCCCTTGCCTGAGCCACGAGCTCCCCATAACCTGGGACATCCCTGCTCTCCAGCCTGCTCTGCTCCCTGCTGATTTCCCTCCTTCCCCAGGACCCCTCTTCCCCGCACAGCGTCCACTCCTACTCGTCCCGGGAGAACGGGGTGGAGAAGGTCCCGCTGGGCAGGAAGGAGGCCATGCCCCTCAGCCCGACCTCCATGGCCTCCTCCAGCAGCACGTCCCCATCTCGGAGCAAGGATGCACCCACGGTACGTGTGACTTCTCTGGGGCCTGTGCTTTGTCCTTGCTGCCTGGGCTCAGCTGACAGAGTGGTCATGGGTCTCTCCACCTCCAAACCTGTGGGGCAAAGTGCTGGAGGGGCAGGGAGGTCCCACAGACCCTTCAGCACTGGCTGGACTGGGCTATCAATGAGGGGGAGCCAAGAAGGACCCCCTGGCAGGGGCATGGTGCAGTTGCCATCTTGCATTCTGTTCCTGGCAGGTGGAGAAGGCAGGGACGCCCAGCCTGAAGTCCAGCACCCCCACCTCCCAGGGTGACACCCTGCCGGGCTCCAGCAGTGCCCAGCAGTTCCGCCCCGCCGCTACCAAGGTCCCCGTGGACCCCCTGGGTGAGCTTCCCCCGCTGGGGCCCGGGTGGGTCTCCAAGCTCTGTGCTCAGGGCCCCAGCCCTTCACTCTGCCTCTCCCCCAGCAGCCCTGGGCCTGAGGAATCCACTGGGAGTGCAGAGCCCCTACTCGGCCGCCTTTGGCTTGGCCCACCCTGCGGTCAATGGGGACGTGGCCGGGAGCGGCGCCTACGCCAGCCTGCACCTCATGTCCCCGCAGCTCAACGGGGCCGCGGCCGCCGTGGGAGCCGGGGGCTACGGGCGCTCGCCCCTGGTGAGTGACCTCGTCCTGTGGGGCCGTGGGGTCACAGAGTGTGAGCCACTCTCACCCGCTGTCCCCTGCAGGTGGGCTACGACCCGCACCCCCACATGCGCGTCCCAGGGCTGGTGGCCGGCATGCAAGTGGGGAGCTCGGGCAAGCCGTAAGTGGGGCTGGGCTGGATGGGGGCTGTGCTGGGGAAGGAGGGGTGTGGTGGCTTCTGGGGGTGAATTTGGGCTCTGTGCACAAGCTGGGAGCACAGCCTGGGGGAAAGCTGGGCTGTGGTTGTTGTGTGCCCAGCTGGCATCGCCGGCTGTGTTCTGCTCATGGCTCTGACTCCAGATGTGCTGCCTGTGTTGGACCCGCGTGGCACCTGCCCCTGTGCAGGCAGGATTCTGCTCTGCTTCTCACTGCTCTGCTCCCTTGCAGCGCCTACTCCTTCCACGTCAGTGCTGACGGGCAGATGCAGCCGGTGCCTTTCCCCCCCGACGCCCTGCTGGGCTCCGGCATCCCCCGGCACGCGCGGCAGCTGCACACCCTGAGCCACGGCGAGGTGGTCTGTGCTGTCACCATCAGCAACTCCACGCGACACGTCTACACCGGGGGCAAGGGCTGCGTCAAGGTCTGGGACGTGGGGCAGCCGGGCACCAAGACGGCCGTGGCTCAGCTGGACTGCCTGGTGAGGATGAGGAGGAGGAGGAGCAGAAATGGCTTTGGGCTGGGGCTGGGATGGGGAATGTGCTCCTGCTGCAGTGGAGGGGACAGAGGGGCCTTTCACAGCTGCTGCAGTGAGAGGAGGAGAGGTGTCTCCTGCAAGGCCCTGTGTGCTCATCATGTCCTCCTTGCCTTGCCCTGTTGCCTGTCACCCCCGTGCAGAACCGTGACAACTACATCCGCTCCTGCAAGCTGCTCCCCGACGGCCGCAGCCTGATCGTGGGGGGGGAGGCCAGCACCCTGTCCATCTGGGACCTGGCAGCCCCCACGCCCCGCATCAAGGCTGAGCTCACCTCCTCTGCCCCCGCCTGCTACGCCCTGGCCATCAGCCCTGACGCCAAAGTCTGCTTCTCCTGCTGCAGCGACGGCAACATCGTGGTGTGGGACCTGCAGAACCAGACACTGGTGAGGTGAGTCTGGGGCAGGGGGGAGCATGGACAGGACTGCTGGGGACTCCTCGGGCCAGGGACCCCTCAGTCCCTGCAGCCTGTCCCTGCCCATCCCTGTGTCTAACCCTGGCCATGGGACAGTGCCTGTCCTTGCAGCTCCTCGCTGCTGGCTGCTGCCCTGCCCACACTCTGTGCTGCAGGTGCTGGCTGCCCTGCCAGCTGTGCCCTCTCTCTCTCCATCCCCCTCTTTCCCAGGCAGTTTCAAGGTCACACGGACGGTGCCAGCTGCATTGACATCTCTAACTATGGCACCAAGCTGTGGACAGGGGGGCTGGACAACACCGTGCGCTGCTGGGACCTGCGGGAGGGCCGGCAGCTGCAGCAGCACGACTTCAGCTCCCAGGTAGGGCTGGAGCCCTCTGGCAGCAGCCTGGGGCCAGCTGGCACCTGCTGCTGGGCCACCCTGTGAGCCTGTGTGTCCCCTCAGATCTTCTCCCTGGGCTACTGCCCCATGGGAGAGTGGCTGGCCGTGGGCATGGAGAGCAGCAACGTGGAGATCCTGCACGTCACCAAACCCGACAAGTACCAGCTGCACCTCCACGAGAGCTGTGTCCTCTCTCTCAAATTCGCCTCCTGTGGTAGGCACACCTCTCCTGGCGCCCCTTGCTCTGGAGCCTCATGGATGCCATCTCTACTTCTGTCCGTGTGTCACAGGGCTCGTTGCATTTGTTCTGGTAGCCAGCCCTGTCCTGGTGGTGACGGTCAGAGAAGGGCTATCCATCCCTCTTGGAGCAGTGCTGGCTGCTGGAGCCAAACTCCTCTTTGTGTTCCCTTGGCTCATGGCTGGCAGAGCTGTGGCTGCCTCTCTCTGTGTGTTTCACAGCCTGGGCAGGATCTGCTGCTGGCTCTGGGGTGGTGACACGAGGCTGTTTTGTCCCTCCACAGGGAAGTGGTTTGTGAGCACTGGGAAGGACAATCTGCTCAATGCCTGGAGGACACCCTATGGAGCCAGCATCTTCCAGGTGAGCAGCCAGCAGGGCTGGAGGTTCCTGGGCTGAGGCTGCCAGGAGCTGCCCAGCACAACCCAGCTCTAATTATGTGCCAGCCCCATAAACCCACCCCCAAGGAGGCGGGGGGGCTGTTGGGACCTTGCTCTGAGGCTGCTCCTTGTGCTTCCCCCTGTTCTCTGCAGTCGAAGGAAACCTCCTCAGTCCTCAGCTGTGACATCTCCACGGATGACCAGTTCATCGTGACGGGCTCAGGGGACAAGAAAGCCACAGTTTATGAGATCATTTACTGAGCCCCAGAGGTGCCAACTGCAGGACAGGCAGCTGTCCACGGGGATGGACAGGTGGACTCTACCTGCCCTGCTGCTGACTTCCCAAAGAATGTGCAGCCAGTGGCTGTGGCATCCCAGCTGGAGGAGAGCAGAGAGGGGTGGAGGTGGCCCTGGGACCGTGGCCAGGCATGGTGCAGGCTGCTGCTCGGGGTGGATTTCCTGGGGACTTTCTCCTTGTTTTGTTCTTTGTGGGTTTCTTTCTAAATCTAGACTGTGGGAGTTGGAGATGGGGAGGGAGGTCTGGCATTGTTAGGGGTTTTGTTTGGGTGCTTTTTTTATTTTTGTTTTTTTAACTTTTTGTTGTGGGGTTTTTATTTGTTTAAGCCTCTGGGCCTGCCAGAGTGGATGGGCTCTGGCCTCACTTCCCTCTGTGCCTCCCAGGGTGTATTTAATAATAAAAACAAACCAAAAAAAAGGCAGCTGTGCCTTGTCCTGAGCAGTATCCTCGATGCTCTGTGGGGCTGGGATGGACCCAGGTGGGAATGGGTGACACCACAGCAGGAAACTTTTCCCTTTTAGTCACAACTTGCTGCTCCTTTCCCGTGCTGAGGAGGGTCTGAGGGGGCTCCTCAGTGGGCAGAGCCCATCCCTGGCCCTGGTGGGGAGCAGCAGTGTGGGCACAGCGTGGTACTGGCTCTGCCGTGCCCCAGTGGAGCAGCCTCCGTGGCTGTGGGGGAGAGGAGAGGCCAGCCCTGGAGGAAGTGGTTTGTGAAGGAAATGAGATGTGAGCACTCAGCGCCTGCCTTATCGGTCTGGCTGCCTGCCAACACTGCCGTGGGCAAGCAGGGCTGCTCCCAAGAGCCCGGGGCTGGCAAGGGCTGCGGTGTGGCAGCTGCTCTGGGCTGCTGCCCCCAGCCACAGCTCACCACAGGCACCACAGAGCACTGCTGGAGCTGGGGGTGCCGTGGCAGGCCAGCAGCCACACCTCTGCCAGCGTCCTCCCCTGTGCTGCTGGCCAAAAGCAGCCCCCCAGGACACCCTTCAGAGCCCAGCCCTTGGCACAGCTGGCAGCACTGGCTGGCAAAGGTCCCTGCTCAGAATCGGCCCAGCCCTTCTTTTGTTCCTTTTTATTAGTAAGGGATTGAAAACATAGTTAAATACATTTCTTTACTGATAATTTACAGCTGTTTCTGCAGCAGAAAATGGGTGCTGTTAAGTCAGTAGCAGTAATTCAGGAGACACACGCTCTCAGGCTTTGTCCAGCTCCCTGTGCAGCTGGCCTGAAGGACAGACAGATCCCAGGATGTCCAGCCCAGCCCTTGCCCAGCCTCAGGGGATGCCAGGCTACACCCAGCCCTCACCTCCAGCCTCCTGCAGGAACCAGGGCAGGAGGAGGGGGCTGGAGCCTTGGTTTGGTGTCTGAAAGCAGCGCAGGAGGAGCGAAAGTAGAGCTGCAGAAGGGCAGGTCCAGCACTGGAGGCCTCTGTGAGCCGTGGTGGCTTTGGGCAAGGTGTGTCCCCATCCCTGATGGTGACAGGAGTCAGTAAACCACCTCATACACTGTGGCCTTCTTGTCACCAGAGCCCGTCACGATGAATTTGTCGTTGACAGAGATGTCACAGCTCAGGACTGATGAGGACTCCTTAGACTGTGAGTGAGAGGGCAGGAGGTGAGAGCAGGGCTGGTACCTGGAGCCACCATCATGCCCCTGACAGCTGCCTCAGCCCACCTGGAAGATGCTGGCTCCGTAGGGTGCCCGCCAGGCGTTGAGCAGATTGTCCTTCCCCGTGCTCACAAACCACTTCCCTGGGACAGGAGACAAAGTGGGTGTCAACAGCTGGGACACCATTCAGTGGAGCAAACCACAGGGATAAATCTGAGGCTATCCACAGCCCAGGCAGAAAAAAAGGCCCTTGCCTACCACAGGAGGCGAATTTGAGAGAGAGGACACAGCTCTCGTGGAGGTGCAGCTGGTACTTGTCAGGTTTGGTGACGTGTAGGATCTCCACGTTGCTGCTCTCCATGCCCACGGCCAGCCACTCTCCCATGGGGCAGTAGCCCAGGGAGAAGATCTGAGGGGACACACAGGCTCACAGGGTGGCCCAGCAGCAGGTGCCAGCTGGCCCCAGGCTGCTGCCAGAGGGCTCCAGCCCTACCTGGGAGCTGAAGTCGTGCTGCTGCAGCTGCCGGCCCTCCCGCAGGTCCCAGCAGCGCACGGTGTTGTCCAGCCCCCCTGTCCACAGCTTGGTGCCATAGTTAGAGATGTCAATGCAGCTGGCACCATCAGTGTGACCTTGAAACTGCCTGGGAAAGAGGAGGATGGAGAGGGAGAGGGCACAGCTGGCAGGGCAGCCGGCACCTGCAGCAGCCAGCAGTGAGGAGCTGCAAGGACAGGCACTGTCCCATGGCCAGGGTTAGACACAGGGACGGGCAGGGACAGGCTGCAGGGACTGAGGGGCCCCTGGCCCAACGAGTCCCCAACAGTCCTGCCCTGCAGCCCCTGCCCCAAACTCACCTCACCATCGTCTGGTTCTGCAGGTCCCACACCACGATGTTGCCATCGCTGCAGCAGGAGAAGCAGACTTTGGCGTCAGGGCTGATGGCCAGGGCGTAGCAGGCGGGGGCAGAGGAGGTGAGCTCAGCCTTGATGCGGGGCGTGGGGGCTGCCAGGTCCCAGATGGACAGGGTGCTGGCCTCCCCCCCCACGATCAGGCTGCGGCCGTCGGGGAGCAGCTTGCAGGAGCGGATGTAGTTGTCACGGTTCTGCACGGGGGTGACAGGCAACAGGGCAAGGCAAGGAGGACATGATGAGCACGCAGGGCCTTGCAGGAGACTCCTCTCCTCCTCTCACTGTAGCAGCTGTGAAAGGCCCCTCAGTCCCCTCCACTGCAGCAGGAGCACATTCCCCTTCCCAGCCCCAGCCCAAAGCCATTTCTGCTCCTCCTCATCCTCCTCATCCTCACCAGGCAGTCCAGCTGAGCCACGGCCGTCTTGGTGCCCGGCTGCCCCACGTCCCAGACCTTGACGCAGCCCTTGCCCCCGGTGTAGACGTGTCGCGTGGAGTTGCTGATGGTGACAGCACAGACCACCTCGCCGTGGCTCAGGGTGTGCAGCTGCCGCGCGTGCCGGGGGATGCCGGAGCCCAGCAGGGCGTCGGGGGGGAAAGGCACCGGCTGCATCTGCCCGTCAGCACTGACGTGGAAGGAGTAGGCGCTGCAAGGGAGCAGAGCAGTGAGAAGCAGAGCAGAATCCTGCCTGCACAGGGGCAGGTGCCACGCGGGTCCAACACAGGCAGCACATCTGGAGTCAGAGCCACGAGCAGAACACAGCCGGCGATGCCAGCTGGGCACACAACAACCTCAGCCCAGCTTTCCCCCAGGCTGTGCTCCCTGCTGCCCCCAGCTTGTGCACAGAGCCCAAATTCACCCCCAGAAGCCACCACACCCCCTCCTCTCCCAGCACAGCCCCCATCCAGCCCCACTTAGGAGTCAGAGCCATGGAAGGAGAAGGCACTAGAAGGGAGCAGAAGAGAGGCCTGAACAAGCCCTGTGTGATGGCCAAGGGCACGAGGTGATGTCTCTGTTAACCAGGCTCAAGCCAAGGTGGAAGGTGCCCAAGCCAAAGGTGGAAGGTGCTCATTTTGCCCTGGTTAATGAGGGTTTAATACCAAGCTCCAGCTGCCAGGAATGAAACGGCAGCACTGGACTTGGGATTGGAGAGCAGCTCCCCCTCAGCCCAGCCCTGCCCTGGGTGAGCCCTGGGGAGGGAGATGCTCTCAGCACCCACTGAGCCCCTTGCCCCCACCCTCCCTGCAGCCACTTACGGTTTCCCTCCGGGAACGGTGGGGAGTGAAGAGGAGAGGGTGGAAGCCCTCAGGTGAGGATGAGACTCAAATGCCACCTGCACAAAGCAAAGG
The DNA here is from genome assembly GCF_963513975.1 of Fringilla coelebs. Classification (NCBI taxonomy): domain Eukaryota; kingdom Metazoa; phylum Chordata; class Aves; order Passeriformes; family Fringillidae; genus Fringilla; species Fringilla coelebs. The sequence continues at coordinate 4,949,603 of NC_140050.1, read as the reverse complement.
GCACATGAAGAGCAGAGCAGAGGACCAAAGCTGGGCTCTGGTTTTTTCCTGTACACCCCAGTACCAGCCCAGCCCAGCTCTGTGCAATCTCCCTGCTTGCTCTGTCCTCACATGCAGTGACAAGGGCCAATATGGGTTCCCACAGACACCAGTGGGAGTAGAGGCTTCTCTGAAGATTCCACCAGCCCCACATCCCACCACCTGCACAAGAGAGCCCTTCCTGTGGCTGAAGGCCCAGATGCTGCCCAGGGGACAGGCAGCAGAGCCAGCACACCCGGCCTCCCCCTCCTCGGTGACTCACCACGGGGGAGCGGCCGTGGAGCAGCGTGCTGCTGGCCTGGGGCACTGACAGGTGGATGCCCATGTAGAGGCTGGGGGTGGCGTGGGGCACCATGGCCAGGGAGGACGTGAAGGGGCTGGAGGAGCTCAGGGGGCTGCGGAGAGCTGCACGAGGAGAGAGCCGCGTCTTGGCCCTGGCGTCACCCGGGGGAGAGGGGGGACACCTGGTGACTGCACAGCCACCCCCTCCGGCCCCCACAGCCAGGCCCTGAAGCACCCAGCTTCGTGCAGCCCCACCAAAATGACAATTCATCAGAGAAAAAGAGATAAAACTCCTGCTCTACCCCAACCACCACCCTCGGCAGGTCTGAGTCCACCAGGTGTGTGGCGATGGCAGAGGGGCTCCTCTTGGCCATGGTTCATAGCTCTGATCTTGTGGAGCACAACGGCCCTGCCAGGATCCTGAATGCCTCCATCCCTCCCCATCAGAGCAGAGCAGAGCAGCCCCTGTGCTGTCCTGGACACTCACTGACACCCCTGGACACCCAGTGACCCCCCTCCATGGTGTCCCTGTCACTCACTGACGCTGTCGGTGCTGGGGACCTTGGCCGGGGGTGGCCGGAGAGCGATGGCCGAGCTGGGCCCGGGGCCAGGCGTGAGGGAGTCCCGGGGTGGTGAGGAAGAGGAGGGCTTGGAGGTGGGAGCGCTGGTCACTGAGTGGGTCTGTGCAGCAAAGGAAAGAAGAGGAGCTTCAGCTGTGGGAGCAGAGCCTGGGCAGCAGCCTCCACCTTGCAGGGTGGAAGGAGCTCCTGGACAGAGCTGGACAAGGACTGGCCATCCAGCTCCTCTCTCCTTTGCCCCTCACATGTCCCCACTCTCCCCACAGCTGCAAATGCCCCATGCAAGCTTTGGGTCACCCCAAAATGCCCCAACCCTGCAGTGCCCACCAGCACAAGACACATCTGCTGCTCTTTCAAGCAAAATTCCTCCTGCATGGGAGGGCACCCCCATCCCCAGCCTGGGACCAAGAGGATGCCTGGCATGAACTGGCCTCTCCAATCCCCACAGCTATTTCATTCCTTCCTTTTTTTTCCCCTGCCTCTCCTATTTCTTCTGCTTTTTTTTTTTCTGTCTGGGGATTTTGTCGACACCAGCAAAGGAGGAAAAAAAAAAAAATTAATAACAGAGAAAAGCTACGTGCTGTGCTGGCAGATTGCTCAGGGCGCTTTGTCTGCTCTAATCCGATTGTGCTGGGGAGCTGCTGCTCGATGCTGCCCACAGCCCCCAGCTGGCTCCTGACCCCAGATGGGGGGACATATCACTTGGTCCCTGCGGTGGCTGGGAGGCCAAAGAGTGGCAGAAACATCCCTCCCCCTTCCCACATGCTGATGTTTCAATCTGAACGCTGGACTGGTGCTTGGCAAGGAAGAAGAAGAAAAAAAAACCACACAGAAGCGGGGGGAAAAAAAAAGAAGGAGGAAAAATCAATTGCTCTGAGCAGCTCTGGGGAATCCTGCAGGCAGGCGGGTGGAGAACGCCGCAGAGCTGTGCTCTGCCCAGCAGCACTCACCCTGCCCCGAGGGCACGGATCTGTCCCCGGGGTGGGGCTGCCAGTGGGCACAAACCCCGGCATTGCTATCCGGCTGTATATGGCCATTTCAGACCGGCCATGCAGAGAAATTCCCGGCCATGCTGCTGGCCCCACAACCCACCCCCAGCCCCGGGGCTCCTCACCGGGCTCTGCTCCTGGTGCTGGCCGGGCGCGGTGCTCCCGCTGGAGCCGACGGACGCGGGGCTCCCGGGCAGCTCCCGGCGGGATGGGCGGCCGGGGCTGCCGGGCTCCGAGGGTGGGTCCTGGGGAGAGAACAGCGCTGTGGGAAGCAGGAATCCCCCTGTGTAGGAGGGCAGGCTCCCTGGGGAGCCGCCAGCGCCCTCGGCCTGGATAAGGAGCATCCGCGCTGCGTTCTGCTCCCCTGAATGAGAAACGGCCTCGGTTTTTCTCTTTGGACCAAATGAGAGGTGACAGCAGGTTCAGAGCACACTGGTGGCCAGCGATGCTTTCACAAGGAGGGACGGGGATCAGCACACATGAGGAGCTGAGACAGGGCTGCCATTTCAGAAGCAAGGCCACCCCTCAGCTCTTGCACTCCTATTCAACCAGGTCTGTGACATTTTATCAGCACAATGAGCAGCTTCCATAAGCCTCATTTGCTGCAGAAATTCCTCCTGATCTTCCTTTCAGGGCTTGTATTTTCTTAGGAAGTGGCACAAAAAGACTTCATATCTTTCTCTCCCCTCTGTCTTCTAAGAAGGGAATAATCACATCCCCAAAAACATTTTCTCTACCAAGAACAGCGATGGCTGGGATCAAGTTCTGTCAGGTGTGCCTCAGTCAGGAAAGGCTGTACCAGAGGCATGTGGCAGTTCCATTGCAGAAGAATTCAGTGAGGTGAGTTAAAGCTGAGGCTGCTCAAGGGCCAGGCAGGGCAGGAAGGGCTCAAGGCCTGGGGCTGGCAGGGCCAGGGTGTGCCATGAGGTTCCTGCCACCTCCACCCACAGGAGCTGCCAGCAGCAAGCCCAGCTCCATGGAGCTCTCATCCCAGCTTATCAGCCTCCCCATATGGGATGCTGCAGCAGAGGGGCTGAAAGGGGATTGTGAAGCAGAGCCAAGCCTGTGGCTGGCAAAGCTGAGCCCTGGCTGGCACAGCCTTCCCAGAGCAGTGGGAGTGGAATCAGTCTTGGCTGGCACAACGCACTGGAGCAGGGCTGGCACGTGTCCTGGCTGGCCACTGCTGCCCAGCAGCAACGAGCTGCAGCCTAAAGAACCCCAAAGCTGAGGAACCAGAGTCCTAAACCCAACCACAGCTTGAGGAGGATGCCTTGCCAAGCTCCAGGGGCTTACCTCATCCACCACCAGGTTGTAGTCACTCTTGTCCCCATCGCTGTCCTGCAAGGGGGGAAAAATCCAGAAGGGCTCAGTCAGGACAGGAAGATGCTGGACCAGGCTCTGTGTTCTGCCCCAGGACCCCAGAGTGAGCCATTTTCTCCTGTACATCAGTTCTGGGCCCATTTTCTCCTGTACATCCCTCCCTGGAGCAACACCAGCCACGTCCTGCTGGCAGTGACCCAGCCTCAGGCTGAGGGCCCTCCCTGGGGCTCCTCATTTGCTTTGTTCTTGCTCCCAGGACAGCAACCCTGGGCAGCAGGGTGGGCACAGGGCTGCCCAGCCACCTCCCCAGCCCAGCCCAGCCCTGCCAGCCCCAGCCCTTGGGGCACTCACAGAATGCCCAGGCAGCTCCTTCTCCTCCCGCTTCCTCTTCAGCCCCGTGCGCTCCTCGTCCGGCAGGCTCTCGGCGGGGGAAGAAGAAACGCTCTGAGGCAGAGGGAGAAGAAGGTGTGAGAGCCACTGTGAGGGCAGGCAGCCACCCCTCAGCTCTCAGTGGGGCCAGGCCCTTCTCCATGACCACTTCCATCCTGCCAAAGCATCTCCCTGGCTGCTGGGAAGGACCCCAGAACCCCAAAACCCAAGTGAGGGAGATCCAGCCCTGCAGAGACAACGAGCCAGGGTGGAGCAGAAAATCCCCACTGGAGCAGTGTTTACTTCACCTCAACCCTGCCACGAGATTTTGGAAGCAGAATGGGGCTGAGCAGGAAGAACAGTCCTGCCCCAGGTGCTGCTGGTGTCACACATGCCCTGGCATCCCCACACTGGGGACAATGCAGCCAGAAGGTGACAGAGATGCCCCACGCCAGGGCTCCCTGCAGCTGATTGCTCCAGGGTGCCTGGGCAGTCATGGCATCACAGACACCTCCTCTCCTTCCTCCTCTCCTACAGATCAATGCCTGCAATTCCCAAACAGACATCATTAACCCTTCCTTCCCCTGTCTGCAGCCTGGATTCTGCAGAGCTACTGTGGAGCCTGGGAAAGGAGTCACTGCCCTGGCACTGGGGGGGATCCTAAAAGGGAGGGGGCAGCCAAGGACTGCAGAGGGGCTGAGAGCTCTGAGACCTGTTCAGAATGATTCCTAAACTGGAAACTCCTTGAAAAGGACAGAGCTGGTTATTTTGGGAGCAGCCCTTGATCTTTAGCTCCTTGCATCAGCAAAGACTGAATTGAGGTGGCCCAGAACCTTCAGTTACAAAACCCTGATGCAAACACAGCCCACCCAGGCCAGCAAGGCTCACCCAGCAGCCCCATCCCTTCCCAGGAGCCAGTGGCCAGCTTGGAGCACACTGGAGATGCCATCAGGGCCAGCTGAGGCCACGGGCCTGTCACAACTTACCCGGCTTGGGGTGTGCTCTGGATGCAGGCAGCAGCAGGGACAACATCCCAGGTCCATGTCAGAGCAGAGGGGAGGACAGGGAGAGGTTGTTAATGCCAAGCCTGTGCCCCTCACACCCAGGCAGGAAGGAGAGAGGGGCACAGCAGGGCAAACCAGGAAACAGCAGGACACAGGTTTAGAAAACAAACAAAAAGTCACAGCTGATTTCCCACTTTGCCCACCTGAAGTGTGCATTCTGTGCTGTCTAAAGGGAGGTCAGCACTTTGGTGCTCCTCAGGGAAGCAGGGAAACCTCCACCCACCTCCTTCAAGAGCTTATCCCATCTCTGGAATCCCTTCCCTAGACATTAAAACAGGTCCAAAGGCCCCAGGAGGGGAGAGCTGGCCAGCTGAGATCCCCTGAATCACACCCACCCCATTTCCTTTGGAAGCCATGCCTAAAAGCTCTGCTTGGAAACTCTCTGAGGCTTTTGGACACGCACAGCAAAGCAGATCCACTGCCCTGAGCCCAGGGAAAGAGTGCCAGGCATTTACTGCAAATCCAAGCACAGGGAACACATTTACTGCAAATCCAAGCACAGGGCTGTGGGCTGGGCTTCAGCAACCTTCCCTGGCTGAGTTTTGCTCCTAAAGATCCACCAGCATTTACAGAGAATGAGTCCAGGTCCCTGCTGGCAAAAAGAGGCAGGCAGGGATGGGAAGCTGAGGGATTCTTGTAGGCACTGCTCCAAGGCCTTGGTCTGGAGTGGGACCAGATGCCTGCCATCAGCCCTGTGCACCTCTGGCTCAGCTAGACTCACACCAGCTCTGCCTAACTATGGCAGAGCACTGAGGATTAACCCCAGACAGATGGAGCATTTCAACCTTTTTTTTTTTTTTTTTTAAATAAGGCATGGCCCTCACCATGGCCAGACACCCAGGCTGAGAGAAGTTCTGGCTGCCTGGGCTCTGAGGGTTAAGCAGGCTCAGCACAGCACAGCCTGCTTTTATTCTCTCTCTCTCTCTGGACTTTGTTTTCCTCCTTTGTGGAAGTTAAAGAAACACAGGCAGGATTTGAGCTGCAGACAGCTGTGTGCAGGGGGGCAGAGCTGCCACCGACAGCTTCCTGCTGCTCTTTTCACCACCCTGAAATCCTACAGGCCAAGCCAGACCCTGAGAACCTGCAGCAAACCCCACCCAGTGCCTGGCTTTGCTGCTGCTCTTGGGTCCTGACCCAAGTGCATTTCAGTCAGCACCTTCCCCAGGGGAGTCTGCAGGGAAACATCACTCCTGCTAAATCTGGCTGCCTGTTTGTAGCCCACAGAGCTGCCCAGAGCCTCTCTCCTCGTCCCAGCTTCCTCTCAGCACAACCACTCCATGCCTGTGCTCTGAAAAGGTGACTTGAGCTCAGAGCAGCTCCTCCTTTGTGCAACAGGCCACGAGCAGAGCTGGGCAGTTACTCATTTGGCCCAGGCCTGCCAGTAACATTCAGAGCACTGATTTAATGATGATTAAATATTGATGATGTTTGGAAGGCACTCACTGATCCTGACAGGAGGAGGCACCCATCTGGACTAGGAATTAGTGTAATTTACAGGGCACAGCACACGCAATGAGGCTCTGCTTTCTGAATTCCTTGCCCCAGGCTTGTGGCTGTCACAGTTTCTACCAGGGGCTTGCAACAGTATTTTCCTTAAAAGTCTCATCTTTAAGTATCAGATCTTGGTGTAAAAAGAGAGGATTTCTTTGTGGTGGGGATCTCCCGGCTGCCTCATGCACTGGAAACACCCAGGGGAGCAGGCAGAGCTGTGTGTGTGCACAAACACTTGCCCAGGGCCAAGGCTGCACACACAGCATCCCTGCAGAGCAGTCACAAACACAGCCAGCCTCCTGGGGCTGCAGGCATTCCATCCCATGAGCTGGATTTGCCATCCTGAGGACGCAGCATCCCAGGAGCCTCAGCAAAGAGGCAGAGCAGCATCCCTGCACACGCTGCCCAGCCTTTAAAGGGTTAACCCAGCTGTGCTTCTCCCCCTTACCTCTGTTCTCCCCATCCTGGGCCACTCTGTGCTCCTTGGTGGCCAGCTGAGCCTGAGCCAGCAGTGCCCCCGAGAGGGCCAGGAGCCCCGAGCTGGCCCCGCTCAGGCTGGGGGGCTGCATGCTGGAGGGGTGGGGTGCCAGCGGGAGGGGGGATGCGTGCTGGGAGAGCTGCTGAAGCTGCTGCTGCTGAAAGAGAAAGAGCAAATGGTCCTGGATGTGGAGGGGGCAGCCACAGCCATGGCCCTCCCCTCCCTTCCCCTCCCCTCCCCGCGGGCTGCGATGCGAAGCTCATGGGATGAGGCAGGGATGGGGATGGGGAGGGGGCAGCGGAGCTCTGGGGGCTGCACAGGCTGGGTCACAGCCCTGCCCCTTCCCCCGGGGCTGTCTGGGCTCAGCAGGCTCAGCACAGCCTCCTTTATTCTCTCTCTGGACTATGTTTTTCCTCCTATGCCCCTTCCACACGAGTCCCTCCCTGCTGCAGACACGACCCCAAGGCACGGCTGTGCCCTGCTGTGCTCAGGGGGTGTCCCACAGGGCACCCAACACCTTCAGGACACCACATCGGGTGTATTAAAATAGTAAAAATCCTTAAATAGTAAAAAATGGGTGTGTCAAACTGGTAAAAACCCTTATATAGTAAAATAATGGGTGTGTCAAAATAGTAAAAAAATGGGTGTATTAAAAGAGTAAAAATTTCCCCCATCCCTCTGGGTCCCAAACCCCCAGGCAGGGAAGAGTCTTTGCCCACAGCCAGGCAGTGCAACTCACCCCGACGATGCTGTTGAGCTCGCCCATGGTCACCTGCTTGGCCCGTTCCACCGCCTGCAGGACCTGCTGCTGGTGCTGGGGAGGAAGAGCACGGCGGTGGTCACACCCTGCTCCTGCCCCGAGGGAGCGCTTGGCTCCACATTGCCCCACCCTTCCCTGCACAGCCCCTTCTCCCACCCCCCCCAGGCATGGAGGTTTTCTTCCCCAAAACCTCCCGTGGTTCAGACTGGACTTTGATTTGTGCCTTCCCAAGAAGCCAGAGCGATGTGCTGCACACCCCCTGCCTCCTCCTTACCTCCTGTGTCAGGAAGGGAATAATCTGGGCACAAATGGCACTCAGCCTCTTGACAATCTCTGCCTGAAGGAGAAAGCAGGAATCAGCAGGTGTCACCGTGGGTGGAGGGCTCTGAGCCCCATCCTGTCCCCCTGCTGCAAACCCTCAGCCTCGGTGGAGGAGTGAAACTCTCCCCACCCACGGAAATTCTCCTGCTGCCTCTGCATCCCTGCTGGGATTTCCCGAGCTGCTGCCAAGGGAGGGCTCTGCCCAGGGCTGGCAGGCACATGGGAGGGACCCCACGCCTAAATCCCTGCCTGGCCCCAGCCCAAGGCAAGCTCCAAGCTGTCAGTCCTTCCAGCCCAGCTGGCTTAGCTCAGCCCAAACCCATCCCGGCTTTGCGGGCAGGGACGGAGGGGAGCCGAGCCACAGGCACTGGCAGAGGGCCCTCCCTGTGCCTTCCCTTCCCAAACATCCAATTCAAAGCCAGGCAGAGCAGGCAGGATGCAGAACTGCACAGATTCAGTCCTCTGGACAAGGCACCAGTAAATCCCTCAAGGCTCTCTGGTTGTGTTCTGCCCTGACCCAGAGCAGAACTCCACTCCCAGCCCCATCAAGCCCTGGGACAGCTCCCCCTGCTCCTTCAGAGGCACAAGGCACCCCCAGAGCTGCCTCTGCCCACGGGGGAATGCAGAAAACCCGGTGCATCCTCTGAGGAGAGGCTCTGTGGTTGCAGACAAACCCACAGCGTTCCCAGCAGGGCAAGCAGCACTTCTGAGGAAAGGGGCTTCGACTTCCAGCCCAGCCTCTCCAAGAGAAAACCCAGCACCATCTCCTGGGGAAAACTGCACATCCCCCTGCTGTAAATCCAGCCCGGGGCTGGCTGCTCTGAAGGGTTTTATCAGCTCAGGTTTCTGACGATCCCCGCCGGGTGTTGCAGAGGTCAAAGCAGGCTGGGAGCCAAGGGAGAACAAAGGGAACATTTACCTGCCCTGCCCCACAGCCAGCAGCACCCTGTGCTCACCTGCAGCTCCCAGCTGCTCTCCCAGCCACTGCCACCGTGCCCACAGAGCCAGAGACCCCCTCCTGCCCAGGCTCCCACTCCTAAATCACTTGGCCACCACCCCATGGGCAGAGTCCCCAGCCCCACCTGGCTTGGGCCACCCCTGGCTCCCAATTCCCACCGGATTTTGGGGAGTGTAAGGGCGGCAGGAATGTGCTCGTGGTCCCCACCACGCTCCCTGCTAACAAAAGGAGCAAACTCGGAGGGGCTGAGCCAGCTGGAGGGATATGGCAGTTGACTTGCCACTTTGTCAGGCATTGGTCCAAACTAATTTCCCTGGCAGAGAGCCCATGATGACTAGATTGATAAATCTGAAGAGGGAAAGCAAATTAAGGCTGGAACAAAAGGGGAACCAGGGAAGGGTGAAAACACTCCTCTGGCTTTGGGAAAGGAAAAGGGGATTAAGCAAAAAAGAAAAGAAAGACAATCCATTTGCCTCTGGGCTCTAGCTCCTGCTGTTTCCTCCACGTCCCTCCTTCAAGTGGGGCCCCAGGGAAGCACTGCAGGGAGGCACCAGGGCTCACAGCAGGGCTCTGAGTGCTTCTCTTTGGGATGGGGAACTCAATAACACATCCTGACAACTGCTGCATCCCTTTGCAAGCCAGTCCCTGCACAGAGCTGTGTCACTTAGAGCCATTAGAGCTACAGGGCTCAAGGGAGATCATTTTCCAACCAAGCCTCCAACCTCTTCCTCTTCCCCACCCTCCCCTGCTGCTGTCCCAGCCCCCCCTGCACTTACCTGCTTGTGCATTTCAATGTTCAGGCCGTAGGACATCTCGTAGTACTGAGAGGAAAAGCACAGCACAGCCTGGTTAGGAGCTGTCCAGAGCAACTGGCCCAGGACCAGCCTGGGGTTTGGCTGGCTCCAGCCCACGAGGAGTGCCTGGGACACTGCCAGGAGCCTGGGACAAGGCAGGGAGCAGGCACAGGCTGTTTACACCTGCAGTTTGTTTAAGCCAGGGGAAATCAGTCCTGCTTCCCCCCAGATCCTGTCCTGGCTCTTGGAACCCGCTCCAGGTTTCACCCTTCAGCAGCCACCAGTGACTCTGCCAGGGGTGCTCACCCCAATCCCCCACATCTGGGCAGAAAAGGGCACCAGAGGATCTGCTGTCCTCCAGCAAAGCCTGTTCCAAAGGCAGGAAAGCACTTCTGGAAATCCCTGTGAGCCTCCAGGATGTGGGGAGGGATCCCAGCTGATGGGTGAGAGGAACATGCCCTGCAATATCAACACCCAGCCTCACAGGCAGGGCTGTTTCCACCCCCGGGATGGGCTTTGCCCAAATTCACATCTTGGACAGTGTCACCAGCAGGCTCTGGCTGGTGCCCAGGTCCTGGGGCCTGTTAACCCTTCACTGGCAAGTGTGGAGGACTCCTGCCCTGCTCCTTCCACCCAAACCACGAGCCTTGGAGCATCAGTTCTTAAATATCCCCCCCTTGGGAGAGAGAGAGGGAGGAATTGGGAGCTCTCTTCCAAGGCCAGATAGAAAAAGGTTAAAAAAAAAAAAAAGACAAAACCTATGGCAGGATTCCCGGGCTCAAGCAGCACTGAGCACCAAGAGCCAGCGTTGCTGGAAATGGTGATTAACTCCTTCCTCCCTCACATCTCCCCAGCCCCAAGGTCAGCACTGGGCAGGGCAGTGGCTGAGAGGAGCCTCAGCAGCCAAATGGGTGTGAGGGCAGCAGCCCAGGGGGACAGCCCTTCAGGGGGGACAGCTCACCATGACATAATGCCTCTGCATCTCTGTCTTCTCGCTCACCAGCTTCTCACATTCCAGCTTCAGGCTGCAAAGGGGAGCCAGGGCTTCCATTCACGGACCGGCAGCTTCTGCCCCATCCCTGGGGCAACCTCAGCACATCTCCTGTGGGCTCCCGGGGCTGCAGGGGTGTCACACACCCTCCCCGGGGCACCTGCACCCACAGCTGTGCTGTGCACACACCTGTGGCACCCACCCAGGGCTCTGTGCCCTCCCTGCCCCTACACCCGGCTCAGCCGGAGGAATCGCGGCTGATCCTCCCCTTGGGACCCCTGCTCAACACCGGGCTCCCCAGCTGTCCCCCAGCCCAAACCCCCCTCCTATTCCTCCTTCCCCCGGCCCCTTCTGCAGGGACGAGGGCTCTGCCATCACCACCCACCCCTCCAGAGTCTGCTCCCAAATCTGATCCTCCCAGGATTCAAGGTTGGGTCCCACCAGCGGAGCAGCAGCTCTGCTGAGTGCCTGGCCCCAAAGCTGTTCCTGGCCAACTCTGATGGCTTCACTCCCTCCCTAAAGACCAGACGATTATGATTGTGCTCCTGAAGGAGCTCTCCACCTCCTCCTTCCCCACTTTCCCCGCTGCTCGAACCCTCCAGCCCCCGTTATCGCACCGCACTCAGCCCAGCCCGACCCCGGTCCCACGGCCCCGGTCCCACCTGTGGTACTGCGCCTGCAGGAACTGAAACTCCTCCTTGATGCGGTCGCAGATTTCCAGCACCGAGAACTTGAAGGGCTGCCCGGGCTGCAGCGGAGAGACAGCCCGGCTGGAGGCTGCGGCTCGGCCCCGCGGCCCGGCCCGGCCCCGCCACCCCCGCGGCACTTACCGGGTGCCGTCCCTGAGGGAACATCCTGAGCGCCCGGGCTCCCGGCCCGGCCCCGCCGCTCCCCGGGCGCTGCTGCCCGCTCCTCCCGCGGGGTCCGCCCCCGCCGGGGCCCGGGGGTGCCTGGGCTGGGCGGGGAGCCGGGGTCTGGCCGGGCGGCTCGGCCGGGGCGCGGGCGGCGCTCCCGGGGTCTCGGCTCGGCCCCGGCGGGGCCGGGGCGGGGCTGGGGCGGCCCCGGGGGGGGGAGCGGCCACCCGGCCCCGCGCGCCCCGGCCTCTCGCGCCCGCTTAAGGAGGCGCGTTCCCGCGGGGCTCGGGACACCGGAGCTCCCGCGCCCGCCGTGGCCTCGGGCGAGCGCGGCGATGCCGGAGACCGAGAGGACCCCAGGGAAGGCGCCGGCTCCGGAGCCGCCGCTGCTATCCCGAAAGGAGACGCTCGGGAGGCGCTCGCCCGCACGGCGGCCCCGGCCCGGGGCTCACCGGGCGCTTCCTCCGCCCCCGGCCCCGCCACGCGCGCGGCCCCCAGCGCGGTGCGGAGCTTCCCCCGTCCCCGGGGCAGCCCGGTCTCCGGGGAGCGACGCCGGGCGCTGCCACCGCCCCTGACGCTGCGGGCGGACGCGGCACCGGCCGCTGGCGGGGCAGCGCCCGGGGGTGGACATCACAAACGAGGGCAGCAGGACGGTGCCCGCCGGGCCGGGGACCCTAGGGGCAGCGGGCTCCGGTGCACAGTGGGGCCGGGGTCCCTCGGGACCAGCCCTCAGTGTGCCCGGGGCAGCCCCACCGGGAGGGGCGGGCACGGCGGGACTGCCCCATCCCGTCCCCTCCGCCCGCTCCACCTTAACCGGCCCCGCAGCCCGCAGCGGCGGCGCTCGCACCGGCCATTGGCTGCCGCGGCGGGAGAGCCAGCCAATCGCCCCGCGCGGTTCCCACATGGGCTCGTGACGCCAGAGAGCGGGACGACCAATGAGAGATGAACGAGCGGCCAGAGCACCCAAGGAGGCGCCGCGGGGCACGCTGGGAGTTGTAGTCAGCCATTGGCTACGCCCTCACGGCGGCGGCGCCCCGGACCGGTCCGTGCGGTCCCTGCCGCCGCCGCGGGCCTGGGGAGCGGCCCAGCCCGGCTCTGCCGCGGGGTCCGGCCCAGCACCGGGAACAGGCGGGGCTCCCGCCGCGGCCGGCACGGGCAGGCAGACTGCGCGGCCCACGAGGCCTTGCGGCTGCCGCCAGCTGCCACTCAAAGTAACGTGGGGCGGCTGAGGCGGGCGGGCCGGGCGGGCGCGGAGCCGGCGGGCTCGGGCTCTGCGGGGCTGCTCCGCCCGGGCAACCACCGAGACCCCTCCCGCCGCGGCCGCCGTGAAGTCACCGCGCTCGGGGCCGGTAAAAGCGAGTGAGGAGCAACCTTTAAATATTGCAGGACCCAGCTGTACCTGGGCGCTGCGCAGGCAGGCACGAGGTTAAATATTTAATGCCTCACATTTCATCCTGATATTTTATTCATTGTGTTATTTACGTGCTGCATGCTGGCAGCGGCCGGGGCAGGGACGAGGTGCTGGGCACTGGAGGCTCTCCCTCTTCTTGCCCCCATGGCATCCATCCCTCCATCCATCCATCCATCCATCCATCCATCCATCCATCCATCCATCCATCCATCCATCCATCCATCCATCTGTCCATCCATCCATCCATCCCTCCATCCCTCCATCCCTCCATCCATCCCCTGGTGTCCCTTCTGTGCAGGCACATAGATGTTTTCTGTGTGTACATCATATATCTATATCTGCATATTTTAATCCAAATGTAAAGTTTTGAAGGGTTTTTTTTCCCTCTCTCTCTCTGTTGCCTTATTGGGAGAGTTGAGATTTTTTTTAAGGAAAGTGTGTTTTCAAAGGCTGGAAACATTTCAGATCGTGTTTCAAGGGAAGGATAGACTGGAGAGAGATGTTTTGCAGCATTTTTCAAAACTCCTTTCTGAAAATTGCCGGTTTTCCTTCGGCAATCTCTGCGCCCCTGCCTCAGGAGAGTGACACAGGTAAACCTGGTGGAGTGACGGGTGTCACACGTGTCTTGATCAGCCTCCAGCAGTGATTGACATGAGCCCTGGAGCAGCACAGCCTGTAACCCAGAGATTAAATTGTGTTTGGATGGGAAAAAGCAGCGGCAGTTAACCCTTGGCACGCCCAGCAGCGAGAGGAGATGGTCCTGCTGCTGTCCCAGGCGTGGGGGCCGTGCTGGGCAGTGGCCACAGCCCAGAGCTGGCTGTCACCACTGCAGGATGCTCAGCCACCCCCTGCAGCAGCCACAGCTCGTGCCTGGTGGTGGCAGGGCCTGCAGGAGCCCCAAGGGATGAAGGTGTTTGAAATCCATGCTGGGATCAAGAGGGAAATGCTCTGAACAGCAGCAGAGAAATCAAACTGACACAGCCTTTGGGTCGCCCAGGAGCTCCATCTGAAGCTGGATCCCAACAAGAGAGGTTGCTGCTGCTGCTGCTGGGGTTTCCCCAGGGATTTTGCCTTTCAGCTCCCCCCTGAATGCCAGCCTGGCACAGGGGAGCACAGGGCAGCTGTGGATGCTCTCCTCGTTTTGCAGAGACACCAGGGTGGCTGTGGCTCGCCAAACCATCCCATTTTCAGCTTGCCTGCTTGAATGAGGAGCATGAACTCAGCAGAGAGAGAGTGTTTCCTGGCACCCTCAGACAATGGGAATCTCCCAGGGCAGCTGGCACAGGCAGGGACCTCATCCTGGCTGGAGCCAGTCCTGGAATGAGCATGAGATGGGAAGGGGAGCTGAGGAAAGGATCTGGCAGCAAACCAGCGAGATCTAAGCCAAAGCTGCGCTGAAACCAAGGTTCTGCTGTTCCCTGAGCTCCACTTCCAGGACCAAACTGCAGCTCCTGATCCCCAAACCCCCGGTGGCCACTCTCCAAAGCCACATGTCCCTGAGCCATTGGGGACAGGTGTCCCCTCCAGGTGTCCCTGGTTCCAGGGGCTACAGAGGAGTGGGAGCCCTCAGAGCAGCCCAGCTCTGCTCTCTGCCTTCCATCCCTGTGCTGGCTCCTGTTTGCACTTACCAGCTCTGAGTGGTTTTTAATTATTGATGCCTCCTTTAGCTTTTATCTGGTGCTGCTGCAGCCAGGAAGAGCTCGGCATTCCTGCATTAGCAGGAGCTGGGAAGGAAGCCCTGCTCCTCCAGCATTCCCCTGCCATTGTTTCAGGCAGAGCTGAAAATGAGGAGGGTGGGAGCCACAGGGGAATGTGCCAGAACCTCCCACTGGGGGTTCTGTCCTGCAGGAAGGACCCTAAGAGGTGAAAACCACTGAAAAACTGCCAGCTGCTCTGCATGCAGGGGGAAGGAGGCTGGGTTTGAGCCTCCAGTGCCAGGCAGGTGGAAGGGAGGATGTCACAGACATATTTTATGAAAAATCCTTTTGCTAGGACCTTTTCTCTTGAGAAGCTGAGAAGTTTCAGCTTCTCCACGTTTTGCTGCTTTGGAATGTGATTTAGAGAATTGTTTACCCAGCATGTGAAATTGTTTTTACTTGATGACCAATGACAGCCACCTGTGTCGAGGTTCTGAGTGGTCACAAGCTTTTATTATCATTCTTTTCTCTTCTTTTTAAGTCTTGTAATGAAATCTTTTCTTCTATTCTTTAGTATAGTTTTAGTATATAATTTTCTTTTAATATAATATATATCATAAAATAATAAATCAGCCTGCTGAAACATGGAGTCAAGATTTTCATCTCTTCCCTCGTCCTGAGACCCCTGCAAACACCACCACAGTGTGCCTGCAGTTTTGTCAAACCCCTGGCAGCTGTGAGCAGGAATCCACACCAAGCCTGGGTTAATGCTGAGCTGCTGGGTGCCCAGGACAGGGGGCACTGCCAGGTGGGGTCCTGCTCCTGCCCTCTGTGCCCACACAGCCTCTGTGGGCAGCAGGGGCTCCCACTGCATCTCTCTCTGCCCAATTTTTAGGAGTCAGGGCTCTGCTGAGTTTTCCCAAGGATCCTGGGGGAGAGCTGGTTCTCAGACCATCAACCCTGCCCCATCCCTGCCCCACTCTGGCACCAGGAGCTCTGGAACACGAGGAGAAAGGGCTCAAATCACCCCTGAGCAGCTTTGGGGGCCCCTTGTCAGCTGTGTCCTTGCACGTGCTGAGCTGTTCTGCAGGGCCTGAGAGGGGCTCCTGCCCTCTGAGAGGTTACACAGCCTGTTTGGAAGGAGAGAAGCTGTTTCCTCAAGTCTGCAGCTACTGAGAGAGTCACGAGGGAGATGTTTTTAACCCTTTTCTTTGCTGTTGGTGTGGGTTAGATTTGCAGTTCGTTGTGCAGTTAAGATTTGAGCCCAAATCTGGGAAGGTTCCCTATGGAATGACTCCCTTTGGACACAGAGGCAGGCTGGAAGCACAGGGGACACCCCTGCTCCTCAGCAGGATGGGATATCAGGGTGCCCCCAGCCTGCAGGGAATGCTTTGGGAATGGAACACCACGGGAAGCAGGAGTGGAGCACAAGGCTCAGCTCAGCAGGTGCAGGGGGTTTGGAGAGCCCAGAAGTTTTCTCTGTACTTGAACAGAGGGTTAGTGCTCCAGAGGGAGCAGGGAGCTCCCCAGAGCCCAGTGCAGAGCAGCTCCCAGCCCCAGTGCCCCGTGGTTTGTCCAATTCCCTTGCTCAGTGAACAGAGGCTTCTGATCAGCTCCAACAACAGCGACCTCTGCTCCTGAAAGCAGCCCTGAGCAATTCCTCCTAAATCCTCCTCCCTTGCAAATCCACCAGGAGTAACATCCCCAGGCTCAGTCCAAGCCAGGGACCTGGAGTGGAAGCCCTGGGGAAGCTCCCTGTGGGTTCTGGGGCACTGCCAGGGCAGGGATGGTTTTAGAGCTGCCCCTTGCAGCAGCCCAGGCTGGAGCTGTGCTGCCCTTTCACACCAGGAGCCTGCTGGGCTGGATTGTTCTTTTCTGATTTAGCTGGGGTAACTGAGAGGTGCTTTAAAAACTTTTATTTTATTTTATTTTCAGTCTTATTTGAAGGGTGAGACAATACAGGTGTTACAATTCACACCATCACAAGCAGAAGCTATTTCCTAATTACTATACACTATAAGCATTTTTTTGCCTTTCTGTGTTTTGACTTCTGTCAAGTTTTACAAATATTCTACAGATCTATTTCCCACACTGCTGGGTGCCAGCAGAGACCTCAGAGTAGCTGTAGGACCCTGGGGTGGGATGGGCAGAATTCCAGCAGCTCCCAGGCAGTGCCAGGGCACTGGGCTCAGGGCAGCCCCCTGTGCTCTCCCCACTCAGGATCTGCCCCAGGGAGCAGCAGGTGCTCATTTTGGGAGGGGACAGGGCAGAGACTCCCCTGGAGGGCCTGAGAACTCAGTGCCACCACCACAGCTGTGTTCCTGCACGGTCCCTGGCTCCTGCCAGCCTCCTCTGGGCACCCTGCCCCAGGTGTGCCCAGCCCAGATGGGGCTGACCAGGCAGGGAACAGCAGCACTGCCAAGCCCTGGTGCTGCCCACAGGCTCTGTAACCCACCAGCCCCTCCACACCTCAGCGCTGGCTGCACCAGGACTCCCCCAGCACAGCTTCCTCCCCAGAGGAAGGAAATTTTCCCACTCCAACTGGCCTAAGAGATAGCGAGGGGAAGATGTTATCGGGGTGGAGCAGGCTCTGAAGCCAGAGGACAGCTCTAATTATCGAGAGCCAATTCCATTACAGCAATCTCAGCCCCAGGGCACCGCGGGCCGGATTTTCCAGAGGGGCCTGAGAGCCACAGAAGAAGCTTATCCTCTGTGCCCAGAGGAAAAATGAATTATGCACACCAGAGCAGACCTGTGGCAGCCCGCAGGGACCTCCACATGTGTTACCAAAGCAGCACAGAGCTGATAGACCTCGGGGGCACTTCGATCCTTGCTTTTCTTCTGGGGAGAATCCCGCTCTCTTTTCACCACCCACCACTTTTCACCTTGAGCTCGTTTGTTCTGGCTTTGCCCAGGCATCCTCCTGGCCCTGGTTCCGGCAGATTGCAGCTGTGGCACAGCCCTCACCTCTGCAGGGGTGTCCCAGAGCCACAAAGGCCACAGGGACAGCTGCACTCCACCAGCCCCTACAAGGGAAACCAGAGGCAGATGTGTCAGAAACCTCCAGGGAGGGAGAGCAGGAAAGGAATCCAACAGGAAAGGAAGAATCTGGGATAGGCTAGCACCTGAAGGAAGGAGAGCTGCACCTCCAGACACTTCCCACACCAGGAAAACTCAGTTCTCCCCAGCTGAGTCCCCCATCTGAAGGGACAGGAGACACAGGGAACTATTTTAAAATCATCCCAAAGGCAACAAGAAAGTGGCAGCAAGTCACGGTTTTAACCAACCTTCTTATTTCTTTATTTGAAAGGCACAGCTTGTACGTCCTTGATACAGCATTTTCAGTTCCTCTTATTATAGGTCAAGTGATTAAACACAAAAAGCAAAACAAGATCTTTCTAAAGAACTATATACAAACACCAGATTATTATTTATTTTTTTTTCCATTTTTGTTTTTTAAGAAGACACGCTAGCGCACGGAGATAAGAACAGAGAAAGCTGCTGTATCCTCTACACAGGGCAGGGGCACGGGGAGGGGGAGGCTGGGGAAGGCTCTTGGTCTGCCTGCCCCCTCTGCCCAGCCACCTGGGCCCCCTCCAGCCCAGGGTGAAGCCCCTGGCAGCCAGAGCTGGTTGAGAACAGGTACATGCAGAACAGCAAGGCTGTTATTAGGCCTGGTATTAGTGCAGGAGGGGCGTGGGGGACACGGGGCCAGGGTGATGCGACAAGACCAAGAGCACCTGGGGAAGGGAGGAGATTGTTCTGGGCCAGGGATCCTAGCAGGGAGTTGTGCAGAACCGTTAGGATCAAGGGGCAATCTTTAAATACCGAGGGGGGAGCAGCAGGTGGAGGGAGGGGCCACATGGCACCGAGGAGCTGGGACAGCCAGGGGGCAAAGTGGCCCCAGAGCAGGCAGAGTCTGCTCTGTGAGTGGGAGGAGGGACAGGGAAGGCAGGCTGGGCACAGGGAGAGCACGATTGGCCACACGGGTAACGCTATGGCGCTTGCATTGCTGTGCAGCAGCCGGGGACGGCGCTGGGGACACCCCCAGGCCCTGCCACCCGCCCGTGGGGACAGGCCTGGCAAGCTGCCACCCAGCACAGGTCACCACGGCCCTGCTGCACAGCAATTAGAGAGAGATACTGCATTTTGCACTAACCCGCCCCCTCCCTCCCTCCCTCCCCCAGCCAGCCCCCTTCCCCCGGCCCCCCGGTCGCTCTAATCCGATTTCTCGCCGTCATCATCTTGGTGGGCATCCCCATCGTGGCCGTTCTTGTCCTCCTTGGAGAGGTGAGCCTGCGAGCCCAGGGCCGAGAGCGACAGGAGCCCGGTGCCGGCGCTGACGGCGGGGAGAGAGGGGGGCTGGAGCCCCACGGGGAGCGGAGTCAGGGGCAGAGCGAGGGCTTGGAGCTGGGACAGCTGGTGAGCTTGAAGCTGCTGCTGTAGGGAATGATGGACAGACACACAGACAGAACGGGGTATTGTCATTTTGAGTGCACTTGGAGCGTGCCAGCAATCGAGGTTAAAGCAGGGGTTTAAACAAGCTTGAACCTCTTTTTCCACCCAACCCTGAGGTTCTCGAGTCTTGCTGCTGTGACAACCTCAAGAGAAGACTCAACACTGTGTCCCCAGCAGGGCACACAGCCCTACCCCACAGGACATCTGGCCTCAGGCTTTGGCATGTCCCAAGGCTGCAGTTAAAGCCCTCAATCACAATTTTGACCAAGAGCAGATGGTGTTTTCATGCTGAGTGCCTGCTCTGGTTCCTGCTCAAACCCAGAGCTCCTCTCCTGGCACCCTGCTGGGGCAGAGCAGGGATCCCTGCAAACACCACAGCCAGCCTGGGTGCAACCAGCCCTGTGCCAGCACAGCCAGCCCAGCCTTGCAGCCTCGTCCCACTGCAGCAGAGCAGGGGTGCCCTGATGTCCCCAGGTGAAGAATCCACACCCCAGAGGCCGGGATTCCCTCCCCTCCCAGCCCAACCCAAACATCACGTACACGGATGATGGAGTTCAGTTCTGGCGCCGTGACCTGCTTAGCTCGTTCAATGGCTCCCAAGACTTGCTGCTGATGCTGGCATGGAGAAAACAGAGGGATTTGGGGTCACTTGGAGTGCCACAGGGAAGCAGGACAGGGACCCAGTCCATACAGTCAGGCTGGTTACACCTGCACACGCTTCACCCCAGACAAGGGCTCCCACCCAGGCCTAGGGCAGCAAGGAGCAGGGAAGGAAGCACCTCTGTCTCATCCCCTTCCTCACCACAGGGTCAAACAGGTCCCTTCTTATTCCCATACTTGTCCTGTTCTCCACACACCCAGACATCCTTAGCCAGAAGGCTCCAAGGTGGGCAGTGTCTCATCCTGCCACCCTTCACCTACACAGACCCTCTAACAAACAAAACAAGCCCTAAAAATCAGAAGCTCTTGGGAAGCTGCTTGGGACATATCCTGGATACCAACTGCAGTAGCAGCTGGGTGTTCCAAACACAGGCAGAAAAAATGGATGGATCATATACTTAAAAAAAAAAATGAAGGAGAACTGTGCTTGCTCCTTGCAGAGCATGAAGTCTTTGAAACGCCAGGACTGTCCACTGCACTTCAGCAAGGGGATTTTTCTTTTCATTTTGGCAGCAGGACAGGGTTAAGGATTGCATTAAGATGCTAAAGATTTAGCTGGGGCTTAGTTATTAGGCAACCCTGATCTGATCAGCAAGCGACTTTGTCTGTCCTAAGAACAGGTGGGTGGGAAAAACATAACCCGTGCCCCAAGCCCAGCACAGACCCCAAGGGAGAAGCCTCCAACCCCCAAAGGGCCAGGAGAGCTGCTCAGGGCTCAGCCTCCATGGGGAGACAGAAAATACAGCTCTAGAAGTGCTTAATCCTCCCCTCGCCTCAGACAGCGGCTCCCAAGCACCCCCTCCCCCAATTAATTTCTCAGGGGAGTGGGAGGAGCCCATCAGCTGCATTAATTAATGAGGCAGAGGAACCAGATCTCAAAGAGGATGAGAGGAGGTATCCTCCATATGGAGGTATTTTTTTAAGTGTCCTTCTCCCCCAATTACCACCCAAAGCTGCCACTGCTGACGTGGCTGATGGCTCAGGAGAGAGCAGGAGCAGCTTTGTCCCCAGCTGCCACAAAAGGGATGGAAGGGTACTGGAGCTCTGGATACTGAGAATTTTAGACTTTCTGTGCTGACAGACTCTGACTCCCAAGAGAGCACTGCATTTAACCTGAGGCTGTGGAGAAACCTTCCAAAATTGATTGATAACACTGGGATTATGAGTGTGTAGTTTGATTAGAAGTCTGCAATATCACAGGGTAGGAAACTTAGAATTTAGAATTTTAGAATATAGTAATATATAGAGAGCAAGACAGAAGTTTTAGGGTGGACCAACAGAGGGGCACATTATTCCACCACACAGTGCTCCAGGAGCCAACACTGCCCTGAAGGGCTGGGCTGAGAGCAAGCAAGGGTCTGCCAGCCCAGGGCTGGGCAGCTGCCTGTGCTGCAGAGGGACAGCAGCCTCCATGCCAACAGACCCTCCAAGCTGGGGGACTCACCTCTTGTGAAAGGTAGGGCAGAACCTGTGCACAAATCCCATTTAGCCTCTTGACAATTTCAGCCTAAAAGGTGGGAGAAATAGAGAGGAAAAGTCAGGCAGCTCAGGACTGGGCAGCCACAGCATCAGCTGCCCCACCTTCCCTCTCCTGGGCAGGCCTGAGTGTCCAAATGGCTGTGACAAAACCCACCCTCCTGGCAGCATCCTGGTGCCATGGGCATCCCCTTGCCCCCCCCGAGGCTCCTCCCTGCATGGTTAAAAGAAGGGATGCTGCTGACTGCAAAGAGCAAAGTTTCATTATTCCTCTTCCTCTCCAGGTCCCCAACATTTATTTAATAAATTGGGAACAACCAGAGAGCAAAGTTCCTGCAGAGCCAGGTGAGGATGTGCTGAATTACATTTGCCATGTGGACACAGACAGACTCGTGGCTGTTCAGCCCTCTCAGGCTCCCCCTCCCCAGTTGTGCTGCTGGGGGAGACCAGAGGGGCTGGGCAGCCTCCCCAGACCCTCACAGCAGCCATGGCACCTTCTGGGGTGTTAAATGCTTTTCTCCTGGAAAATAGTGAAGCTTCCAGTCCTTTGCAAATCACTTTCTAAAGGACTCAAAATACAGAGCCAAAGGGTACAGGTACACACCAAAACCAGCTGAGGGGACCCCAACAGCACCACAGGGAAGCAGATCAGGCTGGGAGACAGTCGTGGGACAGCAGTGAGGATTTGTGGCTCAGATTCTTTGACAAGATCCAGGTTTTCCCAGGGAAGCCAGCCTCATGGGCTTAGCAACAAGGGCAATGGGATCAGAAGCACCAAGTGCCTTTGTGAGGAACAGAACTGTGCTAAGAGGCTTAAACTGAGCCACGACTTTGTGACTGGAGCTGAAGCCAGATAGAGACAGGCTCAGAGGAGGCTCATGTTGTTAACACCACAGGTAATTAGTCACTGGGGATAATTAACAACTTAACCGCCACTGAGGGTAATGAGCAAACTTATCCAGGCTGCCACAGAGTCTCCAAGCTGCAGCTCCAGACCCTTCCTGGTGCTCAAATACCTGCTCAGGCCCTGGGGAGAACCACAGGGTGCTCAGAGCCCAGGGTGGGAGCCCACAGGCCAGCACTGTGATGCTGAGAGGTGGGGGGGCCCTGCATTCCAAAGGCAGCTCTGACATTTTACATTGATGGCTGATGGCATTTCTAGTTCCTGAAAGGCAACTGAAGTGACAGAGGGAAACTCAGAGCAGACAGCCCACCTTCCCTAGGAATTGCAGCACTTGGAGATGCTTTTTCCCCTACCTGTTTGTGCATTTCAATATTCAGCCCATAGGACATCTCATAGTACTGTGGAGCAGGAGAGAAGAGAACAAAACAAATTTTAAGTGCTGGGAACCACCACTGCATTCCTGGCAGGGTTTTCTACAAAGGCTGGGCAAAGCAGGAGAGCAGAGGCAAGCCCCAGGAAACAGAAGCAGCAGGAGGCAAGCACAGAGACCCCTCCAGGTGCTCCCTGCCCATCCTGCTCCAGACTGGAGTCTTGCCCTCACAGACACTTTTCCACAGTCTGCACCGAGGTGAGAGTGAGTGATGCTGTGTCAAACCTGGAAAAAGGCTCAGGGCTCCAGCCAGGAGAGAGGCAGCCTGGCTCTGTGAGCTCTGCCTGGCCAGCATCCTAAAGCCCACATGACTCCTTCAGCAGCAAATGGGAGAGATCACAACTGGACTTCATCTAGCAAGTTACACATCCAGCTGCACACAGCTCCAGCTGTTTGGGAAGGAGTTATGTGGAAACCTCCCCCCTCCACACACAAAAACAATCCACCCAGAAAACCCCTGCACAGCAGCAACAGGCAGCTACAGACAATTTATTGGCAGAAGCAGCTTATTCCTGACCCCTGGAAGAAGCTGCTATAAGGCTGATGTTTTGAGAGTTTAGAAACCTCCTCCTGCAGCCTGCAGGCTGCAATCCTGATTCTTCCAAAGGGAAAAGAACAATCCACATCTGTGCTCATTTAGCTGAAGATCACTGGCACCTTGGTACGGGCGCCACAAGGCGACGAAGCGCCCGGCTTGGTATCAGGATGATCTCAGCCTGCTGCGGGCTCTCGAGGCTTCTTTGCATTCTGAAGACCGAGCAGGAAGCAGGAGCCCGTCCCCCAAGCTGCCAATTGTGACTTATTCAAAAATCAGAGCAGCTGTAGCAGCTTTGCACATTGACAGGAGCCCTCCTGTTGGCTCCCCGCGCTGGGGAGCGGCGGCAGCGAGGCAGGAGCTGCTGCAGAGCCTCCAGCGTTGCACCATGAGCAACAGCCCTTCCCTCTGCTGCTGACAGCAACCTGAATCAATTCTGGTGACTGCCAGCATTAAGGGGAAAAAAAAAATAATAAAAAAAAATGTATCTTGGCCACTGCTGGAGATGAGGGTTTCCATGCAGACTGCACAGGAAGCAATTGTTTACCGGTGAGAACGGGGCAGCCTTCCCCATGAACACACCAGGAAAGCTGTGACCTCTTCTCCTTGTCCCCAGCCCCAAGCACACCTTGCTCCCCACAGCCTCAGAGTCTGGCCACGAGGGCAGTAGAGAAAGATGAAGGGGCCAGCTAGCTCCCTTATTTCTGTTTTTTTAAGTCTTAACTCTGCTCTGAAGAGCTGCTCTATTAATTTCTACATCTTATCTCTTCTTTCCAGGGCAGGTGCAGCAGCTGGCAAGCAGGAACCAGCTCATCTTCATGGACAGTATTGCAGCCTCCCATTAACTCCATGATAGGAAAGGGAGAGACCACAGCCCTGCCTGGCTGTGCTACAAGGGCTCCAGAGGCATTACCTGGCAGGCAAACCCTCACCCTGCTCACCAGAACACGGCTGTTTCCTTGGAAAGCCACAGCCAAGCCTGCTGCCCACATGTGGCACCATTTCTCCTGCCTTTACCAAGCACTGCCCTGGGGCTTGCACACCCTGTGTGGGACACACGTGCCAGCACTCAGCACCACGGCTCAGCAAGGCTGTGGGGTCACCACAAGGTGCACAGGGTTTAGCCCTGGCACAGAAGCTGATTTCTGCTTCTAGCTCACACCTGGCTTGTGGGATTTCCCAGTTTCATGACTCCCCAGAGCACTGCTTTGTCTCTCACTGGCCATGACCTTCCCAGCATCCCCAAACACCTGCACACCAGCACCTTGCATCACCTCCTCAGGTGTGTAAGACCTGTCACTTCCTTTGAGCCAAGCATCCCTCAAGCAATCCCCAACCATGCCCCGTTTTCTCCATCAAAAAAACTCCCTCCCACCGTGCATTTTAACAACCCCCTGCATGCAGCCAACACAAAACAGCCCCATTTTCAGAAAAGAGCCAATTCCAGCCCTGCTGAGAGCCCTGGAGCTCTGGCAGAGCCCAGGCACAGGCACCTGCTGGTGTTGCCACCCACACACTCTGCTCTGGGCTGCTGGGCCGCTCCTTACCATGACGTAGTGACGCTGCATCTCCGATTTCTCGCTGGCTAGTTTGTCACATTCCAACTTCAAGCTGAAAAGCCAGAAAACAGTAAGAAAAACCACAAACAGGAGGTGAGAGAGTTGATGGCCACAGAGCAGCTGCTTCCTGCACGGCCTCATCCCGGCCAGGCTGGATTCTTGGACATCGCTATCTGGATTTCAAAGGGGGGGCCAGAGCAGAGCCCAGACAGGCTGTGCTGGCACAGTGGTGACCACACAGAGCCTGCTCCCACTTTCTCAGCTGGAGCCCTCCCCAGCACACATTCAGGAAAAGGACACAAGGCTATCCACCAGCAGAGCACTGACCTCCCTCCAGGCAAATCCACTCCACAGGAAGCAGAATGCTGGGGAGAAGCAGAGTTGGCTGCCCAGGGAGGGGTTTGCCTTTCCTCAACAGATCGCTGGCAGCTGGGGACAGATTCTGGCACAGAACCTGTCTGCAGCACTCAAGAGATGTTCCAATACAACATCAAAACCAAAGCCAGACCCACTTCTGGATGGGGGCGGGGGGGAGGCCCAAGTGCAGCACATCCCTCCAGAAGCAAGGATTTTTTTCCTCTCTCCTAGATTCTTCACACCCTTCAGAGAAAGTGCCGCTGCTCCCAGTGTTTTATGAGACTCCAACTCACCAGCCGAGCAACTGCAGCCAGCATGTGCTGTGGTTTTATGTTTCAAACAAGAAACAGCTTCACCTACACAAAACCTGCTCCTTCTTGAGCAGATTAAGTCCAAGGGGGTGGAGCGGCATGGGGGGAAAGCTTCCCCTTCAGCAGGAACCCCTACTCCCCTGCTGGCACTGCCAAGGCACAGAGACACCAGGAAATGGCCACTTCCCAGCAGTTTTTCTGCCTGCTCCTGCCAAAACGACACCACCACAAACTCGCAGGCAGAGCCCGGGCTGGGGGACATTGCAGCCACATGGATGGCACCAATGCACACACCAAAACCAGTGCCAGGCCGTGGCAGGGGACATCACCCAGACAATTTAAACCAAAGGGCTTCATGTTTATGTCAGACACACACACAGGCAAAGCAACAGATTGTCTCAAGCCAGCTTTTGGGTCAGCAGCACTATTTCCACACACATTCACAGAAAAGTGGATGCTTTTGGATTTAAGTGCTCCCTGCAGCATTTGCAGTCCAGGAATGGCAGCCAGCGAGAAAAACTGAGGAAAACTCCCAGCAAGAGGCAGGAGGCCTGGCAAGTGTCTGCGCAGTCCTGGCTGAGCAGCACTTGGAGGAAAGACCTTGGCTGGAGAAGGGAATGGGCGTTCTCCTCGCTGGGCTCCCATGTGGACACCACCAACGCCGTGCCCGAGCTGCTCCTCCAGCCAAAGGTGCCCCGGGCTACGCCACCGGCTCCCCTTCCCCAAATTCTCATCCGGTCCCCGGAGCGAAGCGACGAGCGGAAGAACCGGAGCGATTCCCGTGCACCGGGACGGACGCGGGGGCAGCACGTACCTGTGGTACTGGGCCTGCAGCAGCTGGAACTCGTCCTTGATGCGGTCGCACGAGTCGGAGGTCGTGAACTTCAGCTGCTGAGGCAGGTGAGAGGAGCCCTTGAACAACAGGAGACAGCGCTGGGGCCGGAGCCGGCGGCGGCCGGGCCCCCCCGCCGCGAGCCCGCCCCGCTCTCGCCGCACCGGGGGCCGAGCCCCCGCCGGGGGGCAGCGCCCGTGCCCGGGACGCGCCCAAGGTCACCCGTGGGGCCCCTTCCCCGGCTGCCGCCGCCCCTCGGCACCGGCGGCGGGAGGCGCTCGATCCCCCGGAGCCCGCGGGACCGAGGGAGGCCGGGCAGCCCCCGGGCAGCCCCCGCGCCGTCCCGCGGCCCCGCCGGCGCCCGGCCCCGCCCCGCGGCCGCTCCGGCCCCGGGCCGCGCCGTACCGAGTGCCGGCTTTGTGGAAACATCATGTCAGGTTGCGGCTCGGTCCCCGCACGGAGCGGCCCGGTGCCGCCCGCCGCCCCCGCCGCGGCTCCCCGCGCCGCCGCCGCCTTTGTCCGCGCCGGGTCCGGCCGCCCCGGCCCCGCGGCCGCCCCGCCCCGGCCGCGCCGCTCGCCCCGCGCCGCTCCCGCCGCCGGCGCCTATTGTCTAATGGCGGCTGCGGCTCCGGCTCCGTCCTGCGGCTGCTCGGCACCACCTGCCGCCGCCGCCGCCTCCCCGGCCCGGGCGGGCCCACGGCCGCGCCCGCCCCCGCCGGTCCCCGCCCCCGCCGCGCGGCGCCGCCGGCCGTGGGCACCGGGCCGGGCCGCGCTCCGAGCCCCGCTCCGGGCCCTCCGTGCGGCGGGGGATGCGGCCCCGCGCTCCGCACGGGCCTCGCCCCGCCGGGCTCTCCTCCCGGTGCCGCGGCCCGTCGGGTGTCCCTGCCCGTGCCCCCGGCCCTTCCGAGCCCCGGGTCCGGCCGGCCTGAGGCGGGTCGGGGCCCCGGAGCGGCCCTTGCCGGGCAGTGAGGCTCCTCGCCCTTCGCAGCTCATTTTCTCGCCCTTCCCCAAGCAGAGCGGGCATTTTTTAACCCAGAGTTTCGTTTTGCTTTATTTCAGCGAGCGTTGCCCTTGGCTGAGCGTGAGGGAAGGCAAAGGGAAAAGGTAATTCACCTTCAAGTGGCCCCCAGAGAAACCTCTGATCTCCAAACAATGGAATATTCTGCTCTGGATGCAAACTTTGGTCCTAAACCTGCTGCTTGAGGAGGAGACCCTGCAGCTCACATCCTATGGATCGATTGCATCTCTCCAGAGAGCGGTGGGGTGGGGAATTCAGCCACAGACTTTATTTCTGGGAGGATTTTGTTGCCATGGGGCCTCTTGCAAAGCCACACACACAAATGTGCCCGTGCTGGGGCAGGATCAGATCCCTGGAAGCCATTCGGGCAGGAACACGGTTGGTACGTGTGAGCACACAGGGAGCTTTCATAAATTTTGGATGTTGTTCCATGTCTATCTTTAAAAATCAGTACATTTTCTGATTAAAAATAAAACCCTACACGTCATGACTCCAGCAATGTGGGCTGGCCTGTTGTGGTATTTATTTTTAAAAAGAACAATATAGCAGCTGAGTTATTGTGACACCTCCTGCATATTGTGCAGTAGCTTTTTCACTTCAACATCTCCATATTAGTGGAAACTGTGACAGCTTCATGCCAAGGATTATTAATAGTGCAGGCAGGCTGTGTGTCCCTGCAGAATAAGGGTTGGAAAACAGGGCAGACAGTCTTCCCCCAGTGGGGTTGGCATCCTGGTCCCCCTTTTTACATGGAGAGAAACTGAGTCACCCCAGCTTAGGCTCTGCTCAAGGGCAGAGAAATGCAGTTTATAGTCAGGGTGTGCATGCAGCCAGACCAGGTCCCTGTTGTCCCCTTCCCCTGGTCCTGGAGCAGCACAGGCACCCTGCCCTACCCTTGCAACAGCTTGCAGTCACTCCCTTCCAAGTGGGAAATGAAATGCTCCTTTATTGGCATTGCTGTTGGCTACAAAATGTTCCATTTTATCTTTTTTTTTTTTCCCTCCTCTCTCCTTACATTCTTCCAGGAAACACTCTAATTTATGGTATAATCTTGGCAAATCCCAATCCAGGGGAACACAAACTCGCTTGTGCCTGGTAAACGACTTTTTAATGGGCTTGTTTCCAGCTGGGCAATGCACCTGCATCTGAAGAAGAGGGGATTTTAGCCTGGCCCAGGCTGAGTCAGGGGCTGGATATGGTCTGGGCAGAGAGGAGGTGGCCCCAAACACAGCCTGGTGAACAGTGGGGGTTTCCCACAGCCCACCTCAGACCTGGCTTGAGAAATGAAAGTTTTTCCAGCACAGGAAAGGGAGTTCTGTGCACTTGGAGCAGCTCTCCAAGTGAACCAACATTTATCTGCTGCAAAGCTGTTTGAAGGCAATGTGGGGAAACCCCCCACTCCCTCAACACCTTGGCCAGGAATAAAGACATGCTGGACCCTTGCTGCAGCCAGGGCAGGCAGGTGGGTTTCCAGAAAGCCACAGGGGACAGAAAGGGCAGAAACATTTTGCATTTCTAATGGAGCAAGAAGCTGTCCCAGTCCCTGGCCCCGCTGGAACAATTCATACAGGGATGTCCTAATGAAACCAGAGAAACTTCCTATTAGTTCCTAAAAGGAGCAGTCTAACAAAGCTGCCAAAAATAAATCTGTGTAATGAAGAGCCTTTGT
Organism: Fringilla coelebs; assembly: GCF_963513975.1. Taxonomy (NCBI): domain Eukaryota; kingdom Metazoa; phylum Chordata; class Aves; order Passeriformes; family Fringillidae; genus Fringilla; species Fringilla coelebs. The sequence goes on along the minus strand of NC_140050.1, from coordinate 4,921,058 downwards.
AAATTATTCAGATATTATATCCCACTCCAGCACTGGTTCAAGGAGAGAGGTTGTACAGACATTTTCTGCTCTGGACACAAGGTGAAAGCCATGCTGTCATTATTATGAAAATGTAGGCTCTGAGATCCTGCTTTTACCCTGAGAATACTCTCTCTTTTACCTAGAATTAAAGAGGAAGAAATAAAAAAGGCACAGCAGCAATTCAGGCACAGAGGCAAGGAAGGTTTTTTGCCTTTCTCCACAGCCTCAGGGTGTGTGTTGAGTGCCATCACCTCAAGCTGATCACACACAGGGGCTTTGCAGGACCCTGCTGGGTGTGGGGTGGCTCAGCCAGCAACTCCTTTGCTTCTCACTTTGCTTTGAATGCTGTGGCCTCCTTCCAGCAGAAACAGGGCTGAGACCCACCAAACTCATTCAACTTCAGCTGCCCTGGGTACCCCACCTGCCAAGAAACCCCCAACCCCTCCCTGGGCTGCAATCCCCCACTGCAATCCTGTATTGAGACATCTGTGAGGCATTTTATAAGGGCCAGTGCTGGCAGTTTGGAGGCTATTAGCCACAGGCAGCCCCATGCCACCCTGCTGGGGCTCACAGAGTTCTCCCCTCCCTGCCTCCCCAGCCCCTCTTTGCCAGCAGCAGGTCTGGTTCTTGAATTTTTTTTGTTTTGCCCAGCCCTGCCAGGTCTGTGCCACCTGGGATGGGATGGGCAGGCCAGGACTGGTGGGGGAGGTCAGGCACCGGACCGTGGACCCCTGCCACATCCAGGCCAGACTGTCCCTTATCATCCCTCCTATCACAGAGATTATTGACTTTTGATATTAAACTTTCTCTAGATAGCATAACACAATCAGCCAAACACGAGGCAAGAACAGGGCAGGCCTGGCAGTGATTTACACACAACCTGCCTCTCAAACCCCTCTTTCACCTAAAAGGCTGTTTTTCTTCTCTCCCTCACCACCTCCCAACTCTCCTGCTGCTGTTGGGAGCTGTGCAGGTCTCCCTGCTGCAGCAAAAGGCTGGAATGAGCAGTGGGGCTGCACAGGCTCCCAGGGAGCCAGAAGAGGCACGAACATGGCACTGGCAGGGCACAAATGCCACCAGCAGTGCTGTCCCTTATCTCCATCACCACCCAGCCCCAGCTGCTCCATCCCCTGGGACACCCAAGTGCCCCTGATGGCACACAGCAGAGTCTCAGTGCCCACATGGGCAGCAGGCAGGGCATTTGTTCTGCACTGTATGCCCACGGTTCCATGCTCATTTCCTGCTGAAACTGTCTTGCTGCTTGCTCTGAGAGGCAGAAATGAACAGCAGCCCAAGTTCCTCACCTACAGCAAGAAGAAAAATGAGAAGCTGTCCCTGGATGTGCATAAGGTCCCAGCCAGGAATGGCCTGTAGGTAGCAAAGGCCTTTCTCCAAGAACAGCTTTGGTCCAGGCAGGCTTTTTACAGCTGGTAAAACATTCCTACCCTCTTTGATCCCATTTTATCAGTGACTTGGAATAATTGGGCTCCATTCCTCGTGGTGGCTGCCCCCCACCCCTCCCTTCTGCTGTGGCCTGTGTTTTTGCTGCAGACTGATTAGGGGTAATTATCATCCTTTTTACCAGCCAAAGTGCAAGGAACAGTTCACACTCCTTGCAGGAAGCAGGAAAGGGATTTTGCAGCTGAGCCGTGATTAGGAAGCACATGGCAAGGATGCCTGAACCTGCTTGCTCCCTGGGTGGTGTCCCTGAGGCATTTGGTGGGAGATAAGCAGGAAATTTGGAGCTGTCAGACAGTCAGGAGGTGCAGGGGAATCCACTGACCCTTTGGTCGTGAGAAGCTTCCCAGTTTGCAGAAGCAGCAGTGTGAATCCCTGCGCATGTGAAACCCAGACTGAGCCTGAAGGGAGTGACCCCCGGGGCTGGAATGGGCACAGGAGCAGCTTCCTGAGCAGGCCCACCTGTGCTGTGGGCATGGCCAGCTGCAGCACTCTCCCCTCCCTCCTCCGGCTCCCTCGCTGGACGAAGGGAGGAGGCAGATACCAATTTTAGGGTCAAAAGGATCAGTCAGGCTTTCCTCCTGCCCCTGTGCAGGATCAGTGTTCATCTACTGCGCTAGAGCTGCACCAAATGCAGATTTGCATTTTCTGAGGTTTGCACAGGGAAGACAGATTGCTACAGCCTTAAGAGTCTTTCTGTACTCGGCTAGTTCAGCAGCACTCCTCCAGGTAGGGAGAACATTTCTTCCTGACCTCAATTTATGACAAACACTGAAGCATGAGGCTGGATTGATTGCACAAGGAGATTGTGTCTTAGTAACTTGTGTGAATGCTGCAGCAGCTATGCTAATTCATCATTCCTTTATTTATGAAATCTGTGTGCAGGTTGAGTGCAATTAAATGATGTGTTTTGGGATGGTAGGGGATGAAAGGATCACAGAAAATGTAGGTTTGTTATCCTAGTTTACTGTGTGCTGAGCCCACCTACAACACCATGACAAACCAGATGTGAAACATAAGGTTTAAAAAAACTAATGCAGCAATTGCTGTCACGGGCTGCATTTGTCAGTGTTGTTTGATCTCAGTGCCTTACCTCCTCTGTTCAGAGAGCTCCAATCTCGTGGCATCTTCCTGTGGCAGGCAATTGAAGAACTTGTAAAATTAATTTTGGGGGAGGATGAAACATTTGACACGTGCTCTGCAGCTGGTCCCTGGTCCCCATCAGCACCCAGAGAGAGTCCAGACACATTCCTCCTTTGAATATCACAGGAGAAGGAGGCTCTGCAAGCACTCTGGGCAACCTGTGCTGTGTCAGCAGCACAGGAAAGTTCTTCCTCATGTTCAAGGTAGAACTTGCTGTGCATCAGCTTCTGCTCATTGTCCTATTGCTCAGCAGCTGAGCAGAAACTGCTCCATCCCCTGGCAGTTCCTTTCAGATATTTTTGGGTGTTGTTAAAATTGGTAAAATCCCCTCCTGGTCTTTTCCAGGCTGAGCACACCCAGTTCTCTCAGCCTGGCAGTGTGGCAACAGTTCTTTGGCCACAGAGAGAAACTTTGCCAGGTATTATTCTGGGAAAGTCTGTGAGAAGATCAGAGAAAAAAAAAAAAGAGAAACAATTCTTAACTTGTTGTACCTGGTACTGTGAACATGTGGAATGTCTTATGGAGATTTGTTTACTAAAGGGTGGTTTCCTAATTAATTAATTAATTTAATGGTGATGGTGTTTTAATGAAAGCACCAATCAAGTACACCTGTATCATGACTGTCTCTAAAAGAACAATAGGTTTTAAAATAAGAATTATTATTGATCAGCCTTCTGTGAATCATGGAGTCTCTGCCAATTATCACCTGGCCAGGGGACATTGCCATTGTATGGCAGGGTCACCTGCCTGACCTGCTGGCAATGCCTGCTCCCCTCTGGAACCCACAAACAGCTAAGAAATAGGGCCAGAATGGAGGAAAGGGATGGTACTGGGATGTGTCTGCATCTCCATGGCCTTGGGATCCCATCTCCACGGGATCTTCCTCTCTGTAAACAAATGGGGGAGATCTTTGGGCTCAGCTTTAACTGCTGCAAATGTGGGCCATGGGAACAGCTGCTCTGGCACGTTCAGGATCAGCTTTCTGCAGGAACAGGGACATGGAGCCCAGGGAATTGCACAGCACACTGGTGACAGAGCTGAGGGAAATCTCAAATCTCCTGGGAACCCTCTGAGCACCAAAACTTTTCCATTAGGGCAGAAAGGGAGGGAGTGGATGGGCTGTTGTTGCTTGCAGACTGGCAGTTCTGTCATTCTTAAATCAACACTTTGATCAGGACTTATCAAAACTCAACATCTGTGGACCCAAACTTCCCATCAGCAGGAGCCAAGTAAGTGCTCCAGAGGCTGGATGCAAATTTTATTTCTCCTTTTCTTTTGGCAAACTGTGGAAATTTCCTCGGGATCTGCTGGCCTTTAGATTTTCATCCTGCCTAAGAGAAGGCAACCAAAACAAGCTTCCAACACACAGCACCTTGTGGTTCAGAGCAGCCCAGCAATCCCAACTTGGGGCTCTTTAGCAGCCCCAGAGTGTCACCTGTGTCACCCTCACAGCCTGAGGACATGCAAAGTGCCCTGTCCAGTCAGGGGTTGCAGGAACTTCAGTCTCCTTTAGGACTGTCCAGGAGTTCCAAAGGGCAACAGGTCACAGGGAGCAGCCACTGTGGCTTGGATCCTGGGTGTGCTGAGCACTTCTGTGTGCTGAATAATCTCCAGCTGCCAAAGCAAAATGAGCATGAGGCCTTTGCCAGAGTTGTGGGATGAGGGAGGAACAGTTCTCCTGGCTGTTTCCTGTGAGGGAAATAAGAGAATGTAACAAATGGAGGTCAGTAGTGATGCTGTTAAAGGCCTAACTATGGGAAAAAAAAAAAGTTAGAAACTTTTTTTAACTGAGGCAAAGAACTCATGGGAATAGCACAGGTATAAGGGGGAATTTAAGTGGAAAATAGAACCTGGTGTTTGTGAGTATCTTGTGTTTCTGTCTCAGCCAAACTGCCAAGAGGTAAGGACTGGCAGGCTGGTAACAAGGAAGGCAGGTATGGAACAGCTCTGTGGTGCTTTTTGGGACCTTCAAAAAGACTGTTTAGATACAGACCCCAGCAAGGCAGGGTAAGAGGGGTGTGTGTGTGTGTGTGGAGAGTCCAGGTGGCAGCTGCTCTGCTTGGGGCAGGGTCCCACAGGGCACAGGGGCTGCTCTGACAGCACAACAACGAACACAAGGCTGCGGATGAGGGGATCATCAGGCTGCTGCTGGCTGGAGGAGCTGCTACAGGTCAACCTGGTGGGAAGCAGTGAGGAAACCTGTGCTGAAGGCAGCCCTGAGACGCTGTGCGGAGAGATGGAGAGCTCGGGAGGGCTGGCAGGGGCACCCAGAGCTCGCTGGGCAAGCTCGGTGCGGCTCTGCCGGGACACGGCCGGAGCCTGGAGCACAGGGCCGGCCCGGCGAGGCCTCACCCTCTCACTGCTCGGCCCGAGGGCTGGGCTGGCGGGGTCTGCGGGCTGAGCCGCGCCCGTCCCACACAGCCCGGGCCCGGCCCGCTCCGGGCACCGCTGGCGGCTCCGAGCGGTGCCGCAACGTCCGGGGCCCAGGCCCGCCCTGTGCCGCCATCCCAGCGGCCGCCAAGGCCCCACCCTCCCGGCGTGGCCCAACCGCGGGCCCGTAGCGGGCGAGGGGAGGCGGCAGCTCCGCGCCGGGCCCGGCCGCGCCCGGTCACGGGAGGGTCCGCTCCCATCCCGGCCCGCCCCGCCATGGGCGCCCGGTCCGCCACCTTCCCACAATGCCCGGCGGCCCCGCCCCGCTCCAGGAACGCGCGTCCGTGCGCCCCCCCCCGCGACCGGCCAACCAAACCCTGCGCTCCCATTGGCCGCGACGCCGCGTCCCGCCCGTCCGGGCCCGCCCCGCTGCGCGCCGCGCTCTCCCATTGGCCCCGGCCGCTGTCAGTCAGCGCTTGTTTTCGGCGGCAGCGGGTTGGGTTGCGCCGGCTCGTCGGTGTCTCGGCGGAGCCGTGCGGAGGGAGCGGCGGCGCAGCCGGGCGAGAGCGGCGCGGGGGCGGCGGCGGCGGCGCTGGCGCTGGGCCCGGCCGCAGCACTCGGGGCCGGGGCGAGGCCGGGCCGGGCCGGCGCCGCGCAGGGCGGGAGGGTGGGGAGGGAAGGGGGCGCGGGACGCGGGACCGGGCCGGGCCGGGCGCTCCCGGCCGTGCGGAGAACGGTGGTCGGTGCCGGGGGGGTGGGGGGGTGGGCGGGGGCGTCCCGGCCGCGACGCGACCATGACTCTGGAGTCCATGATGGCCTGTTGCCTGAGCGACGAGGTGAAGGAGTCGAAGCGCATCAACGCCGAGATCGAGAAGCAGCTGCGGAGGGACAAGCGCGACGCGCGCCGCGAGCTGAAGCTGCTGCTGCTGGGTGAGTGAGGAGCGCGGCGCCGGTCCGGCCCCAGCGGCCGCCGCGGGGCCCGGCCCGGGGCTCGGCAGGTCCGGGTGGCCGGGCCGGGCGGGGAGCGGGTGTGGCGGGGAAGCGGCGGGAGCCATCCCCGCCTCAGCCCGGCGCTCGGGGCCGCTCCCGAGCCGTGCGGGGCGGCCGCCTCATTGGCTGCCCTTTGTTTGATTTTGTGATGCGTTCGCTGTCAAAATGGGTTTTGACACAAGCAGGAACTAAGTGGCTGGAATTCCTGGTTGTGAAGGCGGGCACGCACACGGGCGCGTGAAATTTGTCTCGGGGAGAGGATTCTCAGCAGTGTGCTGGGCTCGGGTGGCGTGTGGGAATCCGCCGGTGGAGTTGGTGCTTTTCAGGATTGTCGGCGGACATCTGTGGAAAAACGGGCCTGCAGCTCCTACAGCACGGAGTTTCCCCTGGGGCAGGGCTGGGCAGGGCTGCCGTGGTGGTTCTGGAGGGGATGCGGTGGGAACGCACGGGCTGTGTGCTGGGCGAGGAAATGCCCGTGGTGTTCAGAGGTGGAGATCACCTGTGCAGCCGTGAGAATCTAGGTCTGCGGGTGGAAACAGGAGTGTTGCCGTGCTGCTGGGTAACTGTGCCGCGTTCAGATGAGTTTACAGGGATGGGTAATCAGCTGCAAACTGAGACTTGCAGGCGTGTGCCTCCTTTTTCAGCGGTGAGTTTGATGTTCGTGCCTAGGTAGCCCCCAAATTTAAACTGAAGTTTCAGTTTTCATGCGTGCCGTGATTTAGCATTGCTTGTGTGTCAGATATATCCTGCTTTGTGTCTCGAATACTGTGTTATCTTGAGATGAAATCTGAAGCAGATCTGATGGATCTGTTGACAAGCCATTAAGGTCCAGATGAAGAAGGAGGCTGACCCTTGTGGAAAAAAAACCCCCACTTTGCAGAAGTGGGGGATGCTGTGCGTGCCCAGCCCCTTGGAGGGCTCCAGTTCCAACACTGGGGCCTGGTGATAACTGTCAAATAAACCCCAGGGCTTTCCTTTTCACCCTGAACCCTTCACAGTTAATGTATTGCTATTCCTTGTGTGAAAGGTAAAATCGAGGGCTTTGCCTTTCTGCTCTTTGGAGGTGCTGTGGCAGTTTCTGTAAGGCTTCTTGTCCCTCACCCTCATGCTTCCCTAAAAGCAGTCCCACAGAAGCAGCTGTGTCAAAATAGGTTGTCGCTATAGGATAGATCTGGGTTAAGAAGATCCCACTGGATCTAAATATTTCACTTTAGAAAGAATTCAAATTGCTCGAGAATCTTTTCTGCTTTTCTAAAAGACACAGATTCAGCATCAGATTTAAAAAAACATACAAAAGGTCATTTTTAATGGATAAGCAACACTTCTGGGTGCAGACAATTTTTGTAGGATGCTTTTCACTGGACACAGCACATTGCCCACCTTCAGCTGGCACAGGTAACCTGTGTTCTCTCTCCCTGCTTGCAGGGATTTCTTCTGTGTTGCTCCTGTTCTGTGCAGTTCTTATATTCACAGGTATTAATGATTGGCTTAGTGAGAGGGCTTTCCCAAAAATCTCCAAAATTTTGAGTGTGTGGAGGGAGTTTCCACCTTGTAGAAACTGTTATATTTTTCTTGTCACTACATCTGGTGACAGTTACTTTGTTGAAGCCTAAAATATAAAATTAAGGTGAAGAATAACAGTGCTAATCAATGATGAACCTGTTAATAAGAAATTCAAGGTATTGGGCATTGCCATCTGGTACAAAGTAGTAATTTGTCTTTTTTCTGGGTGGGGTGGATATTTTGTACCAAAATTATTTGTGATTAAGCATGGGATACTGTTGACTGAGCAATGTATTTACTGGGGGATCATTGGGAAGTTACTGTAAACTCTTCTGCTTTCACATGTTGGCAGAAGTGGTGAATTCAGAGTATCTCCTGTCATATTAAAAAAGGATTTTGTGCCCTGAGAGTTGTAGATCTTGCCCACCAGAGCTTGTAACCTGCTGGTGTAGTGCTGTGCCTCAGGGAAAGCAAAAGGCAACTTTAAAAAAACCCAAAACCAAACCAAAAACCCACCACCAATAAGCAAAACCAACCCCCAAACCAAAAAAGGGCAGTGATGGAGTGACAGGAAGAATCTGTGTTTGAACTCTTAAGTCCTGAAGCAAGCAAAGGTCTGGTGTTGAGGTTTCTTTTATATTTTCATTGTTGAAACGCTTTGAAGCACCACCTTTTTTTTTTCCCTTTCAGTTTTGGTCACTGTGGTAAAAGACAAGGAAGTATTTCTCACTGACAGAAACCACAAAAGATCTCAGTTTCCAGTTTTTCCCCCACTTAGGGTGCACCTTTGTGTTCAAGATGGAGATAGTTTGCTGCATATTGATAGTGTCTACAGTGTTAATTTCTGGCTGTGCTGACGTGATTTCTGTCAGTTCTTGCTGTTCATTTCAAACATTCTGCTTCTAGTTAGGTGCTTGTTGCTTTTTATCTGAGCATTTTTATTTGTTTGCCTTTTAGCCTACCAAGATAAAATGAGTAACTGAATATCTACATTTGAGTATTAATTGTGTATTGGGATGAATGAGATCCTGTCTGAATCCATCTCTCCCCTGGTGTGAGGAGGATCTGGTGGTGCCTGTGGGGAGAGCCAGAGCTCTGCCAGCATTTTAACTCCAGGTCAAAAGGATTTGTATCACTGACATGATATATTTTGACTTTTTGAGGTTTTGGTCTCTGTAGTCAGGTGAGCTGGGCCACTGTGTTAGAGAGGTGTGGCTTTTTTATCAATATCCTGCATAATGATAGCAAATTTTAGAAGATTGAACAGAAGCAGTTGACAGAAACATAGTGGTGTCCATTTAGGCTGCTGAAATGTGGGGGTGAGCTGATGCCAAGTGAGACCTGGCCTGGGTGTCCCCTCCACGAGGACTCTGTGCACGGGGCGATGTCACCGGGGACGTCCCGGTTGAATTGTGAATTTAGCAACTCTCTGTTACTGCCTGGATGCCGTCTGATGGCGTTTTCCTCCCCTGCTCACCCTGTTAGAGAGTTCCCACTGTCCTTTGGTATCATCTGGTGGCCTTCACATGCTGAGTGACACTCCTGTGGGGCCATAAATGTAGGAGTGGAAGGACCTGCCCGAGTGACGGTGCAGGAAGCGCTGCCCTGTGCCGTGTCCTGCCCTCCCATCTGCTCCCAGCCCGGCAGTAAAACCTGAAAAAGAAGGAAGAGAAGGAAGCAGTGGCCTTGCTGAGCAGGCTGCAGCCCGTGGGGACCCAGGCACGGCACCGACAGCTGGAGCAGTGGCCTACTCTGCTCTCCCTGCCAGACGCCATTTTTAACTCCCTCGCACCCAGAGCAGGACTGCAGCAATCCTGCCACAGCCAGGCTGTGGGGTCAGCCCCGAGGAGCAAAAATTCAGGATACAAGGCAGATGTGCTGCCTGGTTTGTTCATGGCAGATAGAGTTTCTTGAGCTCAGTTCTCCTTTAGAGTTGATTTATTTTTTTCCTGTCGTGTTTGGTTCTTCCCTATGAAAAGACACGGCGCGTATAAGGCAAAGAACGTTTTGTGCCAAATCAGAACAAAACAAAATTTGCTGTTTGCTGGGCTTCTCCTGGCCATTCACTGCTGGCTCTGTAGCACTTTCCTGCCTTGAGAGTGTGTCCAGGCCCTTCCTGGCTGGTTGTAGCATCTTGCTGGAGTATCTGGGAATAGGTCAGGTGTGACGGGCAAGGGCCTCTTGACGCAGGACGTGTGGGAGTGGCTGTAACGTGAGATTTGGAATAAGTACCAGAGCTACTTTTGAAGGCTGCTGTAAAGGACAAGGTGTCTTCCTTCCATGCTGCCTTTTTACTAATCTGAGAAGTGACAAAAAAAGGGGTTGGGAGTGGTGTGTGCTTGGATGTAGTGATAGGAGCATTCATCTGTGGTGGATTTTGCTGCTGGTGGATCCTAATTCGCTCTCTTGCACCCTGTAGGCACTGGAGAGAGTGGGAAAAGCACGTTCATTAAGCAAATGCGTATAATTCATGGCTCAGGCTACTCTGAAGAGGACAAAAAAGGCTTCACCAAGCTGGTGTACCAAAACATCTTCACTGCCATGCAGTCTATGATAAGAGCCATGGAAACCCTGAAGATTCTGTACAAATACGAACAGAACAAGGTAAGTTTGTCAGTTTTTGGACATACTTTTAGTCAGTGAGGATTTTGAGTTCTTGTTTCTTTGCATCTTTCTGCATTGCAACCTCAACCTCCCTGAACTCTTTTCTGTAAACTTTTTATGACATTTTCTTGATACCCAACTCCTTTTACTTGATTATGTTAAGGGATAGAAGAACTTTGCATGGTTGGTGCACTGGTGTGCCTAGCGAGCAGTGGGAGCAAGGGATTGGGATAGGAAGGGATAGGAGGGGTGTTATTTTTACTAATTTCAAGGATTCAGGGTTGTTAAATGTGTTGGGTTTTTTTGCATGTGTTGCTGTTCTTATTGGAGCTTGAAGCTGGCAAAATACATGCTGGACCCAAAAGACACAGACCTATGCTGGTAGTTACCTCTGTTTCTGCAATCCCTCTGTTTTTCTGATAGCTACTGACCAAGGGTCCAAACCTTTCTTGAAGAATTTTAGTCTCAGCCACAGAAACATACTGATTTTGGGACCAGGAATTAATTTTAGACAGATCTGATCTAAATTCTTTTATCTTTTTGAGGGGGAGGACAGTGAGAGTGAGGGCATGCCAGGAAAATAGACTTTTTTTTTTTTTTTAGCATATTTTGCTTTTTTTAATGCTTAGTATCCTTAATATTTTGAAGTTGTGTTTTATCTGACCTATCACACAATGTTTTGGAGCTGATTTTGCATAATTGTTTGTAGGGCTTCAGTGGTGCCCCTTTCCTGTCTGTGGTGAGAACAGGCAGAGTGTGAGAAAGCTTTCCCTGTGCTTTATGTGAGGCATGGTGGAGGGGTTCTGAGAAATAAAATCTGCCAGCTTTTGTTTCCTGTAACTTGTGCAGAACCTTCATTTTGGTTTTTATTTGCTGGGGGTATTGGCAAAAGGCCCTAGGTGTGGATAATCACCTCACAGACACCTCAGGCTGTGGTAGTTACTGTAGTCTTTCCTTTCCTTAGCCACTGTAGGGTGGGTGTTTTTATACTCCCCAGTTCTGGGTTTTTAAAAAATTTTTCTCTCTTTTCTTCTTTTTAATCTTCAGGCCAATGCAGTGCTGATCAGAGAAGTGGATGTAGAAAAGGTCATGACATTTGAGCAGCCATATGTAAGTGCAATTAAAACATTGTGGAATGACCCTGGAATACAAGAGTGTTATGACAGGAGAAGAGAATATCAACTTTCTGACTCAGCTAAATAGTAAGTATAAAATCACTGGCATGCTTGTGGTAGGAGTGATGCTCTAACAAATTATACCTGTCCACACTTTATTTATTAAAGTCCAGAGTTTGTTTCCTTATCATTTGCTGCTTTTCCTGAGAGTCTGAGATGTTCTGGTGGGTGTAAGGGTGTTCATACATCTGCTTCAGGATGTACCTGAGCCCAGAATCTCCACATTATTCCATCTGTATTGATCCTGGCTCTTGGGCAGCAGGAGAGCTGCTCCTTCTCATCAAGTTTGCCATGTGTAACTCAGATTTTATTAATTACAAATCCATTAAGTTTGGCAATGTACAGAGGATGTTTCTACATTTATAAGTAGAAAACCTCAGATGAGACTTGATCCTGAAACATAAAGCATCTGCTGTGGTTAAACTTCCTCTGTCATAAAGATTCTCTTCCCCACTCCTATACAGAGTGGATAAAGTTGTTTTTAGTGTTTCTGTTTATCCTCCAAGGGGGCTGGCTGGTGAATTACTGTTCCTCAAAAATATTTTCTGTTAGTTTTCCACACCATACTTAAAATCATTCAACCAACTTCTGCCTTTCTCATTACACTACAGAAACACTTCAAGTAGCACTTTGTACATCTGTATCTTTATGTGCTGCAACCTAAGGTAGTTTTTTCTTTTTCCTTTGTTATTTTTTTTTCCCCTGTCCTGCTTGCAGCTATCTCAGCGATGTGGATCGTATTGCTACCCCAGGATATCTACCAACTCAGCAAGATGTGCTACGGGTTAGAGTCCCTACAACCGGGATCATAGAGTACCCCTTTGACCTAGAGAATATTATCTTCAGGTACTGGAGGTGTCTTCATGTTACAGCTCAGCTGGGCCAGCAGGGAGATGGTTTCAGGAAGGATATTTGGGGCTTGCTTCAGTGTGTCCACATGGTTTCAGTGGATGTGTGATGGGTGCTCTGATGAGAAAACTCAGAATTCAGAACTCAACCTGCTTTTGAATCAGTGACACTTCAAACCATCTTGGTGTCCTTCCTGGGAAGGATTGCACTGCAGAAATTGTGGCTTGTGAGGCAGCTGAGAGATGTGTTGAGAGCTGAAGCCACCAAGGGCTGACGCTTTTTGTGCAGAAATTCTTCCCTGTATCCAGCACCTGCCTTGAGAGCTGCTTTTCTGTGCCCACCTTGTGCTCTCAGGGTGGCACCAAAACTGCTGCAGCAGGTTTGAGCCAGCAGCTGAGCCTGGCATGACCAGGCTGAACCCAGCAATATTCCTGTGTTTCTCTCTGCCCTTCCCCACCACAGTGTGACATTGCCAGAGAGGAGTAAATGAACCTGCATCCCTTCTCTTAAACCAGAAATGCAGAATTCTCCTCTCCCTGTTCTGTTTTCTGATCTAGGGAGTAGGTGTAGGATTTTATCAAAGGTGAACCACATGTGGCACTTCAGGTGAGTGCCAGAATAACTTTAGTGTGCTGTCCAGGTGGGACTTGAGGCTGAGAGGCTGAAGTGTGTGACTGTTAAACAGCACATTCCAACAGAAGTGTAACAACTAAAGAAAGATTTGGGTGGGGGAGAAGCTTTGAGGCAAGCAGGTGCTTTAATTAAAAATAAAAATAGTTTGCTCATGTGACAGAGCACAGTTCTGAAGGACTTGTCTTTTCAGACTCAAGGCTGCTGCTGAGCAAACCAGAGCAGAATGCAACAAAAATGGTAAAGGGTGAATTTGGCATCACTCACCTGTGGCCATTCTTTCAGTTTGCTATATTTCTGGACTATATTTTATAAACTTGATGGATTTTTAAAAGGCAGATACTGTCAGATCCCTGTGCCAGGTTAACTGGAATGGTAAAGAACCAAATTAATTCTCATTGTTTGCTGGTCCTTTGCATTCAGAGAACTGCAGCTACCTCTGTGACACTCTTATGTACTTCTCTTCCTTAGAATGGTGGATGTTGGAGGTCAGAGATCAGAACGAAGGAAGTGGATCCATTGCTTTGAAAATGTGACTTCCATCATGTTTTTAGTAGCACTTAGTGAATATGACCAAGTTCTGGTGGAATCTGATAATGAGGTGAGCCAAAGAGGGGGAACTCTGCAGGAGGGAGGAAGGAGAGAGGAGGAAGAAAGGGAAAGAGGGAGGAATCTCTTTGTATTTCCTTGAAGGCTGGTACCCAGGTGCTTGGTGCCAAGTTGGATTAGCTGCTCTTATTGGTTTTGGCCTTCAGTTCTTGTTGCAAAGGGAACATGAGCCTCCACGGGTCATGATGTCCCTGAGGATGGAAAAGGCAGAGGGCATTCAAATCATCTGGACTTGTCAAGTGAAAAATGAAATTATCTGGAGTTGCAGAGTCCCTTGTGCCATGCACTGTGCTCCCAAATCACCCCTTCCCTTCCTGCACCGAGTTACTTCAGGCTTTGCTGTCTTGTGAGGTGGTGACTGCACTCTTTGAAGGTGCAAATCTGAATTTTGGTACTTGCTAATAGATCAAAAACATGCTATTAGATGAAAATAATTGCTCTTTTTCTAGTAGACAAAATATTCTCACAAAGTATCATTGGACAGTCCTCTCACATGACTGTTAAAGCATAAAATGACTTTTAAGTCTTTTGATGTGAAAGGCTTGGCAAATAAATGAAGCTTGAGTCCTTCAGATTTTGCATTTCCTTTCCATTTACTGATCCAGTTTGAACCAGAATCTACCTGGGGCCAAAGTATTTTGTGTATAATGTTTGAGATGCTGAATTCCTGCAGATCTGAGTGCATGTGCAGGCAGCAGAAAGGCATTTTAGTGCTCCTCTGTGAAAACAGGGCTTTTCTTTTTCTGCTTTCAGAACCGGATGGAAGAGAGTAAAGCTCTCTTTCGAACCATTATAACTTATCCATGGTTCCAAAACTCTTCTGTTATCCTCTTTCTCAACAAGAAAGATTTGTTGGAAGACAAGATCCTGTATTCCCACCTTGTTGACTATTTCCCAGAGTTTGATGGTGAGTGGATTTTAAGAGGGAACCCTTGGTGGGGTGGAGGTGATTTGGTTAAAACTTCCTTGTTTTTTAAAGAACAATCAGATCTAGAAGTGAAGAAAGCATTAATTGGAGAAAGAATGCTTACAGCAATAAGAAAACATCACAAAAATATCTTAATTATTCATAGACAAGTGGAATCTGATAGGATGATCAAATAATGAGCCTCTCTTAGATGTAGAATTATCCCCTCCAATATGCACAATTAACTTGTCCATACAACCAATTTCATGGCAATTGACTGGTTTTCTAGACCTTTTAACCCTCTAGTCAAGAGGTGACTTGAGTCTTTGTTTTGAGAAACCAGCTGGTCAAATACCCAAGTTGTTTAAATGATGGTGCTAAAAAAAATCTTCCTGCAGCTTGAAATTCTTATTAGTGTGCCATCTGCTGTTGTGGGGAAATAATATCTATGTGAAACAGAGAATTTCCCATCTGAAACAAAACTCCTTAGCCAAAATATTATTTCAGGCTCTTCAGCTGAGTGCATTTAAAGCTGGCTGGTAACACATCTGTACAGGGCTGAAAATAAAATCAAAGTGGTGGAGGATAAATCAGGCAATAATCTCCTTGCCATGCTCTTGTGTATTAATTCTGTAATTATTTGCTTAAAAAAGTTGAGGTAAAGGAAGAATTACCATCTTGCAAACAGCTTTCATCTTTTAGAGGACCAATGAAATTGTTCTTGGTGTGTCCTCCCACATCTGGAGCTCCTGCTTGGAGCTCTGGTGGGAATTCCAAGTTTTTCCAGCAGGCTGGGAGTGGCTGAAGAGCTGCTTCCCAAAGAGGGAATGGAGTTTGTTGGGTTCCAAACTTCAAATGGAGCTTTAACAGCTGGAGACAGATCCCAGCTTCCAGGGGTGTCCTGTACTTCCATTTTTTCCTGCAAGTAGCTCCTTCAAGGATGCTGCATGGCCTGGAAGTGGGAGGTTGCCCATCAGGTTTTCTCTCAAGAGATGGTATTTGCTATGCAACAACAGCAATTTCTTTCTGTGAAAGAAATTGCAGTAGGTGGCTATGCTCTGGGGACCTGTCAGCAATGTGAATTAAAAACTGGCCCAAAATCCCCATTTTTAGCTCCTGTGAGGTGACCAGCTGGATCAGACTGACTGTACTTTTGACTGGCAATAACCCTTGCTTCTGAAATTCACACTTGTCTTTCAGCCTGTGAAATCCAGCTGTATATCAGGAAGAAATGTACACCCCATTTCCATGGGAGAGCATTTAGTGGTGTCTGCCCAGCATCTGCCACTGTTTCCCAGTGGATGCTCCCACCCTGGGCCTGAATTCCAAAGCAGGGTCTGAACTGACCCATCAAAACTGCAAAGTGCCCAGGGAGTTGGTTAGCTGAAGAGCATAAAACACTTAATCTCCTGGAGCTTTGATCCCATAAATAATCTTAATTTCTTCTTTAAAGCTCTGTAACCCATAGGAAAAAAGTGCTGCTTGATGTGGGGGATGCATGGGAGTGAAAGCATTCACTGGTGTCTCTGTTTGCTGCAGGCCCACAGAGGGATGCACAGGCAGCCCGTGAGTTCATCCTCAAGATGTTTGTGGATTTAAATCCCGACAGTGATAAAATCATCTATTCCCATTTCACATGTGCCACAGACACAGAAAACATCCGCTTCGTCTTTGCAGCTGTCAAGGACACCATCCTACAGCTCAACCTGAAGGAGTACAACCTGGTTTGACCTGCTCTGCTCTTGCCCCTTGAGAGAGGCTTCTTTGTGAAGAAAAAGACAAAAAAATGAAATTTTAAATATGACAGGAAAAAAAAAAAAAGTTTTAATTTTTTGATGATGTAATGATTGCAAATTGTCTGATCTGTGGAGTGGCAAGTGCTCGGTGTTATCCTGGAGTCTCATGTCTCTGTCCACAGAGTAGTTGATTTCATATTTTTAACAAATTGCTTTTATGTCACAGTTAACGGGGATATGCCTCATTTCTTCAGCACCTTGCTTACTTCTTAATTTTTGCCAAGCAGCTAAGGCAGCCTCATCTTGATCTTTCCTTTGTTGCTAAGCCACTTTTTTTTTTTTTCTCTCCCCTTTCATTCCCATGGTATATGTAGAGAAAAACAAAAATCCCCAACACTTTCCAGCTGAGATTGTGAATTCACTGGACTGTGGGAGTGCAGAATGCTACTGGTCCCTTTGCCTTGTGCTATAGGGTGCCTCTGGTGTAATTTGCTAATCCTGCTTCCTTCCCCTCCTTCTTTCCCTTCCCTTCCCCAGGACACGCTCCATGGTTCACTGTGATGAAATGTTGGGGAGGAGCGATTGCTCTCCAACTATTGTGCAAAAAAAAAAAAAAGAAAAAGGCAAAACAAACAAACAACAAAAAAAAGCCATCACTTTTCCATTCTTTATATGTTCTGAGTAATTTTTTGTTATCAATTATGAAAGGTATGGAGACTGTGATTTTTTTTTTTTAAATTATTGATGTTCTATACATAGTTTGCTATGTGTTGCTGTATTTTGTTCATGGACTACAAATGATGGAAGCTCTTGGAGCAATAGCTGCTGAGCCTGGGGAAGTGCCTGACTGTAATTGTTCTTTTTTTATTTCATTTTTATTTCTTTTTTTATGTTTCTTTCCCCACACACACACAAACACATCCCACCCACACCACAAGCACATGGCCATGTGTGCACAAAGCTCAGTCTGCAGAGAGGAACTGTTTTGTTGGGTAGAGTTTTTGACATCCATGAGCAACTTCTCTATGCAGCAGTTACCAAAAGCACACTGAGTGATTGTGGCATTCCAACATCAGACTTTGCCTGGATTGAAAACCTTAATCTTGTGCCATCCTCTAGGTCTTTTCTTGCTGCCTAATAGCAATCAAGCCTTTTTTTAATTGCATTTTGTGCCAGTGTGTGAATGACTTTGTAAGAATCCCTCAGCCTTGTCCAGCTTGCAGAGTTTGAGAGGACCAGAGCTGGAGGGTGACAGGCTCTGCTAGGATTCTTCCTTGGGGAGCTTGAGGATGGCTCTTGGAGGGAGCAGCAGTTCTGTCTCTCCTGTTGATGCATTCCCCTCTTTGGAGGAGTGTGGCATCCTCTTTGGAAGACTTGCACACATCCTCAGTGCAGGGTGCCTGTGATCATGGTGTTAGCAGTGGTTAATTGTTATCAGTGATTGTTTGCAGTGGCTGCTGCAGAATCCAGAGAGCCCTGTCCTGGCTGCACTTGGTGCAGCAGGAGAGGAGCAGAGAGGCAGCAGCACCAGCTGGAAGGCAGAGTGGATGAAGCTGCGGATTCTCAATGCCACCTGAATCTCCACTGAGCAGGAGATGAAGCCTTTGCACATAGGAGAGCTTTGTGGCTTTATTTTGCAGGAGCTGAGGCAAGTCAAGGTGCTGAAGGGCTGCTGCCAGCCTGGCAGGAAGGAGTGCATTGGCGAGGCAGGGAGAGAGAGAGTGGGAAGCAGGAGGTGAGACCCACGTGTGGACGTGTGTCAGTCAGCCATCACTGATGCTTCTGTTTCAATTCCAACGAGTAGCATTGGGTCCAAATTCTCTGGATCAACCAGATTGCCCCCTTGAAGGCTGCCAGTAGAAAAAAGGCTAAAGGAGCTGCACTGTTGGAGGGGGCTGTTGATATTTTGTCTCTTTTGTAGACAGAGCACTACATCAGTGTTTGCACAACGTTGTAAGAGTAAATCTAACTGTCTGAGATGCTTAAGATGCTTTGATCTAGAACACTAAACTATGGAGGGACATAATTTTGAATAATTCTGTTGATAGTTCCCTCATTTTCCAGAAGCCTCTGTGTGCTCAGAGTGCTACAGAGCAAAGCAAGCTCTGCTCCAGGTGATTCCAGAGCTCGAGTTGGAACAGTAGCCATGGGACCAACAGTTGAAGAGCCAGTCTGAGTGGTGATGCTGAGGGAAACATAGCATCTCTTTAGACTAGCCATGCTCTGGACTGCATTTAACCCTTGGGAGGAATGAGGAGGGATTCCCATGTGTCAGACAGCTTTGCATCAATTTTACTGCTTTTTTTTTTTTTTTTTTTTGGTTTTCATCTTTATGCCAAAATGATCCAGTTTGTAGAAATTGTCTTATAAAGAGGAATTTATAATCATCTTCATGTATTCTAAGTGCTGTTCCTCTGAAGCAGACAGCAGCACCAACCTCTTCTGCTTCTGTGATCCTTTTGTAAATGGTTCACACTACAGCTGTTGCCAGCAATGAGCCTGGCACTGAGATACACAGGTTCTTGGAAAATAACTTCCCAGAAGTTTCTCTTTTCCAAGGTGAATGATGGTGGTACTTCCACTTGAATCAGAAACTTTTTTTGTCTTGTTTTGTACCTTCCCCTTTCTTTAAGAGCTGCTGCCCTGGCACAGGAGGAGGGATCTTGGCATCTGTCTCTTGCAGAGTGACTCTGCATCGTGGCAGGCAACTGTGGGAGGCTGTGGGCACAAGGATTTAGGGAATGTGCTGTACCTTGTGGGGCACCTGCTTGGGGTGGCTGTTGGCCTGAGAAGTGGCTCAGGGCAGGGAGGGGAGGGGAGGGAAGGGCTGAGCATTGCTCAGTGGCTCTTGTTGAGTTCTGAAACCTCCTCCTGGACTGGGGTAGGAATGGGTCAGACCTGTACCTGTCACCTGGAGTTGTCTGTGACTGTATCATGTGTGAGAAGATAGCAGTGTTAGCACGTGCTTTCCTTAGTAAGCAGCTGCTTGTGTGCCTCCAGCTTGGCCAGTGAAGTGTTCCTGCAGAACTGGCTCCTGTCTCTGTTGGCTGGCAAATGCCTGCCCCAGCAAAAGTGCCAAACCTTAAAACCAAATTTGCCTGTATCAACCTTTCTGAAAGCCAGGCCTGTCAGAATTCTCTGCAGGTCGAGAGTGACTTTCAGAAGAGAGGTAAAATTGGGTTGTTGTAGGGAATCCAGAGTCTGAGGAGTTGGGTCTCCTTGCTAACCTCTGCTCCTTGTGCACTTTTAATCTTTGTTCTGTTGAAGAAGCCAACATACTTGGAACTAGTTTGAAACTTGAAGTCAGTGAGCAGAGGACCATCCCTTTTCCTTGCACCATTCCATGTGGATTGGCTACCTGGTGAGCAAAAGCCCCTTCCAGCTGCAGCGTGTCAGCTCCTGCCCTTCCTGCCTCCCCCTTCTCCTCGAGTTGGATTCTTTGGTCTCTTGTTGTTGCTTCCTAGCAATGTTGGCCTTGCGTTCAACTATGGTTTTTCTTCATGTGTTTTATTGGTTTAAAAAAAAAAAAAAAAGATAAAAAAATACTTAAAAAAACAAACAAACAAACAAAAAAGACAAAAAAAAAAAAAAGTACTTCCAGAGTGTGCTGACCATTGTATTGTCCTGTACAGAGCCCAGGTCGTTAGAGTCCAGCAGAGATAAAGTGTGTTATGCAGCACCCAGTTTTTTAAGAGTATGGTTTGTGCCAATGCCCCTTCTTTAGTAGTGCCAGAGACTCTTTACAAGTGCCAATGTGGTGGAAATTATTTGGTTATACTTGTATATTATAGGATCCTGATTTAAGACAATTTAAACATTATCCTATTTAAAAAGAATACTATATAAAATGCTGTTTTTAAACCTTGTCATTTGCAATGCATGTATTGTTGTGCGTGTTGGGGGGCGGGGAGGGAAGAGGGTAGGGTAAAGGAGTTTCTGAATAAGATGCCCAGTGTCAGGATCTATTCAGACTCCAAACTGTCTCATTCCAGTCCAGGAGTGTGATTGTTTCTTGGAATGATCCCACTCTGACTGCTGGGCAACACGCTTATTACAGAAATATCTGATGGAAATTGATTTTCATATCTTTCTCCTGAAATAAACTCTCTGTTTGAAATTGGAATAAATTTTGTTCCTAAAAGCCGTGGTGGTTGTGTGTGTGTTTCTTCTCTCCTCTTTCCTCCCTGGAGCCTCCTGTCAGAAAATCAGGGTTCTGAGGCATAGAAACAAAGCATGTTTTGGTAAATAAAAGGTATAATAGGCCATAATTACATATAATGCACTGTACCATTAACTCTGAAATGTGAGCAGTGTCTGGCTGGGGATTTAAGGCGCAGGGATGCAATGGTGGCATCTTGATTTGAAGTTTTCCAGGATTTTGGAGTAGGATTGCTGAGGGAAGTTGTTGGTGTTTGCTGCTGCCTCTTGCTGTGGTGTCAGCCCCTTGCAGGCACAATTCCAAGCAGGATATCTGTTGCCAATAGCAGGAATGTTGGTGGGACCAGAACTGCTTCCACTCCTGTCTGTTAGAAATAGAAATACAAAACATGGCTTAAAATCATCCCTGAAGGAGTCCAGGGCTGGATGACTGTGAAAACTTCCACAAAGAGATTTCCTGAGATGGAGTTTATAGAGCTTAATTCCTTTTCTCTGGGCTCATTCTCCAGGAATGTTGCATTAAATCAGCTGGGAGTGGGTAGAGATGGCCAATTTCCTCTCTGTAAAGGTTTCCTGTGTTTTCAGGAAGCTGCAGCTGAGGATGTGCTGCTCCCTTCAAGGTCACTTAGCCCAGGTGAAACTGCAGCTCCTGGGCAGCCTGAGACATTTTGTTGGCTCCCATTAGGAAGGGAACAGTGGTGTGGTGGCCAGAGCACTGGCAAGGACTTAAATTGTCACTTTTCTAGCTTTGGGTGAGTTTTTGTTGCTTTTTTCAGAGGCTCTGTCCCCTCACCAGCTGGGGAGCAGAGTCAGTGCTCGTGTCCTCAGCCACGTGTTGTGCTGTTCTCTGCAAAGAGCCAAATATGCTCTGTTTAAATAAAGCAAAGCAACAAGTTGAGGCTCTTCAAGGAAAAAAAAAAAATGAAGATTTTAACACTCACTATTTCTAGCTGGGTGGAAATTCTGGGTGTTAAAGGCCTTTTGCAGCCTCCAGGTGGGAGTGGAGCAGCCCAGGGAAGGAGGCAGCTGCTGGCAGCAGCCCACGAACAGCAGGATCACATTTGCTGCTTTCCCAAGGACCACTCCAGCCCTGGTGCCTGCTGAAGGCTGACCTAGAACTGAGCCTAGACAGAGTTTATTAATAAAGTAGGGTTTTATTAAAAGGTCTCAATGGATCCACTTTGGGCAGCACAACCCAAAATGGCCACAAAAATGGACAACAGGTCACAGGGTCTCTCACTTTGATAAGTTCTGCTCCATTTGCATATTGGAGTTAATTGTCTAATTACAGCTTTGGCTCATTAAGTCCCATCCTTCTTGTTTTTCTCTCTCCAGCCCACGTTGTTTGTGCTCTTGGGCCTGAGATTTGGATCATTTGTCCTTGGTGCCCAGCTGGAGCAGGAATTGTCTCCCTGTTCTGTGCAGAGAGCTCACCATCCCATAATATGAAGCTCAGACCCACACACTAAAGTAGAATAGAATAGAATCTGAAAAATATAAAAACTCAAACCTGAGGCATCAGCCCAAGCTGGAGAAAGCTTTCCCAGCAGCACAGAGGGCTCCTCCTCACCTCCAGCTCTGCAGCTGGGGCTGAAGCTCTCAGCTCCTCCTGTGCCCATCCTGCAAGGAGAGGTCTGGGAGCAGGGCAGGCTGTGTCATGAGGCTCTGCCTGGATAATTCCTTTGGCCTCCAGCCTGCTCCAGAGGGAGGGACTCGGTGCAAGGGCTGCCAGGGCTGGGCTCTGGGCCAGGGGAGTGTCCTGATAAGGTGAGCTGGCCCAGGGACTGCTGCAAATCACTTCCAACCTGGCCACTGGATGTCCCTGCCCTACCACAGCAGGTCCTTGGGGTTGTGCTCATGGGTAAAGCAGACATGAAGGAAATCAATTTTCCTATTTTTCTTATTTTAAAAAATCCCATGTGCAAAGGGGCAAAGAGAGAGTTTGGGATTTGCCCTGTCCTTGGACAGCCATCATCCTCCTCTCTTTGCTTTGAGCATTCCCTTTGCCCTCTGGGGAAGAGAGGGAAATATCTGTCCACCACAAGAGTAAAATGCCATGTGGAATTTATAAAGCAGGAATATAAAACCTCCCTGCTGTACCCCAGGTTTCTCCCCTGTGTTATCCTGGTCCCACCCAGGGCAGGAGCAGTTTGGCCTGTGGAATGGCAGCTGCTGTTGGAACAACATTTCTGTCCAGAACTTCTTGAGCCCTGGGCTTGTCCCACCCCAGGCTGTTTCCTGTGTGCTCTCCCAGTGATACCAGTTTGGTATAATTGTCCTGGAGCTGCTTTATCTGCTGCCATGCAGCCTGAGCAGGAAGTTAAGCCTCCACAGGCAATTTTTGTACCATCTCCACCACTGTGGGTGGAGAACTCTTGGCTTTTGAAGAGTTTTTGTGGCTGGACTGTGTGATGAAGACTCCACACTGGGGCTGTGGGGAGCTTCTGGGTAACCCCAGCTGCTGAGCTGGGTGAGGATGTGGCTTGTCAGGGACCTCAGCTCTGCCCAGGGCTGTTCTTTGTCCTGAAGCTGCTCCTGGAGCTCTTCCCTTCATCTCAAGTGAGGATCTGTAGCTCCTGGCCATGGAAATAAATGATGGAGCTCCCCAAAGACTGGTCTCTCCTGCTCTGCTGGTTCCCATCCTCCCTCCCAGTGACTCAGGCCTTTGGTCTCCAGCTCCCCAAGAGGTGACACAGGATGAGCACTGGGAAATTCTTCTGGGCAGGATTTGGCAGCCTCAATAGAAAAAAAAAAATCTCAATGTCAGCTTTGCAACAACCCTTGGTTCAGAGCAGATTAAATGATGTAAAGAACCCTGGGGGTTAGAGCTGCCTTCCCTCAGCTCAGCCATGAATTTGCTCCCAAACTGCAAGGGGTGAATTTTATTGGATCACTTTGGAAGTTGTTCAGAGGCAGAACCTTGAAGAACACACCCTGTTGCCAACCCAAAGAGGGCACTCTGGGCATGGAAAACTCAGCAGAAATGTGCTAGAGGTGCTTTCCTTGTGCAACATCACCCACAGCAAAAACCACTGATAACTCTGCTCAGCTGCAGCTTTTCTTAGTCAGGTGAGTGACCTGGGGACTTTTAGACATTTTGAATTATAAGGTTTGGAAAATATTTGAAGTCTTCACATCTTTGTCCTCGTGTTTTTTATCCAGTGCTGCCACAGATGTTGGAATGGCCTCTGACAAGTCACCTTTGGGCAGAGGTGAGCACAAGGAAAGGCAAACACTCCCCAGAAATGTTTTTGTAGATGAAAACCCAAACATCTGACGGAAGTGTTTGAGCTCCTCTCGCTGGGTCTCTTGCCAAATTCTCCAGATTAATTTCTTCAGGTTGCAATATTTTTAAGCTCTATTGTAGAAAAGGCAGGGGTTTATATTTCTGTCTTAAACCACAACCAGAAATAAAATATTTCCTGACTGTCAGGCTGTGGTGGGACTGTGAGGTTCCTCTCTTTGCTGCCAGCCGCACTAAAAAGATGACTCAGAGTGCCTTGATGAGCCCTGGGAGTGACAGAGGGGCACTGGGGGGAAGGAAGATGCTGCTTTGGTGTGGAATGGCAGCCAGAGGTGGGATGGGGTAGAATTGGGAGTGGGGAAGAGGATGGGAGAGAGGAAATCCCTCCCAAGGACCAGCTTGGAGGTCCCTGGAGGGAGTGAGGAGAGCCCCTGCCCTGAAATCCAGACTGGACATCTGTTCTGGAGGTTTAGAGGGCAGAGTTGGTTGGGGTAGAAACCTCCAGCTGGGGATTCAGCTCTTGGAGCTGTGGCTTTCTCCTGAGCTGTTCTGACTGGAGCCAGTGGCACAGAGAAATCCAAATAGCACCAGGAAAAAGGCTTTGAAATGCTGATGAGATTTATTGGTTTTATGTGTTCTTACAACACTGGAGTTACAGAGGAGGGGAGAAAGGAGGCAGCAGGTTTCAGAGGTAGGGACAGCAGTAGTAAAGCACTGGAAGTGTCCTTGGAGCCTGGGCAAGCTCAAGGTTTGGGACACCCAGACATGCCACAAGTGACAGGCTGCTCTTTGCATCCCTCTGATCTCCTTGTGCAGCCTTCCCTGAGGCTCCCAACACCCCCTCAGCTGCTGTCCCCTCTCTGGGGCTGTCCTGCTGCCTCCTCTCCAGAGCTGGAGCCACAAAGGGCACAGCAGGGAAGGAGCTCAGAGTGCCCAGGGCACAAACCCAGCCAAGGCACCTCCTCTGTGCCAGCCCCAGCACGGGCAGAGCTCAGCCTGGCCATGGAGAAGTCCTTGCCACATCCACCAGGAGCAGTGGCAGATGTTCCCAGGGGGAAAGGGAAAGAAAGCTGGTGAGGATGGGGCTCTGAGGGGGAGCAGAGTCACAAGGACTTCATGACACTGTTGATCCAGGGGAGGTAAGGAGCAATGTGTGTGTAGAAGCCAGGCCAGTTGCTGTGCCTGTAGGAGAAGATGCCAAAGGCTTTGTTGTTGCAGACCAGAGGATCCCCAACCTGTGAAGAGGAGGAGAGAGATCAGTGCTGGCTGATGGGAACTGCAGGGATGGAGGGAGGCTGCAAATTCAGGGCAGGATTTCCCCAGCAGGAGCCTGGACTCGCAGTGGGGGGGATAACAGAACCCAGAATCCCAGAATCCCAGAATCCCAGAATAATGAGGTTGGAAGAGCCCTCTAAGATTATTGAGCCCAACATCTGCCCTAACACCTCAACCAGACTGTAGCACCAAGGGCCATGTCCAGGCTTTTTTTAAACACATCCAGAGATGGTGATTCTATCACCTCCCTGGGAAGAGCATTCCAGTTCTTTATTATTCTTCTGGTGCAAAATTCCTTCCTAATATCCAATACCCACTGTGTCCTCTGGTTCTGTCAGACCAACCCCACCTGGCTCCAGGCTCCCTCCAGGGAGTTGTAGAGAGCAATGAGGGCACCTCTGAGCCTCCTCTTCTCCAGGCAGCTCTGCCTCCACAAGGGGCTGGTGGTGGCAGCTTTGTTTGGGACCCAGCTGGGGGAACACTGAAGCTCCATTTCTGCCCTTCTGCTGCCTCCAGACCCAAAACACACCCAGAGCAGCAGTGAGGCTCAGGGTGAAAGGCCCAAAACACACTCAGACCAGTGAACCCCTCTGGCCAGGCCATTGCTGGGACTCCCAGCTCCTGTGCCATGGGAGAAGACAAGGATCCACAAGGATCCTCTTCTCAGTGCTTTGCCCCTGGCTCAAACCTCCCCTCCTCCTCCTCCTCCCTGAGCACACTGACCTTTTCAGGTACCTTGGAGGATCTGCTCTGGCCACAAATGAGGTTGTCAGCAAGGCCTGGGTAGTGGCTGAGGCAGTCCCTCTGCTTGATGATGGTGACAGTGGCTGTCCTGTCCCCCCAGCCAACCAGGCTGCACTCGGTGCCTCCCCGAATTTTGGATTTCTCCAAGGAAATGGGCCTGACTTGGCCATTGCTGCTGGCACTGCCATTCAGCTGGGCAAGGGCACAGAAAACACAGAGGGGAAAAGAGAGAAAAAAACCACAGAGATGAGTGTTTGCCCTGGGATCCACTGGCCCCTCCTGCCCCAGGGCTGCAGCTCAGGGTGCTCCACCAGGTTACCTTGAGCAGAAGGATGTCCTTGCCCTTCTTAGGGCTGGTGAAGCCTGGGTGGCAGTGGTACTCCTTCACCTGGAAGGTTTGCCAGCTTTGCTCTCTCCTTTGCAGGGTTTGGGCTCCCAGGATGACAGTCAGAGGTTTGTGCCTGGTGACATCAAGCACAGTGTTGTCACCAGCTTGTCCCTGTCTCACCTGGGGACGCTGAGGCTCATCCCCCAGGACAGCCCAATGACACAATACAGTGTGTACAGATATTCCCTATGCACAAAATCCATCAGCAGCACTGCTAAAGAGGAATGGTGGGAGCAAGGAGCTCTGCCAGTGAATCTGCCCAGCCACGAGGCAGAGCAAGCTCCCAGCTGACAGACCAGAGCTCTGCCTCCTTTATCTCCTTTATCTCTCCTTTATCTCAGTGCCCAGACATCAAGCTGGGCACATTTGTTCCAATATTGCTCCTTCTGGGCTCCACAGCCCCATGGAAGTCCAGGGGTTTCTAAATCAGGATAATTCTCTGTCCTTCCTCTACATCACCAGCAGACAGTGCTGCCTCAGGAGAACTGGGAAGGACTTTGGGTGTTCCCAACGTCCCAGGTGAGGCTCAGGCCCCCAGGCTCCTCCTTTTGGTGCCCAGGTGTGGCCCTGGCCCCGAGGGACAGGCACAGTGACAGGCACAGGGCAGAGCTGGCAGCCCTGAGCTGCGTGGGAGCCACACCCAGAGCTGAGCACATCTGGAAAATCCTCCTGCCCATCCCTAGCCCAGCTGGAGCTGGAATATTCATAGGAATGTGGGAATATAGGAATATATTCCATAGGAAATAATTCTGCCAGCAAACACGTTGGTGGCAGAAAGGACAAAGCCTGACAGCAAGGGAAGGAGCCACCCTGACCTGGGGGAAACAAAATGAGCATGGAGGGGGGAAAAAATCAGGGAAAATACCTGAGGGTGGGCTGGGGAGGGAGAGGGGGCTCAGGGCTGGGGAGGGAGATGGGGCTCAGGGCTGTCCCCAAGGCTGTCCCCAGGGCTGGGGAGTGACATGGGGCTCAGGGCTGTCCCCAAGGCTGTCCCCAGGGCTGTCCTGCCTGCCAGGAAGGAGCCAGCTGGTGGCTGAGGTGACTCCAGCTCCCTGGAGGAGCTGTTCCCCAGGCCCTGGAGGGACAGACACCTCTCTGCAGGACACAGCAAGGACTCACCTGAGGCACTGAGCTGCTGTCATCACCCAGGCAGGAGCCACCAGGAATCCTCCACAGGACTGGTTGTCCTTCCCCTGCAGAAAGGCCACGTAGGGGGCAGGCTGTATCCTGACTTCTCCTCCCTCCCTCCACTTCCAGGGATAATCTGCAATGGATGGGGCTGGGGATGAGGATTTTAGAGGGCACAGGGCTGAGATTTATCCTTCCCCAGCCCTCTCCTGTCACCCAGCCCACTCTACTTACTGCTGCTGACTGGGGGGAGCATCACCAGCACGAGGGGCAGCAGGAGGCTCTGCAGGTGCTCCATCACAGCCTTCTGGTGGGGCAGCAGCTTCTGGGGTCTGATCCTGCTCCAAGCAGGGTTTTATAGCCTGACACCAGACTCCAGGAAACCACAGAAGTCAGACTCATCTGAAGAATCTCTCCACAAGTTGCATGTCTCAGCAGTGTGAGGGGGGAATTCAGTCAGTTCTGGCTTTGGGCATCAGCCCACCTCCATCATGGCTCTGATCTGGGGGATCTGACGTCCTCCTAAAGCCAGAGCCAAGTTTAGAACTTTGTGTTTGTTCTGGAAGCTGTGGGCAATGCACCCACCCTCACCTCTTTGACTTCCAGTGAGTTCTTCCTCTGCAGCTTCTCTTCTTGCAAACCTTGATTTTTATCAGGAGCCCCTCATGAACAAGATTTCTTTCACCTGATGCATCAGTTCCATCAGTTCTAGTGAAGCCTTGTGAAGGCTGAGATTGGACAGAGTTAATTAATAAAGCAGGGATTTATTAAAAGGCCTCAATGGATCCACCTTGGGCAACAGAAGAACCCAGCCAGGGCTGCACTCAAGATGAACCAAAATGGTCACAAAATGAACAAAAATGGTCCCAAAATGGACAACAGGTCCCAGGGTCTGTCCCTGGGATCAGTTCTGCTCCATTTGCACCTTGCAGTTCATTGTCCCATTCCAGCCCCAGCCCCTGCAGTCCCACCCTGCT
The DNA here is from genome assembly GCF_963513975.1 of Fringilla coelebs. NCBI lineage: Eukaryota > Metazoa > Chordata > Aves > Passeriformes > Fringillidae > Fringilla > Fringilla coelebs. Next base: position 4,893,149 of record NC_140050.1, on the reverse strand, counting down.
TGTTTTTCTCTCTCCAGCCCACGGGGTTTGTGCTCCTGGGCTGAGATTTGGATCATTTGTCCTTGGTGCCCAGCTGGAGCAGGAATTGTTTTGTCTCCCCAGAGCTCACCATGCCCTGATATGAACCCAGACCCACCCACTAAAGCAGCACAGAATGTGAAAAATAGAAAATCTCCAGCCTGAGGCATCACTAAAGGCTGTGCAGGGGCAGGTGAGGCCCCTCCTGCTCTCCCCCAGGAGCTGCACTCTTGGCTAATGGAGCAAAATTGCCATGATGTGTTTGTAACACGGCACTGGGCAGAAATCCTGCCCTGGGATGGAATTCCCAGAGCAGCTGAGGCTGCCCCTGGAGCCCTGGCAGGGCTGGACAGGGCTTGCAGCAGCCTGGGACAGTGGGAGGTGTCCAGGGCTGGGATGAGATGATCCCTAAGGGCCCTCCCAGCCCAAACCATGCCGGGATTTTCCAGTAAGAGCAAACCTTGAGCATCCCCAGCTCACCTGTGACGAAACAGGGCTGATGCTACTGCCAGTAACTCTGCTTTCCCCTCTGCCTCCCGTGCCAAGTGGGCAAACCCCAGTTTGAAGCTACAAGCTGCCATTCTCGTGCAAAGCCTGCAGCAGCTGGAGCTTCAAGGAAAACCCTGACGTGACAAAGCTTGGTGAGGCACAGATAAGCAGCTGCAGGCTCTTCTCTTGCAGATTTCTGAGCCGATAGCAGCTGAGAGCAGAAGCCCAAACATGGAACCTTCTGCTGGAGGCACAGCTGACTCAGTTTCCCTTCATCCCAGGCAAGAATTGGGAGGATTTGTGAGCAGAAATTCAGGCTGGGTTGGGGGAATCTCCTCCTGATGGGGGTGAGCAGTGGGAAGGCCATGAGAGCAGGGCAGGCACCCCTTCCCCTGGACTGCAGAGAGTTTTTGTGTATTTAAAATTCCCCACTGGTTTTTCCCACCACAAACCGACCCACAAAGTCTCCTGCTGACATCACAGACATCCTCACCCCTGCCAGGGACTTCTGCTCTCACTCATTCACCAGAGATAATTAGCGGAACTCTAATTATGGAACTTTTTTTTTAGGGTATGTAGGAATAATTGAATGAGTGTTATTGTTATTAAGGTCAAATTGTTTGTAAAGTTTGAATATTTTAATGGTAAAAAATTGTTGTAAAGTTTGAATATTTTAATGGTAAAAAATTGTTGTGAAGTTTGAATATTTTAATGGCAAAATTGACGAGATTGTTGTTTGTGGTGAGGAATTCTTAAGGGAATGTTGGTAATAAGAGTATTTGTTATAGTATTTTCTTTTTTGGTGAAAAATTTTGGAAGAGAAGTGTGATTGTGATATGTGTTATAAAATATGATTCAGTGTGTTGTTGAATTGCATTTTATAACTTTACTAATATATTCAATAAAGATTGATGATTAATTTTAGATAAAACAACTTTATTTAACCTCTGTCCCCATCACCTCCCCCTGGGAGCTCTTGGCTCTCTGTACTCAAGAGAAGCCACCAGAAACGAGCTGGAAGGAAGGAGAGGAAGGCTCAGGGAGAGCCTGGGGCAGGCCAGGGGAGGAAATTCAGACTCCAGTCTGAAAACAGCCCTTGAGCATCCTTTGAGAGGAGAACTTTGGGCATCCCCAGCTTCAGGGGGAGGTTTGGGTTACAGGGGACAAGGATGAGCCCAGCAGCTCCACAGCAGCCAGGACTGGTCCCTGCCCTCTCCAGACCCAGCTGGGCCCTGCAGGGAGGAGAGGAGGAAGTGGCTTTGGGGTCAGGCACTCTCTGAACCCAGCTCCTTCAAAACCCTTCCAGTTGAAGCCTTTCTGTGTTTCTACCCAGGAGATGGTGCAGAAATGGGGATGGATTGTGGCTGCAGAGCCTGGGGGTGGGTGTGGGACAGCTGGGACTGGTGTGCCTCCTCTCTGGGATCCTAAAGCCCTGAGCTGGTGTTTTAACAGCCATGCCTACATCCCAGGGCACAGAACACAGAAAATGCAGCTCCCTGCAGCCTCTGGAGCCTCTTGCAGCTCAAAGAGATCAGCCTGGTGTGCCCTGTCAGAACCCAGCACATCCCTCTGGCTGCCCTGGGGGATTCCAGACCCTGGCAGGGGCTCAGAGACCTTGGCATGGAGTCAAAAACACCTGTGCCTTTGATTTTAGCCCATGGAAACAATTCCCAACTTTGTGTGAAGATTTGCAAGCTGCAAGAGTTTGAGTAGAATGAGAGTTAATTTGTCAGAGTGAAAAAGTAGAATTGTGGGGGTTTTAGAATGGGGGTTCAAGAGGCAAGATGGAGGAATCTGGGCATGTCCTGTCCTCCTTCTCCTTCTTCTTGTCCTCCATCTTCTGCTGAGATGGTTACACTTTTGGGTTGGTTTAGAATAGAGACAGACTGTCTAACATAGGTGAGAGGTATTGGACAATTATTGTCAATAAAGTACACATAGTTCTTAGTATAAAAAGTTAACACCACCCCAAGGGCAGGCACTGTGCCACAACCCAACCTGCTGGACAGATCTCAGCAGGTCAGAGAGAGAATGGAATAGATAAGAGAAAATAAACAACCTTGAAAAGCAGAACTGACCAATCTCAACTTCTTTGGTCACAGGGCTGGGAAAAAGAGACTTTCTAATATCTCAGGGGTCATCTCAAGCACAGAAAACCCAAGAGTGCCCTGTGAGCTTGCTGTCCAGCTGCTCTGTGCCCTGGGGTGCAACACCTCAGGGGGAGCAGCCTTCACCCTGCAGAGATGGAACCCTCAGAGCCCTGGGCACTGCTGGTGCCCCTCTGCCCTGCTGCCTGTGCTCCCAGGAGTTGGTGAAGGGATCTGTGCCCATCACTGTGCCCATCCTACCTGGGCAGTTTCTCTCCTCACAGCACACCCATCACTAATTGTAGCTCATTGAGTCAGGTCTCATAAGTTTTTGGTGGTCTATAACACACCCAAGATAGCTCAGCTACTTTTGAGGGCATAAAATCAGCAGGATGGCTGCTGTTGCAGTTTTGGAAATAAAAAGGTTTAATAAAAGGCAAAATAACAAACAGAGAAAAACTGAGTCAGTTGCAGGAGGTCCTTGCTCCTGGAAAAACACCTCACAAAATCCATTGGTTTCTCTGTTCACTTCTTTTTCTAGTAAATTGCCCAGGCAGGATTTTTTGACTTCAGTTTAATTAGCTATCTTTAAGTCTGAGGTGAAGTCTCCTATGAGGTGGTTTTTTCACCTAATGGAAGAGAGAAACTTCTGGGCTTCTTTCCTTTTTGAGGGGACAAAAGACAGTTTTGCCACTCCATCAAAAGGAGCACATTCCTGTACCCATCATCCCTGTGACCCCAGGAAGGGCAAGCCCAGCTCTTGTTTCTGATTCTGCCCCAGACTGAGGATGCAGAGCTGTGATTGCTGCTGTCCCTGCAGCCTCTCAGGTGCAGCAGTCAGAGCCTCCCTCCTGTTTAGTGTGATTTAAACATTTGATTTAAACATTTCTCTCTGTGGCAAGGCCACAAAAAACATGATGCACGCTGGGAGGGGCAGCTTTGAGTTTACTTGAAGTGCAGCAGGGTTCAAGCAGGAACAGAGTTATCTCTGAAGGAAGTGGGGTTTCTTGTGGCACAGCTTCTTTTTGTGCCATCTGGGGCCATCTCTGCTCCTGCCAGGGGGGTTTAAGACAGGCAGGGACAGGCAGGGACAGGCAGCAGCCCCAGAACAGAGGCAGGGGCACTCCCAAGTGCCCTGACAGAGTCACTTGGGGTCCCGAGGAGACAGCAGGGAGCTGAGCCTTCAGCAGGGGCAGGAAGGAAACTCTTGCAGTGTCCAGGGCCACAGCAGAGCTGGAGAAAGTGCTGCCACTGCCACTGCCACTGCCACTGCCATTACTTCTTCATGACTTTTTTGATCCAGTGCAGGTAGTTGGAGATGCGGGTGTAGACCCCGGGTGGGGAGTTGTAGCCAAAGGAAACAATTCCTTGTGCCACTTTATTGCACACCAGGGGCCCACCAGAATCTCCCTGGGGAGAGATGAAGTTGATTTTAGCCCCTCTCTGCCCTGGGGCTCCATTCCTGCCCCATTTCCCACCCAGCTGGGCTGAGCTCTGCCCCTGTGGCTGGTGCCAGCACATCCAGTCCTGATGGGGACTGTCACCAAACCCTTGTCACCTGCCCTGGGAGCTGCTCCTGCACCCAGAGCATCCCGTGTGCCCTCCCATACCTGGCTGGAATCCTTCAGCTGGTGGAAGCTGCCTGCACAGACCATGCCAGAATCCAGGTGGGGGTAGAAGAGGCTGCATTTCCTGCGGCTGTAGATGGAGACTTGGGTCTCAAAGAGTTTGTTGGTGGCCCTGTCCTCATCGATGAGACCCCAGCCTGCAATGGTGCACTTGGTGCCCGTGGGGAGGTCACTGCCTGTCCTGGGCAGGGGGATGGGCTGCACATATTCATTGAGAGTGGCCTTTGATGTCAGCTGGGGGAAAGCAGAGGGTTCAGAGAGGGTTGTGAGCAGGATATTTGCTCTGCAGAGGCAGGGAGGGTTTAGCAGGCTCTGCAAGCTGCTGTGAGAGCCACACGAGGCTCCAACCCCTGCCCATGGCTCCTTCCCAGGTCCCTCCCAGCCTCCAGCACCTCGGGCAGGAGCGGCTTTGGAGAAGGAGCTGACAGCCAGGACGAGCTCTGCCCAGCCCCTGGAGGCCCCCCAGCCCCTCTGCCCCCTCAGAACTCCTTGCCTGCAGCAGCATGATGTCGTTTTCCATCGTGTTGGGGTTGTATTCAGGGTGCTCGTGGTACTTGAGCACTCCCCGGACCTGCTGGGATTTTTCTGCTTTGTGGATGTTGTGAGCCCCCAGGATGACTGTGGTGTTCCTGGCCATGGCAGAAGGAGGGGGAAAGGGCAAATCAGGCTGGGTGTCACCCAACCCCCTCCCTCATTTTACACATTGTACATTTTTACACATTTACATTCCTCATTTTCCAGGCAGGTGCAGAGAGCAGCCCAGCACAGGAGGGACCTGCTCCAAAATCACTCCAAGGAAGGAACTCCCAGGCTAGGGGAGAAAGAAAGAGATAAAACCCCTGTATCAATACTCACCCCAGGCAGTGTGCAGCCGACATCACCCAGTCAGGAGCCACCAGGAAGCCCCCACAGTTCCCCAGCTCTGCTATCTTCAGGAAGGCCATGTAGGGGTGAGAGTGGGGCCGTGCCTCGTGGCCCCCCACAATCCCATCCCGCAGAGCACCTGCAAGAAACCCCAGCCCAGCATGAGCCAGGGGCTGCTGAGAGCCCCAGAGCAGCCCCCTGACCCCCAGCTCAGCCCTGACTCACTGGCACTGCCCCAGGGGCAGCAGAGCAGGGGCAGCAGGGCTGGCAGTGCCCAGAGCTGGCACATCTCTGCCCTCTTGGGTGGAATCCTGAGTTTGCCCGTGGTCAGGAGCTGGTTTTATAGCCTGTGCCCAGCAGCCAGGAAACCATGTGCAAAGGGCTGATTGGGCTAATCAGGGCATCTCTGGCCTGGCCTGCTCAGTGCCCACATGCCCCTGGCTGGCATTGATGGGTGATAGCCCAGGGTGGAAAGGCCAGGGCAGATAGAGCCTGGCACAGCACAGTCACAGCCTCAGGGGGTGCTGGCAGCAAGACTGAGGTGGTTTTGAGGTGTGATTTCATATTTCTCCCACATTTTCTGTTTAATGTTTTTGCCCTGAGGAAATGTAAGGTTCTAAAAAAAAGCCACTTAAAAAAAAACAATCAGAAAAACTTGGCCATTTACAGTTGTGAATGTGGTCTAGAGGAGACAATCCTGAAATTTGCTCTTTCATATTCTTGTTTTCCTTCAAGAGATGCACTGCAGAGCCTCTTTTCCTGCAGAGATCCACCATCACCACCAGCCAATTTAAATGAAAGGGCACAACAGCTGTGTCTGGGATGGTTTTTGAGCACTGTGAAAAGTCAAATCTGCAGGGTTTGGGTCAGCCCAGGTCAGAGGGTCCTTGCTGGCACTTCTTGGCTCCTCTGGGGTCAGAAGCATCCTGCAGCTTGGGGACTGGGATGTGAGAAATGCTGCTCTGCAGCAGGGAAGTGCAACCACCCAGCTGCCAGGAGTGCTCAGTCATTTTTAAACCAAGCCTGCTCCACCCTTCCTGAAACAGAAAAACACCTGCAAGGGGATGCCTCGAGGCTGTGCAGAGGGGTCAGGATGGGTGCATGAGCAGGGAGAGATTTGGGACACAGATGGGGGTACCTGATGTCCATGAGCCAGCCTGGGGGCTGCCTGACAGCTCTCCACAGAGCTGAACCCATCTTTTGGTTTTTTAAATCTCAATATCTGAAAGCACAAGCTTTAATCAGGACTGTGCAGCAGCACAGCAGGAAAACCTCAAGAGGAATCATCGATATTTTATCTTGTGTTTGTAATTTGCTGTCTTTGCCCTGCAGTTACTTATGGCTCCCCCAACAATCTGTGGCTGGAAACCCTCCTGGAAGCAGCAGCCCCAAGACAGGAGGGACTGGGCAGGGCCACAGGGAGCTGAGCTGCTCTCCTGCTCCTCTCTGACTACAGACAAGTTCCCCTCTCTGAGGCCAAGGTGTTTTGGCTTTCCTGTTGACCAGGGATGCTGAGGTGCCTCATCTCAGCATCCATCAGTACCTTTAGGATGGAACTGGAGCAGGTCCAGAGGGCTTCAGCTGCCCCCCGTGGGTCCCCTGGTCCTTCCCAGCCCAGCACTCAGAGCCACCAGACACTTTCAGGCAGATTCAGGCAGTTTCAGGAGATTGTGGCTCTGATTTGAAGGAAGAGATGAGAAGTGTTGCAGGAAGGGGTGTCCCTCCCCTGCCCCACTTGGCTTCAAAGAAAGAACATCTGAACTGGGATGGCAGCAGAGGAGAAGGGCCAAGATCCAGCTCAGGAATTGGGGATGAGACAGAGCAGGATCTGTTCTTCACGTGGGGGCTCAGACCCCACCAGCCCCCAGTCGTGGATGTGTTTGTGGAAGGGGCATTTTTTAGGAAGATCCTTCCATGTTTTGCTGGTCCAGAGAACCTGAACACCAAGGGTGAAGGGGTCAGGCTGTCCCAGCAGCTCATCTGCCTCGAGCAGAAGGGTTTGCCTGCCCCAGGCCCATCCTCTCCACAGATCTCTCAGGAATCCCTGAGACTCCTCACACATTGCCAGCTCTTGGAGAAGCTACTCAGAGCCCCTCACAAGGCAAGTTTCTCTATTCTCTGACCTTTCAGGAACATTCCACTGTTGGACAATACCCTTTTCCTGACCCAGAGATAACCCAGAGACCCAGAACTTTTTATCAAGGCCTAAAAACTCTCTACAAATCCAATACCCCAAAATCAAACCCTAAAAACGCTCTACAAATCCATTTCCTGAACTGACACATGAGCTGGAGGTTCTCCCTGAGGTGAGAGCACAGCTCCCAGGGGTGATGTGCCAGGGTCACACTGACCCTTTGGATTCCAGGGATCTGGGGGGGTTTGGGGGTGATCTCCTGGTGCTGAACGTGCAGCCCTGCACTCGTGGCCCAGCCTTCCTGCTGACTTCTGCTCCTTCAATCTTGGGGTCATCTGCTGATCTTATCAGTGTGAGTTTCTTTCCATGCTGCTGATACAAAAGGCCAAAACTTCAGCTGAAAGGGTGGAGGAGGAGGATGGAGCCCTCAGCTTTTGATGACAGCCACTCTTGCTTCCTGCAGGAGCCTCCTTTGCATTTTCCTCTTGTCTGTGCTCATCCAGCCTGGGATCAGTCCATCCAGGGATGGGTGGGCTCCCTGGACAGCTCCCTGCTGAGGGAAGAGCTCACTGCTCTTTGTCCTCAGCCTGGGGACATCTCCATGGCTCCCTGGCAGTCTGGAGTGAGAGCCCAGGGACAGCAGGGCTCAGCTTCAGCTGAGACCCTGAGTTAAAAGGTGCTCTGCTTTTCTTTCATCTCTGCCACTCTGCAGCTGATTTGGGTGGGGTCCACCCAGCAGAAATGTGGTTGATGTTGTAACTTCCCCTTTTGTTCGCTTTGGTAGTAGGTAGAAGCCTCACTTATTTTGCACATGGAGCTGTCCCCACTACCTGCACCATGCTGGAAGGAGCTGGAGAGCACTGCTGAACCTCCCTGGGGCAGCCAGAGCCTCCCACAAGCCACGACAGGTGAGTGCAAAGGCAAATTCCCAGCCACAGTTGGGAATAGCACATTCCAAGGCTCTCCTGTTGAGTTTTGCAAACATGAGGAATTAGGCCAATGCTGGAAATGAACATTTCAGCCATGCTCTCATTCCTTGGTTCTGGTCTCAGCACCTTGTGCCTCCTCAGAGGTGAGAAGCAGCAGGGTTTTGCCTCCCTCCCTGCCTGTGGGAAGGAAGATCCTGACCCATCTCTAGCAGGTGCTTGGTGAGTTGAAGGAGTAGCTGCAGTGTCAGGGCACGTGCTCAGCTTGGAGCAGCTGGTTCCCTTTGGAGGGGAGGGCTGAGGCTCAGCTGCACCCCACAGGTGCCAGGATGGGTGTGTCTGGATGTGTTCTCAGAGAGTGGCAGGAGCTGGGCCCGTGGAGTGACAGCGTGGATCTTCCTCCTGAAGAAGGAAGAGGGATGATCTGAGCACAGGGCAGCTGAGGAAGAGGCAGTGGCTCTCTACCAGGCTCAGGGGTGAGCTGAGTAGCACAGCAAGAAAAGCACTTTGTGTCTTGAGGTGTCTGGGTGCTCTTACCAGCATTGGGATGTGCTCAGAGCCACCCATCAGGGTGTTGCCCATCAGGGTGTTGCCCCGTTTGACAGCCTGCTCCAGCTCTGGCAGGTTTCTTCATTCACGCCACACCTTCACAACCACAGCAAAGCTGAGAATTAACAGACCCTTACCAAGAAATGATGACAGCTGTTAGAAGAGATGTCAATACAGTCACAACAGGAAGCTTTATTAAACAACAGGAAGCCCATGCTCATGGGTGGACTTACAAAACACCTCACCCTCCTCTCCCCTTGCTCTTTCAGTGCTGCAGGGCTGGCAGACAGGGCTCTGACTCTCACCTCCGCCGAGCAGGGCTGGCTCCAGCCCTCAAACAGAGGATCTGCTCTGCCCCGAGCCCCACCTGACCCTTCCTCCATCGAGCACCCCGAGTGCTGACCCAGCTCAGAAGATGGCTGCTCCAGTGCTGGGCTGGCTGGTGAATAGCTCCCTCCTCCTTTCCCTGGACTCTGCTCACCTGCTGGCCACCAAAGCCTCCTGCCTGCAGCTGGCAGCAGCCAGGAACGTCAACATCATCCTGCAGCACTACAACTTCTCGGGCAAGCTCAGCAAGCGGCACTCGGTCGACGAGGGCATGGGGCCGCTGCGCACGGCCTTCGCCATCATCAGCGGCGTCATCATCCTGGAGAACCTGCTGGTGCTGCTGGCCGTGCTGCGCTGCCTGCGGGGCCGCCGCTGGGTCTACTCCTGCATCGCCAGCATCACCCTCAGCGACCTGCTGGCGGGCATCGCCTACCTCTGCAACCTCTGCCTGTCGGGCAGCAAGACCTTCCAGCTGTCCCCGCAGCTCTGGTTCCTGAGGGAAGGCATCCTCTTCGTGGCCTTGGCCGCCTCCACCTTCAGCCTGCTGGTGACGGCGGTGGAGCGCTACGGCGCCATGGTGAGGCCCATCGCCGAGAGCGAGGCCAGCAAGACGCTGCGGCTGCGCGGCCTGATCGCGGCCTGCTGGCTGCTGGCCCTCGTCATCGGCCTGCTCCCGCTGCTGGGCTGGAACTGCCTCTGCGATTTCCAGGCCTGCTCCGTGCTCCTGCCGCTCTACTCCAAGAATTACATCCTGTTCTCCGTGGTGATGTTCAGTATTATCCTCCTGGGGATCATCGGGCTGTACATCTCCATCTTGCACCTGGTGCAGGCCAGCTCCAGGCAGAGCTGCTCCCGGCACGGCCGCCGGCGCTCCCTGCGCTTGCTGAAGACGGTGCTGATGATCCTGGGGGCTTTCATCCTGTGCTGGAGCCCCCTCTTTGTGCTGCTGCTCTTGGATGTGTTCTGTGACACCGGGGCCTGCAGCCACCTGCACAGCCTGGACTGGACCCTGGCTCTGGCCCTGCTCAACTCGGGGGTCAATCCCGTCATTTACTCCCTGCGCAGCGTGGAGGTTCGCCGCGCCGTGGGCAGCCTGCTGTGCTGCTGCTGCGTCAGGGCTGGGCTCTGCAAGCCTGGCAGCTGCGTGGTCATGTCGGACATCAACTCTGGCTCCTCCACGGAGAGCTCCCTGCGCTGCCGGGACAGCTTCCGCAGCGCCGCGGCCCAGCACGCTCGGCCCAGGGCGCCTCTGTCCAGCAACTCCAGCATGATGAGCAACCTGCCCAGCCTGTGAGCAAGAGGGGCCAGGCAGCCTCACGGTGCTGCTCCTGGCCTGGCAGGACCGTAGCAAGGCTGAGCAGTTGGGAACTGGGCCAGGCTTTGCAGTCCCATCAGACTGGTGCAGCACAGGGACAGGAATCGCTCCTAGAATGGAGTGAAAGACACAGGCACGTGTTGGGATGGATGCTCTGCTGGGACAGCTGCAGTGCTCAGGTTTTGTGGGTGTGCTTTGGGTGTGCAGAGGTGCTGTAGCTGCCCACCTGAGGGTGTTTTGCCCCAGGGCACATTGGCAAATAGGGTGGATTTCCCCAACCAGGTGGCCCTTCCAAGCCTTGGGGATTCTTTTGGACCTTCTGTGATGGGCACAGCTGCTGGGAAGGAATGCAAGCTTGATGTCCTGCCCAGCCTGAGGATGGCAGAGGACTGCAGCCACAGCCCAGACTCTGCCCAGGGTGCAGAGGCTGGGCACTGAGCCAGGGCAAATGCTGTGACTGTGCTCAGAGCTGCAGTGACAGGGCTGGCACTGGCACGGGCCCAAGGAGGTGCCCAGAGAGACTGGGGAGCCTGGTGCCGTCCTGGGCCTGAAGACATAGCCAGCTTGTGCCTCAGATCCCTGCTCTTCCCTTCTCCCATGTAGGGAATAACCAGAGCAGCACCCAGATGCCTCCTCTCACCGTGCCAGAAGGACACAGAAGCACTGGGGACTCACATGAACCCTGCTGGCCCAGCCCCTCTGCAGGAGCTGAGCGTGCAGCCCATTTGTTTTGCAATAAATCAGAGTGATCAGAAAGCCTTGGGTTGATTTGCTTCGATTTTTTCCTCTGGAGGCCAGGTACTGCCTGGGGATGTTTTTGTAGTCTGGGCATAGCTGGGGCTGCCCTCCTGTTCTTGGGACAGGGGGATTGCCCAGCTCAGGGGGCAGCAGGAGCTTCCTGCCTGCTCCTGTTCATCCCATCCTGTCCTGTCCCATCCATCCCATCCTGCTCCATCCTGTTCATCCCATCCCATGGGTCCCATCCCATCCCATGGGTCCCATCCCATCCCACCCCACCCCATGGATCCCATCCCATCCTCTCCCATGGATCCCATCCCATGGATCCCATCCCATCTCACCCCACCCCACCCCACCCCATGGATCCCATCCCATCAATCCCATCCCACCCCATCCCATCCCATGGATCCCACCCCATGGATCCCATCCCACCTATTCCATCCCATGGATCCCATCCCATCCCACCCCATTCTATCCCATGGATCCCATCCCATCCCATGGATCCCATCCCATGGATCCCATCCCATCTCACCCCACCCCACCCCATGGATCCCATCCCATCCCATCCCATCCTATCCCACCCTACGGATCCCACCCCACCCATCCGCTGGGGGGCGCTCGGGAGCTCCAGGCCGGGAGGGGGGCGCCCCCTGCAGGCCAAGGCGGGCCGGCACTGCGGCCCGCGCCCCCTGCCGCGCCTACAATTCCCATCGCCCCCGGCGGCGGCGGGCGAACTACGGGTCCCGGCGTGCGGCGCGGTGCGCGCCGTGCGTGCCGAGCAGGCCGCAGTGCGGGCCGGGGCCGCGGCGATGCTGGAGGAGGCGGGCGAGGTGCTGGAGTCGGTGCTCAAGGCCTCGTGCCTCCCGCTCAGCGTCCTGCTCTTCGTGCCCGCCGTGCTCCTGCTCCTGGGGCCGCCGCCCGCCGCCGAGGCGGCGCACGAGTTCACGGTGTACCGCATGCAGCAGTATGAGCTGGGCGGGCAGCCCTACGGTGAGGAACGGCACGGGCCGGCCGGGCTCGGTGCTGCCGGCAGCGGCTCCCTCAGGGGCGGTGGGGCCGTGGGAAGGGAGCCCCGAGCCCGGGGAGCAGCCCAGGGTAGGCCGTGAAGCTGCGGGTGGCCCGTGGAGAGCGGCCCGGCCTAGGGGAGGGCTCGGGGGGCTCCGGGAGGCGGCAGCGGCCGGGCCCAGGCGCGGGGGAGGCCGCAGGAGGGCCCCGTCCGGCCGGGTCTCACTGCCCGGCTCGGCATGAGCGGGAGAGGGGCTGGGAGCTCCACGGTGGTGACCTAGAGGTAGCCAAGGAGCCCGGGCTGTGGGCTGAGGGCTGTGTGTTCTGAGGGCCAGCTGCATCCCTCCTGCATTGTGCTAAACTCGCGTGTGAGCTCAGCTCTGTTCTTTTGCCTTTGACACCTTTACTGACAGGTTGATTCCTCTTCCCTCTTCATCCTCCTCCTCCTCAGCTCTGTGTTGCTCCAGTGGCTCCATTTCAGAGCCCGTCCTCCCCCTGTGTTAGCACTGACCCTTACTTCCTCTGTTCTCTCACTTGCAGCCTGCTGGTTGTGCAACACCTTTCTTTGGGTCAGAGACACGCCCTGTGCTGCGAGTCCTTGAGGTGCTGCAGTCCTCAGCCTCCTCCCCTGTGTACCCACAAACCCAGAATCAAAGGTTGTTTCTGGGTCTTCTGTAGAGATTTTATTCCAGGCCAGGGCATGTGTTCTGTCTGTGAGTGACTCTTACAGAGTTAACAATGAGCAGCCTCACATTTAATTTGTGCTGTCCATGAGACGCCATCTCTCATTCTTTCAGATCTTAATAAGTTCAAATATATGAGATATGAAATGCAGCTGTGCCTGTGTACTTCTTAAACACTTCATTCTTCTGTTGGCTTCTAAATAAATGAAATTAATTCTGGGTTCTTCCATGACAGTTTCTCAGGTGTCCACATCTTGAGGGCTCCCTTGCTGACAGCCTGAGGAGCTCCAAGGCAGGCCCTGCATGGGGGTAGGGCTCTCTCTCTCTCTCTCTCAGGTGCTGGGAGCTGTTTGCTGACAGGCTTAGCAGGGATGTGATTCAGCCAGCTTTCACTTTGCTTGCCCCAGTGTCTCCTCTACCCAAGTGCTCACACTTTTGTGACCTCTTGAAAAGCCAGGTGGTTTTTTTTTTAAGATACATCCAGTTAACTTTTTCTGCTGTTTCTTTTCCTGGAGCCTTTTAGCTCGGTGGGCTGTGTGTTTCCTTTGTTCCTTCCTGCTCCCTTTGGGTAGCTGCTGTTCCTGTTCCTTGTGTGTTCTGAGATGTCCTTCAGGATAAAAGCTGTATTTCTGAGTTGGAAAGGACCCACAAGAAGCACAGAGTCCAACTCTCAGAGGGAATGACCCACAGAGGGATCAAACCCATAACCTTGGTGTTATTAGCACCATGCTCTGACCAACTGAGCTGATTTGTTGTTCCAGATTCTTGTATTTTTTCCAAAAATACCATGTAACAGGTTGCTGCTCAGCCTCTTCTTGCAGAGGGTAGAGTTTTTTGTCAGTATCACTTCACTCATGGAGCAATTTAAGAACAAGCTTGGACTTCCTCTAATGCTGACAGAATGAGAATTCTTTAGTTTGTAAATGAATGATTTACATTTACATACAGTTCTCTATAGAGAAACTACAGAATATCAACCTGTCAGGAAAATACTGTTGTGTCTGCTCTGCTTAGATGTCAGAGAGAGCAAAACTTCAGGTGCACACATTGCTGTGTTTGCACATCATTCCTTTGGGAAATGGTGCAGGGATCATCCTCATTTTGAATTGTTTTTCTCTGGTTGGAGTGGAGCTGCTGTTAATGTTTGTTTGTTTAGTGTCAGAGGTCTGTGGGGAGAATTCACATTGTGCCTGGCCTCTTTTTCTAGCTGTGTGGCCCTCACTGGTACTGTACAGGGGCAAATGCAGATTTTTCTTGTTTAGGTGTTTCTGTGACCTTTGACAAGACCAAACTAATGGTAGAGTTAAGTTAAGCCAGGTTTAAATCTGGTTCTTAGCAATGCTCCTGTTTGACAGAGGCTGGAGCACCTTGTCTGTCCCAGAACAATGAGCTCTCCAGTGGAGGTGCTGGAGTTACAGAAGAAGAAATTGAATTATAAATTATAGGATGGATTTGACCCTCCCTATTTGCACAAGATGTCCTTTTGGCCCTCCCTTGGGGAATGCAGGAGCTTCTGGCAAGCCTGCTGTGCTCCCAGGGGATTGCATTTCCACAGGGGGGATTTGATCTGCTGGAACTGAGAGCAGGAGAGGGCGAGGCCTGAGGAGCAGCCTGCTGCTCTGTAACTCTGCCAGCTACAGAACCTTCCTTGGGGCTGAGTGAGAGCAGCCCTTGGGGTGACAGGGGCCAGTCTGGTGTCCTTGGGGTGACAGGGCCCAGTCTGGTGTCCTTGGGGTGACAGGGGCCAGTCTGGTGTCCTTGGGGTGACAGGGCCCAGTCTGGTGTCCTTTCATCAGGGGCTTCTGCAACTTGATTCTCCAGCTGGGGGAGGCTCTGGAGAGGCCAGGCTGTGTCCAGGTGTGTTGGTTATTAGGTGCAGGTGAGCAGACAGGTAACCTGTGTGTTGTGTTGAGGAAAAAGACTGGAAGGTGAGGCTGTGGGGTGTGCAACAAGGAGGGGTTTGGTAGGATGTAGACTGGAAGGTGAGGCTGTGGGGCATGGAACAAGGGGGGTTTGGCAGGGTGTAGAGTGGAAGGTGAGGCTGTGGGGCATGGAAAAAGGGGAAATCTGGCAGGATTTAGACTGGAAGGTGAGGCTGTGGAGCAAGGGGGATCTGGCAGGATTTAGACTGGAAGGTGAGGCTGTGGAACAAGGGGGATTTGGCAAGATGTAGACTGGAAGGTGAAGCTGTGGGGTGTGGAACAAGGTGTCTGGCAGGATTTAGACTGGAAGGGGAGGCTGTGGAACAAGGGGGAATCTGGCAGGATGTAGACTGGAAGTTGCAGCTGTGGGGTGTGGAACAAGGTGTCTGGCAGTTGTGGCTGCACAGGAAAACCCACAGACCTCTGCTCCATCTCGGACGAGGACAATGAGGCGAACTCAGCTTTCTGCAGCCCATCAGACTGTCCCCAGGAGCAGTGTGAGCAGGAGGCAGGCTGGAGCAAGGGGGAAGGGGTGCAGTGCCTTAGCAGCCCTCCTGCTTTCCCTGCTGGCAGGCACCAGGAGCGCCGTGCTGAACACGGAGGCGCGCACCGTGGAAGCGGACGTGCTGAGCCGCCGCTGCGTCATGATGAGGCTGGTGGACTTCTCCTACGAGCAGTACCAGAAGGCTCTGCGCCAGTCAGCCGGGGCTGTGGTGATCATCCTGCCACGATCCATCTCCTCTGTCCCCCAGGATGTTGTGAGGGTAAACAAAAAAGTTTTCTTTCCCTTCCCACGGGAGGTGTGTTGGAGGGAAGCTTGGTTGCTGCAGGGCTGGAAGATTCTGTTGTAACGCACAACAAATCGTATTCTAATTTTAAAACTTCTCTGCTTTGGTTGTTGATTTTTTTTCTTGACACCTTTCATGTTTAGCAGATGCTAAGTTTGTGTCTCGCTTAAATCTTCAGCAATTCATGGAGATAGAGCCAGAAATGCTTGCTATGGAAACCATTGTGCCAGTCTACTTTGCAGTGGAAGATGAGGAGCTGCTGTCTATCTATGAACAAACACGGGCTGCTTCTGCATCCCAGGGTTCTGCCTCAGCTGCAGAAGGTGAGTTCTAGCAAGGAGGAAAAAGTTTGGAGGAAGACAGGCCTGTCCCACCTCTGGGAGGAGTCTGCTGTGCACCATGAACCAGTGTTCTGTCACCTTTGTGTTTATTCTGTCTTTGTCAAAGTGTTTAGAGATTCAGTGGAAGAAAAGCACAGTATAAGAAAGCATTACTTGACTATATTTGGACATACAGTTGCAGGAAGTTCTCAGCTTCACAGTTTCAAGCAAGGTAGAAATCAAAATTAGGTTAAATCAACATTGAAAATGTTAAGTGATAACAGTGTGTTGATAGAAGCTGAAGCTTTTTGTCTGACCACAAGTCAGTTTGATGCTTCCATGTAAATAATATGACTGTCTTATTGACCTGCTGCATATGACTAATTTTAGTGCTGCTGGGGAAAAGTTTTTGACCAGCCAAAATACTGGGATTTTAGGCAGAATGAAAAAGCACCAAGACTCTGTGTCATTGCATAAACACCGGTGACAAGTGAGAGGGCTTAAATGGTTTAAAGCTGGTCTCTCCAAAGCTCAGTTAGCAGGGGAAAGGAAGGGATGAAACTTCCCCAGGTGTACATTGTGGGCTTTTTTTGGTGTTTTTGTTTCAGTTCTGCTGCACACAGCAACTGCCAATGGCTTCCAGATGGTGACCAGCGGGGCTCAAAGCAAAGCTATCAATGACTGGCTCATCCCCAGTGTGGAGGTGAGTTGTGGATGGATTCAAACTGGCAACATTGATGAGGTGACTTCTTTTATTGGGACTTTATCAGACATTTGGTCAGGGGAGTCTCAGCCAGGTATCTGAAGTCCTCACAACTGAAGCCACAGCAGACTCAGCAGGAATGTAGAAGTCAGGCTGTCCTTGTACAGGCACACAAGAGGTGATGGGGAGTGACACTGCTCTCTTTCCTCTGCAGGGAAGGCTGACAGGGCTGGGTGGAGAAGACCTGCCCACTGTTGTGATAGTTGCCCACTATGATTCCTTTGGAGTGGCTCCAGTGAGTATTTTTTTCCTGCAGCTCTCTGTTCCTGTCCTTTTTCCCTCTGCTTTAAGTCTGTGGGGCAGTTTCTGTCTCTTTTCTTGGCCTGAAGACTGTGGGACAGTTACAAATGGAGGCCAGTGCTGTGCTGTCATGCAGCTGTTCTGGTAGCTGAGAGCCAGTGTAGGTTTGTCACCATGTTTCTGTCCCACCTCATCCTGCAGTGGCTGTCCCATGGGGCTGACTCCAATGGCAGTGGAATCTCAGTGCTGCTGGAACTGGCCAGGCTGTTCTCTCGGCTCTACACCTACAGGAGGACCCATGCTGGGTGAGGAGCTGCTCTTTTTGGGGTTAAATGTGTGTAGCTGACACGTGGAGGGGATGATGTGGGAAGCAGATTCCACCCTCAAGCACTGGGAGCTCCCCACTTTTAATTTCTCCTGCCATTACCTGAGTATGTGCCATGTGGGGAGTGGTAATGGACAGTTTGCCTCGGATGTCAGGTGCAGGTGGTTGTGATTTCACCACACCTCCAAGGCTGAGTGCAGGAATTCTTGGAGTGCAGCATGCTAACCCTTTTCTGGCTTCTTTGATGGGCAGGTATAACTTGCTGTTCTTTGCATCTGGAGGTGGCAAGTTTAATTATCAAGGAACTAAACGGTGGCTGGAGGATAATTTGGACCACACTGGTGAGTAAGGGGCTGGTTGTGTTAAAAGTCTATAATTAATTGTCAGCTCTCCTGTGAGAATCCTTGCTTTTTTAAGGGGGTGGAAATCCCAGCACAAGACGTAGCAATAAAGGTTTGGATTTCTCTGTTCCAGATTCCAGCCTCCTGCAGGACAATGTAGCATTTGTTCTCTGCCTTGACACTCTGGGCAGAGGCAATAGCCTTCATCTTCATGTCTCAAAGCCTCCCAAGGAGGGCACCTTGCAGCATGCATTTCTGAGAGAACTGGAGATGGTAAGGAAAAGTTTCTGGGAATTTGGGACTTACTATACAGCTCTCCATGAGAGGAAGGAAGATGTGAAGAAAGGATGTGCTATTGAAATAATTCATGTATTGTTTAGCATCACTCGATTTGAAGTGCAGACAAATCCTCATGCCACAGTCACAAGTGAAGCAGACTAGATCTGCAAATGCTATTCTGTACAGACATTAAAACAGCTCTTTTTGACCTGAAAATCCATCTTTAATAATATCAGTAACTGCACCTTACCTTCTGGAGCACACAGAAGTGGGTGTAGGCAGACAGGGCAGTGCAGGGTGGGACTCTGCAGCGGGCAGCACCCCTGAATGGTGCTGCCTGCTTGTCCAATGGTGTTCCCCTTGTCCTCAGGTTGTTGCCAGCCAGTTCCCAGAGGTGAAGTTCTCCATGGTGCACAAGAAGATCAACCTGGCAGAGGACATGCTGGCGTGGGAGCACGAGCGCTTCGCCATCCGGCGCCTGCCGGCCTTCACCATCTCACACCTGGAGAGCCACCGGGACAGCCTGAGGAACAGCATCATGGACAGGAGGTGAGGGGCCCTGGCCAGGCAGGGCTGGCCTTCAAACCCAGCCCAGAGACCTGGCCTCACAGCTGCTTGTGCTGCTCTGGTGGTCAGGGCACGGGTGACAAATGTTGGGGGTTGGGCTCTGGGACAGGCTCAGTGAAAAGGGCTGGTTCTGGGGGAAGCTGATGCCATTCATGATCCCCTCTTCTGCTTTAGGGCACGAATAGACACTAAAGCATTGACCAGGAATACTCAGATCATTGCTGAGGCTTTGACAAGGGTCATCTACAATCTAACAGAAAAGGTAAGAGGTGCCCACTGTGGCAGTGCTGGCCAGACTTGTCCTGCCCAGCCAAGCTCAACAGTAACCTGGGTTGTTTCTTTTTTCCATTTCCCCTTTCAAGGGAGCACCTGCAGATATGCAGATCTTCACAGATCAGATGGTAAGCACAGTGCATTATTTTTGTAACCTAGAGTCTGGGAGAGAGCTCTGATGTGTGATTGACTCCCTTTCTCTGGTGGTATTTTTCTCCAGCAAATCCAGCAGGAGCAACTGGAGTCAGTGATGGACTGGCTGAGCAGTCAGCCCAGAGCTGCCCAGCTGATTGATAAGGACAGCACCTTCCTCAACACCTTAGAATATTATATGGGACGTTACCTGAAGGATGTCAAGCAGCACCACGTGAAGGCAGACAAACGGTAAGAAAAGATGTGAAAGAACCAGCCAGGGCATGCAAACTGGCTTCCCCCTAGACAGAATTTTGTCTCTGAGCTGCAGTTTCCTGGTTTTTTGACATGCAGCTTTGTTCTTTTCTGCTCTCCTATCAGTTTTGGTTCATGCTTGGTGTTCTCCCAGAGAAAGCTGTTCATGATTCATCACAGCACAGGAACAAGGCCCAGCAGCTCCCTCTGGCTGAAAAGCTGGTTTTTAAACTGTTTTGGTTCCACTGTTCCCACTCTGAGAGCAGGAGAAGGCTAATTTTTGGTTAATTACAAAAAGGCAGCCTCCATCCTGCTGGGGCTGAATCTGTTTTAGTGAACAGAGGGAGGAATCTTTTCATGTTCAGCCTCTTTGGAGACAGCTGAACACCAGCATGAGTTCTGAATTGTGTCCTTGGGCTTCTGATAGTAGGAAAAGAAAGTCCTGATGACTAAAACTACCTCAAAACCAGTGTGGGAGGTGGTCATGCTTTCCTGGGTGGGTGGACTTGGGAACAGCTCTGGGCTGTCCTGACTGCAGGGTCAAGAATCTGAAAAATTTCTCCTTTGCACAGGGACCCCGAGTTTGTTTTCTATGACCAGCTGAAGCAGGTGATGAATGCATACAGGTATGGAATTCCCCTGGCCATGGTGGGCTGTTGTCTCACCCCCTGGCAGGAGCTGCTGTAGCAATTTCATGTGCACTTTTCCTTATTCCAGGGTCAAGCCAGCAATCTTTGACCTGCTCCTGGCTGTCTGTATTGCAGCCTACCTTGGTGTTGCCTATGTTGCAGTGCAGGTAAGAGACACTGATGGATTATTTTCCTTATAAAGCAAGTTAGATACAGGAATTCACACAGTATAAAACAAGTTAGATACAGGAATTCCACTAAAGCTGGAATAATAATGCCACTTATCTGTGCTGTAGGCAGTCTCTTGCCATTCTAAATGCAAACCTGTTTTTTAGAGCTGTTTCTTGTACTCAAGGACATGCATAACTCACTTGCTAACCTATTTTGGCTCCAAATTGAATCTTTACAACAAATTTTAGTTACCTTGGTAATTTAAAGGTTTGTAGCTTGTACTGTTGGGAAATATCTGAACTTGGGATGCAGCTTAGAAATGCATCTTCAGGGTTCTGCTTTCTTTTTTCAATGAAACCAGAAATACATCCTGTGTCCACACCTCTGGGAATGGGATACTCCATGCCTTGGCCAGCCAAATTAAATGTGATGTTTGTGTGTCAGTGTTAACCAAGACAGTGTGAGCAAGGCTTTCTTCCTGCCTGGGTTCATGAAGGACATGAATGAAAGGGAAGCTTTTTAGGTCACTCAATTTTGATCCCTTTGTGTTATTTGTGTCTGTCATTTGTTCAGGGAAAACTACAAGCATTTAAAATGTGTAAGAATATAAACAAAGGGAAAACATCCTTTGATTTCTATTAGCAATCTTCATTAGTTCTGTTATTTGAATTTGAAATTATTTGAAGCCTGGATCTTGTTACATCTGTCAAATATCAAATCAAAATACAATCAACCCCAGCAAAATCAAAAGGGGAATTAAGTGAATTTCTAAGTCACTGGGGAAATGGTGAAAGAGAGGATCCAGTTAAAGAATTGTGAATTGCTGGGAATCTCTGCCTGGTTCATTTTTACCTTCCTGAACCTGCAGTGTTTCTATAGAGACCAGGAACCTGCATGTGTTGAAATCTGAAGCTTTCTCCTCGCCTTCAGAGGGAACAGAATTGGATTAAAAATAAAAATCTGAAAAATCTTTAACACATCTTCACAATGAGGTGGTACAGACCTGCACAAACACTTCTGTAAGCCATCATTTTCTGTATAACTTGGCTTCCTTGTCATAATTCCTCATCCATCAAGTCCCACTCCATCTTCAGGATGGGTGGTTGATGCAAACAAGGCACTGCATTTGCACGCTGGTATTGTTTTAAGCCTTCTGCTAAGCTGTGCTTTTAGAACTGTCATGGTTACTTTTTTTCCCTTCTGTTTCCAGCACTTTGGTCTCCTTTACAAGATGATACAGAGATTATCCCTTAAAACCAAGCAGCAGTGAAGCACCAAGTCCCCCCACCCAGCAGCACTGAGCCATCGGTGAGCCCACTGGGAACCTTCTGCCTTCCACTGAACCCTGCTGCTCCTTTTCCTTTGTCTCCTCTTTGCTACTGTATAGAGGGGAGGAAGGCATAAAGAAAATGAAATTTTAACTCCTGTGCACCTTTGAAGTGCTTTTCTTCACCTTCTTCCCCTGACTTGCACCATGTCTGGTTTTCCTTTGCATTTTGGTGAGGTAGAGGCTGAGAGACTTCAGCAATTTGATTTTTGAGCAGCTTCTCTGAGTTTCACCCAAAGTCCAGCACCTTCATGGACACTGTCACACAGCCAGCCTGGAAACTGAAACTACAGCCTCATGTGGCATCTCTGCCCAGCAAACAAGGACTTGAAGCAGTTGTTTAAAAGAAAAAACCAAAAAGTGCACATGCAAATTAAAGAGAATGCAATTAGCATGTTTCCTTATGGCACCTCTTCCTTGAGTTCACTGCCTGACTTTAGGGAGTTGTGCTGAGCAAGCAGTGTCTGCAGCAAGCACCTTCTTGCATTTTGTTCAAACTCTCCCCCTTTTAGGAGGGGCACTGGGAGTGATCTTGAGTGTTATTACCAGGGTGAGGAAAGATTAAGATGGGTTTCTGGCATGAGGGCTCTGCCAGGGACAGGTTCTATCCTGTCTCTCTTGCAGGATGCATTTTGCTGTCTACTTGATTTCTCTGGAGGTTTTGGGTCCTTGAACAGTTCACAGCTGCCACCACTCTGTGCTAAACTCTTGCTTGATTTTTGAGGGGTGTTCCATACTCCAGCTGCTGCAGGATCACGTTCTGTGCTGTTTCATGTACTTACACAAGCTGGTTCTGTTGGTAACGAGAGAAGAGCAGCTCAGACATGGAAAATTTATTGAAATACTACAAGCCCTAAGCTAGTTGTAGGTCTAGAAGATAACTCTGAGCACTGTCCTGACACCCAGCAGGTTTTGAGTCCTTTTCTTTAACCTCTTTTGTGTACATGAGGTCTCTTCACATGCCATGGTGACACTTTTTTTAAAAATTAAGCTACTACTTGTAATTAAAGCAGCCTATCTTACAGAGGCTGAAAAGCTATTTTTGAATTGAGGTGGACCTTTTTTCTTTTGAATGCAAGGAAAATTCCAGCTGTGGATTCCTGTGTGCACACACATGCTGGGCACGTGCTTGTTAGAAAAGGGGTTGTTGTGGCCAGTCACTGTCCTTTGGATGGGCACCAAAGCACTGATTTCCATCCTCCTTTGTGTATTTTACTCTAAATCTCCTTCTTGGAGTACCCTTATCCCATGATTTCTCCTTTCTGCTACTTTAAATATGTAGCAATTTGTTCTTTAAAGGGTCTTGTCTTTTCCAGGAAAGCCTGCTGGTGTCAGTGGCTCACCATGGTGCCAGCATGGTGCCAAGCACTCCAGAACTGTCAGCCACACAGGAAATCTGCCTTTTCCTCAGCTTTTGAGTGCTCATTTGAAATGTGTCTCTCTGCATGCACGAAGTGCTCATGGCACTCCTCTGCCAAATGAATTTATAATGACTTCAGAAGTTGCTGGAGTGGCTGGAAGGCAAGCCTTGATTGTTTTCCGCTGGTTTTTATGCTCTGCCCATAGAGACTGCATCTGCTGTGCCCTGGGATGCTGCATGCCCTGGGCTGGATGGGTTTAGAGCATGCCTGGTGCAGTGGCTCTCTGAAGAACTCTGTAGGCTCTGAATATCTGGGAGTAGTTTCAGTCCTCCAGCTGCAACATCAATTTCTGATGTGTTACACTTAAGGAGGTGGTGTTCTCTCCAGTCTAGCAGATTAATTTCACCAGTCTTAATCATTAACTCCATTACTTTGCTGAGAAAAATAGGAAAATAATATTAGCAATGCTGCTGCAGCTCGAGTTGATGTGTGTAAAATTTGGCAGTAGAATGCAAGAGCAAGCAGAACAGACCTGGAGCTTGTTCCTTGCTGTGGAAACTGTCAGCCTTCAGTCTTCCAGGTGAGAATCTCAAAGTTCAGAGTCCAAAACTTCCACCCAGTCTGTTTGCAGAGGCTGTAGCACAAAGAAAACACTTCAGCTCCCTGTGGTCTCAGCAATGAACTGTTAACACTCCTGATGCAGTGCCAGAAGCCAGTGGAAACAAGCTAAAAAAAAAAAAAAGATGGATAAGATTAATGAGGAGAGTTCATAAACCTGAGGGGCAGTTGGGATGGTACATTGCTGTCTCCCACACAATGTTAGTTTGTCCTGTAATCTTTTTGTGTTTCTCTCCCTGGCTGCCATAAAAGTAGTTTTTACAACAGATAAAAGAGTTTTTTGCTTTTGACCAAAGTACACGTGCGCTGAAACATAAATGCTCAAATCTGAGATAATCAAATCCCAACTTCCTCATAGCTGGAGCAGAGTGCCCATCCTGGGGCTGAATTTAAATCCCAACTTCCTCATAGCTGGAGCAGAGTGCCCATCCTGGCATTGAACTTAGTTCCCACATTGTTGTTTCCTTGGGTAAATCAAGAGAGAAGCTTGCAAAGAGCCCCTGGAGCTGATCAATTCAGTCACCAACACACAGGCAGAAATCCAACAGGTGTTGTGATAAAATAAAAGTTCTCCACAACGTTGCAGAAAAGCTCTGTGTAGCTGATTCTTGTTGCCCTTATTTTTACCTATCCTCTTTTTCTGAGGAGTTTGCCTGGCCTGTAGGGAAGAGCATGGAAAGCATTATATCCACATCCACACAAGTGGCTAGCAGTTGATACCCCTAGCCAGAAATCCATTTTCTTTGCAGACTTCACCTGTTGTCCTGCTGCTCTCAGAGTCTGCAGTTCACAAAAATCTGGTTTTCCAGCAGGGTTTAACTGAAGCTGTTAATTCCTTTTGTCCACTTCCACCTGCATGGGCACTATTGGGAATTGTGTGGGTGTAATTTGGATTATTGTAGTTCATCTCCCAAATGAGAGGGGTTGGTTTATTGCTGGGAGAGAAGTAATGCTGTGCAATATGAACTCCACTCCTCTACTCAGTGCAGAGAAAATCCTGAAGCCAGAATGGAATTAGGTCTCCCACCATCTGTGGCTGAAAGTCACCACAATCTATTTAGACATTCAAAACCACAGCTATACCCAAAATTGCTGTGGGGCTTGGTTTTGAGGGTGTTTTGTTTGTTTTAAATCTCATGCTCTTACATTGTTCATGGCCCAAACCCAAATCCCAGGCTGCTCCTGCACCCCGTGTTTAAGCTGGGTTTTACATTTCATTTGGTCTTGACTCACCAATCTGAAATGCTGGGGCTGCTCCTGGATATCTCAGAAAAAATTGGGCCTCTGGGTACTTGAGTGTGGACTCCTGCTTGCTCACTTTAATCTGTTTAGTTTCTATTTGTAGTTACTGCATAGCAACTCCAAGGTTATAATCTGGAATATTTGCAGCTCAGGAAAATGATTTGATTTATCTAGCAATGTTAACTCAATTATTTATCTCTTGTGTGCCCTGAAGAACAAATGTATATTGAGGTGAATATTTAAAAGCTAATAGAAAATTCAATGCAGTTGATTTACATATTTTAGGACTGTAAATGTAATAATATTTAAGTATTTTAACTTTGGGGTTTTTTTATTTGTTTGTCCCTTTTTCCCTTGGACAATAAACCAAGTGAATAGGTTTGATGGATAGATTTGTCAGAGAACTATTTGCTCACAAAAATGGAATCTCCTTGCATTATTTGGAGGAACAGACACCTCTACAAAATGGGAGAAAAATCTATCTATTTAAAAGCTTCATCCTGTCTAGTCAAAAGTAAAATAGTATGACAGAAAACATTTACACACTCCAAGCATGATTCCAGCACCTTGAGGTGAGCAAATTCCTGTTTATCCCGAAGGTTTGTGCTCATGTGAAGCAATTAAAGATTCTATGCAAAACAGCTTTGGTACTGTGAAAAACTGGTTACCTCAGCAGCCAGCACTGTGTGCTCATGGAGATTGTTGTGCCTCTGTCCTTACCCAATGCCTGTTTGAACACTAAACTATTTATTCCAATTATAAGCATTGCAAGAGATCTGTTCCCTGAGCATGAGTTTGTCAGAGTCGTGGTCAGAGGTGTGGAGTGGCAGAAGGGGAGAGCTGCATGTGCACTCACCCTGATGCTGAGTTCAGCATCAGAGCCCTGAGGGCTTCTCCTTGTCTTGGGTAATCCTTCCAGGACCATGTAGGGCTGTGTGGTGTCCCCACAGTGCCAAGGGGTGGTGACACAGGCTCTGTCACTCTTTAAGAAGAAATGACACAGAATCATCAAAAGGCTGAGTGGCATAAAATGTGTTGTCTTTACTTGGAACTACTTCTTTTATACACTGATCAATACAGCTGGACCTGATTGGTCATTTAACCAATACATTTCACCCGATTGGAAATCAGGTATCCTCAAAATACATTTGAGGAACAGCTGAGGGACCTCAGCCTGGAGGAAAGGAGGCTCAGGGGTGCCCTCATCGCTCTGCACAGCTCCTGAAAGGTGCCTGTGCTCAGCTGGGGCTGGGCTCTTTCTCCAGGCAGCAGTGACAGAAGAAAAGGACACAGCCTCAAGCTGCACCAAGAGAAATATAGGTTGGATATATCAGGAAAAAGTTTTTAATGGAAAGGGGGATAAAGTTCTGGAATGGCTGCCCAGGGAGGTGGTGGAGTCCCCATCCCTGGGTGTGTTTAACAGAGCCTGGATGTGGCACTGGGTGCCAGGGCTCAGTTGGGGTGTTGGGGCTGGGTTGGACTCGATGATCTTGGAGGTCTCTTCCAACCCAGTGATTCTGTGATTGGCTAATTAACAAGATGCCCATTTATAAACAATCTTATGAGAATAACAAAAAAACCAGATATTAGGAAAACAACACCTGCGGGTTATTTTTAATAATTGGCTATCATTGTTTATCTCCAGCTCCCTAAAGTCTCCCAGGCCGATTCTGGGAATACTTAGCTAGTTTTCTCTCTCTCTGACCAGGCTGTCACGTCCACAGCCCCACCTGCAGGTCCCGAACATCTCCCGGTGCCAGCCCCGGCCTGGCTCAGCCCTGGGCACGACTCCGGAGGTGTATCCCAGCTCTAGAAACGGATCATCATTGTTCTCTCCACACAGGTGTCCCCTCTACCTCCTCTGCTTGGAGCAGTGCATTTCAGGAGCTGGGGTGCCCAAAATCACAGCCCTGTGGCACAGGCCCGGGGATGCCCAGAGGCCCGGGGATGCCCAGAGGTGTTGGAATAATTACCAATATTGCCAAATGGGACCTGCCTGAGCTTGTCTGGCCCGTGGTGCTGAACCAAACAGCAGCACTGTGGTGTTTCACCCCAGAGACACCTTTGAACGGCTGGATGCTGCAGCTGGGCACGTGGGGACAAGCCCAGGCATGCAGGAGCTCCAGTGGTGGTGGGACGGAGCTTCCTCTCAAGAGGGGCCGCTTCCCAGAGAAGCTTTAGGGCGATGGGGAAGGAAAGGAGTGGGTTCTGATGGAGGGTTTGGATCCAGAGCTTTATTCTGGCCCACAGCCCTCTGAACCCACAGCAGCTCCAGCAGAACTCCTGTACCCCGTGGCTGCTGCTCCTTTAACCCCGAGAGAGGGGCAGGGAAGGGGCAGGAGCCACCAGCCAGGCACAGGAGGGGAGGTCTCAAAGGACAAAGGACACCTGGATGGCCCAGTGCCCCCGGGGGTAGAGGGCATCCTTTGAACCTGCCAGTCACTCAATGCCCTTCTGGAATGCCAGGACTGACAGACAGTGCTGGGAGGGGAAAGGAGAGGGGACTGACACACCTGGGGGGGAATTATCAGGGGAGGGACCCGAGGTTTTGAGGTAAACTTGTGGCTGCCTGTCTGCAGGTCCCTGGCGCTGCTGCTGGGGATGCCGTGGTGCCAGGAGGATGCTGAGGTCCTGGCTCCTCACACCAGGCTGTTCAAAGTGGTGATTTGTCTTTCTCGAAAAGAAAGAAGAAATGTCTTCTAAGTCAGAGGAAAGGCTGAAAACGAAGGTGGCAGAAGAGCTGCTGGGACGAGGCAGTGAAGAGGAGGGTGTGTTCCAAGGATGGAGAGCAAAGAGCTGCTCTAGTGTCCCCTCTACCTCCTCTGCTTGGAACAGTGCATTTTTGGAGCTGGGGTGCCCACTGTCCCCTCACAGCCCTCTGGCACATGGAGAAAAACCCTACAGGCTGAGGGGCAGCTCATTGCAGGGCTGGGTTTAACACAGGCTCTGTTGTGTCAATATCACAGAATTAACTAGGCTGGAAAAGACCTTTGAGATCACCTATAATTATGTCAGTGCCCTGCTTTGAAGGGAAGGTCACTGTGGACAGCAGGGAGTTCTTTGCTGACAGGAAGGGTGGTGTGAAAGCAGAGAGGAAGAAGGTCCAGCTGCCTTCCCTGGATGGAGACAGGCTGTGGCAGCCACCCCACTCCAGCTCAGCCTGGCTCTCAGTGCAGGGACACCTCTGCTTGCCCCACTGAGGGATTGGGAATCTTCACTAGAGAATAGCTCATAAGGGGCTGTGGGACTCATACTTTTATTAAAGTTTTTACTCTCAGATGGTTCTTCTGTGATAGCACTGAGTAGTTCTTGATAGGGATGCTGAAGTGCTGTTACAGACTTGCATTTGTTTGACCATCTTTGAGTCAGATGGTTTGTACTCCCCATGCTGGCATCCTCTCAGTTTCCTCCACGTGCCATTCTGGTTTTTTTCAGTGAAGGTATTATTCTACTTTAGCAACTGTTTTGTCTGTAGAGATGGAAAGGATTATTAAAAGAAGAGGCAGACAAACAACTCTTAGTTCCAGGCACCTTTCTCTGTAGGTTGCTGTTGTTGTTTCCCTTTTAGGAGAGTGCTCTGTGGTGGTTTTTCCTCATGGTGTGTTCCCAAATACTCCTGCTCTACAGAAGCAGTCAGGCAGCAGTCTACTCCAGGTCATGGGAAGGGCACACTAGAATATGAATCATTCAAAGGAACTGTTAATTAGGAGGCCTGTTAAATAGAGGGGAAGTTAAAGAATATCCCTTTCCCTGTGGCAGAGAAAAATGACAAACTACAGAAAGACTGGAGAGAGGATATTTTATGCTCAAGCTCTAAATGGATCCCACTCTGCAATCAGCTGCAGCAAGCACAGCCTTCCTCAGCAAGGCTTTTCCAGACCTTACAACAGCTTGCGTCTTCCATCTATTTTTGGTTTTTCTCTTGCCCTGGTTTCCATAGTATCTGAATGCTTCATGCTCTTAAATATATCTGACACTTACAGCACCTTGGTGAAGTAGGAGGTACAAAGGGCCTTGCTCTTTGGAGCTGCTGGAGCTGGAATAGCCCAGGGATGTGTGGAAGATGTGGGGTGGAGTCCTGAGTGGAAAATGTGCTTTTCTAGAGGCTGGATTTGTCACTGCTGGCTTAGGGATAGAAGGAGAAAAGAAATCCTCATAAAACTTCTGAAAAAATATTTGAAGGGCTCAGTGGTATAGTGCTGGGAGCAGGGGTGGAGATGAGTAGATCTGGTGATTGCCACATTCTCCTTTAATCCTCTCTGCTTTATTCAGGTGCCACATTTCTTTCTCTCAGGTTATGAGAACATGAGGACAACGAGGTTGTGTCCTGAAGCCAGGTTGCTCATGTTGTGAGCTTATTCCTGTGGAATATTTTTAATGTAATATCTTAATACAGTGATAGGGAGTAATGGGAAGATAGAGAATTGACCAAAAAGAAAGAGATGAGTGAGAAGCAGATGCTGTAGGGATGACCCCAAGATTCCAGGAATGCTCAGTCCTTTTATTTTTAAGGAGTACCCAGAAGACAGCATGTGACAGAAATGACCATCTCTGCTCCAGGAGTGTTTGGGGAGCAGGAGGAGAAGCCAGATCAAATCAGCAGAGCTCAGTATCTTTGCTGATTAAGACCAGGTCCAAACTGAACTCAATCAGCTCGACTGAGTATTGCATGATTGCAGAGCTCAGCAGCTGCCTCTCACTATTTGGGAAAGGACAGCCCTGTGCCATTCTTTCCTGACCAACTTGCTTTCAAGCATTGGAAGAAACTGCACACAACCCAAACTTCTTCCACAAGGTGGTGTGTTTTTATTTGTTTATTTGGGTTTTGTTTTTGAAATCAATCCTCACAGAACAGCTGCTTTTGATATCTGCACAAAGATATCTGGAATCTGTGATGGTCACTTTCAATTCACCCACTGTGACAAATCTGTGCACAAGCCTCAAAACTTAGTTAATTTTTGGGTTCTTGCAAAGTTAAAATGTTAAAACTCCCTAACTCTGAATTGGTTGGTAAAACAGATATTCAGTGAAAGCTAAATAGCAAGATCTTGGTGGACAAGAGAGGATAAAAGCTGATTGCAAGTTATATCCTTTTACACAGGATATTTTTCTCTTGGGCTGACAGTCTGGCTGCAGAATCTTTTACACCAGACAAGAAGCAATCACATTACAGGAATAACTTTTATCTCCCTGAGATACTGTCTTACTGCTTGGATATTTTCTGCCAGGACTGTCTTACCCAGTCCTTTGGCTCTTCTGCATGGGGAACAAATAGGTAAGGAAAGGCAGACTGTTTTAAAGGACCCTTTTTTTTCCCCCTCCCTCTTTTTATTTTTTTTTTCTGGGCTGTGGTGAGGATTTTCTGCCTTAAATGGTGTCTCCTAGGTGATGTGGAAATTCAGAGCTCCAGCTTGTATTTTCTCCATTCCTCATTGCCTTTAGGAGCTGGAAGGACTAGGCAGGCACTCCTAAGGCAAATTGTACCTGGCTGCTCCTGCACCCTTTGTTTGAGCCCTTCTCAGATTTGGGCCACTAGACTGGACCTCTTCACCTTTCATCTTAAGCTGCCCCATCTAAATACAAATACTCATATGCCACAAGAAACCAGGCAAGTCTAGATGCGTGTAAGGAAAATATTTTGGGTGGTTTTCACTAGCAAATATCTCTGAAAAAGAGAAACTTGTTGGGCATACAATGTGGTTTTCTTCTAACAGTTCTTTTTTTGAAGCAGCATCTCAGGTTTGGGCAGAATTTGTTCCCTCACCCCTGGGAATTGTGCATCTGAGCTCTGCTGTGCTCCTTCTAGCACTCTTGTGTAGACTCCTCCATGACAGATGCAACATGTTTCTTCTTCCTCTGCACAGGTGACCTCTCATTTCCCTTTTTCTCTGTCTTGGTGCTAAGATTCCTTTTATCTTCCCCTTAATCCTGTTACTCTGGTATATAATTCTCTGTCTGGCTCTGTAAACCCCAGGTGCTGATTGACAGCTGTTCTGTTTTTCATTTACCAGCAGAATTTTCATGGCTGTTGTTCTTTATTGCAGTCAGGGTGGTATTAGTATGTCCATTCATGGACTCCAAAAGAGACTGGATTTATCTTTCCTTCTAAACAGACATTTTCTACCCGAGGCACTGGGTCCCTTGAGCTGTAACAAAAGCCTAGAGCAGCTTTTGCTGCAACAGCTGATGTGAAAAAGCAAGCTAGGCATGCAAAGGTGCCTGAAAACTTTACTTGCTTAGGTGTGATTCATCCAAGGTGAGGATTGCTGCTGTTGCCATAAAGCCTTCTTGTTTTAAACATTGCCATATCTCTTTGCAGCTGTTAAAAATGAGAACAGCTTGACTTGCCATAGGCTTCCCAGCTGATGCATCTGTGCCTTCCAAATAGATGGCAGAACCCTGGCAGTCTCTGCAAGATATGCCAACAGAAAGTTTGACCAGTGTGGGAAGATTCTGGGTGGTTTTAGGGTGAATTTTAGGAGTGGTAACACCATCAAACAAAAGACAGCTCTCCAGTCTTGAGACACCTGCAGCGTCCCTGGGTTTAGACCAGGCTGCAGAAAGCTGCAGGCCTTTGTGAGTCCATTTCCATGAAAAGCCTGGATGCAAATCCCAGGCTCTTGCTGGCCCTCGGTGAGTGCTCTGGCAGCTCCACACACAGCTGGGCACAAGAGCCAGTGCTGCAGAGAGCAGGGTACAGAGCTTGTGCTCTGCTGAGCACAAGAGTGAAGAGGAATCCCCAATCCCTCTGGCTCTGCCTCTCTCATTGTTGCCATAACTTCAGCCTGGGAGCCCGGTGGGTGCTCATACACAACCAGCATTCTCCATTCTTCCCTCTGCTCTGGAAGATTGGGACCCCTCTTCTTCCCCTGGTAACACACCCCCACTTTTTTCTAACCTGCCTTTTCCTGCTGCACATATATCCTGGTGCAGGGACCTAGGTAAAATCACACCTGAGAGATCTGGGTAGGGTTTGAGGCTCTGGCATGTGGGGCACTGTGGGGAGAGGGTAGGAGGAAGGATGGGACTTGGGCACCAGGCAGGAGAATGCTGAATTGGGCTGCAGTGGGAGCACAGAGCTGTGGCTGCCCTCGTTATGTTGTGCTGTGTAGTAGGGTCACCTCTCCACTCGCTGCCGCCCTCCCTCCGCAGGATCCAGGGCAGGAGAAAAGGGAAAGGCAGAAAGCTCTCAGCAGAGACTACGCAAGGGGAAGCAAGGCCAGGCTGTGCCTGCACCAGGTCCTTTCACAGGCTCAGCCTGGCATGCTCAGAGGAGCTGAGCACCTGACTCTGCCACAGCTCTCTGCAAACAACCCAGCCAAACCCCCTCCCTCCTCCCAGTATTCATCCTCAGGGACACCGGGGCAGCATGACAGGCTGAAATGTGTGCTGTGACGACAAAAGCCGTGCACGCTGCAGAGGGAATGCTCGGTAGGAGATGCAGGCAGCGTGTGGCTGTGGGCGGCGGAGCGGGGCTGGGCTGCGTCCCTGCAGCTCCCGACGGAGCCTCGGCCGTGCTGTGCCTCAGCGTCACCCTGGCGTGACAGAGGTGGGGCACAGAGGTGACACAGCCCCGAGGCCACCTGGGCCGCGCTGCTTGGAGCGCTGACATCTCCTCAGTGTCTCACAGCATCGGGCAGAGCTG
Organism: Fringilla coelebs; assembly: GCF_963513975.1. NCBI lineage: Eukaryota > Metazoa > Chordata > Aves > Passeriformes > Fringillidae > Fringilla > Fringilla coelebs. The sequence continues at coordinate 4,861,188 of NC_140050.1, read as the reverse complement.
GAGAAAGCGGTGGGAGAGCGATGCAGAACCTCCCTCACACGGGGAGGGAGAGCTGGTCCCCTCAGCAATAATGGCTGCTTCAACATGGATACACAACCAGCTCCTGGCCATCTGGCACGGTCTGACACAGGACCGGGCTGGGGATCCTCCACCCAGCCCCAGTGAGGAGGGAGCTGAGCTGCTCGGAAGAAAGAAATGGGACTTTCCCTAGAAAGGCAGGGGCAGGCAGAGAGGTGTGCCCGGGGTTGTAGAGCTGGGGTATGTGTGGCTTCCCCTTCCAGCTCAGCCCCCTCCAGCCCCTGTGCTCGCCGCTGGGTCACGGCTGCGTTACAAAATTTTCTGCTTTAAATTATCTCTTCGCCTCCAGACCCTTGTGCTGAGGCACCAAGAAAATGGGCCGAATGCTAATTTCTGACACGGATGTGGAGCGGCTCTGCCTTCGTGGGTGCTCTGAGCTCTCCCGTGCTCCCAGGGCCCTCCGCGCTCCCGGGCCCTAAAAACACAGCTCTTCCCTCGCCCGCGGGGACGGGCATCGCGGCGGTCACTGCCGCCTTGTCGCCTTCACCTCCCTCTTGGCCCAGGCGGCCCGAGTGACCCTCCCGGGCCGCTCCCGGGGGTCTCCGGTGCCGTCCCCGCTGCCCCCCGCTCCTGAGGGGCCGCGGCGGCGCGGGGCCCGGCAGGGGGCGCTGTGGCGCGGCTCTTTGTGGCGCCGCGGCGGCGGCGCTGGCGGCGGGGCCGTTCCCGCCGCGCTGCCTCCCCCGCCCGCCCGCCCGCAGCCGCGCCGGGCGCGGGGCATGGCCAGACTCACCGAGGGCGAGGCGAGGAGGCAGCCGCCGCCGCTCCCGCCAGCGCCGCAGCCGCCCCCGCCGCCGCCGCGCCGAGCCTCCCCCATGAGCAGCAGCGGCGGCGCGGAGCCCCCGGCGCAGCCCGACAGCATGAAGGACCTGGATGCCATCAAGCTCTTCGTGGGGCAGATCCCGCGCAACCTGGAGGAGAAGGACCTCAAGCCGCTCTTCGAGCAGTTCGGCAAGATCTACGAGCTCACCGTGCTCAAGGACCGCTACACCGGCATGCACAAGGGTGAGCGCGGCGCGGCGCGCACAAAGGGGCGGCGGGCCCCGGGTCGCTCCACGCGTGACCCACCGCGATGTGCCGTCCTCCCACACCCCCGCGTCCCTCAGCGGGGCTGGCGGCCCCGATCCGCTGCCCGGGAACGCGTCCGCATCCCCAGCGCCCACGGGCGGGGTCCCCATCCCCGCGGCGTAGCCCCGCCGAGCCCCTCGGTCGCGGCCCGCGCCCCTCCGGCAGCCCGGGGCCTGTCTCCCCGCGTGGGGTGCGGTGACAAAGGCGGCGATGGGCAGCGTGGGCCGGGCCGAGGCTGCTGCGGAGCGCGGGGGCCGCAGCGCGACCCTCGCTGGGCGGCTGGCCATCTCCTAGGGGGGCTCACACCGACCCCGGGCAGGGCTCCGGCGCTGCGGTTCTAAAATCCGTGCAACAAAGAATATTGGCCGCGAACGTGCTGCTGTCAGTGGCATTTGGGGTAGGTGAGGGGCCTTCGTGATGGCACTCGGGGAGATGAGGGGTCTTCCTTCGCTGAAGGAGGACCTTTAATGGATGCTGAAAAGTTTGAGGAGGCTCCTTTAGCCTCGTTTATTGTTGTGTTTTTATACTGAAGAGCTGTCGCGTTCGGCGTGGCAGCTCCCTTCAGTGGAGCGGCTCTACCCCACCCCAGCAGGTGTTTGGGATCTTGTGACCAGCACGGCTCCAGCCAGGAAGGGAACTCACGGAGTTGTTTGCTGTAGGATCCCAGGGGGTGATGGCAGCGTCGCTCCCTGGCGCAGGTAGAACAACCTGCAGGGAGCCGACAGTGAGTGCCCTGAAAGCTGTCGGTGCTCAGCCTGGGCTGCTGTGCCCTAAAATGATCTGTGGCGGGGCCATGTGTTGGTGCATGCTGGAGGGAGTGTGCAAAGCTCAGTCGTGATGCCTCAGATTTAGGAGGAAGGGTAGGAAAAATCGAGTGCCTTGGCAACGTGAACCATTCTAGACTGAACGGAGAGGGAAGAGGACTAGAAAAAAACAAGTGTATTTTCAAACAAAAGGCCAAATCTAACTCTCCAGCACAAAAGGAAAGCACTTTCTCATTGAAGCCCGTGGGGGCTGGGCTGGCATGAATTTAGCTGAAGAAGTGTGTCTGGTTGTGAGTGAAAAACGAGGATGCCATGTGCTTGTGTGTCTCTGTGTGCAAGGAACTGCATCCAAACCTGCTGCCAGGGAATGGTGAGTTGCAAGGTTTCAAACCCAGCAAGGAGGAGAATGGGCCCAAGGCAAGAGACAATTGCACATTTCATTCCAGTTGACATCTTAAATACAGACTGTGTGGTCTGAGGTCAGCTTCCAAGCAGGAGACAAATTCTAGGGATCTGCTTAGGTATGGAAATTAGAGGGGGCAGCAGTGGTATTAGCCAGATGTGTGTGATATTAACTTGCTGTTAAAAGCAGGATTTCTGCAGCAAAATAAATACATCCTTTTGGTTCTAGCTTTTTTTTTTTTTTTTTTTTTTTTTTTTTTTTTTTTTTTTTTGAGTGGATGTGGGTTTTGTTGGTCAGGGGTTGTTCTGTCCAGAAGAGGCTGTTGAGATGTGAGGTTCTCTGGTCGTTGTTGTGGGGTTATTTCCACTCCCCTTCAGTTCCCTGTGCCCCTCCCTGTCCTGTTTTGTACGAAGTGAGAGGCTGGGATTCCTTTCCTGGTGGCATGAGTTTGCATGTAGATCCTCAGCCTGTTTTGGAGCAGCCTCTCCAGAGAAGTCATCCCTTGACAAGGAAGTGTGTGGGGGTTTGGCGTGCAGCGAGGGAATGAGATCCACAATCCAGCCCACCCTGGTGCCTGAACACTCTCATTTACCAGCTTTGGCTGCAGTGCCTGTGCTCCATGCAGGAAGGCCATCCTGGTGAGGAGCTGCTGCTGGCATTTGCAGGCCTGGAAGGTGCCAGGCCTGACCCAGGAGCTGCAGTGGCCTGGAGCACTGTCACAGCCCCAAACAGGGGACACTTTGGCTGCAGGCTCGTTCCTGCACTGAACAGAAGCCACCTTTCTGGGGCAGTTCTAACAGCAGACTCAGTTTTCTCTCCCTATGTTCCTGATCTGCAGTGAGATCCAATTGACAGCTCACATGCAGCTTCCATCTGCTTTTTTCCCTTTCTCTCCCCAAAGGGGAGGAAGCAGTTGTGTGAGAAGCCAGCACTGCTGGTGAAGCCCAGCATGTCCCCTTGTATTCCCTTGCAGCTTGACATGGAGCTGAGCAGCCACCTCTGCCTCCAGGGAGGAAAAAAGGGTGGAAAAGGCCTGCCAGGGGCTGGAGGGTGTGAGTTGGGCTGCAGTGTCCAAGAGCTGGTCCTGTATGGGTGCTGAAAATGGATGAATTTGGTGGAGGCAGAGGAAAATCTTAGAGATTTAGAAATGTGAGCTCTGCTAGGAAATGGTTTTGTTAGTACCTGACTAGTCATGTCTCAGCAACCTGGCTACTGGTAGCTGATACTGTTCCAGCCTAATATTATTCATGAGGCAGTTTTTCTATTTATGTTAATCACAGATACATTTGCATGTTAATGGCAGTGTTTGTCTCAAAGCTAATATTTTCATGGGAAGAGCGGGGAGGTGTTTGAACAGGCTTTTGGAATGGGTCAGAGGAGGCTGAGTGGGGAGAATCAAGTGGAAATTTTTGGCCTTGTGTTCCAGGATTAGGCAGAAGGCAGTTCCTTCACAAGTGTCAACTGGATGGGTTTCCTAGGAATGCTCATGGTAGGGAAAGTGGAGCGATTAAGGAGTATGAGATGCCAAACTGAATTGCAGGGGAATATTCAGCAGGGGCAGGAGCAGCCCCCTCACAGTGTGTGGACAGATAGGTGGCTTTTCCAGAGGGCAAGGAAACAACACCATCCTCAGCCCAACTTGTCTCCCTGGCAGCCCAGTTTTGACTCAGCTTCTGCAGGCTTGTAGATTAGCTCCCCACTGACTCCACGCTTCCCCTGCTGAAGTATTTAATGTGATTTCTGATGCTAAGCAGAATCTAGAGATCCCTCCCTCCTGCAAACCAGCAGCCTTTTCTTGCTCAAGGCTTTAGACTGCTGATGTGTGGAGTAATATTTAGGATCTGAAGGGACTGTAAATTCCAGAGTCAATGTGTAGTTTGTAGGGAGGATCAGGCACTGAATATATATTTTTTTTAATGCAGTCTCTTGCAAGTGAAACTAGGCTGGGTTCTGCCTTCAGGGAGCTGGAAACCCTCTTGGAGCCCATGGAAGTAGGGTGGTAGCCCTGACACTGATGGGACGTAGAGGGATCTTTGGCAGAATGATGGCTTTGCAGGCAGTGCTCTGGGTGCTGTCCTTCATCCCTGTGCTGGGTCATTGGCACTGCCTGGGTGCCTGGGACCTTCCAGGCTGACACTTCTGAACACCCTGAGCGCTTTCTAACACCACGTCCTGTGTCTCAGCAGGCACAGCTGACTTGGTGTGAGAAGTGCCCAAAGGGACTTGAGCCTGTCTGTCTGAGCTTGCTGTTAACTAAAACAGGAACTGTGGAAGTGAGAAAACCTAGTGAGAGTGACAGGCCCCTCTGCACCTCTGGACATCTCTTCAAAGATTTAGGAGCCCAAAGAACCCATGAAAGACAGGGTGAGCAGAATCCTGTCCCAGCATCCCAGGAGTAGCTGCACAGTTAGTTTGCAAGAGATAATGGCTCTTCAGGAAGGAAGTTTATTTTCCCCAAATATTTGGTTCCACAATTAGGTTTAGAGCACAGTGTTTCTGCCAAACCTTTTCCTGTATTTCTGACCAGGACTTTGTAAAGAGGATGGAATTGACTGCTCTACCTCCAAAGCACCTGGTTGTGAAAGGCAGTAATCATATTTTCCAAAAGGCATAGCTGACATCTTTAGCTCCCTCCTTTCCAGAACCAGTACAGCTTCCCAGGTTCCTGCAGTTGGGGAAGTAAGAGCGAGGGGAATGTCCTCAAACCTCAAAGCTTAGAGACACGAAGAGCAGCACACCAGGCTGTCCTGTACCTGCAGCCCCAGTCCAAGCAGGATGTTAGAGGCTGCCTGAGTGCTGCTTTGTGCTTGAGGGAAGAGAAGGAGCACCAGTGGCTTCTGCTGAGCAAATACCCACACCCTTGTAAAGCTGAGCAGCAGTGGGGATCACCCTTGGGTTGGAGTTGGAATGAGGCATCTTCAGGCTCCACAGTTACAGCATGTTTCTGTCTCTGGAAGCTGCTGCCTCTTGGTACCTGAGCTGCTAAAAGATGAGCAGTGTTTCTGCCTTTGCTGTAGGGAAGGACCAGAGGGCTCTAGGGAGGGGATTCATGGCACTTTTTCATTGGTGCTAGTGGACCTAGGTGTTGCTGGCCTTTACAAATCCCTGATCTGGCATGATGACAGTAGCTCCCTGTGTGAGGAGTCTCTCCTTCATCCCCACTAAATGGTGTCTCTTTGTCCAGTTCTCATTTTTTCTTGTCCTCCCATGGACTGGGGTTTGTGAGTGTGCTTTGCCTCAGTTTTGCCACTCCTGAGCACTGGAATATGGGGCTCAAGGATAGGGTTTGCATGCTTCATGTAGACATAACTCCACTCCTGTCCTGAGTTTTCTGAGGTTGATGGCTGATGCTCCTGAGGCAAGAATAGTGCCTTCACTGCACGTGGGCATAGTACCAATGCATTGAAGCTTTTAGTGGAATAAATTGCTTATTCCCAAGTGCTGACTTCAGAGTTTTGTGAGCTAAACCTGGCCCAAATTATCTTAGAATTCTGAGTCTTGTATGACTTGCAAAGTAGGAGCCTGGAGCAGCAGGTGAAATTGAGTATCTGTGTTTGAGGCTTTGGTGACCAGGCCTTCAAATCTGTTAGAAATAGATTATAGAGGTTATAGAGTCTGGTCTCTCTGGTTATAGAGCTGGTTTTGAGGTTTGATATCAGAGCAATCCATGGGGAGAGTGAAAGCTGAGGGGAACTTCCCCACCACAACAGAGCCAGCTGCCTTTGCCAGGAGCAGGGAAGTTTACCTGCATTCTTCCTGGCCTCACTGCATTTGGTAAATTACCTGTTGGTCCCACATTTGACTTTGGTGCAGCATTCTTGGTTCAAAACCTGGGCAATAAGGGGCTTTAATGACCTCTTAGAGATACCTAGTGCTTGTGTGCTGTTTATGGAAGGTTTTTTTCTCCTAGCAAGAGGTGTGAGGACAGATGTGATGTGCTTACTGCAGCAGCTTCTTGGGAGTTGGAATGGAAGAACAGGATAATGATGTTGCTGTGGTTGGGATTGTCCTGAGGAGCTGGCCTAAGGGTGCTGTGTACCATGGAATCCCACTGAGTTGGAGGGGAGGGGTCCAGACAGTCCCTGCACCCACCTTTGGGTGCAGCTCACAGAGAGCTGAAGCAGCTTTGGAGTACCCCAAGCCAGGCAGAAGAATGTGGAGGCAGAAAAATGGGCCTCTCTGGCCATAACAATGCATCTGCAGCCCCAGCACAGCAGTGTAGACAGGGATATTCATCAGCAAGCCAGAGGGACTCGTCCTGCCTTTGCTTGGGATGTGAAATGCCACTGTGGATAGGAGGGGGATGAGTGAGGGGGTCAGATGCATTCTGAGTCTATTCTCCAGTGCTTTGCCTACCCTCATCTGAGACAACTCAAGTGACAGAGCTCCAGGCACTTCCCTGGGGAGATCATTCCACAGTCTAAATCTCTTTCTGCTAGGAAATGTTTCTTGATAACCAGCCAGATTTTTCCTTTGCTTATTCTTAGCATCAGAGCACCCAAAGATGATCCCTCTTCTTCCTGGAGGGGCTACAACTCCTCCCCCTCCTCCCTTGGCTCCAGCGTTCGTCTGAGATGTTGAGTCATATCTTGACTAAGAATGTCAGGATCTGGCCTTTTCTCTGTGCTTTTCATCTGGCTTCTTAGGCTGGCCCTTGCAGAATGCAGGATGCTCTGCTGGGCTCTGTATTGCCCTTGTGGTGCTTGTGTACTTTGGTGTGTGTTTGTGTGCATCACACAGGGCCAGGCCTCTCCTGCCCTGATTTGTGAGTCTGGATCATGGAGCTTTTGTATAAGCCTAAAATCCCAGATACTTCTCTTCTTTCCTTGCTTCTTTTTTTCTTTTTATCAGTAATCATGCTGATCCTTTCCTCTCTCCTGATCCTTGTGTTTGGGGCTGTTTCTGCCACAGACAAGATCAGCTTTCCTTTTGCTCCCCCATTGTGTCTCACCTCGTTCAACACCTGTGTCAAGCCCCTTTATTCACTGGGACCCTTTTCCAGCTCTTAATAGACTTCAGATGTGGCCTGCAAGTCCTTTCACATTGTTTCTTTGTCTTTTTTTTCCCTGGAGCTTTAGACACATCCAAATTATGTAACATTTGTGTTGATGTTCATCTGCAAGTGCCTGTCTAACTTGACACTCTCTGTATCTGCTGCAGGTTGTGCATTCCTCACATACTGTGCCAGAGACTCTGCCATCAAAGCCCAGACAGCCCTGCATGAACAGAAGACTTTGCCAGGGGTAAGTCCCAGTGAATTGTCTGGAGTTGGTGCTGTGGGCAGGATGATGGGGAATTTTTGGGGGAGGGAATGAGGATGAGAAGTGGCTTAGATCAGTTTTCCTGCTTGTGGAAGAGAGGGGTGTTTCAGGGCTTAGAACAGGGATATGGGAGTGGAAGCACAGCACTGTTCCTCAGAGCTGCTGATTTTTTTTTGCTGGCCAGGCCTGTTCTGTGCTGCTCTTTGCTCTCTGAGGTGTGACAGGACACCTTCAGCTTTCTGTCCCTGTCACTAGGGAGCTGTGGGCTTTGGGGTGAAGTGTGTGGGTGTACAGTGGGCATTGCTGAAAAATGCACTAGAGCTAAGATACCAGAGCCTTTTTCCAGGTGTGCAGAACCTCCTGGTGCATCCAATTCTACTCTGCCATTGCCCTGCAGGGTGCCTGGATGGAGCTCTGATGCAGCGGCTGAATTGGATCAGCCTCTCAAAAATAAAATATAGACTTGCCACATGCCATTGTTTGGAAGAGAAATGAGTTATTTTTAGGTGAGAGAAGGACTGCTGGTCTGTTCCTGGGTCTTGCTCACTCCACAGCTGGTCTTGGGAGCAGAGTTCAGTGGGATTTGAGGGAGCCCACCTGGGCACTGTGGAACAGGTCCCTCCTTGCCTGGCAGCCCTCTGCCTCCCTGGGACCTGCTGGAGAGCACAAAGGAGTTCTGGATTGTTGCCCTTCCCATTTTGGTATGATTTAAGAGCTTTGACTGGGCAGTTCCCTTGCTGTACTGAGGGGGTTGATCAAGCACATTGAAAGGATTCATTTGGAGGTGAGTAGGAGGAGGAGTTGGGTACTTATAGATAGAAGCTCACAGGAGGCCCTGAGTGCTCAAGGCAACAGAATAATTAATGTAAACCAGGGGTCTCTGGAGGGTAGTTAGGAATTCTTAACCATAACATTTTTTTCTTTAACCCATACAGGTCCAAAGAACTTCCCTCACCTCTCCCAGCTGCCCTCAAGACCTCTACACACACACACACAGAGACACACACATCCTTTTTTGTATTTGTTTACTTCTGCTTTTTTGGCATGGGCCTGTACTGGAAAATGCATGTGACTTAATTATCACTTAACAAAATCCTTATCTCAGGACAGCCAGGGGGAAGAGTACAGATAACCAGCACAAATCTGCCTGAGATATTTTTGTGTGATGGGAAATGGTTGGATTTTTAAACTAGAGCAGTGTAACCTCATGTGTTGGTCCAGGGCAGAGCTGACAGTGTCTGTAAGAATAAGTCAAAGGGTGGAGGAGCAGTTGAGAGGAGTCATGGTACAGTGCTGTTAATGCAGTGGGGAAGTCAGATGTGTCTCTGAAAAATTATTCATGGGAGGCTTGGTGGATTCAAGGCAATCTCAGTTTTGCTACAGTTCTACATGGGGGATTTGTTGCATGTTTCACTGTGTTCTCTACTGTCTGTGCTCTCAGGGGTTGTAGAGAGCTGCATGGAGCAGTGTTTAAAGCAGCAATTTATCTATGATGTGGTGATCTAAAGGCTTTTTATGTTAAGGGAGGTGTAAGACACTGCCTGGGAACAGTAAGAAATCTGTGGTAGGTGAGTACTTTTGAACATACTTGTCTGGAGACAGTTAATGAGCAGTGTGGTGTAATTATGTTTCAGGATTAGGATGAAGATGAGCTGTGCTGCATTTGGAGCTATTTTCAGGCTGCCAATATACCACTTCATCACATTTAGTTTCTCTTTTGTTCAGTCCCTCAGTGACCAAGAAGGCACAATTCTCTCTCTTTTTGGTCATGTAGAGATGGATGCTTGGCATGGACATGGCTTGGGTGAGCTAGGTGGCTTCCAGCCATGGTTTGCTGGTGTCTGTGTAGCATCACCTGTCCTTGTGGGCAACACTTTGGAAATGAATCACAGACAGGAGAGCCAGGCAGATGCTTCCCTGTTTCAGGAACAAGGACATAAAATGTCATCTCTGTATATTCACTTCTGGATCATCTTCTGATGATCTCTGGGGCAAAGCCCATCCCCAGGAGTTCAGCCAGGCCCCAGCATAGGGCAGGGCACAGAATGTTCTGACCACAGCACTGAGATTTCAGTCAATGGGCCACACTCTGGTAAACAACTGATTCCTTGTGCATTTTACCCATATCCCTTCTCTGCATTGCACATAGCAGGAGAAGAAAGAAAGATAAAGGGTTATGAAGTGTAGGGTGACACAAACTGTCACCTGAGTGCATGACCAAGCCTCAGCAGGGTTAGAGGCAGCAAGGGATCAAGCTGGCAGAGGAAAGATCTTGTGCTGATCCTACACTTGCTGTTGTAGCACCGAGCAATTGCAGATGGCACAGGAACCAAAGCACCTTCCTTTGTTGGTCTCAATGCTTGAACTCAACAGTTCATGAACCTGAATAGACACAAATGACTTTTTTGGTCTAGACTGAGGATTTGGTAAGGACAGAGTAGTGGAAGTGCTTTGATGTGGTTTCTGAGTTAGTCTTAGGCTGTGATCAGGCATCTTGAGCAGAACTTCTGGGTTCTCTTCCAGGCTGTCACTGGGTAGGTCTGGGCCCACAGAGGTGTTGCTGAGGTCCTCCAGGTCTGATACCAGCAATGTCAGCCCACCTGCAGGGCCATGAGTGCAGTGTAGCTTACCTAAGCTTTTATATATAGTTATCTTTATATTTTAGGTTTTCCACATAAGTCAGTAGGAATCACTGTTGTCTGTATTTATTTTTGTGGCATTTGGGGCAAGTTCTCTTTATGTGAGGTCAAAATTCTCTTTTGTCTTTGAAGTGAGTGCTGTTGGATGTATGGTAACTGAATGGAGTTTAAACTCTAAAAAGCTTATTTTTTAACAGTAAGGCTCAGCATCTTTTTCTGAGGTAGACAGAATTTTGGCTTTTACATTCTTTTATATAGACCAGTGTTCTCAGAGTGTAAAGCCACAGGACTGTCATAGAACCAGCAGGTTGGGAAGGACCTCTGAGATCTTTGAATCCAGCCATTAACCCAGCACTGCCAAGTGCACTGAACCATGTCCTTAAGTGCCACATCTGATGGTGACTCAACCAGTCTCACCTGTACAGCTGCATATTGTATTATCTAACACACCTGTGCTGCCCTCAGAGCTGGTGAATTGTTGAAATCAGGCCTTTAAGGCTATTTCCTAAATTTGGTGCCCTCTTCAGCTGCCAGCCAGCCCAGCAGTGCAATGTTTCACCTTCTCCCCACTCCCTGGCACACTCCTCCCTGCCTCAGTGAAATGATATTATATCTCAATAACCCATGCCTTTGATTCGTGATTGTGCCTTCACTTTGCTGAGTTCTGAAAGGAATTGGAGAGGTTATTAATGACACACAGTGATCACACAGCAAGTTAAAGCCTCTTGCTAAGTGAAATTTGAGGGAAAAGCATCCAGCTTTTCAATATTTCGCAGAAACGCTTTATGTCTCTTTTCATTTGCAGCCAGACAGTTGCAAATTACATAAAATTGCTCCTGAAGAAGAAGAGGAAGAAGAATAGAGGGAGGAAGTGGAGGGGGGGAGGTTTAAAAAAGTAATTCTTTTGGCAAGGTACAGTTACAGTTTTATTTCTATGCAGAACAAAGAAAGGCCTGCTGAAAGGTAGGCAAGTAAGTGGCAGAAATTGGTATTGATCCAAGCTGGGAATACGGGCAGTTTAAGAGCAGTGATGAAGGTACTGAAATGTGGCTACATCATAGGGAGAACTCATGGATGCAGGGACACAGGAATGGAAAATTACAGAGAGCAGCAGCATGAGAGCAGACAGAGACTCTGGGAATGCACCAGGGGTTGAGATGCTGCAGCACTAATTCAGGTGGTTGGGCACCAGCATTGTGCAGAGACCCAGCAGAGCTGGAGCAGAGGGCATCCCTGTGGGCAGGCTGTGTCCTGTGCTGCCAGGAGCAAGGGCTCACCTGGGCCATCTGGCAGGATCCACAGCCCGTGGTGGCAGGAGGGAGCACAGGTGACTGGAGGCACTTTGGTGGAGAGGGCAGAGCATCTCATTCTTCCCTCTCGTTTGTGCACCAGCCTGGAGCAGTATTTCTGAAAGTTTCAGGTGGTCTAAACATTTGGCTGAGGTTTGAAGCTGGGCCCTGCTCATTAATCTTTGCAGCTTGAACCCTTGAACAGGGCAGGGTGGAGAAGTTTTTCCCATGTCCATCCTGCAGGTTTGATAGACAATACCATTGCTGAGAGCCATGCAGCATTATCAATTAGAAATACAGAGAGTATGCCAGGGCTGTCTCATGGAAATGGCAGCACCAGGACATGAAGTGCTGGGCTAAAGCAGCCCCTGGGCAAGAAGCAGAAGTGCCTGTTCAGTGCAGAGGGAATTGAAAATACTTGTGCTGTTGAGGGTTTGACTTGAGGGGCTGAGAACTCTCAGTGAGGCAAAGCAGCTGCCCAGTGAAGTGCCTACACTGAAGATCAAGCTGCCAAGGCAGACATTGCCTCCTGTTCCATGTGGAGTTGGAGGAACAGTGAAATTAAAGATCAGCACCCGTTCCCACATGCTGACCAAGTGGGCACATGCAGGCTCTGTCCTGTGCACAAGGGCTCTTCCTTTCTCCAGAGAAATTGCTGCCCTTTGCACAGCCAGGCCCTGGCATCTCCTTGCAGCACAAATCTTTGGCTTTTGCCTCCCAGAGCTGGGTCTTCCCTGGTGGTCTCACTTACCTGCACACCAGCCCACACAGACCTTGCTCTTTGCAAAGGCACCACCCTCCTGAGTGAGGCTCCGCATTCCCACCTCCCTGGGGTCATTTGGGGTGTGTGCCTGCACATAAATGTTTGTGAACATGGATGTAGATGGGATCATAGGATAATTTATGGTGGAAGAGACCCCTGGGGTCTCTGCTCACACCCCACTCAAAGCAGGGCTGACTACACCAGATCACTGAGGGCCTTCTCCAAAGAGATTTGAGTGTCTCCAGGGACATCCTGCAGTCACCTGGGGCCTCTTTTCTCATCTGCCAGCACCCCTAAAGGGAAACAGCTTATCTCATATCAGCCCAGAACAGGCTCAGGGGATTTATTTGGTGGTGCTGGGGCTTGGGCCCGTTTGGGGTGGATTTTCCCGTGGGTGTGTCAGTATCGCAGGAGGTTTTGCTCCGCTGGGATTGTCAGTGTTAGTGGTTGCCAAGGGAACTGGCACAGCCACTCTGTGTGCAGGCAGAGGGTCCCTGTGCCTGCTCCCTCTGTTACATCAGCAGAGATGTCTTTTCCTGGCCACTGTCATTACCTGCCATGGGGCAGGAGAAGGGCATGGCTGCAGCAGCCCAGTGAACCTGCCAGCACAGCCAGGAGAGGCTTGTGCAGGCTCTGCAGAGCTGCTGAGTCCATCAGCTCAGACACTGCTGCCCCAGGCTCTTCCCTTCCCTGCTTTTTTGGGGTCCTTGGAGGCTGCAGCTTGTGCACAGAGAAGCCCCTGAAGGTGCTCACTGGGCCAGTGGTGCACCTGGGGGCACAGGGAAAGGCTCAGGGTGCTGGGTGTCCTTTCAGTGGAGAGATCAAAGCCAGATGAGTGTGTGCTCCCAGCTTTTCCATCTGCAGCTTTCTTGCACTTGCTCAGGGGAACTTGGTGACCCATCTCACATCATCTTACTGCTGCTTTTTGCAGGCTTTAAGCCCTAAGCATTCCTTGGGCCTGCTAAGTGTCCTTCAGTGGGAGTGACAAATGTGACAATCATGGACAAGTCTCTGAAGCAAAATGCTGCAGCTGACACAGGACTGTGGGTCCATGGCTTTCTGGAGGCCAGACCAATCTCTTGTGGTCTTGATGAACTTTCTAGAGGAGTTTTTGGGTTTTCAGTTTAATCAGCCCTTCAACAATCTTTCTTGCTTGTGCAAAAAGATGTAGCTGAGCCATGCAGGCAGAAGCTGTGTGTTTTTTACTCTGGGATTCACATCCTGCTTCTGCCACAGACTTTCTGCATGATCTTCATCACCACATGCCTCAATTCCTCCACCTGGAACACACTGCTCATAATTATCCTTGTCTCCTCCATAGCAGGATTGAATGAGGTGAATTCATAAATAGCCTGTAGAGCTGTGCCAGAACTTGGTACTATTGTTGTTCATGTTTTTGTATGAGACAACCCCTCTTTCTCAGGGAAGGATGGTTCTCCTGGACAGGACTAAGGCACACTGAGATGTCAGAGGGAAGATGCAAGCAGGATACTTGAGCACAGAGACTGGCACCAATCCATCCCTGCTTGCATCCCCAATCAGAAACAGAATCCAAATGAACAAATTAGCATTTAGATTTATGTGCTCTGCCCAGTTAGAAGTGATTATGATCATTCAGGCAGGGCATTTTTAACTGGCCAGAGGAGGACAGCCCACAGTTTGTAAAGTGGAGAGCCTAGGACCTAATTCTGCCAGTGGCCTTGGATGCCTTTTGGTTCCTGCCATCCCAGAGGAGCCAGCCTGCATTGTGTGCTTTGTACACTCTGCTTCTGACCCTCTTAACACTGTGAGGTTCCCCTGCATTGCACCTAAGGGGCTATTTTACATCACTTACTTGTAATTAATAGAGAGGCTTGCCCTGCTGTCTCAGGGGGCTTTTTCCTTCCATCCAGCTTTTTGCAATTTGAAAGCTGAAGAAGGGGGATCTGGGAATCTTCTCCTTGAAGTACAGGGCTACCAGATTGCTGAGCTGACTGATAGCTCATGCTGGGCACTGATTAAACATGGGGAGCCAGTTCACCTCCACAAGTCTTTATTTGGGGTGTGATGAGAGAAGTGGTGCATTTTGGCCTTGGTGAGACCCATAGCAAAGCTCCCTCTGACTTTAGGAGTGCCAGGATGTTTGATGCCAGATTTTTGTTCTCTAGAGGTGAGCACAAAGGTGGGGAGCATTTCTTCAAAAGCAGAGGGGAAGCCCAAGCAGAGCAGGGTTCCCTGCTTCTCTGTGCTGCCCAATCCTGGGATTGGGGTGGATGAAATCCAGACACTTGCAGCAAGGCCTCTGAGCCTTTCCTCTTCCCTGGAAGTCTCTGAGCTGCAGTGACCTCCCTGTGGGTGTCTCCTCACTGTTCTCAGAGGGCTGCACAGGACGTGGCTGCTGTGCTTTGTGTGACACTCCTGAGGTTGGCTGCCACATTGCTTCCCACCAAGAACCCCCCAAAGAGCCAACAAGGGCTGCAGGCTCCTGAGAGGCACAGTGGTGCAGGCAGAGAAACCTCTGTGAGAGCTGCAGGGTAGGGACAGCTGTGCTGGGGAAGCTGTGTATCCAGCCAGGAGGGAAATGTGAGTGAGAAGCTGGAACAGGGCAGTAGGAGCTTTGCTGCCCATCTGGTGCCCACTGCTGCTCCAGAGGATTTCCTGAGTGCAGTGGGTCATGGAGCTGACAGCCCTTACAGTGGCAGCAGCAGTGGGTAAGGAGGACCCTGAGGTGTCAGGGTGAGGGACTGGGGCAGGGGACATTTGGCCCATGATGTCCTGACAGTGTGTGCTAAATGTTAATGTGATATTCTTAAGAAATGAAGACTAATAGTGCTCAGCTGAATAATTTAACAGGGAAGATGAAGCTCAGCTTGTGAGGCAGGTGCAGGCTCATGAATCATTTGCTGGAATTCTCCATCCTACACATGTGCTCACCTATGTGTTCCTGTGTGGTAAAAGGCATCCATGTCTTTCCACTCTGGGAATTTAAGGCAGGCACATCCTGACTGCTGGATTCTGGGCCCAGCTGGGGATGTACAAATACAGTTTTCTTATTCAGGTGTGCTCTCTGATTACTGTGCAGCCTCAGGTGATGACTGGAGGCCAGGAGAATTTGTACTTCCAGAGTTGGCTGTGTAAGCCAGAAGTGGGTCCTCCCTGCTGCCCTGTTCCTCTCTTTCTCCCTCAAATGAGAGAGGTAAAACTTGACCATTTCTAGGTGTGTTCTTGTAGGGGACAGAGCTCTTTGTCTGAGACCTGTGTACAGAGTTGAGGATCCCCCAGGGACAGTTCTTGAGGCCTTAAGGTGGTTGGGTTAAAGCTGCTGTGAACTCCCTCTGCTTGAGAGGCCTTTGATAATTTGTTCATCTTTGGTGGCAACATGACACATAGAAGGATGGAAGTGGTGGTGTCCCACTCCATGGAAGCCTCTTGTGTGCAAGGAGGACCATGGCTCCCTCTGCCTCAGCTGGGAGACCTCCTGTTTCAGGAGCAAGCTGCCAGACAATCCTGCTGCTCTTCTCCAAGCCTCAGCATCTGGACAAATTTCTTGTATCTTGTTTTCTTCTCTTTACTCATATCTTCCAGAGCAGATAAAGATCAGCCCAGAGACCTGACCTCAGGTTGTTGGGTGTCTCTTAAAGTCACTGGAGGTGGCAAGGCCTCTGGAAATGGGCAGGGGGGAAAGTCTTTCAGTGCCCAGCCCAGGTGCTGTTTCAGGTGGGCAAGAGAGGAGCTGTGGCCATAGCTGGGCCGTGCTGGGGGTGCTTCCTCTTGTAGCCCCAGGCAGGAGCTGCCTCTGGGTTTGCACCATTGCTGTACTGGCACTGCCACCTCACTGCCAGGGCATCGTGCTGTGGCCCAGCTGTGGGCACATCAGCTCACTGGGTCAGTGGCCCTGTGGGATGCACTCCCCCAGGGTGGCAGGTTTGGTGGGGTCACCACCCCTGGGGTCATGTCCCTGGGATGGGGGAAAGGACAGAGATGGACAGATGGGGAGAGGGGGCCCCTTCCCCAGAGATCATATCAAAATGTCTCTTTTGTGCAAAGCAGAGGGAATGCCCCCAAGAGCTGGTTTCCATGGCAACTGCAAATGTCAGGTTCCATGTGGTGAATAACCGTTTCCATGACAACACCTCCTTTATCCTAGGTGCTGGGAGCTGGAGTGACAGCCCTGTTGGGGGAGGGGACAGGGAGATGGCCTCAGGTACTTAACCTCCCCCTCTCCTCCCCCCATCCTTCCCTCAGCCCCTGCATCCCTGGGAGGGAGGTGCTGGATGTGTGTGTACTGCATTTCCACAGCATCCCTGCTGCCCCTCCTACCCCCAAATGGCTTTGGGGGCTTTGGCTTCCTCACAGAAGCTGAGATCCCAGTCTGTGCCTCATCTCCCTCCCCATCAGTTCAGTTAGTTTAGCCCTGGTTTTGCATCCTGGGTAGAAACAAAACTATTCCTTGGTGCTGGGGGAATCCATGTCCTGGATGTGACGTGGCCAGCTGCCTCTCCTGGCTCTGCAGGGAGCTCTCTCTTCTGAGCACACATCTGGCCTGCCTGCCCTCTCCCACTCAGCCTGCTCCCACAGCTCTGCCAGCCTCAGCTCACACAGGCAGGGTGCCAGGGACCGTGAGCAGTGACAGCAGCCTCTCAGCAAGGAAATTGGAGGCTTTGTGCAACAATCTCTGACCTCAGACTCCTGAATCCCTGCCCCACATCCCACTCAGCTCAGGAAAGAGGTGCCAGGCCCTCAGCAGCTCCTGGTGAGTTCCAGTGCTGCAAGTGCTGGGGCCACGTGGCAGAAACAGCAGGGCATCAGGAGCTCTGGAAATCCCTGCAGCTGAGCAAGAGTGGGGAAAGGACCTGCAGCCTCTCCCTCTTCCCTAAATGATTCAGCAGGCCTTGGGGCTGTTGTCTGTCAAGGTGCAGCATGGCAGCAGCGTGGCCTTCCTTTGGGGAGCTGCCAGCCCATCCCTGGGGCCATTTTCAGCAGCCCCATGATCAGTCCTTGAGGCAGGAGTGGTGTGGACCTGCTCCCAGCCTCTGCTCATCCTGCCCGAGGTCCATCAGCCAGAGGAAAACAGCTTCAGAGCCCCCAGCTGCCAGGCTGTGTGCCATGCCATGCCAGCTGTCACCTCCTGGTTGGCATCTCTGTCCTGGGAACTGCAGAGCCACCTCACAGGTTTTCCTCCAGCTCTTGGGAATGTGGGCTCTGCCTCTGGTTTCTGGCCAGTCTGGCTCAGCCACCACTTGGAGACTGACAGCTCTCCACATACTGCATGCTGGCTTCTAAACACATTTCAGTTGGTGACTTTTATGGCTTGATTTCATTTTCTGTTTTGTTGCTGTTTTTCCTCAGGGGTTTCCTAAAAGAGGGGGCAGACTGTGCCTGGACCTGCAGTTTGTGTGCAGGCCTTGCCTGCAATATTCTGATTGTTTTTTATTATGAATGTCACTGATTCAGGTCACTGTCAGCCTCTGTGACTGATGCTGAGAGACATGGAGTGAGATGTGCTGTGAATGTGGAAATCTGCCCTGTGCACCATTCCTTGGAGGATATTCTGGTGCAGTTGGATCCTGCTAGCTGGGAAAGGAGGCTACAGCTTGTCAGCTGCCTCTCTGGGCAGCACAGGACACACAGACCTGCCAGCAGATGAGTTTTGCCCTGCTTTTCAAAGCAGACAATTAAAGCTGTGTGTTCTTTAATGCAGCTACTTCTGTCTTAGCTGGAGAGTCCCCATGCCATGTGAGCTAAACTACCCTTCAGGCTTGTTTGTGGTTGGATTATTGCTGATGACACTAATGGCTGCAAGAGAAGGAAAAATCTCTTCTCCACACCCAGGCAAGAGGAGTTTTGCCACTTTCAACCTGAGCATTGCCCCTGAGGGCCAGAGATGAGAGATGTGGCTGGAGAGCAGCACTGCCCTTCTCAAGAGCTTCTCTGGTGCACAGAGCTGTCTGTTGAGGGCTGGGGAAGGGGGAACACGGCAGCCCTGCTTGCTGTGCTGCTTCTGGCCAAGTTCAGAGGCAGTGTCTCTTCCCTGCTGCAAGGACAGTCAGTGGCTCCGTTGGGTGACGTGGCCGTGCCTGCACTGAGTCAGGACAGACACAGGAAGAGCTTCCAGGCACAGCCTCACCTCGGGCCACCCTGACCACTGTTCAGTCACATGGTGATGAGCTGCTTCTTCTCAGAGTCCTCTCTGTGCTGCTTGCAGCAGCTGAGGAGGCAGAGCTTTGTGCATGGTGGGCATTTCCAGGAGAGCTGCTCTCTGGGGCGAGCGGCTGAGCGGGGAAAAGCGCCAGGTTCCTTTTGGAAAAAATGCTCCCTTCTTCAAGGGTACTGCTGGCCATCACAATGTCTTGGTTTCTCTTCTGCCTCTCTCCTCCCTGTGCCCTGTTGACAGTGCCTTCAGCAGCCTGTGCTGGGCACTGGGCCAAGCAATAACCTCTGCATTTCTGTTCCCTTGCAGATGGCGCGCCCGATCCAGGTGAAGCCTGCGGACAGCGAGAGCCGTGGAGGTAGTTGTCATCTCTCCTTGTTTCTCCTTTGGTGGCCCTGTGCTTGTAAGGGGGAGCAGGAAATGAGACACGGGGTCCTGACTCTGCCTTCCTCTCTGTGAGGAGGGGTCTGTGTGTGGCAGAGAGCTGGGGGGCAGGAGGGCAGTGTAGGGACACAGCTGACAGCACACCAGGTCCTGAGGGCGATGATGTGGCTGCCCCCTCCACTCTCTTCCCCAGCTATTTGAGGGTGCCATCAGCCTGGCAATGTCTGCCCCAGGACATTACTGAAGCAGACCTGTGTGGCCCTGGGGCTCCTGAAGCCTTTGGGAAGAGGTTCCTTCATTCCTACACCTGATCAGTCCAATAAGAGCCAGATCCCTGCAGCAGCACTGGCTTTTTAATGTGTTCAGCTCACTGGTCTGCAGCTCCCTCCACTGCCTCCTCCATCACTGCTGAGCTGTCTCAGCCCTGCCACTCTCAGTCCTGCAGCAGCCCCCAGCACATTGTCAAGGCCAAAATGCTGTTGCAGAAAAGATCACATGATGGGGAAATAATGTCTGAAGGGAAAGGATCCTGAGATGGAGGTGCTGTCAGCCTGCAGGGGACAGCTTGGTCAGAGCAGCATATACTAAGAAGTTCAGAGCTGGAAGGCTGGGAACAAGAGAATCTGGTAATTTAGTGGGGAGCTCTCAGCAGCTCAAATGCCTCCTCCAGGTGGAGAAGGTTTGCAACTTCAGCCCTTTCCAAGTCCATTAACTCATTTTGCTTCTTTTCCTTGCTTTACTGATCTATTTCTTCTCCTTTTCTCTCCATTCCTACCTCTGGCTCTCCATGCCCTGTGCTGTTGGTGCTGCCCCTGAAAGCAGTTTAGTAGAGGCCAGGGGAGGGTTTGTGTTCTGCTGTTTGTGCTGTGGGACAGCATTTTATTTAGATTTGGAAAGCTTTTGTTTTACATTCCCAAACAGTTTGTAGTGACTGTCGCTGTCAAGAACATGAGATATATTTGATAATATTTTATGTGAATGTGTGTATTTATGGTTGGGTGATACTCCTTAAAAAAAAAAAGTCTGTTTAAATCAGATAGACTCTGTAACTTTTGGTTATTTACTTGTACACCTAAGTTTTACTGAGGTCTGGGGATTTTACTTCAGCCCCTTGGTTTAGGGTTGAATTTAAGGTCCTTATCTGTGCTATAGACAATAAAAAGAGAGCAGAATCTTCAGGGTGTTCCACTCTCACTGTTGGAAATGATGTTGAGAATGGATGAGAGATCCTTTAGAGATGTCTGCAGTGGGTGGTGTGGGGAGGGCTGGCTTCTCACTGAGACCTCACATTGCCTCTGGATTCAACCACTGGGTTCAGTGCTTCCCCTACCACATTGATTAAAAAAAAAAGAAGTTTATGTGTCTGATGAGTGCAACTCTGGAGTCTCTGGTGTCTAATCAGGGCTGAGGCCATCTCTGCATCTCTCTTCTGCTGGTGGGGCACTACTGGGGGCTCTTCTGTACACACCCACCTGATATGAAGGTTTGGGATCTGATATCTCTGATGCCTCTGTCAAATTGAGCTGGAACAGCTCAGCAGGTTAAAAACCAGGGTGCTGATTTAGAAACAAGCTTTTGGCCGAGGCACTGGACTTTGAAATCTCTAAGTTTATGAAAAGTGCCACATTCCCTAATGGTTGCAAATGTCAGAACATCAACTCTGCTTCCCATGGACAAGAACAGAAACCTTTGGAGTCTGAGCACCTCCCTCCAGGCTCCTGGCAGAGCCCAAGAACAAGCAGCTCCCACAGGATCCATGACAAACTGGATTTTTTCCTGAGGCAGGAGCAGCATCAAGACAGCACCCTGTGTTTGTCTGAGACAGGTTGCTCTCCTGAAATGTTTCTGTCCTGATGCTCCACTTGTCAGAGAAGTGGCTGAACAGCTTTGCAGATGTGAGAAGAGCGATATCACTACAGCAGTAATCCCACACTGGCAGAAGGTGAAAGAAAGGTTTGGGGCAGGGCAGAAGTGTATGGAGTAGGAATTTATCAAGGAGTATCTGCATGCATCAGTGAGGCACTGCTCTGCATTACCCTTGAAGGGAACCTCTTTTGTACTCACCAGGGACTGACATTTCTCAAGTGAAGCACCCTGAATTAAGAACATGGAGTTGGAACACCAGAATTTATCTCTTGATCTGAGAGATGCTCATTTTTCTGCCCAAAGGGGCAGGTTTGGCCAAGCCCTGCAGGGGCTGCTCAATGCTCCTGCACCCTGCAGAAGAAATTCACTACAGAAGGGTTGCTGTCTGCATTAGTTCAGAGTGGGCCTTGTGATGTTGGGCCAGACAGTGCCAGCTTTTCCTGCTCTGCTGGGAGCCTGGAGAGCCAGGAGGAGGGGGCAGAGGAGTTTGTGTGCTTGTCTGGAGCACTGGGCTGCAGTGATGGGCATGAAGGTAACCCAAGCCTTCAGCACTGCCCAGGGACAAGGAAGCTCTCTCTGCTTCCAAGGAGATTTGCTGCATCCCATCCACAGCCAGGAGCTGGCTTCCCTCTCTCCCTGCTCCTGCCTGCTGCTGGCCAGATGACCTGAATTCACTGGTTTGTAGGAGCTGTGTCCAGTGCTTGTGTGCTCTCCCTTGGCCACAGCACTCAGCCTCAGCCCCTGGTTTGTTCCCGGGTACCTCCATCAGCAGCGTGCTCTGTGCTGGCCCCTCCTGCTGACGGTGCCCAGAGCACGTTTCCATGGGAACTCGACAGTCAGAGATCACAGTGAATTTCCCTGCTTGCTGGACAGCACGGGAAATTGCCAATCAGAGGGTGAAAAGCAGGAGCTGTAGAGAAAGTGAAGGGGAAAGCAGCAGGAGGGGAGGGTGTGCTGTGCTGAGGAGGGGAGAGAAGAGCTTCCAGTGCTGCAGGAATCCCTGTGGGGAGCTGGAGAACGATGGAGCTGATGACCTGAGAATGCCAGAGGTTTTGGGATCAGCCCTGAGAGTGCCAGAGGGTTTGGGATCAGCCCTGAGATGGTTTGGGATCGGTGGTTTTAGGATCACAGCTCAGGTGGAAGGGAAGGGTTTGCAGCATTCCAGCCCTGCTGGGAGGGATGAGTCAGCCTGGATGCCGTGGGAGAACAGCCCTGTTTGGAAGCTGACGGAATCGAGAGGATCCCAGATCATGGGTTGGGCTCCAAGATGCAGAGGTAGAGGTCAGCAGCAGAAAAGCCCTTTCAGAGGTCCCCAGCTGCTGCAGAGGCATCCAAAGGGAACAAGCTGGATCATTTTCCTTAATGTGATCTTCAGAAGCAGGCTGTATGAAGCAGGATATTCACTATGAAAAAAATCTTATGGTGCAGAAAAGATTCCAAACCCATAGGTGTGTGTATTTATATTTGGCTTTATAGCTTAAGTCCTTAAGGTGTCACAGTTCTAACCTGTGCTGCATAGCCAGGAAGACTGGCATTTTTTTTCCCCTTCCAAATTCCAAAAAGCAAAGCTGAAATTCTCACATGAAGGCAGGACTTCCAAAAGGTTCTGTTAGTGAGCCCTGTCAGACAGCAGAAGCCCTGTAAAGCTGCAGGGACGGAGCAGTCACTGTTTCCCATAGGGCAGGGTAAAGAAAAATGCTTTTGATTCAACAGAAATGGTGTGAGGAAGAAACCACAGGAATTACCCAGGAAATCTGAGGGGGCTCTGAAGGAGAAAATACTGACTAACTTGTAATTTGATGTTGATTTGATTGCAAGGTGTAGGATAACTCAAAACATCTCAACACCCCCTGCCCCAGCCAGCCAGAGGTCCCTGAAAAGCAGGGCAGGACCATCAGGTGCATTTCTGGCTGTCAGATCTTAGCCCACAGTTCAAAGAACAGAGGATTATTTCACAGCACCAAAGTCAGTGCAAATGTTTCCCAATGTATTTTTCCCCTGTGCTGATGATTTTTGAAGGAGCTCCCTGTGTTTGCCACCCAAAGGCTGCAGCATGTCTGAGTCAAGGCCTGGTTGCAGCTGCAATGGAGATTCAGGGCAGAGGAAGGAGGAGCCCTCCACACCTCCAGTGTCCCCTGCCACGGCCAAAGTGGGCTCACATCTGACCCCAGCTGATGTCAGTCACACCACAGAGCTGCTGCTCCTTTAGTTTTCATGCTCCTCTTCACTGCCCAGTCAATCTGTTCCTGTCCAGTCCCTTTTTTTTTTTCACTCTCTCTGTTCCAATCTGATTTTTCACCTCCTCTGTGTGCTGTTTTCTGGTTGGTTTGACCACCAGCACTCCTGAGCTGGCCCTTGTGGGGGCAGGTGCTGTCTCCCTGCTCAGAACAGCACCTGCTTTATCAACTCCTGTGCCTTGGCTGGGGATTATTGGGCATCACCAGTTTGAATGGACTCAATCAGCTGAAATAATGTCTGCAAAGGCAGCCATTGCCATGCAGGTGCAGGGAGGAATGTAGAAAGAATCACAAGGAAAACAGAAGGGGATGAAATTCCCATGGGTGTAGTTACCCAGGGGTTCATGAAAATGGGGAAGCTGGGAAACCTGGCTTTAAAAAAAATATGCCAAGCCATATATTTCAGCCACTTGTAGTTACATAAATCAGGAGTATCTGCTTGGGAGTGGGTTAAGAGCCACTTCTAACACTTCATGTGTGTGGTGGACACAAGTGGCACATGTCTGCCTGGGGCTGCAGGAGAGCTGTGCCTGGCTGAGCCCCTGCTGGGGCTCTGGGCAGGGTGAGGTGATTCCTGTGGTGGCTGCCTGCACATTCCTCTTGCTCACTGAGGAATTTCGTTCTGGAAGGCATCCCTGGGGGCTGGGGATGTACAAGTGTGTTCCAGGGGTGTGTGAGCCCATTAGTGCTGCTTGTGTGCATCTGCTTTTCTGTAGGTCCTGCCTGTGTGTGCTGGGTGCATCTGTACCTGGCTGAGCAGCAGGGAAGTGCCTCCCTTCCTCACCTGGGTGGGAACCCATCCCCTGAGCCCAGAGGAGCAGGGCAGGGGCTGGGGCCAGCCTCGGTGACAGTGTGAATGTGTCATGTGCCATCCTTGCCTGGCATCCCTCCAGAGCACCCCCCTGGAGCTGCTGTGCTGCTGTAGCTCCAAGACCTGTTGTTTTTCAGGTCAGTGCACTCTGAGGCAGAGAGCAGCTCCCTTGCTATTGCCCCTGTCACATTGCATTGCTGTGTGTGGAGCCAGCCCCTCTGATCCTGTCGCTAACAATAAGGAATCCTCTGGCACTGCTGCTCCAGAGCCACCTCCTGACACGTTCCCTCCTGTGGGTCCTGTCTCCCCACCCAGATCTGGGCCAGTGGGGGAGGGTTAGCTCTGTTTCCTGGCAAAAACTGAGGCTGGAACATTGGTGTTGTGCTGTTTTACTGCTGTTCACATCAGGCTGGGGAGGATGCTGCCCCAAACACTGCTGTGTTGTGCTTGGCTGGGCAGCATCAGGCACGGGATGGGCTCCTGTGGGTGCTGAGGTGGGCAGAGAGTGGGAGAAGGCACTCTGCAGCTTCCTTGCCTTCACACTTACCCATCCCAACAAAACCGTAGCCCTCACTTGTTTCTTTGAGGAGGAACCCAGATGAAGGCTGAGCTCAATGTCCTGGATGTGTTGGCCACTGTGCCAGCTCCCTGCCAGTGTGACATGGGTGCACAAAGCCACAGGGGAGAGGGGAGCTGGGACCATGGAGCTGATCTTGGCCTTCACCCAGCTGTCTGGGATTGGGATGATCCCACAGTGAGGCACATTGGGACCCAGGATTGCAGGGTTTGTCCCAGGCCTGGGGAGGCAGCTGGTTAGGTTGGAGTGGGGAAGGGCAGATGGAAATCAAGGTGCTTGGTTACATGGCAGCTAAGGAAATGGTGGGCTTGGAGAGAAGGAAACAGAAGTCAAAGGTCCTGGAATGTATCACCCTGCCTGGGTTGGTTTGCTGTGTTACCTAAGGCACCTGTTGGACTTCACCTGCTGATCAGTAGAAATTGGATTGCCCTGACAGTTTTTCTTACTATCATTTCTTTTGGATTATTCAAAGGAAAAGGCTCATGAGTGAAAGAAAATTATTAATCCTTTGTTTTCCATTGGGGAGGGTAAGACAGGGGAAGCCACAGAAACCCTTGAAGGTGTGACACCCTGCATTTTCACCCCTGGAAGCATCTCAGCCAACAGCAAACCATTTCCATGCCAGGCATGTCTTTAACAGCAGACTGTTTGTGCATAAGTGTTCCTCTCCTCCTGCTCTGGACTGCAAGCCTCATAGAAGGTTGATGTTTCTGTGTTTGCCCCTAGGGGACAGGAAGCTCTTTGTGGGCATGTTAAATAAGCAGCAGTCTGAGGATGACGTGCTCCGGCTCTTTGAACCGTTTGGGGTCATTGATGAATGCACGGTGCTCCGTGGACCTGATGGGAACAGCAAAGGTGTGAACCCTGTGTGTGTCCTGCCCTTTGTCCCTGCCCTGGGTGGTGCTCACCGGCCTCACCTTCCCCCTGGGGCACTCATTCCCCTCCCTGTGTTTAGGGAAACCCATAAACCAGCCAGGAGTAGGGAGCAGGGCAGGATCCCTCTGCTGCCAGGAGGGGTTGGGGAAGGTGGGCAGAGACTGAGGGAGCAGGAGGAGAAGCAGAGCAGGGTGAGTAGCTGAGCTCTCGTGAGCCTGTCCTGTCCAGCTGGGGCTGCAGGTTGAAGTGTTTGTACCCACAGTGAGGAGTCCACAGAGGATTTGGGGAAGAGGTGATCAGGGGCAGGGGTGGAGATGGTGTCATCATCTGTAGAGAATATCATTGAAGTAATAATTTGAGGCCCTTCCTCTTTTTTCCAGGCTAGAGGACTTGGGATGAGTCATCCTTTTTGTTCCCTGCTTCTTTGGGGTGGCTTTCCTTTGCCTTACCTGAGACACAGACACTGTCTCTTGCGTGATGGCACTTTCACAGCAGTCCTGTCACTGCAATCTCCTGTGCTCTTTCTGTCCCTTTCCAGGCTGTGCTTTTGTAAAGTTCTCATCTCACACAGAGGCTCAGGCAGCAATCCACGCCCTCCATGGCAGCCAGACAATGCCCGTGAGTATAAGGCCAGGGGACCTTCCCTCTTCCCAATCCTTGTCCCATTTCCTGTTCCAGGGACCTCCCCACACTCTCCAAAAACCGTGACAGGTTCAACAGCAGTGTCCACTGGTGTGGCTGGGAGCTGTGTGGGTGTGTGTGTGTGCTCCACTCAGAGTGACCATCCTGTCCCCTGGGCTGCTCTTTGTGCCTGTGCTCCTCCAGTCTGGGAGGGACAGCACAGCTGTAAAAGCTAAATAAAAGAGAGCCAAAAATCAGGCCATGATTTTGTCTTGGAAACAGCGACCTGTTCAAAACTGAGCAGGGGGAAAGCTGACAGTTCAGCCACATGGGTGGTCAGGGCTTCAGTGTCTGAGCACTCCTTGGCTTCTCTGATTTAGGCAGCAGAGGAGGCCCCTGGGGCGGGCTGGGTGTGGGTGGGAGCCCTTTGTGCTGTGTGGGATTGTGTGGCTGGAGCTGTGCAAGCGGAGCTGCAGCTGTGGCCTCATCTCTGGCAATGTCCAACCTGAATTTGGGGCACCTCATGGACAGGACAGCGCACTGCTGCAGCCAGGGAGTTCCCAGCTGCCAGGAGCTGCTCTGCCTGTCCAGCCAAGCTCATGGTGGTGCCCTGAGTGCTCCTGGCTGCACCATCACCTGGTGAGCGCAGCCAGGGATGTGTGCATCCACGTAGGCAGCTGTGTGAGGCTCAGGTGTGAGGGGAAGGGTGTGAGAGGGAAGGGCTGGATGGACAGACAGATGGGGAAAGGCACAGCCCAGGTTCCAGGCAGCTCCCCAGCACTTCCACACCGATATTTGCTCTTCTGCTCCTCTTCCCACTCCTCTCTGCTGCCTGTCCTGCCCCGTCCTCCCTTGGCTGACCGCTGACTCTCTGGCTGTCCCACGCCTCTTCTCCTCTCCTGCCTCCTCTCTGTCTCCTCTCTCTGTGCCTAGGGTGCCTCCTCCAGTCTAGTGGTGAAGTTTGCTGACACAGATAAGGAGAGGACCCTGCGCCGTATGCAGCAAATGGTGGGGCAGCTGGGCATTTTCACTCCATCTCTCTCCCTGCCGTTCAGCCCATACAGCGCCTATGCGCAGGCTGTGAGTATCCGCGGGGGAGGGGGGGATGCAGCCCCTGGGACACCTCCAAACTCAGCTCCTGCAGCTGTGGGAGAGCTCCCCAGCAGCTGGCTGGCTCCTTTCAGCACTCAGCTGCCTCGTCTTGCAGAGTTTTTGTGTGGTTTTCTGTTGGAAATGGGGCGGGGGGCAGGGGAGAGCTGGAGCCTCCTCAGAGTGAGCCTGGGATTTCTCTGATGTTGTTGGAGGTGTTGGGAACAGGGCAGTCATGACCCATTTCCTTTGTGGCTTGTTATGAGGAGAGCTCAGAGCATTGGTTCCTGCAATACCAACCTGTGAACCCTTCCTCTGGCTCTGTGACACAAATGTGTGTCTCTCTGGGTTTGGAGCAGCAGGAGAGCTCTGGGACCCAGCTTCAGGAGCTCCTTTCTCTGCTGAAATTCCCAGGAGGGAATTTCCCCCAGTGCTGCTCTTGGCTCCCAGGTTCTCTCACTTGGCCAGTGGGACTGTGGAGTTTGCAAAGTGCTGGAGAGGGAGCAGTGGGGAGCAGAGAGCCAGAGGTGTTTCAGCAGCCTGGCTGTGCTTTGGGTTTTAGTGAGAGAACCTCCTTGCCTTGGAGGATGGTGGCAATTGCCATTGATGTTCCAGGTAGGTCCCAAACTCAACAAGTCCCAGATCAGCTGTGGTGGAGCATTGTTTGAGCCTCCTTGGTGACTGTCATCTTCAGGTCTCTGCTGACAAGTGTAAAGCCCACGGAAGGAGGCTCAGAAATTGCTCAAGGCAGGAGAGATTCTTGTGTTGACAAAGAAGTCAAAAGTAGATACTGTTACTGAAAGTAATTTCCTAGGGGGGAGTGCAAATAAACCTGTTCTTCTTTTGTGTGTGGACACCTCTTCTCCTCTGGCTTCAGCAGCTCCTTGATGTGCCTTCCTTTCCTTCATGTGACAGAGGAGGAACTGCTTCTCAATTGTTGGCTGTTTCTTCAAAGATTCCCCAGAAACTGCCAAATGCATTTTAAGTGTGTGGCAAGAGTATGGGTGAGAAAAAAAAGGAAATACATATGAGGCTCTATAACTTTGGGGGAATTTTCAAGCCAAACAAAGAACTGATCCATCACAGATTATTTGAAGAGCCCTTTGTGACCAGGCACCACCTTTTGCCAGGATCCTTCTTTTCTGTGCAGCCCAGGAGCCAGCTGCACCTGAGAGCAGAATTGAGCCAGCCATGAGATGATCATCCTGCTGTCCTAGGGATGGCTCTGACTTGGGAATGGTGGTGAAGGCAGGGATGGACCACACAGTGAGGTTATGGTGGCAGGAGCTGCTTTATCAGCTTGAGGTGCAGGCTGTGAAGGGAGGAAGAGCAGTGAGAGCTTCCAGACTCAGCCTTTTAATCTTCAGGAGCCCTGCTGGTGCCAAGAAGGCAGTCAGGTCTAAGCTGTGCCTCTTTGCTTGTCTGCATCTTCTTTCTCCCCAGTTGTGTCTGTTACTGTGTTTCTCTCTGATTCTTCACTGGCCTTCCCTCTGAGACTTTGTTTTGGCTTTCCCCTTAACTCAAGGCTCAGCCTGTCTCCCACTTTTTGGGGATTTTTTTCCTTCTTTTCCTTTTACTTTCCACTGGGTTTTGTTCTCCTATTTTTTTTTTTCCCTGAGGCACTGACCTCACACCTGACTCTTTTCCTCTTGTGCCATCCCCATCTTTGGTCTCCCTTCTGGAGGAGAGATCCCAGCCACTCCTCACACACACCATCAGAGGGAGAGGGAATCAGCCCTCTGGAATGCCACCTAATTTCTCTGAAAGTGAGGGGAAAAGAGAAGGATTTCCATGCTGAATCTCCTTTTGGTTCCTCAAAATGCTCTGCCATGGGCAGCCCTTGGACCTCTGCTAATCCAGAGCTCAGGAGAAGCCCAAAATCCCTCATGCCTTCCTCAAACTGGGCTTGGAGGAGTAAATGTTGCACCCAAGGTGCCCCCAGGGCTGGGAGATGCAGCTGAGCATTCTGGATTCTGAGCATTCTGGATTCTGAGCATTCTGGATGTGGCTGAACCAGACTGACAGGAGCAAGAGCTGCTGGGGGGAACTGGTGCATCAGAGGCATCACAGTTCTTGCAGCCATCATTTCATACACAGCAGCTTCCTCTCCCTGTCCCCACGGGGTTTGCTGAGTTACCAAGCCAAAGTGGTCCCCAGGGATTTAGGAAGAAGTTTGGAGCCTGGGTTGTTTTTGTTTTGTTTTTAGTTGTCTGTTTTAAATGTATATTAATAACCTTCTTCAAAATCTATCTCAAACATGAAATAATCATGCACTAAGTTCAGTCTAAAGTTATTCAGATCTATGCAAATATGCAAAATAAGGTGCTTAAAATGTCAAACATTGCATGTTAGCTGAAACTGTGTGGAAAAGGCTCATCTGGGAAGTACAACTGGCCAAGCATCTGAAAGCAGTTTATGGCAGTGCTTAAATCAGGTTTTGATCCCAGGTGCTTCTGCAAATGAGTTCATTTTATTCAACCAGTTAGTTCAGGTGGACTCAGGGAAAAGTTTGGGAGCTGAAAAAAAAATTATCAATAAAAGAAAGGCCAAAAATCTTAAAAAAGAAACTAGAGCAATTTACTAAGTGCTTATAATGCTTGAGTTTTTCTTGTCTATCATAAATCAATTAGTTCCAAACACAAAATATAATTTGTTCTCACCTCCCCTCCTTTTATTTCTGCTCTTATGGTTCATTATGGTAATTTTATATAAGTGATGAGAACAGTTCCAGAGTGCCAGTTTGGTGCTGCTGTAGCCTTGGTCCAGCCAGAGCCCAGCACAGAAATGAGAAAAGAGATCAATATTCACATAGTGAGTAGGAAATGTGTTGGTTCCTGCACCCTGGAGTGGGGACAGGAGCAGGAGCTGCTGGGGCTGTGCCCAGGGAGTCACTGGAGCCCTGGCTCAGGGGGCTCCCAGTGGCAGGAGTGAGTCCAGGGGAGCCAGGGATGCTGTGGGTGACCTGAGAGGTGCTACCAGGGCTTGTCCTTCCTGGAGGGGCACAGGAGTGAGCCCTGTGCTGTCCCCTGCCCCAGAGCCCCATGTTGGGACGGGCTTGGGAGCACTCACCAAAGGGAAAGCCAATTTCACCCCATGGCTGGGCTTGTTCCAGCTTACAGAGGCAGCCCTGCCATCAAATTCCTCTTCCTTTTGTGCTGAAGCCACGATCAGCTTCTGTGTGAGGAAATTGGGAGGTTTAGCTAGCCACAGACCTCTCTCAGTTAGCAGATCCTCCAGCTGCCTTTCTGCCTTCAGCCCTGGGTGAGGGGTGGGTTCCTGGAGAGTTCTGTGCTTGTGTTGCAAAGCAGACAGTGGGATGTGGCAATGTCAGGAAGATTTTTGGTGTTTCCTTGGGTTTTGCCCCTTGTGTCCCCCCTCAGCTCCTCCTGAGGAGCTCAGGTTTCCTAAGAGCCTGTGCCTCCCCTGCTCTTCTTGCTTGATGTGAAGACAGAGCTGATAAAGGGAATTTTGCATCCAGAGCTAAGTCTTCTTTGCCACTGCCCTCTGAGGGCATCTTATGCTCCCACTGATGGTCAAACAGGACCAGAAGGATTTTTTTTCTTCTCTTAACCCTCCTCCCAACCCTCCCACCTTTCCTTCTGTACTGTGCAGGTGTGTCATGGCACCACGAGGAGCTGATGTCCCCCAGCCCCAGGTGCAGAGCAGTGCCAGAGCTCAGGGGTTCGTGGGCCAGAGCTCTGAGGGCAAAGCAGCCACGGGAGCTGGGCCTGGCACAGAGCTCTGCCCTGCCAGAGCAGGATCTGCTGGTGGAGGCTGGGCAGAGGCAGAGGGATCTGGGCCCTGTTCCTCGAGGCAGAGCTGTGTTATTAAATCTGCCACTGTCCTGGCAGAAGTGGCCAGGGAGAGGGGCCTGTGCCTGGCAGTGCAAAGGGGAGCTGGTGCTGCTGGGTGCCAGGGGCACAGCCCTGAGCCGCTCCCTCCCCTCTGCAGGAGCTCTCTGAGCCCCAGGGCCTGTCCTGGTGCCCTTGCCCGGCTGAGTGAGCCACAAGCCCTCGGGGCTGCTGGGCCATGCAGAGGGTGAGGCAGGGGGTGCCCAGCTGTGACCCTGGCTCTGTGTTCTGGGCTGCCCCCTGAGCTGTGTCCCAGGGGTGGCCACTGTCCCAGCTGGCAGGGACAGCAGCTGTGTGAGTACAGGGCTGCAGGGAGCCAGTGGGGGAGCACAGCCACCACTGCCCACCCCAGCAGCTCTGGCAGTGTCAGGGGAAGCTCCAGGGCAGGTGGCAGGACCTGGGGGTACAGCCTCCCCCAGCTCTGCAGGGCCCTGGCAGAGGGAGGCCCTGAGTGCACGCTCCTGCTTTGCAGCTGATGCAGCAGCAGACCACGGTTCTCTCCACCTCCCACGGCAGCTACCTGAGCCCGGGCGTCGCCTTCTCCCCGTGCCACATCCAGCAGATCGGGGCCGTCAGTCTCAACGGGCTGCCAGCCACTCCCATTGCACCAGCGTCAGGTGAGGCCTCCCCCGGCAGGGAACTCCCAGCCCAGCACTCACAGGGCCCCCCAGGTCAGACAGTTCTGCACCTCAGCAGCTCCATGAGCACCCTGCAGTCCCTGAGCGCAGCAGTCTCTGCTCTGCACAAATTCCTGACACCCCCCTGACACCCTCACATGTTCAGCACATCCTCCTGCCCTGTGGTTGTGCATTCTTGCTGCAGTTTTAGTACAGGCCTGGGTTCCCAGCAGTGCATTTGGCTCAGATCAGCAGTGCTGCTGTTCATGATCATCCCACAGCAGTAATGCATGTTGGATTCAAACCCTGTCAGAGCAGGCATGTGTCCTGCCAGGTGCTGTGCAAACCCAGATCAAAGATGTTCTCCCCCAAAGCTCTGACAGCACTCAGGACTGGCAGTTCTTCTCACACTCTTCCCACCAGTGCTGCCTCTTCATTTTGTGAAGGCTCCAGTCTGTCATCCCCATGTGCCAAATAGAAGAGTTAGTGGCTTCATACACAGCAGTCTTGCCAGGCAGGTGGAAGGGGGGAGCAGGGGCTTTGTGGGACCTTGACTTTCATGGGCTGTCCTCTCTTCTTGTCCTCCAGGGCTACATTCACCACCTCTCCTGGGAACAGCAGCCATGCCAGGACTGGTGGCACCCATTTCCAATGGATTCACTGGAGTGGTACCATTCCCAAATGGGCATCCAACCTTGGAAACAGTTTACACCAATGGCCTTGTGCCATATTCAGGTATTGAGAGCAGTAAAAAAAACCCCACATACAGAGACCTTTGGAACTGCAATTAGCTCCTCTTTTCTGGATTCTCCACACTTTTGTAGCTCCCTCCCAGCCAGGAACTGAGACTCACTTGGGGGCGAGGGTGGGAAACAACACAACACACACAAACACTGAATGCATGAGTGATTCCCTTTGCTGTGCTTCTGATTGTGTTTTTCTCTGCAGCCCAGAGCCCTTCAGTAGCAGAGACTTTGCACCCAGCCTTCACAGGAGTTCAGCAGTATGCAGGTACCAGCTTCCCTTGTCTCCCTCAGGCCCTTGTGTGGCTGACCAGATCCTCAGGTAAATGGTTTGTTCTGTCTCTTTGGGCTACAGCTGTGTATCCAACCACCACCATCACCCCCATTGCACAGAGCATCCCCCAGCAGCCTCCCATCCTGCAGCAGCAGCAGCGAGAAGGTGAGGATCACACTGGGAATGGGGGTGGGATTTGTGGAGCTCATCTTCTGCACAACAGAGCCAATGCAGAGGAGATAGCACTAATTTTTGTCCACTGATCTTTAATGCTGGAGCTGGGGTATGGAAACAACCACGTGTCTGCAGTGAGTGGGAAGGATCACAGGATGTTTCATGACCTCACATCTGGCCAGATGCTGCCAGGTGCAGAGGGGCAGTAGGCCCTGGAACACCTTTCACACCAAAGGGGATGAGAGTCAGCACCTTCCCTGTGCAAACAGACCTTCCCAGGGGCAAAGAGCACTCATCCCCCTCTTTGCTGGTGCCACAACCACAGTGGAATCAGTCAAACCAGCCTCTCCAATGTGCTCTCCTCTCCTTCAACCTTCATAGCCTACTGAATTTATTTTCAACTTACTTCAAAACTGGCTTGATTTGGGGGCAAAGGCATTGTCTCTCTGCACCTGATTGGTAGAGCAAGGGTCAGCAAGGGAGCAGCTTCTTGTGCTCCTAAGGAGCAAGGGAAGGAGTGGCCAGGACCAGGTCAGCCCATAGACTGGATGTGGCAATCCAGGAGGTTTCCAGTTAATGCTGTGGCTTCTGGACTGAAGGCAATGCTGCAGGGAGTGCTACAGCAGCAGCTTTCACACAGCAGTGTCTGCCACTCTCCTAGGACTGGGACAGCTGTGAGCTCTCACCTCAGCTGATTTCCTTCCAGCAAACAGCACCCAGACACTCAGAGTTGGTTGTGTCCAGCACCCTGTGTAGGAACTGGGCAAGCTTTGAAAGAGAATCTGCTCTCCAAAAACTCTAGTTTTGTAGAGAGTCTCCCAGTTGCTCTTTGAGAGCCCTCAGATCCCTTGATGGACAGTGACAGGGACAAGCAAGGGGAGGTCAGAGCAGAAGGAGGCAGTGCTAGGGCTCTCCTCCAGTGCTGTGCTGTGAGTTGAGCCCATTTCTCTTCCCCTGCCCTTTGGGGGCTTTCTGTTTTGTCCTTCTCCATCACCCCCGTACCTGCAGGTCCTGAAGGCTGCAATCTCTTCATCTACCATCTCCCCCAGGAGTTTGGAGACAACGAGCTGATGCAGATGTTCCTGCCCTTTGGCAATATCATCTCCTCAAAGGTGTTCATGGATCGTGCCACCAACCAGAGCAAGTGTTTTGGTAAGTGCAGGCAAGGGAAACATGATCAATAACAATGACACTCACACTGGGAGTGGCACCAGCAGTGCCATTGTCACCCATCCTGTGTCCTTCCTTCAGGTTTTGTGAGCTTTGACAACCCATCCAGTGCACAGACTGCTATCCAGGCCATGAATGGCTTCCAGATTGGCATGAAACGCTTGAAGGTCCAGTTAAAACGGCCCAAGGATGCCAACCACCCCTACTGACAGCAGTGAGCAAGCAGGAGTCACTTCTGCAGCACAGGTAAACTGTCCCCAGCAGGGCACAGCTCTGGCCAGGCTCCAGCTGCTCCCTGCAGAGTGGGAAGCCAGGAGTGGAGGCTGTGACACAGCTGGAGGGGCAGAGGCTTCACCTCAGCTGGGTGGCCAGAGCAGGCCTGGAGATGATGGCCAGGTTCAACAATCATCAGTCAGGCAAATTTGTGGCTGTGGGGCAAGCCCAAAGCCAAACCAGAGAGTCAAGATCAGGGTCAGGTCTAGGGAAGGTGAACAGGGTCAGACCGAGTCCAGTGATTGCCAGGCAGGTCTGTAATGACAATAACAAACACTGAGGTGGGAAACCAGTCCAGGGGTTGGAGCCCAGCTAATGAGATCCACGGAGAGCACAGGCCCGTGGGCAGGTGGGGACTGGCATTTCCACACTGTGTATCAGACAAAGGCTGGTGGCACAGGGCTGTAAGGAAACTCCTGGAGCTGTGGGCAGTGTGGACAGACAGTGCAGGTGGGGCTGGTCAAGTTCATCAAGGCCTGTGAGTGCCCTGACAGGCAAATGGTTCCAGTGGCCTGATTGTGCAAGGTTTTACTCTGCTGTCCAAAAAGCTTTTGACTGCCTAGAAAGGTATTAAACCCCAGTAGTTAGTCTGCAAACAATGCTTTCCTGGGGTAAGAAGAGACAATCCCATGATTCACAGGGATCACAGAAAAGCAGAGAAAAAGTGAGACCCTTGAAGGGCTGCTGTCCAAGAGCCAGTTCCTGCCAGCCTACAGAGGGGGAGCAGGGGAGGGCTGATCTGATTTGGGTCAGAGTCCTCCATGTTTAAGCAGCAGCAGCAGCTCAAAGCCTGAGGTTTGCACAGATGTCCTCCTAACCTCCCAATTCCCTCCCTCCTCCATTTCTGTTCAGGTGAAGGGAAAGTCCAGAGGAAGAATTTCTGCTTCAGGTTGATTTTCAGAGAGGCCAGTAAATTTATCGACTCTTTTGACACCACCCCTTTCCTTCCTCGGCTTCCCACCTTTCCCACCCCATCTTCCTCCTCCCCTCCTCTCCAAGACATGCAATTAAAGAGAAGGCTCAATATCTGCCCAGGAGGAAGATTCTTGCCACGCCTGGACTCGCATATTTGCTGCTAACGTGGTGCAAAGCAAAGGGACCAGCAAACCAGCAGCCCCTGGGACACGGAGCTCTTCCTCTCGGGGTGTGGCTGGAGAACATGGACCAAGCAAACCCATGGTGTGTCTCTAGGTTACTGCAGTGATGTGTGGAAATTTACTTCCGTCCCTCCCTCCCTCCTGCTCTGTTTCTGGCCCTTTCATAGATAACTATAAATATATACAGTCTCTATTTTTTTTTTAAACTAGCTCACAGGACCAAACTTTTCCATTCAGAGAGTGACTGCTTGCAAGAGGTATTGGAAATTAGGGGTTTGCCTTTGCAACAGTGTCTTCTCAGCATGCACTGCAGATAGGCCTGAACATTTTGGAGACAGGGAGCTGGGGGTGGATTGGGGAGAGAGAGAGAGAGAGAGAGAGCACATCTCTCAGCTCAACACGAGCAAGAAGGAGAAATACATTCCTCCAGCATTAGGGCACAGTCAGCTGCTCAGCTTGAGTCACTCATCCACCTTAGCACCAGCCTGGCTGAGGATCTGGAGAGCTCTGTCTTACCTTTCCAAGGGCTTCTGCAGACAAAGCTCCTGGCATGTGGTGCCAGCCCCTACCCTGAGCACTCCGTGGTTAGGCTGAAAGCACAGGAAAGCAGTCCCCTCACTGAGAGGAGCTGCACTGCCTCCCCACACATGGCACAGATCCGTGTTTCACAGCTCTCCATGGCAACTGCATTTTCTTGATGAAGGCAGGAGAAGATGAGAGTGTGAGCAGATGCAATCTCCAGCACAGCTAGAGGAGGCTCCCAGGGGCTGCACACTGCCTCCCTGTGTCGGATACCAGCACTGGGGAGTGGGCAGTTCTCCTTCCAGATGACACAGGACGTTTTCTCCCTCTGAATTCAGCAGGAGGACTCTCTTCATGCACCCGCTGCAAAGCTTTCCCCAGCAGATGCAAGGAAATAGGATGAAAGAGGGTTCCATTCTGGGATTTTCCCCCCAGCACCCCCTCCAAGAGACAGATTATACATTATGCAGCATATACATATATATATACACATATATATATGTAGGGACAGCTCTATACACTATATACACAAACTCTAAAGCACAGAATGTAGTTCAGAACTGGATTTAAAAAAGATCCCCTGGGAGTGGGGGGTGTGTGTCATCCTGACAAGGCACATCCCTTGAACAGTTTGGAACAGTCTCTTCAAGTTTCTACAAAAGTAAGGAAAGGAAAGCAAGGCAGAACAGACCAACAAACCCCAGAGTGATTAGGAATGAACGATTTCAATATTCAGAGTTTGATAAGGTACCACAAACATTGGTGTGTGTGTGAGGGTGTGTGAGCACATTGAAATAGGGACAAGAGAGTTGGTGGGGCAAAGTTGGTGCAATTGATACTGAAGTGAGCTATGGGGATTTTGGAGAATCTCAGCCAACTCTCATTCTCCTCCAGTTTGCCCTTTGTTCAGGTGTTTGTGGCACAGTCCTCTAAGTACCTTCAGATCTCCTCAACCACCCTTCTGTGTCTGACGCTGAGAGTTTCTTGAGAGGTGAATGAAGCTGTGAGAGTCTGTGTGTTTCTATAGTCCATGTTTACTTATTGTAAATACCATTTTTATACTTAACATCTATTATGTATGTGATTTGTATAATGTACTTTATTTCTGCTACAAGTAATTTCATGAAGTTTAAACTTAGTCTAATTTTGAACAAAACAAAAAAAAAAAAAGAAAAAATATGAACAAATGCAAAATGGGAAAAAAAAGGACTTTGGGAATCCTAGGTCAAGCTGGTTTAAAACAAGCATTTACAGTTTCTTCCATCACAGTTACTGATGTGACTGTACAATGTTACAGGTGCGATACAAGCTTTGTCAATGTCAAATTCCTCACTCTGGTCAAAAAAAAATCCTAAATTTATTTAATAAAAGTTTTACTTGCTAAGTAACTGGGGCTCTACTTCCTGTTGTTGCACCTGCTTTTAGGTAATGCTTGCACTTGAAGACATTGCCAGAGCCCTGGAGTAATTTAACAGGTCACAATGGGTCAGCAAACAGGCCTTGGCCCACAGAATCCAGGGGGCCAATCACAGAGGAAGCATCAACACATAACACCAACACGTTAAAAACTTGTTTAATTAAAATAGAGATAAAAATTCTACTTAGAGGAAGCAAGAGGGTTCATGGGATCCAAAATGAAGTAGTGAAGGAGGAGGTACAGCCATTCCAGGACATGCTGTGCAGACAGACAGGGGTTAAAGCTGGGGCTGAGCAGACGCTGGATGCAGTCAAAGCACACAGGGGAGGCTGAAGGAGGAGGGGAGATGGGAGGAGGGCCAAGGCAGAGTGAACAGAGGGAAAGATCTCTGGCTGATGGGCAGCAGCAGCAGAACCATGGCTGAAGCATGATGACAGAGCATGAGTCACGTTAGGAAAAGGACTTTGCCACCACTGCTGCCCTGCTCCTGCTTGACTGCAGTGGTTGAGTGGGATGTTTAGTGGGACGGCAGGAATGGGATTAGAAGGACTGTAGGATGAGACTGGGCATCCCTCAGGGACTGCTGTAGTTGTAGAAAGTCCGCAGCACCTGGTTCCCGCTGTGGGGGAACAGAGCCCAGAGGCAGCAGAGCTGCTGCAGCCACCGCGGGTAGAAAATCTCGTGCGCCCGAGCGGCTCCGCCCTGGACGATGGCGAGCGCGGCCTCGGCAGCGGGGGAGGCGCTGAGGAGCACTTTGCCCCTGCAAGGCAACGGGCACGGGTCACTCCGAGCAGGCAGCCCCTGCTGGGGTTCCAGCTGCGCACGCTGGCCCCACAGCGCTCTGCCTGCTCCTGATCCTGTATGAACACCCCCCTGGTGTGCCCAGGCAGGGGCACCCTCCCCAGGCAGGTGCACACACCCTCTTAGAACTGCTGTGCATTTTTTTGCATGTTTTCAAGAAGTGATGTGTTCCTGCAGACTAACCTGGTGTACTCCAGTGCTGACTCAGTATCAATCAGGCCCAGGATGCACAGTGTGACTGACACATCTCTCCTCTGCATGATGAGCTCGTGGCGCAGTGAGCTGAAGAATCCATCCAGGGCAAACTTGGTGGCAGAGTAAGAAGTGGTGAAGGGAGTGGGCATTTTCCCTGGAAAGGGAAAGAGAGAATGGAAAACCCCAGGAAAATGGGTGCAAGGAGGATCCCTGGAGAGAAGATGCAGGCTTTGTCATACTGTATCAACTCATGTCCTGTTCAGGTGAGTCTCCCTTTATGTAAGTATATTAGAATACATTTTACTATATTATTAAATATTTATTATAATATTATTATATACTATGGAAAGCACAGTTTGAAGATGTATTTAGGAGTTGAACAACAGAGAAATATGAACAGTACTGGGAATCATTGTTTCCATAAGGCCAGCACTTATTCCAGGTAAAGTCACCAACCTGTGAGGGAAGAAACAACCACCAGAGCACCTCTGTTCTTCTCCAGGGTGGGAAGAGCTGCTGTTGCAAGAGCCACATAACTCAAAAAATTCACCTGGAATGATAAATGTAGACATGGAAGAAGCAAGAGGGTTTGGTAGCATGAGCGAAGAAAGTCAATAGAGTGGTCAGAAATGGAAAGGAGCATGGTTTGGAATTGCCTTTTCAAACATCAAAGGAGAAAAATCATCTCTAAAGATGGGGGCAAACATTGCATCCCTGAGTCTTTCAGATTCCAGAAAAAGCAGTGAAGGAGATCCAGAGCAAAGGTTGTTCCTGGGCTATAACATACAGATTTCCTGACAAGATACAATTGGTTGTCCCTGCTTTTTCTTTAAGCTTTTCTTTACTCTGCAATCCCTACCAAAGACACCAGTGTCAGTTTGCTCCCCTTCTAAATTTCTCTTGACTCAGAGAGCTCAGACTAAATTTCTCTTGACTCAGTGAGCTCAGACTACAATGAGGCACAAAATTCAGCATCTCTTCAGAGCTTGACTGCTCTCTTAAATTATATTGATGTCTTACTTATGTTCCTAAGTTCCCACTCTACAGCAAAAAGCCTCCTTCCAAAATGAAATAGAAACTAGTATGACCCACCTGAATGAAGAAGACTGAATCAAGAAAACAGCTCTTCATTTCCATGGCCCCAAAACCTGGCACCAGGGAAGTTCTAAATCTGTGAACAGAGACTTGAATGGCAGACACCATTTCAAACAACTCTGTGTTCTGCCATTGTGCACATGCCATAGATGAGTAGGAAGTGTTGGCTGCTCACTTAGAGCCCTTCCTGAACTAAACACAACTGCCTGGTTCTGCTCATCAATCCTAAACCCCTGGGCTGAAGGGAGGTAAGAAGGACAGAAGGAAGAAGTCTGAAGTTCTTCCCAAACATTCCTCCTCACAAATCAATGTCTGAGCAAAACACCTCTCTAGCTGCAACGCCTCCAAACTACTTGACTTCAAACAGGAATGAAGTAAAAGGATTGTTCTCAGCCACTGCCACAGATGTGGATTTGCCTTGGAGCTTCCCAAGCTGTCCCAGTGTTGGAGCCCAGGAAATTCCTGTGGCTGTCCTGGAGAGCTCAAGCCCCTGCCTGGGGGGGCTCAGAGATCTTGGCACAGAGCCCAAGACCCCAGTGCCTTTGATTTAGCCCTTGGAAAAAACAATTACCAACATTTATATGAAGAATTACAAGTCAAGAAAGTTTCAGTAGAATAACAGTTAGTGAAAAATAAATTTTTGGGGTTTTTAGAATGGGGGTTCAGGGTCCCAAGATGGAGGAATTTGGGTGTGCCTAGTCCTTTTTCCTTCTTCTTCCTAGCCTCCATCTTCTGGGTGATGTTGGCATTTTTAGGTTGGTTTAGAGTAGAAGCTCACTGCCTAACATAGGTGATAGGTATTGGGAAGTTATTGTAAATAGTGTACATGTAGTTTTTAGTATAAAAAGATAACACAGCCCCAAGGATGGACAGTGTGCCCCTGTCTGACCTGCCAGACAGACCTCAGCAGGTCAGAGAAAGAACTTTATAGATGAGAAACAATAAACAACCTTGAGAACAAAAATAGAAGAGTTCTGACTCCTTCTTTGACTGCCGGGCTGGGAAAAGAGACTTTCTAATGCACCTTGGGGTCACTGTGACCAGCAGAAGTCCTGAGATCCCAGGAGGAGCCAGGCTCAGGCAGTTGCAGGGAGCTGGGAAGTTGCAGGGGAGCTGGGAAGTTGCAGGGCAGCTGGGAAGCCTCAGCTGCAGGGGAGCTGGGAAGTTGCAGGGGAGCTGGGAAGCCTCACCTGCAGGAGCCAGCGCGTGTATTCCACATCCCCAGCCCACTCCTGGAAGCGGTTGGTGCCAATGTGGTTCAACACGAGGTAATCCAGGCCCCCTTGGAGAGCAGAAAAGGCAGTGACACAAGGAGCCCATCCCTGACCATCCACCAGGGAGCTCAGAAATGCCAGGAGGGCTCAACCACTCCCTCAGAAGGCTGGAAGTGCTTTACCATGAAGACAGATTGAATATGCCCATCTGGGAGCAGCTTTGACTGCTCCTCAGGGGTAGAACTGAAAGGAAAACTGTTTTGACTTTGACAATAACTCCCTGAAATGATGTTTCAGCAAGATTCAGGATCAGAACTTAGTTCTGGTGGTACATCTATGTCCTTAACACCTTTCTCAGTTCAGGGAACTGAAGCAGGAAGCTCCTACAAGGATGAGAACTGCGCACACACCTGAAAGCCAAAGAGGTGCTCAAGATGCTTACCCAGCTTTTGGACAGCAAACTGCACCACCCTTTCAGGCTCTGAAGGGGAAGACATATCTGCAGGGATATAAAATATTTTCTTTGCTCCCAGTGTCAGGCATTTCTCCATCACCTTGAGAAAGAACACACCCAAAGATTAAACTATTTGGAAAAAGACTGGGGGTACAGAGACACACTTTAATTTAAAATTTACTGCTGTTTGGGCCATGGAGAGCTCATTCTGCATTCAGACTTTGAATCTGCATCCTGCAAAGAGTTACCTCTATTTAACTGTCTGCTTAAATAACCTACTTTGGGATAAGATCAAGATTCACTGGAACAAAACCCCAGTCTTCTTCAGGAGAAATCTTCTGGAACAAGGGTTATGCTTTACATTAAATTCTTCTCTTTTTTCCAAAATAACTGGAAAAGAATTCATCTTTCATAACTCCTTTGCTATGTGGAGTGTGTGAATGTGCCTGACAATGATATGCAGTTTTAGCTATTTGCTGAAATAATGCCTTCCAGTCATTAGGAACTATTATTGTGCTCACTGTCCCCAACTCACCTTTGGCACCATTTCACAGTGAAGAACTTTCCTTGGAAGTTAGACATCCCCACAATTAAAAAGTTACCCTTTCTAAATATTGTCCCATTTCATAAAGATGAATAAGTCTCATCTGTTGGAGTTGGTGAAAAGGCATTTAACCTACAAAAAGTCTTGAGTTTTTAACAAAACAGCTACAAATAGAAAAATTTGGACTCTGAAAAGCTGCACAGTATTGCACAGGAATTGTAGTACATGGAGCTCAGGCACTGTATTTGTATTTTCTTGTACAGGCCAACTTCTCTTCTGGATTTATGCTTGACAGTTCTGAAGGAAAATCTGTCATGCTGACAACTCATTTTTTTGTTGGTTTGGTAAAAGCCTGAATGCCTCATGTCTTCCCCCATACAAGGATGAGGTTCTTACCTTCTGCAGCACAGCTTCCCTTCTGGCAGTCAACACAATTTCAGCACCAAATCTGGCATAGTGATATGCTAGCTGCTCTCCAATCCCAGCACTGGCTCCAGTCACGAGAACACGGGCACCAGACAGGCTCTCTTTTTTATGGGAAAGAGAATAAAAGATACAGAGGTAAGTGAAGAAAGCAGCAGAGGACCTGCCCTTAACTACTGGCAGAGCTTTAAAGAAGAAAGATGCACCTGAGTGCTCAAAATTCCTGGTGCTTCTCCACAACTAGAAGAGGCAGGACTGGTGATGCAATGACATGATGATGCCAGCTAGCTGTGTCACAGGGCATAGCCTGGGTTGCTAGACCAAAATTTTTCAAGGGCCAAGTTGTTTTTCACCTTCTGAGAAGCTGTACAACATAAGCCAGAAACCAGGCTATGTTCCTTCTGCACATGATTTACTCTTTGCCATCAGTCTGGAGACACATCAGCCCCCTTGTGCCAGGCACTGCACACCTATAGAGAGGGTTCTTGAATTTGAACCAAGGAATTTACAACCAAAACATAAAAAGAGCAAGGCAGTAGCAAAGTGCCATTTTTTCCCCCACAGAGCCAACAGGATCCCTGCTCTTAGAGCATTTAATCTTCCTCTTTGTTTCAAGTCTCTCTTTTTCTGGGAATGAAACATTGCTTTGGGGCCACCAATGCTAGTAAGACTACAGGCAGGAATGAGACCATCAGTCAAAGTTTGGAAATTCAACCTCTTCCCTCGTGTCACTTGTATTTCAGCTTGAAATCATCCCCCTGGCAAGCCTACCTGGGTTAAAGTCGTCTTTCCAGAAGAAAGCTATGAGCCCAGCTATAACCCCTGTAGCACAAAGCACTTTTCCAATTGGCTTCATATCCCTCTCCAAGCTGTGAGGAACAAAGTGAAGTCTTGAAGCTGAGCACTTCAGCCAAAATAACACCGTGTTCTCCTTCCTCTGATGTCTGGTGCCGGCCTGGGAGAGGCACGTCAAGGCTTTTGTAGAACCGAGAGCCCGCCTGAAGGGCCTTCCCCTGGGAGCCACAGCCACCTTGGTCAAGAATAAAAAATATCTTTCACCGGCAATTCCCACAGCCCTCTGCCCTCAGAGCCAGCCTCCACACTCCGCGAGCCTACAGGAGAAAAAATACCCCTCCATGTCTAATTTTAGAGAACTCTTAATTCATTAAAGACTAACGACAGCTGGCAGCAGTGACCCCAAAGCAGCCGGATCTCGGGAGGGAGGCGGCGGCAGAGCCCACAGGACGGAGCCGTGTCTGGATAGGAAGAGCAGCAGGAGGAGCTGCTCCGCCACCACGCTGTGACACAGCGCGACAGAACGGGCGGCGGGGACAGCGCCACAAAGGCGGAGGAGCCGCGCTCGGCCCCCTCACACCTTCAGCCCTGCCTGGCCCCCTCACTCCCCTCAGGTCAGGTCAGCTCAGCTCAGCTCAGCTCGGCTCGGCTCGGCTCGGCTCGGCCCGGCCCCTTCAGCTCTGCCCAGCCCCTCCACACCCTCGACCCTGCCCGGCCCACTCACGCTCCGCACGCCCCTCAAGTCTTGCCCGGCCCCCTCAAGCTCTCAGTTTTGCCCGGCCCCCTCACGCCCTCAATTCCTGCCCGGCCCCCTCACGCCCCTCAAGCCCCTCAAGCCCCTCACGCCCCTCAAGCCCCTCAAGCCCTGCCCTGCCCCCTCACGCCCCTCAAGCCCCTCACGCCCTTCACGCCCCTCAAG
Source organism: Fringilla coelebs (assembly GCF_963513975.1). Lineage (NCBI taxonomy): Eukaryota > Metazoa > Chordata > Aves > Passeriformes > Fringillidae > Fringilla > Fringilla coelebs. The sequence continues at coordinate 4,817,757 of NC_140050.1, read as the reverse complement.
CCCTGCCCCCCCACGCCCCTCACGCCGGCGGCGCGGGCGGGGCCGCGTGCGCCCGTGACGGTTCCGGCCCCGCCGCCGCCATGGCCGCCCGCATGCTGCCCGCTGTCAAGTGAGTCCTGCGGGCCCTGCTCGCCCTCCCGGCCCGGCCCTCCCGCACCCTCCGCACTGCTCTTCCCCCCCGTGCTCCCCGGCCGCCCCTCAGTGCTCGCCGTTGTCCGCGGCCCGTCCCCAGGCCCGCGGCCGGCCCTGTCCCTCGGCTCTGCTCGCCTCGCTCCGCGCCCTTGGCCTGGGCCGCCCCCGCAGCTCCCGTGGGTGCCCGCAGGCGCCGGGAGGGCCCCGCCGCTGTCTGCGGGCGGACACGGACACGGAACAGAAAGCCGGGAGCAGCGCGGGGCTCGGTGCTGCACCAACAGCCACAGCGAGGCAGTGAGGAAGGGTATCCTTGGGGGCCAGCGGTGCATTTCAGCAGAGAAATCGCTTTTATCCAAAATGCATGGGAATACACGACTTTAAAAATTGATTCTCTCTTCTCAGCTCTCTTGTATCTCCTACTACTGCAGTACCGCTGTCTGCCAAGTTTTGGGTTGTTCCCTTGTACAATAGTTTTTGCTGGTTTTTGAAAGGGGAAACCTCCCTCTGTGAGTCTGGGAAAGTCACTTACCTCCGAACTCTTATTTATAATAGAAATGCCAATAAATGCCAAATATTCTCTTCCCATCTTCCCTTTTGTAGGTTGCCATCACAGCTGTAAAACTGGTGACTGCACATCATGCAGGGAAACTTTAACAGCCTTGGCAATGCAAATGCCATGGCCAGGTGTTCACTGGGCTGTAATGAGCTTAACAAGATATTGGTGTCTGTCAGATTTATTAGATAAATATCAGATTTATCAGGAAGAATTAACATGGGTGGCTTGCCCACTGCAGAATTTTTTAGTTGCTTTTAGCAGAGGAATATGCCAGTGATTCTCAGGCTTTAAAAAGTGGCACATGCTCTTGAGGAACTTGACACTATCTCATTTTAATATTGAAAATCATCACTGATAAAATGTGAATTAGGAGTAGTTTGAAGGGGCTGAAAGGGAATAGTTGTCCTGGGAAGGAAAGGAACACAGGTAGCTATTTTTCTGCTGATTTTTACTTACAATAAGACATGAGGTTTCTTTATTGAACCCTCTTTGGCAGTCACAGCCACTGAGAGAGATGCAGTGATGGTCAGAAGAGGAACTGAACTGTTGTGCTGTCAATTCTTTCAGGTTTCTGGCCAAAGGAGGCCTGGCTGGAGCTGCTGTGTATGTGGCATATGACCAGGGGCTGCTGGGCAATGGCATAGAAGGTGCTGAAGCGCTCAGAAAAGCTCAAGAAACGCTGCCTCCAGCTATCCAAGAGTGGACAGATTACCTGGGCTGGGAGGTAAGGGCTGCTGCTGTAACACAAACACCTCTCTGAATCAGGAAGAGAAAATATGGGGGTGATATTCTGGTTTCAGTGAGGCTGGCAGGAGTTTTACTGTTGAAACTGGGTTTCACATGGCAAATATTTGGAAGAGGATTGAAATGGAAGGTAATAAAATGCTAAATTTGGGGCAGAGACATTGCTCACAGATGTTATTTCAAAGGAGAGGGGTAAGCAGCCTGTGCAGGGTCAAGGGGGGGCTGCAAACCTGCTCTGGGAGGTATTTCACTATGGAGTTGTCTTCTGAAGGATCCTACTTGTTTTTAAGAAAAACAATGAAAATATTATTCTCCCAATTTTTCACATTGCTCACAGTTCAAGTTGAATTTAAATTGCTTGAAGAGGGCCCTCCTCTATGAGCAGTTCTTAGTTTTAAAAATCCTCAGAAAATAAGGGATCTTTGCCTAAAGTTTGAGATTTTTCATATTACAAACAGAGACAGCCATGGAGATGCTTTTTCAGGAGCACCTAAATAATATGTGCTATCTTTTGCACCTACTGCAGGAAAAAGCAAAACCCAGACTTTAAGCTGGTCTGGTCCCTTTTGAGGCTTATGGAGAATAGGCACCTAAGCATTTTTGAGATCTCAGGTCAAGAGGCTTTGCCAAGGTGATGTGAATTCCCTCAAGTGCTGATATTTTGTCTCTCTCTTTCTTTCTAGCTCCCATCCGCTCCAAAAATTGACTTTTCCCTCTCTGCTTCCTGGAATAAAGGTAAAATAACCGCTCACTAACTGAGTCTGAGCTCAGTCTTTGGCTTTTCAGATGGGATGAGCATTTCCATTGTTATTAGAATTTTAGACATTTTTGTTTGAAGGCCAAAGCATGTTATAAATACCTAGTAATATATAGGTTTTATGGTGCAGCAAAGAGTCTTCTTATAATTGTGGGGAAAAACAATCCACAAATAACTGTGACATGTCCAGCATCACGCCAGGCCAGAAATAAAACAGGACTTAAACAAAGAACTGAGCTCAGTCCTGTAATTGTCTTAGCTCATGTACAGACCCTGAGGTTGGAACTTCTGTGTCACAAATGCTCAGGGCCTAAAGAGATCTACAGTGGTGGTGTTGGAAATTGGGAAATTGGGCTTGAATGATGATCTTGGGGTAATTCTTCTCTGCTTTGCTTGCAGGAGTGCACACAGTCATGTCTGCCTTGTCTGCAGCTCCCACCAAGGCCTGTGAATACACAGGGGAAGGCTGGAAATATGTGAAGGACCTTGTGAAATGAACACGTTCTCCAGGGCTCAGGATTCTCTGTTTCCACCTCTGGAGGGCACCTTACAGCCATGTAAGGGCTACAATAAAAGACTTTGGTGGAACTTCCATTTGTATTTGGGTTGGTTTTAGCCTGCAGAATGACAATTGCTTTGTCTTAGCACTGATCCAAGGCTCCAGGAATCACAGATAGTTGGGATGAAGTGATGGCCATGTGCTGAGGAACAGCTTCTGTTTTAAGCTTGGAAATGAAATAGATTATTCTGAAGCTGAATTAATCTTGCAGGTGAATGCCATCTAATGCAAACCAAGCCAACAAGAGTTCAAAAAAATATAAAAATCCAAGGTAACAGTAAAAGATGCTGTAAAAGATGGCCTAGGAGGATTATACAAGCACAGGGGAGAGGAACTGAGCAAAGTTTATCTGCATGAAACCTTTTGTTAGCTTGCACCATGGCCCAGCTGGCAGACTGTGCACATTTTCATTTTAAGGTGGATGAAAACTTTCACAAGGTCACTTTTCAGTCACAGCCCAGACAAATGTTAGGAGCACCAGTGGCCTGGAGGGAACCACTTGTAAAAGTTACAAATTGATTCTGTGTTTTTAACCCTCTTTGATAGGGTTGTTATAATTGCAGAATGTGCCAAAATGTGCAGCTTCAGAACAGGGAGCAGCAGGAGGGGGGAGCAGGAGGAGTCCTTAGTCAAGTCAGGAAGCAAATAAGAACATGAGGATGAAGAAGGATTTGCAGTTTTGTTTCCTTTTATAACAAATAGATACATGATGAAGCCAACTGCCCCAAGATTTCAGAGGATTTGGCTAAGATGCAAATGCCTTTAAAAAGTGCTTAAGTTAATTCCTGAAGGATGGGTCCATCAGCAGCTCTAATACCTCATGGTCCAGATGGAAGCTTGGAGCTCAGTAAACCCTGGAGTTGTGTCCTGCAGGTGGCAGATGCTTCACAGCACCCCAAATCCCAGATAACCTCTGTCAATGCCCCATTTCTTCTCTAACTTTCCACTGCTCTTGAGGCAGCACAGCTTTGGTTCCAGGTCTGTTCCCCCTTCTCTAAGGAAATCCTGACATTCATCTAGAGAGCCTTCCTCTCTCTGGCTTTGCTACAAACCAAATGGAACCACTCTGAGCAAAGCACACCATGTACAAACAGGATACTGCACCTCTGCTATGCTCAGAACTTGAGTTCTCCATGCTTTTCAAGATCTTCTGTACCACTTCTTTGCCCTTTGATGAGTGCTCTCCAAAGCTCTATCATTGTGATATGCTTTCTCCATTGATGAATGAAAAAATATCTTCTACAACTCGTAAAAAAACCCTTCTCTAAAGATGGAAAAACCCCAGTGACCCTACAAATGAAAGTAACAGGAGAATTTTTTCCTCTTGGCCATTTTAGAGTAAGGCTAAGGTCATGTTGCTCCAGAGATGTCTGCACAAAGACAAATTACAACTTGGATATGACAAAGCAACAGATCATTTGCACCAATCTTGATCATGTCAGTTCCTCAACACAAAATTATGCCAAAGCACAGCCAGGGGCTGCTCCTAAGGAGATTTTGGACTGCTAGGTAAAATTACTGGGCTGTAAGACTGGTGCAGTTTTGGACTACCCTGATCTACCAGAAGCTAAATAAAGTGATCCTGACAAGCACCTCTGTGCTGTCTCTTACAGAAGCTGTGCTGCTATCAGAGAATTTAACTCCTTTTTCAGACATCATATTGCACATGATGCCAGGTGAAAAGAATTCTTCACCACTTGCCCTACAAGCTCCTGTGGCAATTTTGCAGTGGCAGGGCATTCAAACTTTGGCAGCTGTGATCCACAAACATTCTCTCATGGTGGCACAAGGGCCATGGTTACATGGGTTGGTAAGTGACAGCTGTGAGGGAAAACACATTTCACTATTTCTGAGAGTGCAAAGGGACACCTGTAAGGCGTTTTGACACTTCATCTTTGAAACAAAGTTATGGTTTAACACACAGCTGAAGAAATCTGTTTGACAGGGACTGCTGAAACAAAGCAAGTAACTGTAAACTGGCGTTTATTTATGGAAAATGGAATGCTTCATTAACAAACATTTTTAAATGGGATATGAACAACACCTTACAAAACAAATGAGTTCACATTGGATTGAGTGACATAATATGGCAGCAGCTTAAAAAAAATTACACTTACAGTAGCCCAAAGTTACAATTAATGGTAACCCTGGGTAACAGATTTGTTTCACTTGCCACCTTGCATTAAAAACCAAACACAATCAGTAGCGACGGTTGAAACGAGGATCGTTCGGTCTGTTTGCCCTTTCCTGGCCAGCAAATCCTTCTCCTTGCATTCCTCCTCCGTGCATGATCTGACTCTGATTGCCACCCTGCATGAAACTGCCACGCCTGAAAGGGATTCAGACATTTTAGTATTCTCTCATGCTGGTACACTCAGGTTGCTAGAATGGGTGTTCTGTTTGTTTTCACTCTTCCATAAAATGCATTACATAGAAACCATGGGGACATTTAATTATTCCTTGATATTTAAGTAACAAATTAGATAACTGACATTCCCATAAAATGTTTCTTTTGCCAATTTAAATAGAAGAAATGTCACTTAAGAGGAAAACAAACACTTTGCTCCTTTTAAAGTTCTTACCCTGACATGCCTCCACGATGCATCACATGGCCAGGTCTGCCTCTACCGCCACCTAAAAAAGTTCAAACGTTTATATCCCCACCAACAGTTATAGTTCAAGGATAATCTCTGCATTTTCTTCTTCACACAGCACAGCTAAGGAGCTGTGCAAGAGCCATACCTTGCCATCTCTCATGATCCCGTCCTATCATCCCTCCATCCACGCTGCTCTGCCAGGAACGATCTTGGTGCCCTTCAAACTTCCGACTGTGATCTCCCCAGTCACGTCCATCCCTGTGAAGACAGGAAATTCCCATCTTCTCACACAAGTCAGAGCACATGGAATAGTTTTTATGTTTGAATCTAAGTCACAAACTTTCTCAAATGTCTTACCAAGGCTCATGTGAATATTATATTTATATTGCTATATATATATTAATCTTATATTTATATTGCTATAAGTAAAATCTCAGAAGAATTTTTCTGCTCAAACCAACTAAGATGATGCATCAATAAGATACTAGGGGAGAACCACTATCCTGAAAATAGAAGCTTTGATAGGAATGTTAGTTAAAATTAATGGAAAGCATTATGACTGTAAGATGTGAAGTTATTGAAAAGATCAGGTGAGTGCATGTTTTGATGCACAAGGCATCAAATCGTCTGCAGTCCATCCAATAACACCTTTGGTGAAAGCTGGAAAAAAAAGAACATCTTCCAAAAACTTTGATGTGGAAACACTCCTTAGGTGCAGAAGAAGAGGTTTTGAAGAGGTGTTTCCAGCACTAACCGTGACTGTGGGGGGATCCCTCTGCTCTCACTCATCCTCCTGTCGGAGCCGTAGCTTCCCCAGCTCTCCCGTGAGTCCCGCGAGTGCCGGTCGGGGCCTCCGTGGCGCTCGTCTGGGTAGTGCTGGAAGGACAGAGCTCTTATACACCTGCTCACAGCTGGAACTGCTCCATCTCACACTCATCTGGGAGGGAAGGGACCTCCTGACATCTGCTCAGGGTCAGCCAGCTCCAGGCTTTCCCAGTGGGTTTTGAGCTCTTCCCAGCTAGAGACTTCACAGGCTCTCCATGCAACCTGTTCCAGTGTTCCCAGTTAAAGGGGATTTGAATCCTCTTCAGATGGAACTGTGTTCCAGTTTGTGCTCACTGACTCTTGTCTTTTCAGTGGGCACCACTGAGTGGCACCTTGTTACATCTTATCCATGTCCTCCCTCCCATCAGTTATTAATGCATATTGGTAAGATCACCCAGGACTTTGCATTTCCTGCTCTTGACCTTCAGGATATTCCCATCAGCCCACCTCTCCAGCCTATCCAGGTCCCTCCAAACCTCACAGTAAAGGCCACTGAGGATCCTATGACTCCATAAAATTCACCTGTCACTGCTTGAATGAACCCTGAAGGTCTTTCCCCCAGCCCTCAAACACAAACATCTCTTCAGTTCAGCTCTTATTACCATGTAACCTCAGAGAGTGAATTTGTACCTTTGCCTCTTCTATGCAATCTTTTGGAATAGTGTATTTTGACACAATTCCCTTGCTTTGATTTCTATCAAAATAACTACATCTTTTATAATAAGCAAGTCTTTGAATTTAATTTAATCTTATTGAAAACAATCTCATTATTCCAACATATTTTGGTAGATATAATGTAATTCTCAACTACTGAAATGTAATCTGACACACACACTATAGAAAACCAGGTTGTAAGATGTAAAGACATTTCTGTAGCTCTATAAAGCAACTCACTTGTCCATCCCGATCTCCCATAATTGTTCTGGATCCATCTCTCCTAGAAACAGACAATTAGAATCAGACTGTGATGTAAAACACAGAGCAGTCTACAAAAATCCATTTATTTAACAACACAGATGAAAAATCCTGCTCTCACATCGTGGCATATTATCCACAAGGAACATATGGAAAACGTGCCACATACTGGATGCCTGGGAAACAGAGTTAGTCCTAATGTATAAACCAAAACATTCTTGTTAAAATTCTAGGTGCCTACAATATTATTTAGAAGTTTTTCAGAATCCTATGAATATATGAAACAGCATTGCAAAAACACTCTGACCAAGCCTGCCAGAAGCTTTAACTCATGGCACAGTACAGATCTTTTCATGGTTTTACAAGAAAAATTCCACAGCCACTAAGTTGTGCTTGAAAAATAAAATGCAAACTAAGCACACAGCATAGGAGCACAATGTGACATGAAGTACACATTTTGTATTTTGCTCTCAAGCAGCAGTGCAGGTGAGACACCAACCTGTCTATTGAATGCTCCTGGTAACGCCCACGATCCCTGTGATCGAAGTCATGGAAGCGATCCTGGCGACTGAAGTCTGAGTGGTACCTGTCATTCATGGCCATTCGTTTTGCCTCTGGCCAGTATGGATCATCCCTCCTGAAAGAAAGAACAGACTCATTTCAGCTCAGATAATAAATGCCTGTGGCCACATTTCTCTTCACAGAGAAAAGCAAGGCACAACTTCCTAAGGATATTTTCTGGGAATCGCAGAGGGGAACCTCAGAGAAAGAAAAACCAATTCTTATCTCAATTGCTGCTCCTCTTGTGCACAAGTGGAATGCATTGTGGAAGACTGTTCACCTGAAGGGAATTGCTAATTGGGTTCTGGTGTGTTTTGATTCATTGACCAATTGAATCCGTGTGTGTGTGTCAGGACTGTTGGCTGACAGTCACGAGATTGTGTTCAGCTGAGTGGAGTTGAGTGTTTGTGCAGATTCAGTTTAGATGTAGTGTAATATAGTATAGAATAATATAGCATAATAAAGTAATTAATTAGCCTTCTCATACCAATGGAGTCAGATGTGTCATTTCTCCCTGCCATGGGGGTTGCTTTGATATTCAAAAAATGCCTTTTGATACTGTTCCTCCTTCCAAACCAAAAGAAGGGAAATTAACTTCAAAAGGGCATTGAAAAACCTGGGCTATTAAACACAACAATCTCAATGCAACCAACAACTGCTGAGAGAGCATGGATGGCCTCTTCCAGTCCAGGCAGATGAGACAGAACCTGGCAGTGACATTTCCCACTGGCAGTGACATTTCCCAGTGGCACCATGAGGGTTTGGTGGCATTACCTGCCGTCTATGTCATAGGGTCTCCTCATGGCAGAGCGCCGCTCCTGCTCGTAGCGCAGCTGCTCGTGCTGGCGCCGCAGCTCCTCCCTCTCGCGCTGGATCCGGTCCTGCTCCCTCCTCCTCTCGTGCTCGATGTGCATCCTTTCCCTTTCCAGCCTCTCCCTCTCCATGCGTTCCCGTTCCAGGCGCTGCCTTTCTATTTCCAGCCTCTCCCGAGCAATCTCCAGCCTCTCCCTCTCCTCCCGCTCTCGGATGGTCTGGAGGTGCTGCTGCCGCTCCCGGCGCTCGCGGGTGCTGTTTGAGCAGAGACAGAAGTGACACAGGCAATGCTTCAACAAAGAAAGGAAGTCAAAAGAGTGGTAAAAATTAAAACCACAGTGGCTGCAAACTTGCATCATCCCCTTGAAATTAACACGTGTGGAGGGAAGACACTCAGTGTACAGAAATTTATTTAGAGACTGATCAAATGACTCCCATAAAACCCATCCCCAGGGGGAAATACTTCTGTATGGTCAGGAGAATCTGAATGCAAATGCCCACAAATACTTCTACAGGATCAGGAGAATCTGAATGCAAATGCCCACAAATACTGCTATACAGTCAGGAGAATCCGAATCCAAATGTCCACAAATACTTCTACAGAATCAGGAGAATCTCAATCCAAATGCCCACAATTCATTTCTTATATTGAAATAAAGTATCTGTGAAGAATATTTCATTTTTGTGAAGAAAGGCAGGATGGTATGGCGGATAATGATTCCTGAGTTAAAGCTCAGGAATTTAACTAGGAGGGAGAAACTTTTTCCTCCTCAATAAAAATGACAAAAATATTTTCCTCCTGTTCAATCTGACTACTTTTAGGTGAGAAATAGAAGTTTTGTAATGTGTGGAGAATATGGAATTCAGGTCACAATTCTAGCAAGGAATTTGAAGGATGGAAATGATCACCTTTAAACATTATGAAACCTATTAATCATATGAAAACAACAACAAAAAAAGGCCCCATCAAAAATAATTCAATACCTAAATTAAGTTCAATAGATACCCATAGAAATATAACAAAATTACAAGTGGGGAAAAGAAACCCCAAACAATGGCTGCTCTTACCGGCGCTGCTCTGCCTCCCTCATTTTCCTCTGTGCTTTGATTTTGTCGAAGGGGACAATCCCTTGTCTCTCTCTGCTCTCTGATTTGCGGTCCTGGCTCTTAACACTCTGTATTTAAAAGAGAAACTTTAATTTATTAAAGGACAACCATCACAAACAATCCTCTGAGCTCTGTTTCCATTTGTACAGTTCACATCTCAAAGCTTGGTCCCTGCTTTTTACCAAAAGCTGTTCTTTTTTACCATTACAGATCACCAATACAGTGATACCTTGCCCCATTTGTTTGGCAGGATTTGAGTGCTGTATCAGCCAAATGAGAGTATTTTACTAATTAAAACCATGTTACAGAAACTATAATTGGACAAACTGGCAAGACAAGTGTGGGTAATACAGAGCCTGGCAGGATGCAGGACCTGTTTCTAAGGAAAATGTTTCCTATGCAGAAGCATCACTTACTCTGTCCTTTGATGTAGTGGATGTTTTCACACTAATAACAGGTTCTCCTTTGGATTTATCCATGACTACTGTTCTCTCTGTTCCTTTACTTCCTAAATAAATCAGAAATGGAAAGAAACAAATTATATGACCTACACCATTCTCTCTAAGATGTGAAAATTGGCATTTAACCCTGTCTTCAAAATTAATTATTTCACTCCACCTAATCCAGGTACTTCTCTGAAGGATTGCACAATGTCAAACATCTCCCCTTCCCCTTACTCATTCTGGATTTCCAACTAAGAATCTGAAACAATCCTAGAATCTTTGGAGAGAACTACCTACAATTAAATATTTGTATAAAAAACCAACAACCCAATTACCTGATTTAACAGTTTTAGACTGATCTGATGAACCAGACTTCTGGTCATCTTTATCTTTTTTTTCCTTTTCATCTTTATCTTCTGTCTTTTTAGGATCATCTTTTTGGTCAGATTTCTCATCCCTTTTAGCACCACCAGGTCTGTGGATAGATATTGATACAGATTAGACTAATACAGACTAAGAGAAAAAAAAATTCAAGGGAAATGGCAGCAACAAAGTAGAACTCTGATGTGATAACAATCATAATTACATCTCCAAACATTTCCTTCCACAACTTCCTGCACCATAAAACAAGATATTCAGACCATCCTGTGCAGTAGTCAACAAATTTGGTCAGGATTCAGGATCTCAACTGGAAGCATGAAGACAAATTCACATCACCACATGCTTAATGCCCACAGAGTTTCTTACACAACATGGCAATGAACCATTTTTGTCAGGCAACTGGGTGAAATAATAGCAAAATATTCTCAGCAAGTAGCATTTAATAAAGTTATGCCTCAAGAAGATAATTCAAGAAGGCAAAGTTCCTAGTGTTTAATTCACTCTCTTAGTGCCTCTTTCAGATACTTTCAGCAATGCTAGAGAGGAAGAGCACAGTGCTCAAGAGAACATGATCTGGGAACAGATCTTTGACAACTCTGTTTTAACTGTCTGGGACCTGGAGGAAACCCTATTCCAATGAGACACGAGATAATGAAGAAACAGTGACACAGATCAAAATCCTCACATGGTCTTTCCTACAGATTTAAGACATGAAAGCCATCATTACTAAACCTCAAATATGGCTAAATTAAAAGGTGTGCTTGAAAATGCAACCTTGCAATGCCTACTTTAAGGCACACAATAGAAACATTTAATTTAGGCACTGCACATCAACTGAAGTCTATCTTGTAGTAAAAGCTGAAAAAAATCCATGTACTCCTCTTTTTTGAATGTTTGCCACAGAAATTCTTACTGCAACTTTACTTTTCCCTGACATCAACACAGACTGAAGCACAGCACAACACCTTTGGAAGGAGAATTTTTAACACAGTACCTCTCACTGACTGTTTCTTTCTTTGCTTCACTCTCTTTTTTTTCACTTGTCTTCTTCCCAGCGGGTTCATTTTTTGCCTGAAATTTATTTTGCACATCATCAGCTGAGAATGTGGCCTCGATCATTTGCACAATCTGGTGGGAACTCAGCATTTCTGAGGCCCAGTACTCACTTTTTCCACAGAAATGATCTTGCCATGCAGCTCTGTCTTGTGCAGGTGGGTGATGCACTTGGTGGCCTCCTCAGCTGTGGACATGGTGACAAAGCCGTAGCAGCGAGCGCCGGGACTGCGAGCGTTGGTCACCACCTTGGCCCCCACCACCTTCCCAAAAAAACTGCAATTACTCTCCCTGGGACAAGTCCTCAAGGTTTAACACCACCAATTGCAAGCTCCACTTCTGCTCTTTTTAATTCCTGGCCACTACCAGGCAGGAAAGTTCTGGTTTTGAGAGATTAACAAATACAAAAGGTGCATTGCTTGGAGCCAACCATGCTTCTGTTCCCAGTGGAATGCTTCAAAAGCTGAACTAAGAAGTGGAAGCTAAAGATTGAATTATTTTTCACAGAAAGACCCCCCCAGGTGACAGTAATTTTTTTTTTAAAGGCATCTAACTTTACATCAATAACATCACTTTGCTTCAGTATAAAATAGTAAATACCAATACAATTTTTTAAGCAGATTTCCACATTAATGCTCAGCTAAGTGCCACCTTCCCTCCAAAAAATGTTTATATGTTACTGCTGAGGAGATCAGCAATGTAATCTACAATCCTTAAGAAACATGAAGTTTCCCCAAAAACTAGAGCTTGAAAAGGTCACACAAATGGTGTTTATATATGCTCAGATATTCAGTACAGCTCACTTTGTAATACAGAAATCAATCATATTTCAGGAGAGATGTTTCAAAGTACAGCTGAATAAAGAACCTACTTCTGAGCATTTGCTTTATTGCACAAGTACATCTACTTCCAGGAAGTTCTGCCTCTGTTAACACCCTGAAGAAAATAACAATATTTTATTTAAATGACTCAGTGGTAACATGGCATCTATCTAGAGCCAAATTCTAGGTTGGCTGTTGTTTAGCTTTTAATTACACTTAAAGTTTTGTTGCACATCTCCATGATCAACATTTTAAGTTACCAGATGGAATTCTAAGCAAATCAGTGTAAGCATTGCATTACAAGGAGCATTAAAAAGGTTTTACCAGTCCCATGACTTTTAAACTCCAAGCTGTGCTACAATCAATCAATTTTTGTACCTATTTGTAAAGTCATATTTAAGTTTCAGAGTATTTTTATCAGTAAAACATCCAATGGCTGATAGTCAGCACATACAATTTGCTTTTACTACAATCTGCTGGTAGTAATCTGTAAATAGGCTTCAGAGGTCTGACAAAAATCCTTACTGATGGCTCTGGTATCAGCCTTTTATTGAACTCTTTCAATTTTCCAGCTGACAGGGAGATTTGACATTTTGTCTGTCCTTAACAGCAACTGCAAAACCAAACAACACCTCCCCATATCCCTGACTACCCAAACAAGTGTTTTTCAAAGGAACTGCCAACTCTTGATAAATTAAAATTTAAGTTACTAAGGCAATTTTTAAGTTATTCCCCAGTAATTCTGTCTCAACATTTACTGCATGCTTTAGTTAATCCTAAGGAAATCTTTAATAAGCATTTAATTCACAGCTGACTGTGAATTTTCAGCAGGTGAAAATACCATACTGCAGCACAGAAGTGTGTGCATACAGTTACTGACTATTTCAAATAAAGGATCACAAAGGGAATTTTATATGTATTTTTATATATTCTGGACAACAGAATAAAAAAAAACCTCCAGTCATTCACTGTGTACTTTTCCTTGTTATCCCACAGTATTTTTGGTAATTGGATTCCTTTCATGGGTACTTTCAGTGATAAGAGTTTTAAAAGTTTTATTAACAGTTTCAAACAAACCAAACACCAAAACAAAGACAAACCAACAAAAATAGCTCCTTACCTTCCCATATTTGCTAAAAAGATTCTTCAGATCTGTAGCTCTGGTGGTGGAAGCCAATCCACTCACCCAAAAGTTTCTACCAGAACTGCTAGCACTGCGACCTAGTTGGGAAAACAAACAGACAAAACCAAAACATACCCCAAATCCTAATTATTGGGATTAATTACTTGAATTGTTATGTGAATTAAAACAGAGCAGGATCACAAATTTTAAATTTTTTTTAAATCACAGAGCAATTGAAATGCATTGTGTGATATTCTCCTCCCATGATTTGCTTTGCTGAAGGTAAGGAGCACTACAAATCAAAAATTTGGGTGGAATGATGAGTTTTGATGCAAAAGTATTTCATATCATTCTTCAAGAAAGCAACTGGATTAGGGCACCTCTGAATTAATGAGCCCTTCAAAATGGGCCAGGTGAGATCCCAGTAACTTACACCAGAGTTGTGGGAACTGTGTCTGCACCCCACACGTGCTCATATCTTTTTATATTAACTAATTTTTATCTCATCTCATTTTTATCTTAACTCCAAGGGAATGCTGTTGGGATGCAGAATTCCTCTCAAGGAATCCATTCACCACCAAAAAACCAAGGAAATTTCTGTTTCTGCCCACACAGATTCCACAGTTGGGATTCAGAGTCACACCTCAGCTGCAGGAGTTAAGAAAGACCTGGCCTAGGAAATCAGGAAATTAAACTGGCCTGCTTAAACTGTGCAAGAATTCCAGAACACCCCTGGCCAATTCTGCATCTCAGCTACAAAGGTGATTTAATAAATGCTGATGAACTTGCCAAGTCTGAACACCCACTATCAAGTGATTAAAGAGTGAACTGAAGGCCAAGGTTCAGTGTTTGCATGAAGCCCTCACACAAGGATTCTGTTTCCAGTCTCCTTTGAAATGTCTGTCCTGTCCTTCTGTCAGTATGGGCAGCTCCAAGGCCTCAGTGAATGGGTTTCACTCCAGCTCTCTGCTCCCATACTTCTGTTTTGGGGTTTTTCCCAGAACCTTTCCAAAATGCTATTTTATTTGGGTGCCTATCCATCTTCTACATCCTGATAATTTCAGTCACTAGCACAAGTAACTGAGAACATAATTAATATTAAATTTATATTAACATTAAATTTACGTTGATTAATTAAATTAATATTCAAACAAGTTTCCTAGAGAGGGATGCAGTGATTTGTATCAATCTCTCACAAAAGCACCCAGAAAGAGGTGGGGTTTTTTGGTATAAGCACACTTGTGCCATTATTTATCTCAGAAGTGCCTGGACAAAGGTATGTCATGCACACAAACATGTGGGAGATGCATTGTCCTGGTGTTTTAAAAAGCTGAGCCATAGGCTTTGATGCTTTTATTCCACATATTTCTAAAATATAAAAATTACTGTCTGTAGTTACTCTGGCACCAGAATTCTGGAGAAAGAACAAACTGCTCATTTTTCTCTTTTCTGATATTTTACTAATGAGGTTTTAAAAGATTTTTTAAACTATGTTAATGTCCTTTTTGATTGAGGATTGATCAGTCTTAATAGCAGATTCTGCCCTCCCACAAGACTTTAAAAAGTGCTCCTGCAATAGTTCTGGGACTTGGAAATATTTAATTTGGAACTAAGAACAATGCAGGTACTGGGAGCCAACCATCAACACTGGAGAAATCTTTCAGATGTGCATCCATTGACAGCCAAACCCACCAGGGTGAGCTCATAAAGTTATTTTTCTGCACTCTTGTTGACACAGTTTTCAGCATTATTGCATGGAATATGGAAAACTCTTCATCCTAAATAAAACCCTTTCATACAAGTGGGCAAACAGCAATGTATGAGTCAGACCTGACTTGTACATACTATTTTAGGTTCCTTCTGGCTCAGTCACTTTGCTCTGCATGCAGAGGATGTTACACAGTCAAGCAGCTCCCTCTCACCACTGCTGTTCACAAAGCCAGAACATGAATAAAACAAATGTGGAACACAGCACATGCATTGCAGAGAGGGATGCAGGAGCAAGGTGGTTTCAGACACCCGAATTCCTGAAGGCAGCTCTGAAAGCAAACTCAAGGAAGGGTGTTCTCAGTCCCCAAAAATAATACACTCAAGTCCTTAGGTAAAGGACAGCATACAGAGAAAACTCCTTCAAATATTCTGAAATAAGAGAACTCGAGATTACAAACTGGAAGCAAGAGGTAAACTGACCCTAACAAGGGAGGTCCAGCAGCTTGTGCAAACAGGTTTTTAACCCAAGATCTTGGAAAAAGCAGCTGACAGGGAGGTGAGTCTGGGTTGCAAAACCCAATTCAAACCAATCCAATTCCTCCTGTCCAGCTGGCAGATCTCATAATGAGTTTCTTGATTTTTATAGGAACTGCTGGAACTGCCATACTCTAAAGTATTGAAGTACCTGCCAGCAGCATGTAAGAGAACAGAATTGCAAATATTCAGCTGCCTGGTGCATTAAAAGCAAGAAGTATGAAGGTATCTGACACTGATCAAAATATGTTCTTCTTGTTTATGATGCATATTTGCAGCATAGATAGGATCTGTGTGGCCAGAAATTTAATAAAATCAATATAATTTCAAGACAACATTAAGCTGTAATATTTGTGGCATTTAAGTATGTGAATACTGGATCCCAAATTACTTCAGCAAAACAGAAAATGGGAAGGAGAATTCCAAGGGCATAGTAAAGCAGACAATTGAAAAAGGTTGCTAACAGCTGTTAGTGGGCATCTCCAGTGCCAAAATCCATAATTACCATGTATTAACATCAACCTTGATTTTTAAAGATACAAACACAACAGTGCAAAGCACATGTCCTGAAAAAAATGCATTATAGGAAAATACTTATTTAGACATTACTAAGAAAATGCAGAAAGAGGTGAATTTATGCTAATTAAAAACTGCATAGATTGCAATCAATTTCTAATGAAATAACCCATCCAAGACAAAGTCATCCAAGCAATCACTAAGGTTTTACATCTAAAAACAAACATACCTTTCTCATCTTTTGTGACTGCCTTTGTATCTCTGTCCTCCTCAACAGGGCTAAAGATAAAACATCACATTATTCAAGTCAGAAAGAAAAGTGACTAAATATAAACTATGAAAAAAGCTAAAATTAAATACCTACCAGAAAATATGTTGCAAATGAAAACACACCTTTGTATACTGGATTTAAGAAATCTGACAAGAAATAACGAAGTCAGATTCTTAAACAGACTTACATTAAGAAGATGATTACAAATAAGAGTAATTTGGGGAAAACAACCTTTGAAGGTTGATGAAGGAAAGAAATCAAACCCACTGCGTTTAAAAAAAATAAAAATATCTGCACATGGAGAAATAAAAGAGACCTTTAGGAATAGGCTACAATTTCATCAGTCTCGGAGGCCAATTGAAGGAAACAGCTTATTGGCATCACTTAAGGACCAACGATAAAAGATAGCATCTGGTCTAGAACGGAGAAAAAACAAACCTCTTTTTCTGATCACCGCCCTCACTGGCTGAGGACTCTTTAGTGGCAGGGGAAGATTCCTCAGAATTAGCTTTGTCTTCTGCTCTCTTGCCATCTTCTTTGCTATCTCTGGCTTCGGCACCTGCGCCTTTCTCCGCTGTCTCCCCACTAGAGGCTTCCAGGCCTTGGGAGCGTTTGCTACTCTGATCGCTTAGGGTCTCTACCACTACACCTTCAGAGTCCGGGGCCTCTTCCTCGGGGCTCTGTTCACTTGTCTCCCCTTTTGCTACCACTAAACGCTTTGCTTCCTTCCTTGCCAAAGCTTGGGCCGATTTGCTGTCCAAAGCTAAAGCATCTTCCTCCAGCTGAGCGGCAGCGAGAGCGTCCTCTTCCTCAGCCAGCCTCTTGCCTGGCCCCGCGTTACTGGCTTCCTGCGCACGCGGCCGCTCCGCTTCGGGAGGTTCTTCGTTAAGTAGCTCAGATTTACAAGTTTCCCCCAAAATGTCGAGTATTTTCTCATTTTCTACGGATTTAACAGGAATAGAATGGCACAAGATTTAATCACCAGGGAAATACAGCAATCACAAATGTGGAACTGGCATGGCTGCCACACTAACACCAAGAGAACTGCTAAGCTACACAGAGATTGGAAAACCCTAGTGTACACAGTGTTACAGCTACCACGCTAACTGCTCTCTCACACCCTGACAAATCAGCCCTAGCACCTCAACAGCCAAGAAAAATGCCCCCACAGATTTAACAAAAAACTTCGGGCTCAGCCTTCATATTCTTCAGCAAATTGTTCAGCTCTGTTTCTTCTCTAGTTAGCTTCCAGAGTCCGAGGTGCTTAACTGAACGTATCAAGGCACTGAGAGTTCAATTTTTAAATTTCTGTGAAATTCTTTTAGCAGAGACAGTCCAACATGAGAACTGGGCATCTTCTGATGGTGCATGAGTGTGTTTGCAGTCCAGAAAGGGAAAAGTATCTGTATGAAATTTCCATGAAGAAACTCTTCTTTCTTCTGTATCCAGTAACTAATCTTTACATTTTAATGCCCTACAATATCTTTTTACTGCTTTCACTGCTCTCTACATAGTAACAGAGTTAAGGTGTGTGCAATATCACAAGATCTGTTTACAAGTAGAATATTTAGCTTTTATAACTGTGATTAAACTTCTCTAAATCCACTTATGTAGTTTAACAGGTTTTTAAACCATTTCATTTCACTGGAAGTATTTCAAGCATCACTTCACAGATCTGGGGATATGATTGGGTTTCCAATCTCTATGACCCTGCATGATCTGGATTGTCCATTATAAAAATAATGCAAATTATGTTTGTTTGCTTGGGTTTTTTAATAGTTAATGGTTTAAAAAGTATTAGTTGAAAAGACAGGAATATGTTTTTCTTTAACAGTACCTGGCTCCAAGTGTAGTTTCTCCATTTTCTGTTTAGGAAAAAAAGACCACAGAATGAAGATTTTATAAAATGTATTTTCTAATACAGAATAATAACAACTCCCTACTCAATCCCAAAATTGAAAACTAAACAAATTCATCTGCTACATTTAGCTCTTTTTTTCACCATCCACTGGAAATAAATATTTCATATAAGTACCTTTTCTGGCACATTAAGGCCAAATCAAAATATCAGCCATAACTGCATTCTCCCAAATAAATCTGAATTATAAAGAAACCAATAAAGTATCTTTGTGTACCACCACACCAACTGCAGAGTAAAAAACAAACCCAGCTACTACTTCATATAGTCATGGGAGAGAGAAGAAATCAGCAGTACAAGACCCTTTTTATCTGCCATAAATTGAAGGTGATCTTGAGAGCTGACTGAAAAGTGGGGAAAAAACCACAGGGCACCCTCAATTCACACACTGTGCTGAGCAAGGTCTTGGATTCTGTTACAATTTCATTTTTGTTATGGTCACATTTCCTTTTTTGCAGTATGAGAACTCAGTAAATACTAATAATACAGCTATGAAATACAGCTACATTTTCAGTTTACCTTCATTTCAATTAAATCTGAAGAGGAGGCTTCTAAATTGTTTTCAATTTCATCATAATCTTCCTAAAAGAGTAAGAAAGGAATGAAAGTATTTCTTACCAAAAGTAGCTTAAGGAGAATACACCTGTATTTAATTTTCTCTTTCAAGAAAACCGGAAATATTTTAAAGCTTTTGACAGATCTTAATTACTACTTCAGAGTGTGACCCAGAAATGAGGAGCAACATGTAAACATACCTGATATTTAAATATCTTTCTCCAATTACTTTTCATTTTAATTTCAACAGGTTATTGTCTATTTCAAAGCTATTCTTAGAGTCTTATTTCACATTTCTGTTGTTACTGAACCTGTTTTTTCACTTCCCCCCTTTTTAACTTTAGTTTCTAAATTAAAAAATCAAGTTAAAAATGAAGCTGACTTCGGTTTACACTTTTCCAAACTGAAAACACACCGCAAAAATCTTTTTTCTTTAAAGAGCTGAGGGTAAGATGCAATCAAAACTCATCCATGACATGAAGTTAATTTACAGAATATCACAAAATTGCCTTTCAGGTGAAGGGGATGCTGTTGCCGTGCTGTTGATGTTCAGTCCCATGAAAGGGGAGATTCTCTCTGAGCCTTTGTGTTTGTTTGGTCTGTTGGGGTGCAGACACCACAGCCAGGCTCTCTAGAAATCCCTGCCAGAGGGGGGACTCAGAGGTAAATTGCAGCTGTCAGCCCAAGGAACAGACAGAGGACTTCTTGTTGCTGACCCAGCAGAATACACAGCTCTGTGCCAAGGGTCACCTCAGATATCACACTGATGTCACCCACCTCCAGGGCATGACCACCCCCTGCATGAACAGGATGCAAAACCAGAGTCACACAAGCTCCACCTAAATGTAAAAATAGTATAAAAGTGAGTTAAAAGTGGGGAGAACTTAAGGAAGGCTCCACTGCAACAGTCTGAACCTGTCTTTTCCTCTTTAGAGATGTCTGGTGGGTAAGAATTGTACTGTAAGTACAAGGATGAACTCCAGCCAGCTTCTCTTAGGAATTAAAGCTAGTTAATATGGTGGGGTTGTTCTGCAGACAGACACCACCACCAGCAATCCTGGAACCTTAACCTGTTGTAATTTTCTATTATTTTAAGGCTGTTATTCCATAAAGGGATCAGTGTGAGTCCTTCAAGGGCACCAGCAGTGCCTGCAGTGAGTAACACACCTGGCTGAGGAGACCTGGGACAGGGGTCTCTGACTGTGTGACCCTCCCTGGGGCACTGGAACCACTCTCTGATCCAGGGGACTCGCAGTGAAGGGTGCCCAGAACAGGATGCTGATACTTTGTGGGCCCAAAGGTCCTGGTTTTCCTGTGGCACTGACAGACCAATCAAACACAAAGGCTTTGAGAAAATCTCCCTTTTCAGGTGACAGAAGGGAAATGATAGGAAGTTGAAGCAGATATGCAGACACCAAAGAAAGAAGATGTTCTGTTCAATGAGTGAACAACATGAAATAAATTAAAACAAACCCACAAAGATCCAAGAAGGATAATATTTGGGGAATGAATGTGATACATGGATAACCCGGAGCTGTCTGCAATTGACATTGCAAGCTGCTCTCAAAACCAAGTCAAAAGCCTGACAATGTCAGAACAGGGCAACACAGGAAGTTCTTTTATCAATCTCTATGAGAAAACAGAGCAACACAGTTTCCTTAAACCAGAGCATTATTTCTGCAGAAAAGATATCCAAATTACCTGAGTTGAAAACTTATTTTTCTCTCTCCCCATATATATAAATACCTGGATGGCTGGTTGTATGTACATTACACTTTAACACCTATAACATACAGACAGGAAGAGGGAATACAGAAACTAATAAGCATTTTCAATTCCAGGCTCCTTTCACAGCAAGATGATGCTGCAAGGTAAGGAAGATGGTGACTTATCTACTGAGAACATTTCGAGCCTCAAGAATATTTACTATTTATAAGAGTAGGACATGAGAGCTGTGAATCCAGATCACATTCATGTCCTATATTCTACTGGATTGAAATACCTTCTCCATGTGCCCATATCTCTATCAAATATCTTCTGAAAAATTACAAAGACCTCTACTCACTCACCTCATTTTCTGTTAGCTGATCAGGAAGCTCTTTCATTTCTGCTTCAACATTATCTTTATTATCGGACAGAGAATCGAGAATATTGTCAGGACTGTAATCTTCTCCACAGTCTACAGCACTGCTGTTATCTATTTCAGCTTCATCTAACACACTAATATCCATCATGTCAATATCCTGCAAGGTGTCCAGATTGGCTTCAATATCCTCCTACAGAGAGAAAAGGGTAAATGTGTGTTTATTGCAGGTTACACGATGCACGGTCTTTGTAACTGCAATTATCATTTCACTTACCTGCCCATCTCTAGAGTTTTCTTCTAGACCATTGTCTTCCACACCTTCTTCTTCAGGCTTCCTTCCTAAAAACAGTATCACTGAGTAAGATGTAGCACTACATTTTGTACTATGTTTAAGCTTTGGTGAATTATCTGTTACAAAAAGTAATCCTGAAGAGGCTGATCAGGAACTCTGGGTCTGTACAGATGTATCTGAGGTCCCTTTGCCACTCCATAAAAGCAAACAGCAGGAGCATGAACTACCAGCAGCATTTTTTATTTTTAATGCTACATTATTTTTCTAAAGCTACAGTCTCCTTCCACAACACTTCCATACCTAAAAAGACACAACAGCCTCTGGCTAATCCATTTAAAAGCAACACCTTAAGACTGTTATGAAAACACCTCCCTTAATTAAATGGATTTAAGAATTAGTGTTCACTTTCAAGATCCTGGACATACAAATCACATTGATGCACATCTGTCACCCCCAAACTGCTATTCAAGGCAACAGTTCTTTTTCTATTTTTAGCCACTCTGCCTTAAAAGAAGCAGCTTAATGATGTTTCTCATCAGAAAGTATTTTTAAGAACTAGTTACCAGCAACTCAAGTAAGCCACGTGTAAAATAGCATGTACAACATTTAGTATTTTGAAGCAACATATAGTTAAATATAATTATAGTTTACAAATTATAGAGGCTTTCCATGGAGCTTAGGCTGCAGCTGCTTGCTCTGTACCTGACACAGTTCTACTAATGGTCACAAATACAGAAACACCTGCAATTTACAGTTTCATGTTCAAGTTTCAAGACTTCCTAATAAAACACAGGTTTAAAGTTGTTACTGCTCATTAATGCAAGAGAGTTTTACCATTTTCCACAAGGTAAAAAGCAATTTTTTTTTTCAAATTAAACTAATTCAACAGTAGAAAACAAGTTTGCATGCCAAGTTCTAGCACCATGCAAACAGTGGAAGTGCAAGTGTCCAGACACTGTACCTTTGCTAGTTCTTTTTGGCATTCTCTTTGTGGTCAGCTCTGAGGCCACGGGAATTTCATCAGGATCTCCTCCTTCCTCCTCAATAGCCTGTTGGAGACAGCAGGATGATATCCACTGTATTATTTGCTGCTGTGCATCTGTACTGGCTTTGGATGGGGCAGTTAATTCTCTTCACAGCAGCTGACAGGGGTCTGTGGTTGGAGTTTGTGCTGAGAACAGTGCTGATAACACAGTTATGTGGTGCTTGGCTGCCTGCTAGGGTTTAACCACAACTGCATTTTTTAGGATTTTTCAGAGAGAAACAATGGTGTCTCTCCCTAGCACAGGTCATACAGCCAGGCAGCTGCACCACCTGTCAGAAACACTAAATAATAGGGTGCAACACATCCCCACAGGCAAATCAGGCTACAGCTGGGGAGCAAAGCTCCCTGCTCTGCAGATAAACACATTAACAGTATAAAACTGGGAGAGACTCTCACAGGAGCTCAGGTGCATAAGTTTTTTCTCCATGTGCATGTTTGTTAGAACCCATAAAAGGGCCAAGGCTGACCACGCTGTTCTGGCCTCATGGAAGTTTGTGGGAACACATTCCAGAGAGGTCGAAGAGATGGAACAGGGTCAAGCGTAGTGGTGCCACGCATCAGGGCAGAAACTGATGCACAGAAAGTTCCACCTCAATAGGAGCATAAAATTCTTTACAGTGCAAGTAAGCATGCACCGGAATAGATCGCCCAGGGATGGTGTGGACTGACTCTCACTGGACATATTCAGGAACTGTCTGGACGAAATCCTGTACCACAGGTTCCAGGACAAAACCCTGCTGGAGCAGATGACCCACTGCGATCCTTTCCAAGCTTACCCTTTCTACGAACGGCACGGAGAAACACGAGAACGGGTACGGGGAAGAGGCACGGGTGTGTGCGTCGGGGGAACGGGACTGTAAAGCGGGGAAGGACGCGCGGACACCGGGGTCAGGCACTGACGGGCAGGCCGAGGCCATCTCACATTCCACCCAGTGCAACCCGAGCCGCGCTCAGAGCAGCGATGGAGCGCGGGCGGCGGAACGGGCGCCCACACCACAGAGCGGTGCCGTGAAACGGCTCAAAGGCAGCGGCTCTGCAACGGCGGCAGCAAAGGGGTCACGCCGGTACCCAACAACACCCCGCGGGTGCCCGGCGGCAGCAGAGGAGCCCCGCTCCCCTCAGGGCCGTCCCGCTCCCCTCAGGGCCCCGGGCCCGAGCGCGCACGCGCCGAGAGCGCCACAGACAAAGGACCCGGATGGCCGCACGCCGCTTCCCCCCCCGCTTCCCCCGCCGCGCTTTGCCTCACCTTCCTCAGGCGCTCCATGAGGACGCTCTTGTTGCCGCCGCTGTCCAGGTTACGCCGCTTGAGCTCAGCCCGCAGGTCGATGACTCGCAGCTCGCTCAGCCGCCGGGTTTCAGGTTCCGAACCAAAAGCCGCGGCCCCACCAAGGGATGTGAAATCCCCTAGTCCGGCCGCTGATTGACTTTCCGCCATCAAGGCCCCTTCGATATTTGGCCTCGAGCCCGAACGCGCAGGAGAACACAGCACAACCCAGCAGCAAACCTAGCGATCACGGCACAAAATGGTGGGGAGCGAGACGCGCCGAGGGGAGGGGGAACAAAGCGCGCTGTGCGCATGCGCGGGAGGGACTGAGCGGGCGGGGCCTGGCGGGAGAATCGCCCCGCGCAGGCGCAAACGGCGTCGCCCGCGTCCAAGGACGGCTCGCGAGCTGTCGCGCATGCGCGGGAGGGGGACCCGGGGCCGGCCGTCTGCGTGACGTCACCGCCGCTCCGGAGTTGGCGGCGCCGCGACGCGCGCGGCCCGCCCGGGCCCCGGCGCGCATGCGCGCTGCGCCTCCCTCCCTTTCCCGCCCCCTCGCTCTCCCCTGCGCCCCGGGTCTCCTCCATTTTGTGCTGCGGCGGCGGCTGCGCCTCTCCCGCCTCGCTTCCACCCCGCCTCGCCCCGCGCCAGCGAGTCCAAACCGCGGCCCATGGCGGAGAGTCACTCGCCGGGCGGGCTGGGCGAGTCTGCGTCCCTGGCTGGGCCTGGCGTCCCCGGTTCGGAGTCGGAAAGCCGGCGGCGGCCGCTGAGCGAGCTGCGCGTGATAGACCTGCGGGCCGAGCTCCGGCAGCGCAACCTGGACAGCGGCGGCAACAAGAGCGTCCTCATGGAGCGCCTGAGGAAGGTGAGGGCGCTGGGGCCGCCTCAGGGTGCGCGGAGCGGCTGCGACCCCGGCCCGGCGGGCACCGCTGAGGAAAATGGCGCCAAAGAGCGCCCGGGGCCGGGGCTGCGCCGGGGCCCGCCGGGATCGGTGCGAGCGTTCGGTACCGGCGGGGCTGGGCCGGCCCAGGCTCGCCCTGCGAGCGCTGCCGCTGTCACGGAGTGTCAGCGAGCCCGCTCCGACCCCAGCGCTCGGCCCGGCTGTTCCTGGCTTCGTGCAGCGCAGGGTTCTGCTGTTCTCCGAGCTGCTGGATTTACTGTGCGCTGTCCGTCGGGATGTTTGCTGCGTGCTGGTGTTTGGCAGTTCAGCTGGTAGCCCTTTCACTGTGTCCTCATCGCAGCGTTTCTTGTGTTAACACCACGAGGAATCCCTGCTCTGATCTGCTTGCTGTGTCCCAGAGCCGAGGATTTTACCCTGTCACAGCAACCCGTGTGTCTGTGCACAGCTCCAGATGCTGTAGGATTGATGATGAACAGTTCCAAATGCTGTAGGATTGGCTCTTTTTTGCTGACAGTTTTCCCAAAACCTTACACCAACATATTACTGCCTTCTCCCTGCTTGTTGCTTTGCTCTGGTGGTTTTTTTGTCTGTGTATCCAAGTTGCTGATTCATGGTTTGGAATTTTTCAGCCTCTGGTGTGCAGCTCTTAAACTCATCAAAAATGTAGAAACGAAATTTTTTTTACGTCTATTTTTATATCTTTCTCTTTTGCCCCTTTTAGGCTATTGAGGAGGAAGGCGGAAATCCTGATGAAATTCCAGTGGTTTCAGAAAATATCATGAAGAAAACTCCAAAAAGAAGCAGCAAAGGTACAGGGCAGTTAGAGAGACTTTCCACCTTATCTTTGAGTTTTCAAGCAAGTGTACTGATCAAATGGAACCTTCATAATGTTTTTTTTTTATTGTTGCTGGTACTCTACCCCACATTTGTGCTGAGGTTTTTAGGGATGGGTGATATAATATTAAGCTCAGCAGTCATTTATGCAGAGAATTTCACGTGTTTAGTAAGGCAGGAAATATTGAAGGATCTGTTGGTTTGTTCTCAGAGTTCCCTGAAATTTGAATTGAGAATTATGAAGTAACACTGAAGCAGTGTCAGTGTTTTTAATACTTTTTTTTAATGCAGAAATGCAGAGTTTTTAGCAAGTGCAAAATAAGCTCTGTAGCGTTAATGCTTTATAGCTAATAGTAGTTGTAGTTTTCTTCTCAGAAGATAAGTTTTTAATCCATTTCTGAAGTCAGATATGTTTTCAAGGCCTTATGCTTGGCTCTTGTAGTAGTGAGACAGTCATATATAATCCTTATTTTCAGAAAATAGTTTACTGGTTTTGTAAAATTAGTTAATTAGCACGATTCCATCTTATTTTGTAAGCAAATAGTGTTTAAACTTTGCATTAGAGGTGAGCAAAATTACTAGTTTAGCTAGAGTATTTTTATTACTAGATTTGGTTCACACAAATTGTAAACTTGTGAGATGAAACTGAACTGTTTTGCCAGCTAATTTGTTTGATTTTTGTCATTACATCCGATTTGCAGCAATGGTGCAATTGCTTGCTGGCTGACATGTGAAATCTTGACCAGATAGATATCACAACTCTGGGTGAAAGAGATCTTTTAAATCATATTAATTTCCAAGTCTCAGAAAAACACCTGATGTCTATTACAGCACTTTTAATGTGGGGATGGAAATAGATGGAAGGATTTTAGAAGGCTCTAAAATCCTTCTCACTTGTAACATGCTTGTAGTTTTTGAGGAAAATCAAATTCATAAAAGGTCAAACAGCTGCTCAGCTCTGAGTTTGAGGAGTTGCTCCTTGGTGCTGAGGCTGGTGTAGTGTTTTCATTAATTTCAGTAATTCCATTAATTGGAATAATTCACATCCAGCTGGTGGGCAAAGCACTGCAGTGAATCTCACAGCTACAGTGGGGTTATTTCAGTATTTTGTGCTGTGTTTTGTTTGTTTGGTTTATTTTTCTTCTCCTAAATGTCTGTAAAGAATTGAAAGGTTGAGGTAATAAATTGCTGCAATCTGAGCTGAGCCTGATGTTCTGGGGAGGTCACAGAGCTTGAGCTCCTGCCAGGTGCTGGACTGTGACCTGTTTGTCACTTCTGGGGTGCTCACAAACAGGGGGAAAACTGCAGGGAGCACCATCCCTGGTGAAAAACTAAAGCTTTGAGGGGTACAACGATAATTCTGCTCTCATTCTAACGATGGTGATGTTGTTAGGACGTAGAGCAGATGAAGAGGGAGTGGAAGACAACGGCCTGGAGGAGGATTCTGGAGATGGCCAGGTACAGGGGGCTGCCTTTGGAGGGGGTGGTGACAGATGGCTCTCGAGTCACCCTGACTGTGACGTGTGCTTTTTTTTTCTTTTCACAGGACGATATTGAAGCAAGTTTGGATAACTTGCAGGATATTGACATGATGGATATTAGTGTGTTAGATGAAGCTGAAATAGATAATGGCAATGCAGTAGATTGTGGAGATGATTACAGTGCCCATAATATTCTTGACTCGCTCTCTGATAGTAAAGAAAATGATGATGCAGAAGTGAAGGAACTTCCAGATCAGCCTACAGAGTATGCTGTAGGTAACTTGGAGGCATCCCCACAATTTTCAGAAATTAAAGAAGAATCAAGAGAAATACCAATAGTGATGGTATGCATCTCTTATGTGTGTGGAATCAGGGTTTACTTTTTAGAATTTATTTATTTATGGATTAAATAGCAAAATGGTGGCTAAAGAGTACTTGGGAAAATTTGGAGCTGTACTGGTTCTTATGGTCGTTGCTTTTCTTTTTACATATTTGTGGAGATGTGTCTTAATTTTTAGAATACTTAAATGTTGTTTGTACGTGTGATTGTATTAATAGAATTTACAGAGCTTTATCAGTTAAATTTTTATCAGTTTTACAGAGCAGTTTTTAATCATGCTTTGAACTCTGCTTTACCATATTAATTGTAATATATTCCTATATAATATATTCCTATTTTAACATCTTTATTTTAGAGAACCTGTGAGGCATAAAAATAGTGTAGTTTACTTTCTTCTCAACTAAACAGCACTATTTAGGGAATTATAGTCAAGGTTATTTTTCTGCTAAGATTGGGTCTTGCAGTTATTCAGTTGCTGAAAGTGTTTTTATATTGGCTTTCTGTGTTCATCTGGCTGTTGACACTGGGCTAGAGGATAATCAATTTATCTCCTGAAATGTACAACAAAGCATTTGAAAAAAGTTATTTCTGCCCCATCTAATGGGGGAGTGTTCCTCTTTGTTGTGTGTCCACATTGACTGTGAGGTTCTAAAGTTGTGTGGTTCTTTTCTAAAGCTGCAGAAATAAACTTGGCCCCCTATCCCCAGGCAGATCCTTGTCCTACACAAATCAAATGGAAATAGTCACAGAAAAGGTTTTTCTTTTTAAGTGAGTAAATGTCTTGAGGCTAGGTCAGCTCCCATCATCTGCTTTCATCAGTAAAGGAAATAATTACCAAGTCCTGTGGGTTTTTTGGCTCTGTGTTGTTCCTGTAAATGACAGGGATACAAATCAGAGAAATTTTGCTGTTGGAATCCCTATACCGAAAAGATTCTTGTGAGCTGACCATCATAGTTAAGAGATAATGGGAGATTTTATTCAGGCTGTGGGGATCAGGAAGAGTCCTGGGGGTTATCACTCAGTTTTTACCATTATTGGTTACTTTGGGTGCTGGATGTCTTTGCTGGGTAACCACTGTCAATACAAATACAAATCTTCATTTTCTCATTCAGGTTTAATTCACAATATTCCTTTATAGATAACAAGATGTCTCCTGTTTATTTTTTAAAGGTAGAGTTTGAAGATGTTGGGAACAGTTTAGATGCTTCTTCATCAGATTTAACCATAATAAAGGTAAATGGTAGCCAATTTTCTTTACAAATAAAAAAAAGTATAAAATACACTATTTAATAGTGTGTGTATAGTGGGTGCATTGTTCCTCTGCAAAGAATGGGAATTAATGCCTTTGGATTTAATCACAAAGATTTATTTCTTTACCAGATCATATATGTGTATATATATATTTATATACATATATAAATATATATTTCTGATGTATGTATCACACTGAGTTTGGTGGTAGATTGGATTCCTTCTATCTGATGTAAATACCAGCTCAGTGCCTTACATTGTGTTTAACTTCCATTAAAAATGTACATGTCCCAGGGTGAGAAGAAAGCTGGAACTGTCTATTCCTGAAATGCTGGCCTTGTTTCCAGATCATTCCTGGTAGGTTAAGAGCACCAGCTCCAGGTGAAGCTGGTGTTTCTGTTGATCCTGTTTTCAGAAAAGAGACTTCAAAAAACACAGGGTATAGGAGGGCAACATGAAGATAAGCTTTCCTCTGTGCTACTTGCATTTATTGATTTATTTATCCATGTGAATGTGTACCATGTGTTCAACAGGTGGCTGAATTTGAGAGGTTTCAATATTTTCAGACTTGATAAAACTTTGAGGATGTTAAAAACTCATCATGTAACTTTTTCTGAGAAATTTATTTGAATTTCAATGTTTTCAAAGGTGAAATAGGCTAAATTATGGTAGTGTTTTCACTAAATACTCTCCTGTAATGGGTGGATAAGAAATGTCATTCAGAATATGAAATATTTCAGAATATAAAATGGTGATATTTCTCCTTTTCAAAATCTTTTTCACTACAGGAACTTGAAGAGTTACCTTTGGAGCCAGGTACTGTTTGTTTTTGTTTGGTTACTTTGATTTATTTTTTTTTTTAATGAAAAAAAAAAATCCTGGGCATTTAAACAGTTTCATTCTTCATTTAGGCTTTTTGCGTCCCTGTTTGGTTTTTTTTGGTTCTTTTTTTTAATGCATTACTGTAGTGTACGTTATTATGGTGGAAAATCCAGGTCATGCAGGGTCATAGAGATTGGAAACCCAGTCATATCACCAGATCTGTGAATAACCACCCCTGGAAAAGTTGTTTAATGCCATGAAATGGTTCCCTAGAACTGTTACTGCAGAGTGAAGTTAAGGAATGAGCCTTAAAGATGTAAAGGTTCTGAAAACAGATCTTGTGATATCACACTGTACAGTGGTTCTGTGAATAAATATAAATACAGGAGTGTAGGCAGTGCAAAGCTCTGGTGCAGAACAGAAATTAAGGAGTGACTGGACTTCAGAAGAAGGAACATGCTGCCATCAGGAATTGCTACAGATCCCACTCGCTTTCTGGACTGCATGCACACTCAGAACCATCAGAAGATGCCCAGTTCTCATGTTGGACTGTCTCTGCTAAAAGAACTTCACAGAAATTTGGAAAATTGAACTCTCAGTGCCTTGATACGTTCAGTTAAGCACCTCGGACTCTGGAAGCTAACTAGAGAAGAAACAGAGCTGAACAATTTGCTGAAGAATATGAAGGCTGAGCCCGAAGTTTTTTGTTAAATCTGTGGGGGCATTTTTCTTGGCTGTTGAGGTGCTAGGGCTGATTTGTCAGGGTGTGAGAGAGCAGTTAGCGTGGTAGCTGTAACACTGTGTACACTAGGGTTTTCCAATCTCTGTGTAGCTTAGCAGTTCTCTTGGTGTTAGTGTGGCAGCCATGCCAGTTCCACATTTGTGATTGCTGTATTTCCCTGGTGATTAAATCTTGTGCCATTCTATTCCTGTTAAATCCGTAGAAAATGAGAAAATACTCGACATTTTGGGGGAAACTTGTAAATCTGAGCTACTTAACGAAGAACCTCCCGAAGCGGAGCGGCCGCGTGCGCAGGAAGCCAGTAACGCGGGGCCAGGCAAGAGGCTGGCTGAGGAAGAGGACGCTCTCGCTGCCGCTCAGCTGGAGGAAGATGCTTTAGCTTTGGACAGCAAATCGGCCCAAGCTTTGGCAAGGAAGGAAGCAAAGCGTTTAGTGGTAGCAAAAGGGGAGACAAGTGAACAGAGCCCCGAGGAAGAGGCCCCGGACTCTGAAGGTGTAGTGGTAGAGACCCTAAGCGATCAGAGTAGCAAACGCTCCCAAGGCCTGGAAGCCTCTAGTGGGGAGACAGCGGAGAAAGGCGCAGGTGCCGAAGCCAGAGATAGCAAAGAAGATGGCAAGAGAGCAGAAGACAAAGCTAATTCTGAGGAATCTTCCCCTGCCACTAAAGAGTCCTCAGCCAGTGAGGGCGGTGATCAGAAAAAGAGGTTTGTTTTTTCTCCGTTCTAGACCAGATGCTATCTTTTATCGTTGGTCCTTAAGTGATGCCAATAAGCTGTTTCCTTCAATTGGCCTCCGAGACTGATGAAATTGTAGCCTATTCCTAAAGGTCTCTTTTATTTCTCCATGTGTAGATATTTTTTTTTTTTTCTTAAGAACAGTGGGTTTGATTTCTTTTCCTTCCTCAACCTTCAAAGGTTGTTTTCCCCAAATTACTCTTATTTCTGTCATCTGCAAAACAGAATTGTCCGTTTAGGGGTACAAATCCCTATTTCCTGTCACTCTTCTAGAAAATTGCCAATAATAGTGTTTATTTTGGAACTAATTTACTGGTAGGTATCCAATTTTAGTTGTGCTGTCTAGAATTAAAGGTCTTTTTGCATATGATCTCTTGAATAATGTGATGTTTTATCTTTAGCCCTGTTGAAGACAAAGATACAAAGGCAGTCACAAAAGATGAGAAAGGTAGGTGCACTTTTGGGGGTTTTTTGGGTTTTTTTGTTTTCAAAGGACCTGAAGTAAAAAGGAGGTCTGTTAATTCAGTGAACCCTCAGGGTAGTTGTAACACAGCCCTTCAAATTATAACTCAAGTATCAGTTCTTTGTAACTTCTGTAACATTATTAACAAACAGAGTTGGGGTTGGTTTTAAAAAAGTTTTTTTTTTGTGAATGAACATTTGATACTTTGTAATTCTCCTAAAAGTGATTGAATTGCAGGAAGAAAATCTGTAGCTACAAACTCTTTAAGGCTGTTCAATTGCACATTAAGTATGGAGTTTTATGAAGGAAAAATGTGGGAGTTTAGGACTCTGAATTTTGCACTGTTGCTTTTGTGTTTCACGTGGTTTTTTATGGTTTTTGTGCCCCAGGCCGTGTGGGGAGTGGTTCTGGCAGAAATTTGTGGGTTAGTGGACTTTCCTCCTCTACTAGAGCTACAGATTTGAAGAACCTTTTCAGCAAGTATGGAAAGGTATGTAGTGGATATGTAAATTAACAAACCATTCTGTCAGTTTAAAAGGCTGACCTTAAATTTAACTCTTATTTTCCCTCATGAATAACTGGACAGGCTGAGTTCTTAACTTTGTTCTTTGGAAACTCCATATCTGAAAGGAACACAGTTCAATAAAGAAGATTGCAATGGAGGGGTGGGAACAGAGATGGAATTTGCAGAGAATATCTGTGCAGATACCTGTGAGAATGAGGCAATTCTTGACAGGAGAGACTGGTAGATCATCATGTTGTAGTCTAATTATGTCTTGAGTATCCAGCAATTAATGCTGTTTTAAACTATTCCATTTCAAGGGGTATCCTCTGGAGAAACCCAGTCTTTGAGGACAGTTCCTGCTGGTATATAAGAGCAGAAGTTGTGGAAGGGAGCTCTCTGTGTGACCATGCCCCCTTCTGCCAAATACTTTTCTGAATGTAATATTAAATGTTTATGTCATTAAGTGCCACTGCCTGTCATAGATTGTCCTCTGTGGGTACAGATGTCCTGTAAGGAAAGAGAAGTGGTAGTAGTTTTGTTTCTTCATTTTTATTTTGGTTTTACAGTCCCTTCTCTGTATATATCTGCCTTAAGCTCCTGACCTGCTCAGCAACTTGAAGATGAATTTTCTGAGCTGCATTATTGAAGCTGTTCCTGCCTGTGACAGGGGATTGATTGAAATAAATGGCTTTTAAAAGTCCTTTCCCATCCAAACTGTTCTAAGAAATTGTCATTAAGTTAGAATTTATTTAGTGACAGACCTGTAAACACAGAATATTTTGTTTTTTCCCCAAGGTGGTTGGTGCAAAAGTGGTGACAAATGCTCGCAGCCCTGGTGCTCGCTGCTATGGCTTTGTGACAATGTCAACATCTGAGGAGGCCACCAAGTGCATTAATCACCTGCACAGAACAGAGCTGCATGGTAAAATGATTTCTGTGGAAAAGGTAAGTGGCAGCTATTTCATGGCACTGTGATGAAAATAAAAGCATGCAATTTTAGTCTCTGTCTCTGACTATGTAATTCTTTCTGGCTGAATTTCTAGGCAAAAAATGAACCAGCAGGAAAAAAGCCTTCTGAGAAAAAGGAAGGTGAAACAAGGAAGGAAAAAGACAGGCACCATTCTGCAGAGTCCAAATCTGAGAAGTAAAGTGTTGTTTTGTGTTTCATGATACTTAAAGACATTTCAAATATAGCCAGATGACCAAGTTGAACAGTAACTGTAATAAATGTTGATTTAATGTTTCATTCTGCATTTGAAATAGGGATAATGCTTGGAGAGTTGATGTTTTACAGTAGTAAGGGCATCTTAATTGGCCCCAGAAATACAAAGCTCTTTAGTATTAGTATAAAAACTTGTTAGCTATATGAGAAGATACTAATTCAAATTATTTATAGATAAACCATTATTTTTACCAGTTGTTTATTCTCTGATCTGACTCTGTCTTGGACTCTACTTTTAACTGACAAATATTTCTAGGATTTAGTCTGTCTTTCTGTAGACTGACTGTGTGGTTAGTGAGTGATGCTTCCAACATTGGTTTTTCAAGTGCTTTGTTGCTTTTGAAAGAGGCATTTTGCTTTCTTGCTTTTTGTAGATCTGTTGGTATTAAGAAGGAGGAGAAGATCGACAAAAAAGATGATGCTAAGAAATCAGAAAAAGATGAAAAAGAAGGAAAGGAAAAGGATGAACAAAAGACTGGATCTGATAGATCCAGGGCAAGCAAATCAGGTGATGCTGGCTGTCTTTCAGAAATGTTTTCAGGGATTCTTGTACATTATTAGATGTGATTGATAATTCAGTAAAAAGAAGCTTAATAAAACTGACACAAACGTCAGAAAACACTTTGAAAATTTTGACTTCAATTCCTACTAACTTAAAACAGTTTCCATAATTACTATAAAATTGTCTGGGTTTAGACCTGACACTGTGTGTGGTTTGTGTCCTTTTTTGGCTTTTTTTCTTTTAACTGTGGCAAAGGATGTATTTTGTGGACAGAAGAATTAAATTAAATTTGTGTTCTTTTAGCTGTTATCCCTGCCAGAAAATACTGCTGTAATTTTGTGATAAATTTACTGCTCCCATCCTCATGTTGGCCAAATCTTAGCAAGCTATTTAAATCATTAAGAAGTCCCATAAATAATTAAAAACCTCATTAAAATAACTTTTTACTATTTACTATCCTCGCAGTTTTGAATCTTGCAAGAATTGTTGAATGTCTTTTGTACCATTTATTTTTGGCTCTGTTTTGTTTTCTAGCAAGTCGAGGAACAGAAAGGACAGTGGTAATGGATAAATCTAAAGGAGAGCCAGTTATTAGTGTGAAAACTTCTGCATCAAAGGAGAGGGTAAGGCCAACTTCCAGAGAAGCTTTTGTGTAAAAATAGATCTCAAATAGATTTATGTGCTCAGAGATGAAGGGGTTTTAGCCTTTCATTTTGGTACAATTATCCTTTTAGCACTTTCTGG
Organism: Fringilla coelebs; assembly: GCF_963513975.1. Taxonomy (NCBI): domain Eukaryota; kingdom Metazoa; phylum Chordata; class Aves; order Passeriformes; family Fringillidae; genus Fringilla; species Fringilla coelebs. The sequence continues at coordinate 4,783,641 of NC_140050.1, read as the reverse complement.
AAAGCATCAGGGTTTTAATGATGTGGCAGAGGGGAAATGCTTGTGTTTCACCTTTTTTATATTTTTTTACTGCTGTCCTAGTGCAAGAATTGACTTGCAATATGAAAAAGGTGTTAGGATGATGTGTTTCCCTGAGTTGGAATGTTATTAGTGTGTGTTGTTTAAAATCAGTGCAAGTCAGATTATGTTCCTCTAGTATTTATTTGTAATATTTAGAAGTTCTGCTCAAACTGGGGGTACTTTTCCCTGGAATTCCACTGTTTTTACCTCTGGGGAAGGCATGACAGCCTGTTTTGTTCAGATTGACATAGTGCAGACATTTGCCTGGGAGTTGGAGCTGAAAATGCACCATGTTCAGCTCATGCATTGTTCTGATTCATCTCAGAGCACAAAGAGCCAGGACCGCAAGTCGGAGAGCAAGGAGAAGCAGGATATTTTATCTTTTGATAAAATCAAGGAGCAGCGGGAGCGGGAACGGCAGAGGCAGAGGGAGAGAGAAATCAGGGAGACGGAGAGGCGCCGGTGAGTTCCCAGCACCTCTGCACTTTAAATGGCATTTTTTACTCCTTGCCTGTTCTGTGTTTTTGTTCAAAGCAGTGCTGTGCTGACCCTCCAACAGTGAGAGCTCAGATTGATTTCATACTAATTGCTGTCTCAGATTGATTTCATACTAATTATTGCTGGAACAGACATAATGCCAAGTGATAGAGGATTTTAGTGCTGAAATCAGTGTTCTCATCAGACTTCCACAGGTGCTTTCAGGCTTTGTTTTCCACTTGACTGGATTTGAATTTCCTTCATTTTGCCTCTGAAGCTTGTAAAGACTTTTTGTATGTCAGATTTCTGTTTTAGGACTTGCTTGTGCTCTCTGAAAACTTTTTCAGACCGGACTTAAAAGTAGATACTATATTACTTGTCCAGAATTCTCACCTTTGCTTTTGTCATTTGTATGGAGTGTTTTATTTTCCTCTTATCTGTTACTTAATTGGGAAGAAGGGGGAGAACATAATAACTTCTTAAAAAAACAAGAAGCACAACCCAAAACAAAGAAGCAGTAGAGCTTCTGAAGAATCTCAATGAAAAACTAAGTATCTCTTTTAAATTAGAGAGAGAGAGAGGCGAGACCGGGAGCAGCGCCTGGCAGCCATCCACGAGCGCGATGAGAGACAGAGGCTCCAGAGGGAGCGGGAGCGGCTGGAATTCCAACGGCAGCGCCTGGACAGAGAGCGCCTGGAGAGGGAGAGGCTGGAGAGGGAAAGGATGCACATAGAGCAGGAAAGGAGACGGGAGCAGGAGCGAATCCAGAGGGAGAGGGAGGAGCTGCGACGCCAGCAGGAGCAGCTGCGCTACGAGCAGGAGCGGAGATCTGCCATGAGGAGGCCTTACGATCCTGACAGCAGGTGAGGAGCAGGGCAGGGGGGCTCCAAACTCCCCAGCCACATCCCCTGGGGGAGCCTGTGGAAATGGGGAGCACTCTGGATAAGGCAGTCATGGGAGCTCACAGCTGAAAGACTCTTTAGATGCTGCTTAACGCTAATAGCAATTTGAAGAAGAGCAAATACCGTGCTTGTCACTTGTGAGCGCTGTTTGAGTCTGCTCTTCTTTCCCAAAGAGGGATGACCAAGAGTAGTAACAACCCAGAGTACTTTGAGTAATAGAGAGTAGAGTAGTATTAATAGAGTAGTAGAGTAGAAATAATAGAGTAGTAGTAGTAGAGTTGTAATAACAGAGTAGTAGTAGTAGTAGAGTAGTACGAATAGAGTTAGTAGTACGAATAATAGAGTAGTAGAGTTGTTTGTATCAACTCTAAATGGTAAGGGAAAAATACTCATTCTCTTCTGACATCACCACGTGATGAAATTAAGCTGTTTTTGGTAAACCAAATTTTCTCTGAAACCGAAATGCGACTCCTGCTTAACACACGTAGATTTTTAATTCCTGGGTTGGGTGAGGTTTGAGAGAGCAGGAAAAGGGAGGTGGTTCTGGTGCTGCTGCTGATGTGAGCCCTGTGTGTGCAGGAGGGATGATCCCTACTGGCCCGAGGCCAAGCGGCTGGCGCTGGACGATCGCTACCACTCGGACTTCGGCCGCCAGGATCGCTTCCACGACTTCGACCACCGCGACCGCGGCCGCTACCAGGAGCACTGCTTGGACAGGTTTGCAAGGCACTGCCTCTTCTTCTTCTTCATCTTCTTCTTCTTCTTCAGTGTCTTCTTGTGGCTTGAGCAGTGTCAGCAGAGTAAAAGAAATCACTCCTGATTTCACACGTGCTTGCAATCCTTTGTTTCCATGGGTTAGGGACTGTCGAAACAGGACGACTCCCGTGGCAGGCAGGAATGATGAGGAGGACTCCATCTTATTAGAAGGCTAATTAATTACTTTATTATACTATATTATTCTATATTCTATATTACTTTACATCTAAATTTAATCTGCCAAGCACTCAACTGCCCAGAATCTTGCCCACAGTCCCAACGCACTCACACCTGGCCCTGACAGGCCAAGGTACCAAAACACCATCACTGTGGGTAAACAATCTCCATATTGCATTTCTGCTTTGGCACAAACACAGGCACAGCAAATGAGATAAGAATATTCTTGGAAAGAATTGTGCCTTGCTTTTCTCTGTGAAGAGAAATGTGGGGCTACACACTTGGCCCTGACAGGCCAAGGAAACAAAGCACCATCACTGTGGTTAAACAATCACCATATTGCATTCAACTTTGGCACAACACAGGCAGAGCAAATAAGAATTGCTTTTCCTTTCTCTGAGGTTCAGAGAATTTGAATTTCAGAAGTATTCTTAGGAAGAATTGTGCCTTGCTTTTCTCTGTGAAGAGAAATGTGGCTACAAGGGACATAGAGGCTACCTAAAGATTATAAGTCAAGTCCTAATGCAGTCTGCCATGATGCTGATGGAGATAGAACAGCTGCTCTCAAGGTGTATGGAAGTCTGCTTTATGAACCTCTAAGATTTACTGTTTCCTTTTGCTTTAAAACTTTCCCTGTTTTCATCTTTGTAGCCTGGCTAATGCAGGTTTTTAGCACCACAGAATGGAAAAATATTTTCTGCCTGGTGCCATTGAGATTCCTGTTTGCTCTCAAGGGATCTCTGGTGAAAACTGTACTGTTTGTTTTTGCTTGTAACTCATTTCTGACACTGGTAGGTTCACTCAGTGTTCTCCCTTGCTGTCACTGAGTACCTGGCCATCCTCAGTGCTGCCTTTTTTACCCATATTACACTGATAGGTGTTAGTTTGATCTTTTTTGTACTATGAAATAAGAACTCTTGGGTTATCTTGCCACTGAACTTCATCACCCAGATTTACAGCCTAATGAAGATTAACTTTTCATGTGTTATTTCATGCAGACCCTGGAATTATAATCACAGTGTTGATTCAACTGAAACTTTTCTTTTTTGTTCCAGGAGAGACTGTACAAGGGGAATTCCAGATCGAGATGGGCAGGTATGTTACAACCAAATTACTGCTTAAAAAGTTAAAAACCAAACACAAGCTGAGCCCAAAGCAGAAAAGACACAGTGTGCACACAGCTGAGACACTTAAGCAAGACTAATTTTGTGTGCTAATGAGCATCAAATAAATCATTAGGTTACCTGCTTGCTGGGGTGGTAGCTCCAGATACAGGCAAGGGGAAACCTCTGAGTAATGGGAGCATGTTTTCAGGCTGATGTGTGGCAGTAAAAGTTTTTTGATTGACCATCTTAGGTATTAAGAGAGAGCTGCTGTGCTTCCTTAGCTGGCAATGGAAGCCTTCTCTCACATTTATCTAAATGAAACAACTGGTGCCAGAATGAAACAAGGCTGTAGAAGGACAGGTGTGAAAAGCAATGCCACAATGGGGTTCAAAACCTTTCATTTCTGAAGAGAGGTAGGAAGTAAGCAGATATTCTATATAAAAATTCAAAATCTGAAGCCAAGAACGTAAGCCTTAAAAAACCTTACCAAACAAAAAAGATCTGTCCCACCAGTGAAAAATAAATACCTGGAGTGAGCCATGCCCTACAACAGAACCTTTAAAAATGAGACAGCTCTAATTTTTTTCCAAAAAAACAAATTTTTGCAATCCTAGAATGTTGGGAAGGATGAATGTTTGACAAGAAAGTCTCACAGATATGTATGCCTAGCAGAAAGATTTTTAAATGTGGAGTCTGATGAAGGAATAGAGCTGGAAGCAAGTTTTGATATAGAAGAAAAGAATTGCTGAGCCAGCCTTACTGGGGGAGGCAAAGGGTATGTTAGTTAGAAGGGGTTTTATGACTTAGAGCAAAGGACAAACCCACCCCAAACAAGAGGATGTTTTTACCAAGCAGAAAGAGAGCACAGACAAACAAGTCAGCAAATGTGGCAAGTAGAAAAAAGGTCTCAGAATTTTCCACAGCAAGAAAACTGAAAAACAACTTCTGGCTTAAACTGCAATGTACTGACTTTAGTGATGGAAGAACAGTAACATGAATATGGTAATGACAGCAGTTATGATAGGCTAGAGATAAAAGTTAAGGGATAGATTGGTCCTACTGTATTGAAATGCTCAGCAAAGAAAAGTCTAGAATGCATTGTAACCAAAAGAAAAGTATAGAATGCATTGTAACCTAAACTCAGGGTCTCCAGTCCTGCCTGCAGCTGGAGCTTACAGCTGTGGGCACAGCTCTGTCACCCATGACCCTGGACTGCTGAATGATGCCTTGGATGGAATAAACTGCATTTTGAAGAGCAGCCTGGAGTCCCACATCCCTCATTCAGGCTCTTACAGTGGCGCCCAACGTGCGGTGCCATTAGTAAAGAGCCTGAGTGAGGGATGGGGACACTTGGCCTGGCTGCAGCTGGAGCTGGCAGCTGTGGGCACAGGCTCTGTCACCCACGACCCTGGGCTGCTGTAACATCTTGGATACAATAAACTGCATTTTGGAAAGTCTCTGGAGTCCCACATCCCTCATTCAGGCTCTTAGAGTGGCGCCCAATGTGCGGTGCCATTAGTAAAGAGCCTGGGTAGGGATGTGGGACTCCAGCCCTGCCTGCAGCTGGAGCTGGCAGCTGTAGGCACAGCTCTGTCACCCATGACCCTGGGCTGCTGTAACTCTTGGATACAATAAACTGCATTTTGAAGAGCAGCCTGGAGCCCCACATCCCTCATTCAGGCTCTTAGAGTGGCGCCCAATGTGCAGTGCCATTAGTAAGAGCCTGAGTAGGGATGTGGGTCTCCAGTCCTGCCTGCAGCTGCAGGCACAGCTCTGTCACCCCTGACCCTGAACTGCTGTAACTCTTGGATGTACTAAACTGCATTTTGGAGAGTCCCTGGAGCCCCACATGCCTCCTGTCAGCTCTTGCACTGGAAGGAAGCTCGTGCTGGATTTTGGCGTGACCGTGGCCTGTTTGCCTTGCAGCACTACCCCGAGGAGCGGCACGGCGGCCCCGAGCGGCACTCCCGGGACAGCTGGGGGGGCTACGGCTCTGACAGGAGGATGAGTGAGGGAAGAGGGATCCCCCCACAGAGCCGGTTAGTGCCTGGCACATCAGGGAAGTGACTGGGGGCTCTTCACAATTCCTCAGTCAACCTTTGAAGGGTGGCAACAGGAGCAGCTTGACGAGTGTGAATCCTCTCTCCAGATCTTTGAGCATCTGCAGGAGCAGGGGATTGCCACGTGTAGCTCCTCAGGAGGGTGAAGCTTTGTAGTGAGTAAAGAGCTGCTCAGTTAGCTCAGCTCCTGACTGTGCTTCTCCTGTAAATAACTTTCATTTCTACAGCTGGGATTCAGACTGTTTCTACAGTAAGGCCTACACAAGTCTCATTCATGGCCAGGGGTCAGGTTTTAAAGGAAATTGAGTGAGAAGTCTCTGCAGTGCTGGGGGTAGAGAACTTGGACTCACCTGAATTGTAGTGGTTTCTCTTTAAACCAGTTAATCAAGCTGGGCATATTCCAGCTGCATAATTTTCAGCCAGAGGAGTGGCAGCCAATGAATCGATCCATGCCCAAGTATTTCAGTCCATTGCAATATCCATGATGTCTCTGGATGAAAAAAGACAAGTTGTGTTGTGTGAAGGATGCTGTTCAGCAAGTCTGTCCTTGTTTCTCTTTGTCCAGCTCTGATTGCAGTGGTTGGGTGGCTACAGCTCTAGCTTGATTAACCCTTTAACACACTTTGGCATGGGGTATGGTGTTTGGCTTTACCCTGTGCTGCTCAGTGGGTAGGGGAACATACCTAGAAGATGTTCTTTTATTTTTTTAAGAGATGGACGTGACTGGGGAGATCATGGTCGAAAGTTAGAGGGGCATCAAGATCGTACATGGCAGGGAAATGTGGATGGAGGAGTGATGGGACGGGATCATGAGAGATGGCAAGGTACACTTGCTGCTTACCAGTGTGATTGTGGTTCTTTTCTGTGAATTACTGCTGCTGAACCTTCTAGTGGTAGTTAAATTACTGAGAAATCAAATGAAATTCTGGGAACAAGGTGACATTTTTATTAGGGAAGCACAAAAACCTGTATTTTTCTCTTTTTTTTCCCCTTTTTTTTCTCTTTTTTGAATTAGGTGGTGATAGAAGCATGCCTGGTCAGTCAGGACCAGGCCATGGGATGACTCGAGGAGGGACATCAGGGTAAGAACCTCTGTCAGAATGTTTCTGATGCTTTTAGAATACTTTGATCTCTCTAAGCCTGGATTGGCAAGGGGGAAGAAAAACCCCAACAAATTAAAGAAACACCTTTCAGAGTGTAGGAATGTGGAGTGACTAAATTATTCTTTGTCTGCTTAAAAAGGCAAAAAGCCCAGAAATTTCTCTCCCAATTTGGTACAAAGACACCTCTCAGGACCTTTGGGACTTCACCTCAGACCTGGGGCTGTCCGCTGGACAGAGGCCAAGAGGTCCCGCCTGGGTAATTCACTGAAAAAGGAAGAGAACAAAATAAATAATTGCTTTTGAGGGGTGTTTAGTAGGACCAAGAACCTCTCACCCCTAGCTCAGTTTTTCTCTGTAAGAGCTTTGTTATTTTGCCTTTTTTTAAACCTTTTTCTGTTTCCAACACTGCCTCAGAAGCCATCCTGCTGATTTGATGCCATTCTGGGCTATCTTGGGTGTGATGGGTTCTTCTTAGAGCTCACAGGACGTGGCTGCAGCAGAACCCATCCCTGGGTAGTGCCCCAAGGGGGAAGAAAAAACCCAACAAATTAAAGAAACCAACAAATTGAAGAAACACATTTCAATGTGTAGGAATGTGCCCCCTCTTGGAGTGACTAAATTATTCTTTGTCTGCTTAAAAAGGCAAAAAGCCCACAGGTCTTTCTTTATGATTGCAGAAGGCTGATCAGTCAATTTATTGTACTAAAACTAAATTGTACTCTTCAGAAAAACCCATCAGCCTTGCCACACAGTCCAGTCCAGCTTTGACCTAATTGTTCAGTCCATCCAAACACCATCCAGAGTCCAGGTAAGAAATCACCCTCTGCTACACAAATCTCCATAACCCATTCCACATGTGCACAACAACAGGGGCAGCAAGTGAAGCATCCTCAAATTCAGGATGAGAAACAGGAAAATGTTTCTTATTTTCTCTGAGCTTTCTCAGGAAAACCCTCCAAACATCATCACAGAAATCCAGTTAAGAAATATCCCTTTGCTAAACAAATCTCCTTAACTGGACTCTGGGGATGGTGTTTGGAGATTTCTTTAGCAAAGATTTCTTACCTGGACATGTGCAATATGTTATGGAGATTATTTTAGCAAAGGGTGATTTCTGAACTGGACTCTGGTGATTGTGTTTGGAGGATTTTCCTGAGAAAGCTCAGAGAAAATAAGAAACATTTTCCTGTTTCTCATCCTGAATTTGAGGATGCTTCACTTGCTGCCCCTGTTGTTGTTGTGCACATGTGGAATGGGTTATGGAGATTTGTGTAGCAGAGGGTGATTTCTTAACACATTCCACGTGTGCACAACAAGAGGTGCAGCAAATGAAGATTTGTTTCTCATTTTCTGTGAGCTTTCTCACAGCTTCCCAGGAGCACCCTCCAAACACCATCACCAGAGTTCAGTTAAGGAGATTTGGTTAGCAAAGGGTGATTTCTGAACTGGACACTGAATGGTGTTTGGATGGATTGACCACTTAGGTCAAAGCTGTACTGGACACTTTGGACATGTGGGATGTGTTATGGAGATGTGCTTAGCAAAGGGATATTTCTTAACTGGACTCTGGGGATGCTGTTTGGAGGGTTTTCCTGGGAAGCTCTGAGAAAGCTCAGAGAAGATAATGAGGAACAATTCTTATCTTCACTTGCTGCACCTGTTATGCACATGAGTGTGTTAAGAAATCCCACTTTGCTGAACAAATCTCCTTAACTGGACTCTGGGGATGGTGTTTGGAGGGTTTTTCAGGGAAGCTGTGAGAAAGCTCAGAGAAAATGAGGAACAATTCTTACCTTGGTGCACACGTGGAGCGTGTTGAGGAGATTTGCTTAGCCAAAGGTGATTTCTTAACCCATTCCACATGTGCACAACAACAGGTGCAGCAAGTGAAGATAAGAATTGTATCTCATTTTCCCTGAGCTGTGAGGAGCCCCGTGGCAGGGAGGTGTCTGTCTGTCTGTCTGTCTGTGTGCTCAGGGGTGTGTGATGCCCACGCTGTCGTTGCAGGCGCGGAGGCTTCGCCGGGAGCCAGGGCCAGGCTGTGCAGGGCCCTGCTGTGCCAGGGGTGTTTGCAGCCCCCCAGAGGAGCCCCAGGCTGGGGGAGCCCCGCTTCAGCCGCCGCTACTGAGGCCCCCTGTGCACAGAGGGGGTGTTTTCAATGCCACCTGACAGCGGTTGTGAGTTTTATTAACCCAGGGTCACCTTGAGGTTGTGATTTCTAAAAATGCCAGACTGCTGCTGCGCTGTAGCCAAATCCTGTGTCAACTTTGGTTTGGGGTTTGTTTGGTTTGGTTTGGTTTTTTTTTTTGTTTGTTTGTAATGAACATGGTGTTGGTCGAACATCGCTTTTAAGTTTCTGTAAGTGAAACATTCCATTTTTCAAAAAGAATAAAATTGGTTTATGGCTACTGGTTTTTTGTTTGTGGTGTCTTTGGTGACCTCGTGAGTGGTTTAAAAGTCATTAAAGAGACAATCTGCTTTTAGCAATCTGAGATTTGCAGAGAACTGATAGATCTGTGACATTGTGGATGTGGAGGGGCCTGGCAGACCCTGCCTGTCTTTAATTATTTCCTTTGTGCCATTAAGTTTAAATATTCTTTCTGCATTTCCATTTTAGTTTTCTGTCATTATGGGAATGGAAAGAGGAGGAAGAAGAAGGAAGGAAGGAGGCCTGAAAAGTAGGATTGAGTTGAGTCTAGGGCTCAGTGCTCACCCTGTTCACCCCCTCTGATGCTGCTGGCCTGCTCTGTTCATTGCTTTGCACCTTCAACATAAAAACCTAAAAGCCAAACGTGAGAATGCTCCCAGGGTCAGAAGTCGCATCTTCTCCCCCCTGAGCAGCACCACAAACACACCTGGGGGCCACAGAGGAGGCAGAAAGTGTCTCACATCCCCTGGGCACTCTGGGGATGCTGAGGGGAAGGAGGATGAAGGAGAGACCAGGGACAGATGTCCCCTGGGTTGTGCTCACAGGTTTGGAGTGATGTCACACTGGTGGAGCTCCTCAGTCACAAATTTTAATTCTTCCTTCTCTTCCCTATGGCCCATCTTTATTTCTTCCATCCACTTCTGGCTTCCTGTCCCTGTGTTTTAATTCCTCCCTTTAAAACTTCTTAGTCATACACATACTGAAAAATAATATTAATTTATATAATAACAGGGTAATTTCCAAATAACCCTCTTCATCTACTGAATTATACACAGAATTTTAGAAGGTAAGGAATTCTGAATACAGATACCTATAGCTCTTGAACATACAAATATAGCTTATATATATATCTATAAATTAAACATAAAGACCTGGAAAATGTAAGAAAATCGGTTCTGTAAGGAAGAAATGGAGGTTTCTGTGTTTATTTTTTCCTGTCTCTGACCAAGCCGCAGGCGGAGATTTTGGCTCGCTTTGAATCGCTGTCGCCGCCTGGCGGTGACGGGGCGGAACTGCAGCGGCCTGAGAGCTCGCTGGGCCGCCTGCTGGCCGAAAGCGGAACTGCAGGGCAGAAACGGCGGTGACACCGGGGACTGGCTGGTGGCCCTGGCACTGTGACACCGGGAACTCACTGCTGTCCCCAGCATGGTGACACCGGGGACTCACTGCTGTCCCCAGCATGGTGACACCGGGGACTCACTGCTGTCCCCAGCATGGTGACACCGGGGACTCGCTGCTGTCCCCAGCACGGTGACATCAGGGGGTCACTGCTGTCCCCAGCACGGTGACACCGGGGACTCGTTGCTGGCCCTGGCACAGTGACACCGGGGATTGGCTGCTGTCCCCAGCACAGCGACACCGGGGATTCACAACTGTCCCCAGCATGGTGACACTGGGAATTCACTGCTGTCCCCAGCACGGTGACACCAGGGGGTCACTGCTGTCCCCAGCATGGTGACACCAGGGACTTGCTGCTGTCCCCAGCACAGTGACACTGGGGACTCGCTGCTGTCCCCAGCACGGTGACACTGGGGATTGGCTGCTGTCCCCAGTACGGTGACACCAGGGATTCACTGCTGTCCCCAGCACAGTGACACTGGGCATTGTCTGCTGTCCCCAGCACAGTGACATCACCAGGGTCTTGCTGCTGTCCCCTGACACAATGACACCGGGGGCTCACTGCTGTCCCCAGTGTGGTGACACCAGGGATTCACTGCTGTCCCAGCACAGTGACACTGGGGGCTCACTGCTGTCCCAGCACAGTGACACTGGGGGCTCACTGCTGTCCCCAGCACGGTGACACCAGGGATTTGCTACAGAGGGATCCACCAAAACCTGTGTGACCTCCTGGGGAAGGCAGGAAGGAGCCCCAGGAGCTGAAGTCCCCGTGTGGTTGTTCCAAAGGGATCCCAGCAGGATCCACAGGGACCCCAGTGACATCCAGAACATCACAGAACCAGGAGAACAACACCAAAAAGTTCATTTCCTGAAGGGCAGGATTGCACACAGGAAGGGCTGTGGGGTTGGTTTGGGATTTTTTGGGAAACTCACCCATATTCCCATCGATTTATAGGAGGTCTAACATAAAATAGCAGCAAAAAAAGCTGGGTACCCCTTGGATATCTGCACACTGTACACCTGTCACTCCAGGGTTAACAAATTCCTTTCACTGCCCTGAACATCACCACAAAGAGATTTCAGAATTATTTTTAACAGCTCACAGCACGACCCAGAAATTTAAGCCTTGGAAAAACAAAATTTTCCCTTTATTTATATTGCACCTGTTTCACAAAGAGCCACATGGCAGAAGTTCCTTCTGCTGCAAAATGCTGCATCAGAAAAAAATGGGTTTGAACAGATTAGAAAGGAAAACTGAGCTTTGGAAATCATCATGAGTTGACCCCAAAATACCAACACTATTTTTACAAATCACTGTGCACTTGCAAAGCCTAAGCCTTGCCTCGATTTTATTTAGCATTCAGTTATTTAAAAACCACAAGCATTTTACCAGATGATGAGGATACTCTTACCACCACTGGGTACTAAAATTGAACCTGCAGGGGAAATATTTTTAAAGAGCACCAAACACTCCTTGGAACTACCAACAGAACACCCACGTGGAGTGGGGAGAGATTGGTTTTCTTATTTTCACAACTAGCCTGGGCTGCTTGGGGAAGAAGTTTTTCAATGTTGTTGTGTATTTCTGTGTTAAAAATGCATAGTAAAAATCCAAATATCCCAAAGGAGTCCAGTTCTAACCCTGGTTTCAGCATTTGTGAGTGAGAACATCCACCCAGCTCCTCAGCAGTGGCCATTGTGACACTCCCAGAGCTTCCTGCAAGGAATGAACCCAAACCCTGGGCTTTGATTTAATAACAGGGTCATTGTACAAGCTGAGTAGACTTTGCCCTCTCTATTCCAGCTTTTGTGTCCTCCCTAGAGCCCTGTGTACAGAGTCAAACACACCACTCATTTACAAACCAGCTTAAAACAAACATCTCACTTGGCCAAACAAAAAACCTTGCAGAGCTCCAAGATGAAAAGGTTTATTCCAGCAATGTCAGGAAGTGCCAGTCCCTGAATGTGGGCAATATTGCTTAAGGACTGGGATTTGGGATCCAGCAAATCCACCCTGTGCAACCTGACAGTTTTAATGACAGCCTGCACCACACCCAGCCACCCCTGCTGCCCACAGAGCTGGGAGCAGCAGCAGGAGCTCTCCAGGGCACCCTAAAAAGATCCATTATCCTCCTGGGATATCCTCATTTGGGGCCAGACTGGAATCTGGGACAGTTCTGAACAGGAAACCTTCAGCTGCTGCCAAGACTGCAGAAAAAACCGAGCTTAAAAGCTGCCCTGGGAAGTGTGCAGGGTGAGCTTACTGTGAAAACACTGGCCAGAAAAGGTTTGGTTGTGTTCTCTAAAAGGAAACAAATCTAAATCCATTTAATAAAGCCTCTGATCTGGTTTTTATTTACTCCTGTAGCAGCTGAGGTTGTAGGAACACCAGCAGAGGATGGACAGATGAACTCAGGGGATCCCTGCACATCTCTGGGGCCTCACTGCCACTTTTTTCTGGTATTTTACCCCCTCTGATGTAGAGAAGAATCATCTTCATTTCCCAAAAGGGAAACTGAGGCACAGAGACACAACTCAGCACCTGCAGGAATCCACCAGGTCACAGCCTTTGAGAGCAGCTGGAGAACTTCAGCCCCTCCTGAAATCTCAGCCTGAATCTCTCATCCTCAAATCAATCTCTGCAGAGTCAGCACCTAAAACAAATCCAGAGTCTACCAAATCCAAACCAGAGTCCACCAAATCCAAACCAGAGTCCACCAAATCCAAACCAGAGTCCACCAAATCCAAACCAGAGTCCACCAAATCCAAACCAGAGTCCACCTAATCCAAATCCAGGTTCCACCAAATCCAAATCCAGAGTCCACCAAATCCTTGTTACTTGCAGGTAAAAGCATTGAAATGTTGAGAAATGAGCCCTAGAAATACACATTTGACATTTTCCCTGTAATTATATATACATTAATACTGGAACAGGCAAAAGAAATTTCATCTGAAGGAAATATTTCCTCATGATCTTGTTCACCCTGGTTAGGGACAGATTTATTTAGATTTTTACTACCAAAATCCCAAGTTCTCAGCTGGCATGAACACACTGAACTCCAGTCAAGGCAAGTTCTGCTCACACCCAGCAGCAGCAGCAGCATTTTTAACCCATCTCTCAAGTTTCAGAAGGACCATTTCCTCTTTTGGACTCTCTGGTGGAAGGCTGTTCATGTAACTACCACCCCAGCAGCCAAAAGAATAAGATCAGCTTGATTTTGCACTTAAAAATAAATTCTTTATTATCCAGAAAGGAGCCAAATCATCATCTCACATCATGGAAATGGTCATTTTTAAAGCAATAAATAAGAGGAGTGTTCTGGGACACCCCCTGGGTTTTGTCACTGGTGTCTGGTACCTCTCTGGTTAAAAGCATAAAACTTATGCTATCAAAGTCTCACTGTACAACAGTCTGGGAAGGAAAGAAGGCCCCTAAAATCTTTTACTAAAGCAATGACAGAAAATTCTGATTCAGTGAAACCCAAGTTCCAAGCTGGGTTTCACTTCATTCCAAGGAAGGGAAGCCAAGGTTCATCCCTTCCATGCACAAATGCAGTACCTGACACACACAATCACCCTGTCTACAATTTATTCTGAATCAGTTCTTAGCCATAAATTATCTCTTTACTGCTGATTCAAACAGTTTTTCTTTCATTTCCTATTCGAGCCAGGGGAGCTGCAGGAACAAGAAGATTCAAAATTTAACTTCTTTCAGCAGGAAGTGGAAGTCAGCCTAAATCCACACAGCTGCTCCAACAGCAGTGATTAAGAAATTTAAAAAACCCAAACAATTAGGGGCTAAAAAGTTTGAAGAGACAATTAATAATGATGATTGTTCAAATCAATGCATTCAAAAGACAGAACTCATGCATAACTTATGCATAAAACTGAGAACAAAACACCTTCCACCTTTCAATTTCTAAAGCAACAAAACAGTTTTGAAAGAACAGGTGTGAAGCAAGTAAAAAAATAAAATCACATTATTCCAAACACTTTTATTTGTGAAGGAGTTTCCTGCATGGCCAGGGGACAGCAATGTCTGCAGTTACAGGACTACATGATTGAGAAAACAAGGATGATTTTAGGTTGGGCTTGGCTGTTCTCTGCCATGAGCAGTGATTTGGAGAACTGTGTTTGTCCTGAAGCAGTTCTGGGAGAGATCAATCCTTCCACTGCCTGCTCCTGCAGAAACACTTCTGGTTTCTCATCCAGGGCTGAAGGCAGAGGCACAAGAGTTGTGAACATCCACAAGGAGCTGCAGAGATGCTGGAGATGAACTCGAGTGTACCTGCCTGCAGCTGATCCACCCCAGACAAATCCTGATCAGCACAAGAACCCCTTGCTTTCACTTCTTCCTGAAAGCTCCATTAAAAGGATCATTGAACCATTATTAGAGAACAAATTAAAGGTGACATTACCAGCATGGAAAGGAGATACTGGCCAGAATTCAGCTGCCAAGAGAACAAGGAGCTGGCAGACTCTGAAAGGAGCAGCGACAGATGTTCCACTCTGCAGAGTGTCACTCCCACCTCAGCAGGATCTGCCCTGTGGGTTTGGTTCCAGTGTCAGGCGTGGCTGTTCCAGGTTTAAAGCTGTTCCAGGTTTAAAGCTCTGCCCAGCAGCAGCTGCAGCTCCTGCACCACCCCCCTGCAGCTCTCCTGCTGCCAGCCCTGCACACTCCGATGGCTCCGTGACATTCATGGATGTACTGAGAGTGTTCTGATAATGCTGGGGACACTGGGATGTCACAGTCTGTACCTAAATCCTAAATATCAAACCTATTCAGGGTGTAGGCTGTGGGATAGTTCTGCCTGCTGTACTGGAAGTGCTCTGTCAGGACGTTGCTGCGCAGGAAGTCCCCGTGCTGGCCAAAGGCTGCGAGTCCATTCTGGGACTTCTCAGCAGGATTTCGGTGCCTTTCCAAGTTCACCAGGTCTCCAGTGGTCACTGGGAGAAGCTGCTGCTTCTTTGCCTCTTGGTTTGCATCGTATTTTGTCTGGGAAAGGAAGGAAGTTTGGCACAGGATCATTGAGGCTGCCCAGGGGGCTGTGTACAGATCACAGCCAGGATGGGGCTGTGGGCAGCACTTCCCAAGCTGGTTCATTTTCCAGCTGTGACAATGGGAAGATGCCAGCAGCTCACATAATCAGAAAGAACTCAGTGTTACAACTCACTTTATAAGTTTTTTGAGCAATCACACAAAGCAAAAGCACATTGACAGCAGTTCCATCCAACCACTATGAGCACACCTACCCTGGGTTAAACAATCCTGGCTTATTTCAAATACAATACCTGCTTGTAAGCCTTCAAACACAATGCACAGAGCTCCATTATTAAGCTCAGAATTTCCTGATATCTCCCTAGATGGATTTTTCTGTAGCTTAAGGAGTTATTCTAGCCAAGCATTAATATACAGACCATTATTCTATTGGTCCTTACTTTCTAATTCTCATATCACTTTTTTGCTGACAAATCTTATGGCTACTGCTTAGCTCTAATTGCAGCTCTGCTGTCTCTAAAACCTCCCTTTTGCAGCTTTCCCAAAACCCTCAAATTTTAAAGATTCCCACAGGAAAAGCTGAGATCAAGTCCAAGCTCTGCCCCATCCCCACCCTGAGTGCCACATCCAGGCCTTCCTTGGACACCTCCAGGGATGGGCACTCCAAACCTCCCTTCCAAAGCCTCACAACCCTTCAGGGAAGGTAGATTTTCTTAGATATCACCTAGACATATTCTCATACCCAGAAAAAAGCAGCCAGTTCTACAGCCACATCACCTTTTTTTGTTAAGAGTCTTAAAATATCAGCGGCTTCTAATAAAAACCTCACTCCTCTCACATGCCAAACAAACTTTTGCTCAAGAGATTCTGAGTTACTTCCCTCTTCAAGAAGAGCTTAAGAACAAAATTTAATCATGTGAGAGGCCCAGCAGCTGCTGTGAGCCAAGCCCTTCACCTGGGCCATCTCATCCCTCCTCTGCCACGGAGCCTTGTGCCCTTCCTGCGCTATTTTTGCTCAAGGAGCTCTTTACTTGTCCAAACAATAATTCCAAGCTGCTGTTCTGCTCCAGCTGTGTTTCCTGGTGAACAAACCAGGGCCTGCCTCACCTTGTTGTAGAGGAAGACGCCCAGGATGGCTGTCATCATGCCCAGGACGTTGGTGCTGGTGACGGGGTTGCGCAGCATGATCAGGGACACGGTGATCACCATGATCCTCTTGGTGGCATTGGCCACCGAGTAACTCAGGGGGCTGATCAGGTTAAGGATGCTGAAGGCAATCACATTCTGGGCAAAATTGCAGAATCCACTGATTATAAGCAGCATCAAGGTCCAGGACCAATGAGACATGGAGCTCTGGGGAAAAGCAAACAGCAGGAGGAAAAAAAATTATCTTGGGTTTCAGGTAACAACACAAACACAGCCTGAGGCACCTCTTACCTGCCATGGGAGGGAGGAATGTCTGCACTGAGCTCTAAAGAGGCCCCCAAGCTCTTTGCTTTATGCAACTCCCAACTCAGAGAAACCAGAGGACATTCCCCAGCACTCTGGGAGTGTCTGTTCTTGCCTCCAGCTCCCAGCTCCTGACATTTCTGCTGTCCATGAGCTGCCTCTCCTAACCCTGACAGGAATTCTCCCAATAAACACTTGGTTAACTGCTGTGAAACAATTTGCAGGTGTTTCACAACACTTCCTTCTACACTCACAAGAACCACACTGAAACACTTCGAGCACTTTTCTGGTTGGGTGCTGCAGTTTGCTTGGGTTTTTTTTTTTTTTTCCTTTTCTTTCATAATAGCAAACAGCTCTCCAAATTCAGCACTTACCAAGTCATTTTCTACCAAGAAGGAAGAAAGATCCACCAGGACCCAGGTTGGGATCATGAAGAACACAGCATGGCAGCCAAGGATGTTCAGCAACCGAAGGTGATGAATTCTGGAATCCCTCAACACCTGGCAAGAGCCATGATTGAACAGCAGTCAGGAAACAAACTGCTTTAGGGGACAGGGAAATCAGGAAAATAAGGAAATACCCTTATAGTATTAATTTCCTATTAGGGTGACCAAAGAAAAATTGATGTGTCTTTGAAAAACAATTTTTTTTTGAGTGGTGGCTCTTAGTACCAACAAGATATTAAAATTAAAATTAGTATTAATAGCTCTACAAAACAGAAACCATTTTGTAACTAAATAGAGCCAAACCACACACTTCAGTTTTGTTACTGTGGTTTCAAGGAGTGGCCAGTGTTGACAGTGGCTCGTTCAGCACAGAGGAATGATTTGGTATAACAAGATACATTAAATGAACTGTTTCATTTGAGCACTATTGAATTGCTACCAGAGAAAAAAAAATCCATGTTGAGTAAAGAAAGGGCTCAGGAAAAACTCAGTGTAACAGCTTCAACAGGTAGGAAGAGCTGCAGAGAAAACATAAAATAACAGCCATCCCTCTGGACTTGTCTGACTGCAAAGCCAACTAAAAAAATACATTTATGTAACTGAAATGTCACCCTGTCCTGCTGAAGGGTGACACCAGAGCTGTGAACAGAGCTGTACCTTCTTTGAGAAGATGTTCTGAAGTGAAAAGCACAGGGTAGCAGCAAGGGCACTGATGAGTCCCCACATGTCAAAGGACAGCTCTGTGACCGTGGCCAGCAGGACACCAGTGATGATGGGGATCAGGGACAGGTACACCTGCAGCAGGGACAGAGGGGTAAATGGCACCTGCACAGAATTTTCAATGAGTTTATACAGCCTGCTATTTAGGGATCAACCCTTTTACTACTGCAGTTCAAGGAAATTTAAGTGACTGCAGTAGACACTGACAACTCCAGTGCATCACATAGCATCACCCTGGACATTGTTCAGATGTGTTTTACACTCACAATAAAAGGAAAAGGGATTTTTAAAATCTGCACAATCTAGTTCCAGTCACAAGATCCCCCCCAAGGCAGCAGAGCATCCCCCAAGCAGCACCAAGAGAAGAAACCTCAGCAAACCTGTCCGCACCTTCGTCGTCTGCTTCTCCTTCATGATGATCCGTGACAGCAGAACCACCCAGATGGGCATGGTGGCTTTCACTGGGGACAGCAAGAAAACATCACTGGGGACTGGGACAGCTCCAGCAACCACCAGGAGCAGAGGGATGGAGCCCAGCCCAGGATGGAGCCTCCCTCCCTGCCACTGTCCTGGACACTTGTACTGACTGGACCTTGGCTTTCTGTCCCTGAGTAGATGTAGATTGTTATGGGGATTAAACTGAATAGGAAGGAGGTTTTAATTGTGCCTCTGATGGTGTTGGGGGTGTTCTTGAGGTTGTGAGATAGAAGTGGGAATAGGATGAGGGTTGGTGCTCTGGGCACCCACAGGGCACACACCAGGGCACTGCCCCTGGATCTGCTGCCAGCACCCACTGGGGACAGGGGCACAGCTCTGGGAACCTGCAGAGCACACAGTGAGCACTGGGACACTGCACTGGACACCCACAGCACCCACTGGGGACAGGGGCACAGCTCTGGGAACCTGCAGAGCACACAGTGAGCACTGAAATGCTGCACTGGATACTCACAGCACCCACTGGGGACAGGGACACAGCTCTGGGAACCTGCAGAGCACACAGTGAGCACTGGGACACTGCCCTGGGCACCCACATGGGGTACTGGCACACTGCACTGGATACCTGTATGAGCACAGGGTGGGCACTGGGTCACCACACTGGGCACCCACAGCACAGAGGGTACTGGGACACTGCCCTGGGCACCCACCGACGGTACTGGGACACTGCCCTGGGCACCCACCGACGGTACTGGGACACTGCCCTGGGCACCCACAGCACCCACTGGGGACAGGGGCACAGCTCTGGGAACCTGCAGAGCACACAGTGAGCACTGGGACACTGCACTGGATACCTGTACGAGCACAGAGAGGCTACTGGGACACTGCCCTGGGCACCCACATGGGGTACTGGGACACTGCTCTGGGCACCCACAGAGGGTACTGGGACACTGCCCTGGGCACCCACAGCACAGAGGGTACTGGGACACTGCCCTGGGCACCCACACGGGGCACCGGCACACTGCACCAGGCGCCCACAGGAGCACACCCGGGTTTCAGGTCACCGCCCTGGGCACGAATCCACGCTGGCCCCCGGGACACCCCCGCGGGCACCTCCGCAGGAGCGCGGCCGGCGCTGGGACATCCCCGGGCACCCGCAGCCCTCACCTGTGTGCGCGTAGGACACGGGCACCCTCCAGAGCGAGACGTGCGCGGACACGGAGGCGAAGTACTTGCCGAAGGCCAGCGGGAGGATGTAGCGGGGGTAGGCGCGGGGCGGCAGCTGCGCGGGGCCGGCGGGCGGGACGCGCCAGGCGCGGAGCAGCGGCGGCAGGAGCCCGCACAGCCCCAGGATGTGGAACAGCGAGACGGTGACGGGCCGCGGGAAGCCGCCCAGCAGCAGCTTGTTGACCACGTTGCCGCCGGCGCTCAGCCCGTACCAGGCGAGGCACAGCGCCGACACCCGCGCCCCCTCCCGCAGCGCCGGCCCGCGCCCGCCCCGCGCCGCCCCCGCCCCGGGCCCGGGCCCGGCCCCGGCGCCGCCCGGAGCCGCCAGCGGCGCCGCCATCGCTCCGCAGCCGCCGCCGAACGTCAGCGCGGCCCCGGCGCGTCGCTTCCTGGGGCGGGGCGGGCGCGGCGCCCCGGCGGGCTCCGAGCGTCACTTCCTCCGGCCCTCCGTCACTTCGCTTCGCCCGCCCCGCCCGGCCCGGCACGGCCCCGCACGGTGCCCGTCCCGCACGGCCCCGGCGCGATGGAGCCCCGGGGCTCGCCGTGAGCCGGGCCCGGCCCCGCACGGCGCGATGGAGCCCCGGGGGTCGCCGTGAGCCGGGCCCGGGGGAGCGGAGCCGCCTCCAGGGAGGCAGCGGCGGGGCAGGGACGGAGCGAAGGTCACGGGCTCGCAGGCACCGAGACGAGCGCTCCCGACCTTTAAAACTAAGGCGAGGAGCGCCGGCCGGGGTACAGGATGGGTGAGTACCTGGCAGGCAGGAGGGGGTGTTGGAGAGCCCGGTTCATCCATGCACCCTGTCAAGAGACACTTCTGCAGAATTAATTTGGCCATAAAAACACGCACTTTAGGTGATGGAGACTCCCCAGAGATTTGCTGATGAGCCATTTCTTGTCATCCGTTGACAAGGAAGAAATGGCAGTTTTTAAACTTCAGGTTTTAGGGTTAGAAGGAGGAATTTTGCGAGAGGTAGGAGAAGGCAGTAGCAGAGAAACTGAGTCATGCACAAATGAGCACAAATGAGAGTACACAGCAGGTACGCACATGGTAAACTTCATTTGAACTTGTTTACAAAATTGACAAAAAAATATCACCTTGTAAACTTATTCACATTTGTTGGAGCTCACAGAACTGGTTATACTGGCATGCTGAAATAAAGATTGTCAAGCCTCATCTCACCCTGGAGGACACACAAGTGAGTTGACCCCTTACAGCAGCAACAAACTCAGCAAGGAACAAGATTTAAAGCTTGCATTGGGAGGGAATTTCTCCAGCAGTTTTTGTATCACCAGGGAAAGGGCTGGGTCTGATTCCTGATGCTTCCTCAAACAGAGGAGCACCAGCACAGGCAGTTTGGGTGGAATCTGAAAGCTGTGATGAGCTTTGGGTATCACCTCACCCAGTACAGTCAAGGGCCATCAATTGCATCAGAAATGGAAGCAGTGGAGAAAAAGGTGGAATTTATCAAGTAATACTTTGTCATTTCCTGAATTCAAAGGCCTCCAAAGAGCACGGACCCTGTTCCTAAACGGGACCATTCAGGGAAGGAGGGAGGAAGGGCAGGGGGAGAGAAGATGCACAGTACTTTTTTACATAAACAAAACTTAAGCATTTCCAAAATGACCAGCAGCTTAGCCCTCTACCATCAAATCTGAGCTGCAAGACAGGAGCTTTCCCCAGCTCTAAACCACACTGCTCAACCTCAGCAACTGCAGAAGGACAAAATGGAAGTAAACTGAAAATATACTTGGATGCATTTTTTGGTAACCACTTCTGGTTTCACTCTCAGACCTCAGATTTCAGAAATGGAAGCACACAGACATTGTTATTTCTGAGATACCCACACATTTCAGTAACAGTCAGATCATAAATGATGAACAAGAATGACTTTAAAATAAACCAGACTTCATCAGTTGTATTCCAGGGAATGAACCAACACCATGCAGGCCTGGCCAGGAGCACCTTCCTTTGCAAACCAGGGAAGAGTTTCACTCCACCCTCAAAGGCAGGACAGCTCTTGCCAGGGCTCATCTCCAGCACAGATGGGTTAACAGAGTTAACATCACTAAACCCAGGAATATTTTTGGTATAGTGTCCCCTCCCCAACCCCCTGAACAGAAACCCAACAGTGGGGACTGCATCAAACAACACAGCCCCAAATATTAAAGCAATTACAGTTAACAGAAATCCTTCACTTTCTACACCCCAGGCTGCTTCAGAAAGCACTGTAACAAACAGGAATAAAACATTACAAAGATGAAATCTGATCTCTTTAGACTTTGAGGTACATTATCAGCAGTTGGGTTATCAGTCTCCAGAGTTAAAACAGATCCACCCTGTGTGACTGGACAGCACAGCGAGGTTCTTGGAAGACAATCCCGTTCTCCCTGGGGCAGTGTCCAAGGGATTCAGCTCCACCTCCCTGCTCTGAGGGGTCCCTGGTGCCAGGGCTCCCCTGGCTGGGCTGAACTGAGCAGACTCGGGGGGGAAAACGAGTGGAGTGTGTATATAAATAATTCACAAACTGGTTTGTGCAAATTTTTTTTATTTCCACATTTATATCACAACGTGTCCACTTAAAGGACCAAATAGCAAAGTTGCTCCCTTCTGCATCCCAGGAACACAGAAGTCTAGTTACTGTACATTCACTAAGGCTCTTTGTTTTTGCAAATTGCGTTTATGATGGATATCCATAAGGCAAACAATATCTAAAGGAATGGTAACAAGTATATTTCCAGCATACAAACAGGCTTCCTTTTTCCCTCTCACAGTACAGTTACAAACTTGTAGCACCCTCATTACATTTAGATTCTAGAAAAGGTGATTTTTCTTTTTTTTTTTTTTTTTCCTTTTTGTCTTTTTGTTTTTTTTGTCTTTTTGTTTTTTACCTATAAGTTTGCAGGAAGGGAAAAGGAGGAAAAATATTTGGCTGGTGGTGGTGGGATCAAAAAATATCGTTAAACATCTAGTTTTTGCAGCATTTCTCAGAGACTGGATTTAAACTGAAACCAGACTAAAATATGTGGATGCCTATGGAATGTTGAGCTGAAGCTGGTGGCCCAGCCTGCAGTGCAACACCTGCTGTTTAAAACCCAATCTCCGTACCACATGACTCTTAAATAACGCAATCATGTTCAGAGATGTGATAGAAATAAAACTACAGTTTTTGCACATTGTCTCTCGAATACCTCACTGCCAAATAAAAACCCAAATCAAGTCAAATAAATAGATGCATATTTTGTTAAGGTAACTTCCACAATTTTTTCTCTGTACCTGCCTGTAATAAGATTCCGGCATTCAGAAAGTGCTGGAAATCCTCTTCACTTCTTGGGGACTAACACTTTTTATAGCTGGCTCGCTATAGAGTTTTGAACTCAACTGATCAAACCTTCGTATGCCTTCCTTTGCAATTGTTAGTAAACTGGTAGCAGCATTTCACAAAAGGAGAATTTAAAGGAACGAGCTGGAAAGGTCCAGCTCCCTCCCCCCCTCTGCTCGTGGGGCCTGTTTGTCCAGGACAGGAGGCTCTCTCCAGCTGGAAGTGGCATCGTGTCTGCCAGTTCTGCTAACTGCAGGTGTAAAAAGCGTGCTTAGCAGAACTGCTCTCAGTCTAGGCAGACGTAAGGCAGGATGTTCAATCTCCCATCATCCCCATGTGGATCTAAGGATATGCACTGTGTCCAATCATACCAGTTACCCTGTGTGTCATAACAACCGTTCACGCCTGGCCAGTTGTGGTCACGTATTCTGTCGAGGTCATCGCCCGTGACCTCTCTGGTGACCCCAGGCAAGTCTGTAGGTTTGCTGTTAGGAGCTAGAACGTGAGTCTTTCTAGCCTCTTTTCTAGTGCTTTCCTCCTGCTTTAAATACTCAGACATGAAGTAGTGAGCTCCTGGAGTCTGTACTCCTGATGAAGACAGCAAGCTACTCTGTCTGTTTAAATATGACTGAATGATTTCATTTCTGGACAACTCTTTCCAGTTCGTTTGTTCAAAGGGGCTTTGCAGGTTGGGTTTTTGCTCCTGCTTTTCCGTTTCTGTCCTGTGCTGTTCAGTAAGTGCAGGGATTTCTACCTGCAAAGGATCTTTCGGTGTTAAAGGTTTTATCTGTCCTGTCATGGGATCAAAAGTGAGTTTTCTCTCTTTTAACCTCACAGGTTTCACACCCCCTTCTATCACGTGCCCATCCAAGTTGACTGTATAGTCTCTGGGTCGGTACCTTTTCTTCTTTTTGCTATCAGACCCTGAAGCAGCATCATCACTGTCCATTCTGGAAGTGTCCTGTGGGAAGCCCATGTGTGATTCCCCGGGGTGGCCTTTGCAGCCGGGAGCCGTGTGCTGCTGCTGAAGTGTCCCTGCTGTGTGCCTGTGCTGGCCCTCGGGGGCTCCCTGCTGCTCCTGCCAGTGCTGTGCCACCTCGGGGGCCGCCTGAGGAGGGAACTCCAGTCTCTTGGCTGGCATGGGAGGTGTGGATGGTTGCATCAGGGATGGAGGCGGCGACGGCACCGGCGCGGCGTCGGCGAACTGAGACCTTTGAGATGGACTGGGCATCGAATCCTTTGGTGAGTACGTGGTGTGCTGCCGAGCAAAAGTATCATGCCTAACGTTCCTGGGGCTAAAGGAGGAGCAGCGTGGGCTCTTGGGCTGGTGGGGGCCCGTGGCTTCTTCTGATTTATCATGCTGCTGAAGCACTGCAGTCTTTAGTAACGAGGAAGTGCTTGAAGGTTTTACAAGTCCTGGAGAACTGGTGTGAGGTTTTACAGCATTTACTGGGATCTTATTGTGTTTATCGTTTTCACTGAGATCTGTCCTGCTGCTTTCGGGCCCTGCATGTAGGTTTATGTCTACAGGACTAGGAAAATTTTCAGGACTACCTCCAATTCCATTGGTTGGAGGGGGTGAAGAGTTTTGTAATACTTCATGACTAGCTTTGGAGACCTTTGGGGGAGGAGGGCCCTGATGCCCGTCCCTGTGATCACCTTTCCTTTTCCTATTTCCCAGTTTCTCTGTTTTTGGAGAATTGAGTTTCTGGATATCATTCCTGCTTTTCAGTTCGCTGATGGGCTTGGCGCCAGGCACAGCAGGAAGTTGGGAATCTGGTTTGCAGTTGTGGGCACCTCCATTTGCTGATCCTGGCGGGTTGGGCAGCCCCCTTGGCACTGGCTCGTTCTGGGTTACAGGTTCTATCAACTTCTGCCAATTCCTCAGCAATTTCTTGGCACGTTTGGCAAGTTCCTCATTGGATGTCTTCTTCCTCACCTCATTGATAAGCCTCCCGAGTCTGGTTTCCTACAAAGACAGACAAGGTGGTTTACAAACATGCAGCATTCCGAGCAAAATTCTTAAGGAATGGTTCTGCTTTGTAATGCTCACCCCTGAGAAACACCTGTTAAAAACACCAAAGATTTAAGGGCTGAATTGATGTTTTTGGAAAGGATTAGTCCAGTGCTCTGCCACACAACATGAAACTGACTGTAGGTTTCTAGTCACGGCTGTCTTTATTCCCTGGTAAAAGCAGGAGAGCTGGAAAAACCATCAGAAAGGAATTCTTTAATGAGAAACAACCTTTAAGAATAAGGGTGCAGGTTCAGATTCGAGGGGAAATGCAGCACCCAAAGGTGTGTGTTTATCACAAGGGAAGTGAAAGATCTGCAGAGAGAGCCAAGAGAAAAGAATTCCAGGATCTTGGCCTGTTACAGTAATTCATTAACAATAAAAATTTCCATTTGACAAACCTGACTACCAGGTGTGAGTTGTGTCCTACCTTTTTCCTCCACCTCTCTCCTCTCCCTTCACTCCCCAGACTTGTGTAAACGTATGAAAAAGCCATTTAAACAACATTCCCAGGGTGTCCCAAGGTGGTTTCATGAGCGGAAGGAAGTGTTTGATTGTTCCCAAAGCACATTTGAAAACAAAGAACTGTTCCACAAGTCAGATTTCTTAAGAAAAGCACTTCAAAGGAGAACACAGACCAGACTGTGAGAGAAATATGCAACCTGTTGCCATAGATATGTTGAAATACAGGTGGAGTTGTAATTAAGCAACAGTTAAAAGCAAGAACACCGCTAATTTCAATACAAAGAGTGAAAAAGAAATATCTAATTCAGCCACAAAACTTCTCTGGACTGTTTCTATGAGTGGCAGTGAGAGCTCAGCTCTCCCTACACCTGACGAACCACAAATATCAGGCCTTGAAACCTGCTTAACTGCACTTAAGATTAATTTTACAGACCCAGAGCAACTCTATTCCTATTTCAGATTTTAGGTGCTTGGTCACCAAACATCTACAAAGGTGACCAGAAGAGCAGGGTGATATTGCTGAGTGGAACAGAATTAATCAGTGGCAAGTGATGATTAATGTAGTGCCCTGCACAAACAGGAACTGTGCTGCCCAGAATACTGATCTGGGCCCAGAAAGGATCCCTGTGTTCAGCGAAATGTCGGAAACAGCACGAGAGGGACAAAATAATATCTTAATTGTGAATCCTTTGCAATCCATCTATTGTTTCCAGAAAAGCTCTAATGGAAATTAGAAAGGCAGGGAAAAGTCCTTTTATACATATAAAAAAAAGTCATGTTTAGAGGGTGACATACCTCAAGTGCCTCTTTGGTAATGGGATATTTCTCCAGGCTGGAGATCACTTCCAGCACTGCCACCATGTTATGGATCTGCAACAAGGAAGACAAAGTCACTTCATGTTTCATGTACTGGTCTTAGTTAACAAATGTAATTTAAGACCTTCCACTTTATAATTGCTGGAAGCATTAATCACAAACTGCTATCAGACTGTCTGGCTTTAGGGAGCTGATTGTTCAAGGAATAGGGACAAGGACACTTTTACTGACCTAGTTGGAAACTGCAGGAGCTGTAGCAAACACACTCTTATGTAAAACCCAAGGAAACAGTGGCAATAAAACTGCTGTGACTGAGTAACAAAGTTCTGAGACCCCTCTGCAAAGAAAGCATCGATTAACTGTGCCCACCTAACAGAAGCAAGTGCCAAGTGGAGCAGGAGCAGCAGTGGGAAATGTGGAGTTCCATCCTTCAGGGCCCACTGCAGACTGCCCCAAGGCACTCTCTGCAGTTCCATTCCCAGGATCAGCTCCTGCTCTGCACACACGAGTCCCAGGCTGCAGGGCCCTCCTCGGGCCAGGGCTGTGCCCAGCAGGTGTCCCCAGACCATCATCACTCCTTGCTGGGGCTGGACACAGGGAGAAGGAAGTGCACAAACCCAGATGCCCTGAAGAGGTGAGGATCAGGTTCTCTGACCACAGCTGTGCACCTGCACATCCTCAGCACATGTGTGATTTAATGGTTTCCATCAGAAACCACACATGCACGTTTTAGGGGCTTGGTTTAGGGGTAAACAGGGCAGTGCTGGGTTGGACTCATTAATCTTGGAGAGCTTTTCCAACCCAAACCAGTTTATGATCCTACAGAGAGATCTTTGTTTCCATTACCTGATGTTAAGAGAGCTGAAACCTGGAATTTCTAATTCACCTTTGGAGACAGATTTAAAAGATAAGCAAAGGAAAACTTGAATCACAGTCTCATTTATTGCTTAATTGCATTTGTGACTCAACTGGATGTGAAGTGCATGTGAGAAAAATCTCTCAGCAAGAATCTCTGCAGGGATCCTACATCATCCTGAAACCTCATCAGGAGCATCATCATCACCAGGCAGCTCTGCCCTCCCAGCCACACACTTCCCTGCACAAGCCCTGCTCTTAAAAACACTGACTTGTGTGAGAATTGGCTTTTCCAAGTCAGTTCTACCCCTCCACTAAGATCCCACAGGAACACCAGGAGCTGAAGTCTCCTCCCTTCAGAAAACCTTGGGCTCAGACCATGTTTTGTCCATCCCTGCAGAACTGTTTTGTGCTATTTAGGAGTTTTGTGTTATTTAGGAGATACCTGGTCAGTGATGAAACATTTGTCCTGATTTTTTGATTCATTTTTATCAAACTTATGTTTAAAGTCCACGCAGGCTTTGAATGATTCTAACTCCTATAGAGTGTAAAACTAACTCCAGGCCAAAGATGAATTAATTTGTCCTGGTTCTTTCTTCACTCTGCAGATATTTAAAGCCCTACCATGAGGTCAGGCCTGGTAAAACTCTGCTTAACCTTTAGAGCAGCAAGAGCACCTATTCTGACATGTTTTAGTTCTTATTATTTCACTTCAGTGCACTGACTTTCTTCCATGTTCTGACCCTTGCCCTGCCCTCAGAGCCCAGGAAGGACAATTTGCACCACAGTTTAAGCAATACACAACATCAGGGTTGTTTTTTTCACTTTTTAGAACCAGAGCCCTTAGAATAGTTAAAAGCTCAATTCTGGGAGTTTCCAGACAAATATTTTTAAACTTGCAAAACATGATACTCTCCTTCCCAACACATATTTTAGACTGTGAATTACCAGAGTGAAAAAGGCTCTGTTGCACACACAATTATTTTTGCAGTTACTGGTAATCCCCAAATATTCATTATCTTAATGAAGAACTGATGGCAAAAAAAGGGTCACTGGCCTATCAGAAGGTGAAGATGGGGAAAGTGATACATTCATGTGCACACACACCTACAGAAAGGTGAAACTGGTCAGGGAATTTCCAGTCACAGCTGTGCCTTTGTTCAATACCCCCAAGCACAGAGCAGAGGATGCCCCAAATGCCAAACCACCCCAGCAGCACTGACAGGCTGTGATTCCCTCCCTGCTCTGGGGGACACGTGGTGCCAATTAAGGACAGTGAAAGTGGCCTTGCACCCTCAGCTCCTGCTGGAACACAAACCACCCCTTTGGATTCCTCACACATTTGTAACCAATTGAGAACGCGCTGTCACGGAGCAACTGCTGAGCAGAGCACGAACATCTCACACCCCAGACAACTGCCAGCAGCTCCTCTCATTTTCTCTTTTTTTTTTTTTGACCTGTAGGGAAGCTTAATTCTTTGAAAATAAATACATAAAATGTTCAAGCACGTTCAACAACTTGTCCTCCCTTCCCCTCGTGTAGTTTTCTCAGAATGTTTTATCCAAAGTGCCATACAGAGAAGTTTATAGGAAAAATCATATTTGCCTATTTTAAAATAGCACAGATTATGAAATTTCTTGTAGTGCAGTTAAACACAGTGATGGAAACGAGGACCTCCCAAAACACCTCAAGTATCACCTGTTCACTTCAGAGATAACAGCAGCACACCCATCCTGCACACCAATACCTTCACCTTAAACCAACTGTTAAATAAAATTAATGCATTGTCACATAACCAACCTGACAATAATGTTACCAAACCTGCCAGGACACCACCCTGCTTTGAGCAGCACCAGAAATGATCATTTATTATCACAAAGGGCTACTGAAGATGCTTATTGGGAACAGAACAGACAGGTAAAGTGCCATGGAGCAGAGCAGCACAGGGAATTCAGCAGCCCCACTCCCTGTGGACACTGAGCTGTAACTGCCCAGGTCAGCAACTCAGGAATTTGCATTTTAGTTTCTACATGCCTTTGTCTGCTCCCACTGCAACCCCATAGCACCCCCCCAAAACAACTTCCAGGAACCCCATTTAGGAGCTTGCAGCAAACAGCTCAAAATAATTGATAAGTAATTGATAAGGTGTTCCAAATTCTCCCATGCTGAGAGCACTGACTGGCACACACACTAATTCACTCCAAAGTTTACTGGAGAACATCTGCTTTGAGTCATCCACGATAATCCTTTCCAGCCAACCCTAATGACAGCCACAGAAAACAAATCTTATTTATTCCATGCAAGGCTCCTTAAGTCATCCAGCCATTCAGCCATACTCTGGAGCTTACTATTGCTGAGATATTTTCCAAGCTAAGCACTGAATGCTTTTACTCCAGCCTCAGACAAAAGCAGGAGTTTCTGAACTCTCAGGAAAAGATCAAGAAGCTTAATTTTCTTTTCTTAACTGCCATCTTAATCTTATTTCAGCATTTATAAACCAGGACTAAGTCAGTGACTAATTTCAGGGTGTTACATGGCAGTTCAAAGGGGCTTTGGGGAAGGCTGAGGTACAGCTGTCCCCTCCCAGCTCCATTTCCACCAGGAAATCTGAAAGCAGCAGCAAGCTCAGCACCCATACAAGCTCCCCCACCACCTCCAGATGCTGGGATGTGTTTTCTGAGCACACTCCATGGGATGCTTTGATTCCTTTCCTTCGTTTACACACCAGCCCAGAGCCCAAAAGCAACGTGAGCACCCCCAGAACACCTTCCTGTCCTCCTGGGGACTGCCTGGACACACAGCACAACCTGCACTCTCTCACTGCAGCCTGAAAAACAAACATTACAGAAACTTTCTATTGCAGACACTCAGATAAAGCAATGATTTTCTTTTTTTAATATTTCACAGGGATGTTCTCAAAGATCTTTGCATGCCTGACTAGACTGTGATAAATGACAAACCAGCTCTGAGTTACCTGGAGGAGGAGCAGCTCTTTCTGTGCAACATGGAAAACTCAATGCACAATTCCAAAAGAACCTTGCTCATGCAGATTCCTGCCATTCAGGTAGAAAGGCTCTTTTCAACCACAAAGTTCAGGTACCAGGGCTAAAAGGCATCATTTAATACAGTAACATCATCCTCCTGGGTCACATTAATGCCTTCACCAGTTTCTAAGGGATACTTAAACTTGGCTTGGAGCTGCCCATCACTGACAATCCTTTAAAACCAAATTGTAACACCACCATCCTCCTGAAATCACAGCTTCCACCAATCCCAGCCTGACTCCACCATGAGCATGGTGAACAGAGCCCACAGGTATCACAACACACTGCTTTGGAGAGAATGGATTTGCCATCATACTTAACTGCTTCATCAGAATATCCATAAATACTCCAAATTTTTATGGTTTCAGAGAAAGTTCTGCAACACTGTCCCACCTGTAGCACCAAAGCAGTGTGACAGAAGCAAGCAGAGAAGTGGAGACACTGTGGGAGACTGAAAAGGCCTTTCTTCTTCCTACAAACACAAATCCAGGTGTCCATTGCCAAGCTGGAGGTTGCTGGTGGCAGTAGGGTCCAGACAGAAGTTCACAGGAGCATTTTTTGTCTTCCCCCTGCTCCAGGGCTGTGTATCTCCTCAGGGAGTGCAGGAAAATATTCAAGAAAATTCCAGGTTGAAGGTGAATATTGCTGGAGAGGCCAGGGAGGCAGAGCTGATTCCCAGGAGGTGCAGTGCCTGCTCCAGGGGTGATGGCATGGCTGGTGTTCCTTCTTTCAGTGTCACCTGCAGCCCAACAGCAGCTCCTGCCAGACCAGGGTCCCCCTCAGTGTCACACCTTGCCCCAACACTGCTTTTGTACAAAAGCTACTTCACTGCACAATAATCTAAAATTTGGAATAAGAAGTGAGGAGAGAAAAGTTGCTATTCACAGGAGGCTTTATTTAAATGTGACAACAGCAATACAGCAGTGCAGAGTTTATTTAGCACTTTGTGTAGGAACTATGAGACACCAGACACTGATCATACACACCACCAACAGCAAATTGTCATGTCATTTGTTCAAAGGTACAGACCAAACACACCAAGTTAGAATTCAGGTTACAACCTGCTGGTATTTAGTTCAGTTCCCTTGCAGCTGATCTATTAACAGTTCCCCCCAGCCCCAGTGTGACATGATGTTGTCTAAAGATAGGGAACATGAGATACTATTCACAGACACAACATACCAAAAAGATGACCATGCACTACTTTGCTCACATTATTGAAAATGTCTGAAAGTCAGTTTGCCAAGCAAAGGTCCAACATTAACCAGTACACAAAAAATATTCTTAAAAGTGGGGGCCAGTTTTCTTATAGTATTTGGTAAAACACATCTTTAAATATGAAGGAATCAATTATTTGGGTAGAAAGTCATTCACTGGGAGAATCTTCTATGACAGAGAAATTCATGCTTTGAAAAATGATCAGAAATTTGTGCTGCACAACAAGGGGTAGAAGAAATGCTCCTTGAATACCAAGAAGAGTCCAAAGAGTGACAGGCACAGGAAGCATTACCCAGATTTAAAACTCCCAGGTCTACTTCACAGAGTCACACCAATCTGCATATATTTTATTTGTACTTGGGCTTCATTTAATGGCAAAGTAACATCCTCCTGTGTATGCTTTACAAAGGCAGGATCAGCAAATGAGAGTAAGGTCAGATTCCAATACAATTCTGCAGTGTGAAGGAACCAGTGGACCTGAAATATTTCCCCTGCTCTCTCCTGACAGTGCCCACACACATCCCTGAGCTGGGCAGACACCACAGCAGCCAAGAGAACGAGGGGAGCTTGCCAGCACAAAGCCCAGTTTGCCCTGGCACTCACAAAAGGCCTCCAGACACAAATCCCCAGCAGCTGGGAGTGCCACGAAGGCTCCAGCTCTGCTCTGCATGGCCCATGCCCAGGGAGGCACCCAGGAACAAACTCCAGGCTGGGCCAAGGCAGGGGAAACCACCCAACAAGAGGAGCATCCACTGGAGGAGGATGGTACAAGAGGCAGTAA
Source organism: Fringilla coelebs (assembly GCF_963513975.1). Taxonomy (NCBI): domain Eukaryota; kingdom Metazoa; phylum Chordata; class Aves; order Passeriformes; family Fringillidae; genus Fringilla; species Fringilla coelebs. Next base: position 4,751,667 of record NC_140050.1, on the reverse strand, counting down.
AACACAGACTGTGAAGACAAGGCACAGCCCCAGCTCCCTGTGCTACAGGAAAAAAGGTCTTTAAGGCAAACAGAAAACAACAGTGAAACACTTTTCTCCATTCATGTTTATTAGCCAGGAACTGAAAGACATTTTTGTTACTACAGAGAGAAATACATGTTGACTTCAACAGTTACTAAACATTTTGTATAACACCATAGGAATAGTGCCTGCAGTGCCAACCCTGAGCTGCAGATTTACAAAGATTCACTGCAATATGCAGCCCCCTCCAACTTCTTTTTCCACACTCCACAACAAACCCACCACACCAGACTGTGCAGCTGGACAAATAAAAATGAATTAGTCTGATTTTAAAGAGCCCAGTAGCCAAAGAGGCGACATGAAATACCATTCAATTGGTAAAAACTCCTGCTGAAGGAACAGAGCAAGAAGCAGGGAGCACAACCCCAGGCAGCCACTGCCACTCCTGGTGGGATCCACCACAGCACACTGCAAGCAAGATCATTTAGTGCTGTTTTCCAAGCTGTAAGGAATGGCAGAGGAATCAAATTCAGCTGGAATTACACCTTCATCTCAAGCTGCACCAGTGCAAGAAGAACATATGCCAAGAGGAGGTCAGAGGACAGCAGGATAACCATGTTTTGAAAATATGGTTAATAACATAAAGTTGAAGTTTTCATTGAAAAAATAGGAAAGAGACACATGAAGCTTGAAATAAGCCTTCCTATGCCTCATTAGTCATAATAAAGAAATGTTAATCAACTGTTTTTATGCTCACTGGCCTAATTTGCAACAAGATAAATACTGATTGCATATAGAAATAACCAGTGAGCTACCAGGGCACTCAAATAATCTCTCCACAGTCTCCTGAGCCACAATGGAGGTTTAAGAACAGAGTAGACAAGTCCAGAAGGAGCTGTTCCATGAAGGTGATGGACCACATGAAGTCCCTTCCAGCCATGCCCCTCCACCTGGGGAACAGACACTGAACTAGAAGGAGCACAAACACATCACACCCTTCCCATCTACTCCAAACTAGACTCAGAGCAGCAATTCAGAACTGTCCTCTCAAAAAGATCCATACAGGTAACTCTAGAAAACAGCTTGTTTTGTAAAAGACCTAAAATTTCAACACTTGCAGCCTCACTGCCCAGCACTGTGCTCCATGTGATCCCCACAATCTCAAATGCCCAAAGTTTCTCTCCCCACTCAGGCTCTGTCACTATTTCAGCCACCTCACACTCACCCTCAAACCCCTCCATCCCTGCACTGGTGCTAAGCACATCCAACTGTGATACACTTTCCTTGTCTATAGGATAATCATTTCTCCTCCTCTTCCTCCTGTACAGAAACTTCAACCAGACAAATCTTAGTAGTTACTATTTATTATAAGCCATGAACTGAAGTCAAAAATTATTGCTTCAAAATTTAGAGAGCCATAAAATGAGGTTGCTGTGCAAGCAAAGTCACGGGGACAACTGGTCCTACTTCAACAAGACAGAAATGCAGTTGGATGATTATTCAGGCAGAATAATACAGAATATCCAGAAAATCCAGCCTTAAAATGTGCCCCTTGTGATTCATCTTGGGGCTTTCTGTTAAAGGAACTCACTGCTGGTACCTCCCTGGGGTAAGGTAAGAGCACAGTGAGGTACCACAGGATCCCTCAGAGCATCACTTGGACAGAACCATTCTGTGAGCACCTGCTCCATCTTCATCCACTCCACACAGCTGGTGAGCATTTAAAATCATGTCATGTGCATTTAAGGAGTTGATAATAAGGGGTCCAGAGCTTTGTGAAGTTCTTAAACATTATTTTGGCCATTCCTTGAAGTACCTACCCAGAGCTGTTAACAGAGAGCAGTTTATATCTGAGTGCAATTCAGAAAGGCCCTACTAATGTCCCCACAAGACAGAATTTTCACTCTTTTTTAAAAAGTAAAACCATTTATCACCATCCCAGTGTACTTTAAATGCTGCAGGCCAACTTTTCTCAAATTTCTAGGGAAGTTTCTCAGCTGATTACTTAAATGATAGAGAAGGCTGAGGTGAATACAATGCTGAATTCTTTGTGGAATATATTAATTCATCACACTGAAGTGCAAGATGCTCATGTGACAGCTCATGAGAGTTTAGGCAGGGTGTGTTTGTTCATAAAACCTGAGAAAAATAGTGTTACAAACTGGGAAAGTTTGTGGAGAAGTCACTGTATCCTTTCAACAACTGTTACCAATAGTGAATTCTTGTCAGCACACACCATAAACAAGTTTTATGGATATGGAAAAAAAAAATTGAAATCAATTTACACATCTCCTAGACTTACTGCTCTCCAAATTCTAGATTAAACACTGCTGCCAGTCAGCCATTTCCAAATACCTGTATTCTCTGAGGGCTGTGTCACCTCAGGACAATGTCACCTGTCAGGAAAGCAAAGCCCCCCAGTAATCCCTGGAGAATGTTTGGCCATTCCAGCCAGTGGCACAATCCTTAGCAGCTCCTTGGAAACAAAATGCCTTCTCTACCTTTGGCTGGGAAAAAAAGGAAGGTGGGCATGGAGCCTTCCCAGCTCAGGGTTTGTAAAAGCAGCTCCACTCCAGCCAACTGCCCTGTGTGGTCATGGCAGGAGCAAGGAACCCAGGACTCAGCAGCATTTTTTCAATATTTAAACACAGAACGTGGAATTGTGGAATCCCAGACTGGTTTGGGTTGGAAAGGACCTTAAACCCCACCTCATTCCACCCCCTGCCACGGGCAGGAACACCTTCCTCTATCCCAGGCTGGTCCAACCTGGCCTTGAACACTTCCAGGGATGGGGCAGAACATTCATGAAGCTCCTGCTTATTTCTAACCTAGTGGCAAAAAACTTTTCCATTTCCAGTTCAGAAAGCCTCAGTGAGCCTTAAGCCCCTTGGCAGCCTGTCTTGAAAAGTCCAGCAAAGAGAATAAGAAGTCAGAACCCCAAAGCTCCTACTGTGACAGACAAACTCCTGCCCACAATACAAGGGACACTGAGTTTTCCAGGCTCCTGAGCAGTGTGCTCAGCCCATGAGCTGCAGGCACCCACCTTCACAAAGAAATCTGAAACATCATCCCTGGCATCTTCTCCTCCACCTCACCGTGCCCAACTCTATTCAAGAATCAACTGTGGTTTCTCCAAGGATTAAATACAATACTGAAATAATATTTTTTCCTGGAACTTTCAGGATGACAAGTTATATAGAGATATTCCCTGTCCTCTCCTGCTGCAGTTAATTTACAGAGCATGAGAATTGTTATGTACTGACCTGCTCAGAAAGTGATGGCTTGAGTTACATTTGTAGATGTGCTGTAAATTTGTTCACCAAAGACAATTTATGACTGTGCATCACCACCTGGAAAAAACACCATGTTCCTCTACCTTCCAGAGCTCTACACTCCTTAAAAAAAATAAAAATCAAACCCTCCAGACCTGTACTATAACTGTGATACTCTGCAAGCTGATCCTGCATGGAAACTATGTGAGAAAGCAGCTCACAGAAGCACTGGCTGTCACTCTGAGACAAGACTTCCACCTCTGCAGTCGTCTCCACAGCTCCAAGTTTGAAAACACGCCCAGCCGAGCGTGTCCCTGAATCCCTTGGATGCAGGATCCCTCCTCCCCAGCTGCTGGGTTAGAAACCACTCTGTTCACTAAAACAGAGCTAATTATGTTTTACTTCCAGTGACTCCTCAGCAGAAATTGCTACCACTGACTGTTTGGACATGCTGCAAATTGTACACTTTGATATTAACAATCGCACTCGGGCACGCACGGCTGCCCTGTGAAAGCCGTGCCCCTGAAAACACCAATTCTCTGCTGAGTTTTAGCAGATTGCACCTCAAATTAAAGCAATTTGCTGGCACTTAAATATTATTCCAAACACCAAAAGCATGAATTACCCTCAGAAAGAGTAATTTAGCTGTTAGAACACTGAATAAACAAACCTACATTTACATTAAATTGAATATGAGGTACTTACTTACCTTTACCTTAAATTATTTCTTTAAAGACCAAGTATAAAAGTGGGGCCACATCCAACCTCATTATACAGACCTAAGGAGTATATTTGGTGTTATCACCAAGCACATAACTGGTGAGAAGAGATAGCAGCAAAATGTTATCAGCCAAAACAGACATGTTTTTATGTAAAAAAACTAGAGTGACATTAATTTTAACTCCAAGCCTAATGTATTGGAGTAACTATGCCTTAAAAGCAGTGAATCTTGACTAACATCAAAATTCTGCAGCAGGCAGAATCAATTCCTCCTTCCCCTCTCCTGAAACTTTTGTGGTTCATGAAAAAAAAAGAAACATTAATTGTCACCTGCAGCAGCTTCTTGAAGAAACTGGGAAAGGATCTCTCAGGGAGAGAAAGCTTCAGCTGCAGTGGAGCTACTTTGATCAGGAGCCAAAGGTGCCAGGATGACAGTGCTGTTGTGTCATATGGCCACAGCAAAACCCCAAAAAGAGGCAAAAACACACACACCTCACCACCCCTACACTGGGCTCACCCCCAACTTACCAGGCAAAACCCCCCAAAAAGACAAACTGGAATTCCCAGCCCAGCTTCAGACTTCTGAAACACAGCCTAAGCTGAAAGTCCTCCTATTTCCTAAGGCACAGGTTGGGTCCCTCTCCACGTGGGAGCTTTGGAGTGTTTTCCCTCTGGCCCCTGCTGGTGCCCTGGCAGCAGGAGCTGATCCAGCTGGATCCCATGCCCATCCCATCCAGCTCCAGCCCTGCCAGGATGGGCTGCTCAGCTCCCTGCTCTCCTGGCTTCAAGGTGTGCCAAGGTGCACTCAAACAGCCTCACACAGGGTCCAGAACATCCCCAATTGGAGAAACTTGGGAAGCACCAGCCAGGGGTCCTCTGCTGCCTGGGAAGTTTGTTCCAGCACATCTCTCCTGGAAGGACCCTCACCAGCTGTCTGTTCCAAGCTGTGGCTCCTGGTGACTGCCAGAGATTATTCCCCATATTTATAGTACCTACAAAAAGTTGGTTCTTCCATTGAGGAGCTGTTTCATGGCTACACCAATAAAAATGTGTTCATGAGTTCTTTCCCTGCAGCCTCTGAGCATTCAGAGTGTTTGTTTCCCACCAAGGACCCACGTGCAGATGGGTTCCTGCTGCAAAGTTTTATCATTTGGATTTAAAAATCTCTTTAATGATCCCCTGTGATGAGCCAGTCAGACAATGTGAGGGGCTCAAGCTGCTCTAGGATAGCCTGAGCTGCCACCACCCCACTGTCACCTCTCCTTGGCACACAGCTCCCCCTCTCTGAGCCCAGGAGGAGCTGGGGCATGGAAAGGGGTCCCTGAGGATCCCCTGTTCAGGTAGGGTTTGGCCAGGTGAGTTCCTTGGTTGGGTCAGGACAAGGGAGGGAACAAGAACAGCTGGAGGTGGGGACATGACTCCAGCAGCTCTCCCAGCTCCACTGGCAGCTTCAGCTCCTGTAACACAGGGGTTCAAGCCAAGTCAATCCAATTTTTGATCATTTGGAGCACTGTCCACACAGCCTTTAGTGGAAGGTGATGGTTTAATCTTGAGTTGCAGAGCCCACTCATGATTTACAACTCAGGAGCATCCTCCTGGCTGGCTGTGAAGATGTTTCCCAGTTATTCCTGGACACATTCAGAGCCCTCTATTGCTGCATGCCCAAAAACACAGGATAATTCCAGACATCAGTGAGCCACACACAAGTGACAGCAACAAAAAAAGGCTCTGCAAGTGAAACTTGACCATAAGGCAGCCACTGTCACCTCAAAAAACCCAGACAGGCGTGGTGAACTTTTCCAGGTGACAACACCTCCTTCCTGCCAGGTCCCAAGGCAGCAGGGAAGCACCCAGGAAGGAGCAACATTCCACTCCTTATGGACTCACACACTGGGCTGGGTTGGAAGGGACCTTAAAGCCCATCCCATTCATTCCCCTCCCACACCTTCCACTGTCCCAGGTTGCCCCAAGCCCTGTCCAACCTGACCTTGGGCATTTCCAGGGATCCAGGGCTTCCCCACCCTCATAGGATGCTGTTCTTTTCTGCTTCCAAACTCATTTAAACACTTTAAGACCCCGTTCTGCTGCCAAAACTATTTGTGATGCACCAGAAGTTTTATCAAATAATTGAGCTACATCAAAAACTACCTGGGAAAAGATCCATATATTGCCTTTTTTCTTCTTTAAGTCCTGATCAATTCCTCGGTTCAGTTCACCACACCATCCTGTACACATAAAATGGGTGTGTGTAGCAGGAATAAGAAGTGGGTGTTATTTAAATTGTCACTGCTGCCGAAACAAACACTCAAATTAGAGCTTCAGAGCAAATGACTACTGCCATCATCACTGCAACCTGGGGAGTTTCAAGGAATTAACAACTGAAAATCAGTCTGGCATTCCCCTTGCTTTGACCCAACAATTTAAACTCTCTGATATCTCTGTTCACTCAGATTTTGTCTTAGCAGCCTCAAAGTTCAGAATGGTCTCACTGCTACAAGGGGCACTGTACAAATTAGAAGTTTTTAAACCTCCAGCCTTCCAACCCCTCTCAAGAAGTGACAGCCTGCACTGCCACTAAACCAAATAAGCTGTTTCAGAAAGAAGGGGACAAGCAATATTCAAACCAACTGCACACTGCACCACCACCCCCACACAGTGAATTCAAGTGAATCCAAGTGTTTGTAATAAGGAGGACTAAGAAACACAGGCCTCATTTAAAGTTATTATTAAAAACCTGAATGCAATGGGACTCTCTCCATCAGGCCCAAATCTTTATCTGAAATTAAAGCTTGACATGATAACAACACTTTAGACTTTGCACATTAAGGAAAGCTCCCCAACCCCCTGCGTTTTGTCACACACCTGGAACAACCTGCTGCCTTCCTGCACAAAATGTGAGACTCCAAACAAGATGAGCTGCAAGTGAGGAAAGGGACAAAGAGGGCAAGAGGTACAACAGGTTCTCTGCACCTCCCTCAAAACTGCTAAGCTCATTAGGGCTCACAGAAAAGGATAAAGCTCAAGCAAGAGCCATTCCTAGTCTACTTTCGCCCACACGTAACACTTGCTGCATCCAAAGAAATCACTGGGACCCTCAGGAAGTGAAGCACCAGCTTCCCCTGCTTTCTGTATTTATATTATTACAGCAGTGCCCTGCACCTTCTTAAGACACTACTGGAAAGCACCTGTACTGGTGAGGGGGGTTTTGCCTCCAGCACCTTGGTAAAACAACCAACATCTGGAACCATGCAACTTGTGCCAGCTGGGAGATCAGCCCATGCCAATGCACCACCCAACATATTCCAACACACAGGCTAATTAATTATTAATAATTCAGGCCATGGACCACTCCTGAATGTCTGCAGCAAGCCCAGCTGAGTTAGAGCCAAGCCCAAGCTCACAGGGAGCACACAATGCAGGCTGTTACTCAAACCAAAGCTGGGTTTGTGTCACAGAGGGGTACTAATGGCAAATAATGAAGTTATTATCTAATATTTAAAAACAGGAACAGATTGCTACATATTCAGCATGAGGAACCATTTAATTGCAAGCACAATTCTAGCAGCTGGCTGGAAACGAAAGGCTTGTCCACAGAGCAAAAACCAACATTTCTCATTACTCCTGACATCAGAGAATAAACTCCCCCAGGAGCACAGAGCATGAGTTATCAAGGCAAAGGTGTTCTGAAGGGGTGGCTTCTCAGCCTTGTTCCCACCAGAATGAAGGAACATCTCCCCTGTCAGACCTCACAGAACAGAACTCCTGCTCTCCTCCACCTCCTGCTATGTTCCCACAGAAGCCTTGGAAGGAAAGTGATGCTGGTACTCAGTGCTTAGGTCATGGAGCAGAAGTGGTTTGCCCATATGTTTCCTCGAGGAGAAAAGGCTGAATAAATGAAGACACAATACCAGACATCCCGGGTGGCTTCTAGGATGATGTAAGTTCTTTTAAAAATAGCTTATTTCTTATAGGTCTCCTTTGAAATAGTTCAGAATTTACACAGGTAACCTCTAAGTGTGAGAAACTAAGTTATAAATATATTCTGCAGCAATTATTAGAGGAGGTTCAAGTGCTAAACATGTGTAAATTCAATATTGCTCCCGAGTCAGCAGGGCTTTATGGAGCAGCTGGAGATGAACAATCAGCACAGGAGATGATTTCCTGAGGCCAGCAGGTTCTGCAAGCTTGGGGAAACCATTATTTTGACCAGTTCAACCCAACAGAGGTAGAGAAACTTATGTCCTATTTTTTTTTTTTCACTTAAGGCATGACCTGTGAGTTGACCACCAAGATCCAACTAACCACTCAGGAATAAATATCCACAATGGCAGCTTGTGTTAGGGGATGTGTTAGGGAATTTAAGTGAAGCTTAAAATTTACAGACCCTACAGTAAAACACCATGAAGAACCAAGCATCTCCCCCTTCCTCAGCCTCATGGAACTGGACTAGTTTTGCCCACTATTGGTGCAGCTTTCAGCCTCTCCAGAAACACACACAGCAACTACACTGAAAAGCTTGAATCAACTCTAGGCCTCAAAGCTTGACCTTCTTGGTAAATGAGGAAGTCAGTGACAACAATGTCTCCTGTAGGTTTGAACACAACTAATTCCATCAGGAGAAGATTCTAAGAGCCAGCAGAAAGTAGCTGGAGCTTTCCCTGCAGGCACAGCAGCTCATGGCTGCACTGACTCTTCCCAGGAGGAAAACAGCAGACCAGCTTCTTGTACTCTCATTATGGTGCCCAAGCGTGATTAAACTCAAAATCTGCTTTTTAAGCACGTTTAAAATATAAGTTTTTCTTCCCTCATTGCCAGTGACATGCCAGGTAGTGAACAATCAACACCACCACATATTCCATGTGCTTTGGAGCCAAGAGCCTGAGCTCTCAGCCTGTACAACGAACCTCAGCTACACCACCTCTGCTCTCCTCCAAGAAAAGGTTAAACTGGAAGACAGACCCTGCCTACAGGCACTTTGGAACAATGGGCTGATTTTTCTGCCACCAATTATTGCCCTGGATAAGTATCAAGTATGTAGAATTATAATTTAACATACATCACTCCTAAACTTAAGGGGCTACTGACCTGTTGGGAGCAGGGAGCTGCCTGGTTATTTTGGGTCCTCTCACAACAGCATCCTGAAACATCAGCGTGTGGAGAAAGGGAAGAGTATCCATCACAAAATTGACTTCCTGGCTGCTTAGCTCTGCACAGCCACAGTGTCTGACAAAGTAACACCAGAATTAGGGTAACCACTGCAGCTGACAGTTCTGAAGTCAAAAGACACCACAGATCTGCTAGAATTTTATTAAAGTAGGTTGGCACTCAGTCTCATATAGAGTGAAAAACCTGCAGCTGCAGAAAGAGAGCTCAGAGCAAACAGGATTCATGAAGTGCACTGACTGACATTTCAGCAAGATCCACGTTAAAGTACTGCAAACTCAGACAACGCTGACATTTAACAGCCCACAATTACCACCACGATTTGTTACTGTTACTCCAACGTGTAACACTGCAGCTCCCCACAGATGCCCATCCCAGGGGGTTCTACAGAACCTACAAGGCCAGAGTGATTGTTCTTCAGTCCCAATGACACAGGCAGGCTGCTCCGGGAGGGGTTCCAAATGACAATAACTTTATTAGCTACTTCAGCACTTTGAGGAAGGTCTATCACAAAATAGCACTTGTTCAGACAGGAGCAGGTACGACTTTAATGGAACCAAAGCACCGTTTCACACACCCCAGCCCCTAAAATAACACACACACATTCAGCCTGATGGACCAGAGGCTGCCCCCACAAACTGCAGATGGCCAAGACAGACCCACCTTGGCATCCTGCGGTGGTGACTGTTGATCTAAGACTCAAAAATTCGACAGATTGAGGGCCCTGCAGTCCTCTCACAGCAATAAACACCTAAGAGGAGAACTGCTAGGATGAGCCAAAAAACCCTTAAAAGGAGCAAATGATCCTTTGGATATCCGCCACTTAAGGCCACTTACAGGTAAAATACACGCTGACTTCTGTGCTTACACCACATCCCAGAAGGAGCCCATAAGCTCATTACGGCGCTGCAGGAAGGGATAAAAGCGAAGACCGAGGCTGCTCGGTGCTGGAGCAGCTCCAGAGCTCCGCAGCCACAGCCGGAGCCCTCCCGGCGTCCCCGCAGCCCGGGGTGCCCCCGGCCGCGGCGGGAGCGGCCGCTGGGCCCGAGGAACAGGTGGGCGCCCCGGAAGGTCCCGGCGAGCGGCGGCGGGGCCGGCCCAGAGCCCCCTGCAGGCCGCGCCCGAGCCGCGGCCTGGCGTGGGGAGGCGGCCGGGCCGCCCGCCGCATGGCCGGGCAGCACCGGCCGGGCCCGGGGCGCCGAGCGGCGGCGGGGCGGGGGCGGCCGCGGCCCCGGGCGGGCGGGGAGCGGCCTCCGGAGCCCCCAGCGGGGCGGCCCTGCGCTCCCGGCCCGGGGGGGCGCGGGCGGGAGGCGCCGCCGGCTGCGGGACCCCGGACGGACGGCGCGCCGGGAGCTCCGCGCTACCGCCCGCAGCGGAGGCTCCGGTGCGGCCGGGGCGGCCCCGGCGGGAGCCCCGGAGGCCCCGGGAGGGGGAGAAAGGCGTCGCGGCGGGAGCGCCGGGCGGGGGTCGGCCCGGAGCGGCGGGGGCCCGCGGGGCCCGTACTCACGTTGCTCTGCGGGTCGATGGCCTGCAGCAGCCGGTCCCTGATCTGCTGCGGGGACGGGGCCGGAGCCGCTGTCATTGCCTGGGCGAAGCGGGGCGGCTGCGGCTGCGGCCGGGGCGGGCGGGCGGCGGGGCCGGGCCGGGCCGGGGCGGCGGCGGCGGCGGCTCCTCACTCGCCGGCGGCGGCGGCCTCGGGGAGCCGGAGGAGCATGTTCGCTCCCCGCGGGGCGGGGGCGGCGCGGGGGGCCGGGGGGAGCGGGCGAGCCCAGCGCTCCGCTCCGCTCCGCTCCGCTCGGGCCGAACGCGGGGCGCGCTGGGGGCAGGGCCGGCGCCGCGCGCGGCTCCCTGGGACGCGCCCGACGCCGTGACGTGCGCGCGCCGCGCCCCGGCCCCCGCCCGCCCGCACCGCCGGGGACGCGCACCGCGCGTGCGCGGGGGAGGGCGGGCGGCGGCGGGAACGCGCGTGCGCCGTGGGGGAGAGGGGCGGGGCTGGGGCGCCGTGAGGGGGGAGAGGGGGGACGCGGAGAGAGAGGGAAACGGGGGCGATCTTGGGGGACATGGGGACAGCGAACGGGCACCCCTGAGGGGACAGGGGGGACATGGGGACAGCGAACGGGCACCCCTGAGGGGACAGAAGGGACATAGGGACAGCGAACGGGCACCCCTGAGGGGACAGGGGAGACCTGGGGGCAGCGAACGGGGACTCCTGAGGGGACAGGGGAGACATGGGAACAGCGAATGGGGACCCCTGAGGGGCCAGGGGCCATGCTGAGGGACATGGGGACAGCGAACAGGACACCTGAGGGGACAGGGGCGATAATGGGGACATGAGAGCAGCAAACGGGGATCCCTGAGGGGACAGAGGTGATGCTGGGGGACTTGGGGACAGCGAACAGGGACCCCTGAGGGGAAAGGGCGGACATGGAGGCAGGGAACAGGACCCCTGAGGGGACGGGGTGATGCTGAGGTACATGGGGACAACGAATGGGGACCCCTAAGGGAACAGGGGCCATGCTGAGGGACATGGGGACAGAGAACAGGGACACCCCTGAGGGGACAGGGGTCATGCTGAGGGACATGGGGACAACGAACAGGGAACCCCTGAGGGAGGAGAGGCTGCTGTGGCGCAGAGCCCTGAGGGGGATTGTGGACCCCCACTGAGCACGCTGCTGAGAGAAATAAATAATGGAAATAAATAACGGGAATAAACCCCCTGCAGGCTGGGAAGGTCTAAGGGGTGTTCTGGTCCCCTCAGCAAAGCACTTAAAAGTTGTTCACAGCATTTAAGGGCAGCTCAACATTGACTTATGATTTCATTATTTTAAGCAGCTGCTTCAAAGCTGAATCACAACTGGATTCTTGTGGGGACAGCACGCTCTGGAGCCACACGGTGTGTGCAGGGTGATAAAACTGTTTGAATTCCTTTGTCAGTGGAACTCTGTCATTATGAAGTCATCATTTTTCTAAGAATAAAAACCCCCCTTGCTCAAAGCTGAGCCCAGGGGTGTCCAGCAGGTCGCACACACACAGCAATGCCACATCCACCCTTCTCTTCACACTTGGTTTAATGAAGATTAGGCACTAAATGTTTTCCAAGAATTATATTTGTTCAATCCCTGTATTGTATTTGGCAGTACTTTTTTTTCTTTTTTTTTTGGTCTCATTCTAAAGAATCAGAAAAGGGTTAAAATACACCAAAATTACAGACAACAAATATGTTTAAATTTAACCACAGGTTGTATATATGTCTGGATTTTCTCCTTCAAAACACATTTGAAGGAGCCTGTCTGTACATTTTTCTGGATTCATTACAGCCTCCCTCAAATGTCCCTTCCCCTGTCATGTTTCATTACCGTGAAAACTTCAGTTCAACCAAGAGGGTGACTCAAGTAAAATGCTGCAGGTGCTCAACACTTACATCTCACTATCAGGAAAAATTCAAAATACTCCTTAAAATCTGTGCCAAAATCAGGTCTCTTTCTCCTCAGCAGCTAAAGAAACTGAAGCTGTGGAAGCCCCACTATGAGTTTAAAGTTTGATTTGAAAGATAATCAGCACCCCACTTTCTTAAATGATCGTGGTGATTCTAGGGAAAAGCTGTTGGTCAAAAAGCCCAACTTAATATAAATAACACAGGACTCCAGACAGATTACAGGAATAGCTTTGATTTCCCAAAATACACCAATACAAAATCAATTTCTCCTGAAACAGAATGAACATGCCATCAAATATATATTTTACCCTTAAATAGAACAACTTTATTCAACCAAATCCAAGATTATTCCAAAATTATCTCTTAACATTGGCTTAGAGAATCATTTTTGCCATTTCCTCCCATTCAAAATCCCTTACATATTGCTTGTGAAAAAAAAAATCTTTGAAATATTAACTTAAAAAGCATTTTTTTTTCTAGAAAAACAGGGAAAAGGTGAGAATGGCATTTTTTTTCTGGAATATTCCTTTTCTACACCTCCAACAAAACAAATGGAATAGTGAGAAGTTACAAGAACACTCTGCTCAACTTTGACACAAAACTGAGAACTCAGGTGCGTGACTTGGACAGGGGTAACTGGAGCTGGCACAGCCCCAGCTGGGACTGGCAAGGCAGAGGTTTAAAACTGGTTTAAATTCTCCTCTGCTCTCACTCAGAGCTTAGAAAACCAAGTCAAAATTCTCTTTCAGTGAAGCTGAGATAATTTGTGTGAAGGTTGTGGCTCCAAGCCCTGGCAGAGCAGGAACCTGGGAGGGGATGAGCGTGTCCCAGCTCCCCACGGGCCCGGGGCTGCAGCTGGAGAGCAGCAGGATCTTTTACTTCTAGAAAAGTTTGTTCCCAGCCAAGAGTCTCTTCCAACGTGTCCATGGGTGGCTTTCAAGATCCAAATAACCTGGGGGATGCAAAAAAAAAAAAAAAAGGAAGAGAGATGAGAAACAACCATATCAGTGCAAGGCTGATTTCATCTAATTAATTTGGTGGGTGGGTTTCCACCCCATCCCAAAGTGAAAAACATCCCCAAATTTAAACCCAAGTGATGTTTGATTTGAGCAACCCCCAACAAACAAGACTCTGCCTGATGCTGAATGGCTCAGGTGCTGGCACAGGTGGTTTTCATGCACTACAGGCGCCCACATTAGCAAAAAAAAACCCCAGAGATCAACCCATATTTGAAAATTGAAATAAAGAAGTGAGGTGACAAAGAATTACAGAAAAATCGAGTGGGAGAGATGTGAAAAGAGATATATGTGCAAGAAAAGTGCTGATATATGATGTTCTGTAACCAAGTGAGAAGATGCTGCTCAGGGTTACTCACACAATCATGCAGAACATCATGAAGATATTCCACAGGGCAATGAAGATTCGGAAATACCTGAGACTCAGCAAGAACTCTCTGATATTGTCACCTAGAAACCAAAAGGAGAAGCTTTGGATATGAAAAACACACCTGACAAGTCACATTTTCAGCTCTGCCTGAAAATCACAAGCAACTCTGAGAGGGAAAAAAAAAATTTAAAAAACACGACAAAAAGTTTGGATTGAAATTTGAGGTTGTAGGTGAAGGATGGATGCTCTGCTCAGTGCAACTCTGTAAGGATACATGGCAAAATTACCAAAAAAGTATAAAAAGGCATCACACTGTGAAAAAGAGGAGACCAAAAAAGGCTTTCTAGGGTTTTTAACCAGCAAACAGAGCTACAAGGGAGCAACACAGATGCATCCACATAGAAATTGCAATCGGGGAGTGAGCAGAGCATTACCTCTATAGCACAGGTACCTACAGGTCAAAAATGCTGAAAGAAATGTGCTTTTTGTGTGTTTCTTCTCATTTCAGTTTACAAGTTAATAAACCAGTTATTCCAGCCCCACAGCAATTCGCATCCAACAAAAAGGGGTGGAAAAGCTGTGGTTTGGCCAAGGATTTCCTCCAGAAAAGCCCGTTCCTGTGCGTGTCCTGGCGGCCCAGGGCAGGGCTGTGCCCGGCTCCCGCATCCCCTCCGTTACCGGTCGTGGGTTCCCTCTGCTCCTCTCCGAATCCCTCCGTGTCCCTCCTCCTCCTGCGGGACAGAGAGGTCGTGTCAGGCAGGTGAACGCCAAAAAACCCTGCCCGTTCCCCTGTCCGCCCTCCCCGGTCGCTCACAGCCTGAAGTTGAGCACGGCACCGGCGTTCACCAGCAGCGTCCTGCGGGAGAGACGGGGAAGGAAGTCGGGGATGGAGAGGGGCAAGGAGAGGGGATGAGGAAGGGGAAAAAGGGTCGGGGAAGGGGAATGAGGACGGAGAAGGGGGGGGAGGTGGGGACGGTGGAAGGGGGATGAGGAAAGAGAAGAGGGGAACGGGCACGGAAAAAGAGGGAGAGGGAAGGGGAGTGAGGACGGGGATGGAGAATGGGAAAAGGGTCGAGGATGGTGAAAGAGGTCGGGGAAGGGGAACGCGGAAAGGGTCAAGAGGAAGGAGAATGGAAGGAAGGGAAAGGATGGGAAAAGTGAGAAGAAGAAGGGGAGAAAGGCCGGGGAAGCAGTCGGGGAGGGAGAACGGGAATGGGAAGGGTCGGGAAGGGGGAAAGGGGTCGAGAAGGGGGACGGGAACAGGGTCAGGCACAGCCGGGCCGGGCTAACCCGGCCGAGCCGCTCCCGGTTCCCGGCCCCGGTACCCGCAGAGCAGCAGGTCCCCGATCATGGCTCCGGCGGCGGCTCCGGGGGCCGAGGGGAAGCGGAAGGGGCGGGCGCTGCCCGGGCTGGCGGCGCCTGCGCTCCCCGCGGCGGCTCCGCAGCGGCGGCGGCGGCTCCGCGCCCGGACACCGCGGGGAGCGAGGGGCCCGGCCCGGGCAGCGCCGGGCGCTCCGCCCGCATCCCCCGCAGCCCCGGACGGGCCTTCCGGGCCGGGGCAGGGAATCGAGAACCGGGGACCGAGAGCCGCGCACCGGGGCCGCGATGGATCTGGCGGAGGCGCTGCCCCTCGGGGAGCTGGCGGCCGCCTTCGCCGCTCTGCCGGTGTTCCCGCTGTTCGACACCGCCTATTTCATCATCTCCGTCCTCTACCTCAAGTACGAGCCCGGTGAGTGCGGCCCTTGGCCGGGGGGCCCCGGGGGGAGCTCCGGTACCGCTGTGCCGGCACAGACCCGCACTGCCCCGCTCCAACAGGTCCTGCCACCTGCCCGTGCCTCTCCTCTGCCGCCTGTCACAGGCGATGTCGCAGCTCCGACACCTCTGCCTAAATATAAAGCAGGAAAACCCCCGCGAACCCGTGACTCTGATTTTGAGAAATAATCCTGGATTTTATTTAAGGCTGGATTCCGGCAGCATTGAGGTATTTCAGTTCGGTCACTTGGCTGCCACCCCAGGACTGAGAGTTGCGTTTCTGGCCAATCCCTTGGCTTGAATATTTTTGTAGCAGTACCTTCCTCCTATTTATATACAAAAGGACTGGAAGTAAAACCTTGGTTTTTCCCACCCTCTGGACCATGCCCTGAGCTGTTCTCAGGAACCATAACTGACCTTGCTTTGTTTGTTCTCTTGAGCTTATCTTGCACAGATCGATAGACCTGTGCCTTGGCTTTCACCTTCTCCCTTTCTCACAGCCTGGCTGTGCCTCCCTCTTTTCCAAATGCCCCTTTCCCTCTGTTTTTGACAATGTATGCACTCCTCAAGCTCTGTTTTGAGCAGTTTCACGGTAAGGGAAAACCAACCCCGGGCTCGGGAATGATTTTCAAATCTCCTGTTTTGCCACCTCCGAGCTGTACAATCCACGCGCTGTTCCCGTTAAACTCCTGTAAACAAGTGCTGCCTTTCCAGGCCTGATCACTCCCAGCTGCCTTCCAGCATGGAGTCCTGAACAATTAACAGACAGCCTTCACAAAAATAGCTTTTAAACATATGCAAGCCCAGGAATCCACTTGGGACTGGATAAGGCCGGGGTGTGCTTTTCCCCAGATTCCTACAGTGCTCCCATCCCGCAGTTGTGGGCTGGGGGTCAGTGTCAGGACAGAACTGTCCTGTTTCCCCCTTGGAGACAGCATGGCTTCGTGGAGCCAAGCAAAAACAAGTGTTACTAAATTTAAGCCTCAAGCTAAACCTCAGGTTCCTATAGAACCAGTTTCATGTCTCGGCTGTTGCAGCTGTCTCGCTGCTGCTGTGTTTTCAGCTGGTTCAAATGTCCCCGAGGATGGAAGAGCCTGGGCACTCACAGCTTTGGCTCATGCTGATCCACTTACTGCTGTTTAAAGGGTACCAGGTAATCATGTTGACATAACATTTTCAGTATTTTCTCTCCTTGTCTGCTCACTGAACAGAGTTTTGTATGTGAAACGCTGCACGAAGAGTTGTGGAGCAGTTTAAGGTGATGAAAGAACCTCACAGAATTGATGTTATTGGGAGGTTTCCCTGAAAAAGTACAAAGGTGGATGAAAATTGCTACAGGAATTTTAAAAAAGGCCATAGCAGATTGTGGGAGGAAACCACAAAGTATTTCCAGACTAGCACAGGAGCGGGGAAGAACACTCAAATCCTCTTCTCTCAAATAAAGATTAAGAATTCCTGTTCTATTTTTGCAGGTTATCTTATGAATGAAAGAGCTGAACAGATTGTTCATGAATTCTAGAGGGCACCTAGGTTGAAGCAGTGGAGAGAATGGTACCAGTATGCATTTTATTTTTAGACTGTAAAAAGACATGGATTTCAAGGGAAAAAAAATGTTCTTTATTGAAGCAGAATAAAGGAGAGAATCTCTCAGCCAGTTCATCAACTTCTAATGACTCTGTTTGTGTGAGACCTTTGGGGGGTCTGCAGGCTGTGAGCATTTCTTGGCCGTCTCTGGTGCTTCTTTGGGTTTCACACTTTTGTATTTTGTTTTACAAGCGCTTTTCTTTAAGTTGCTTTGTGGGAGAGCACGCACCTTGAGCCTCTCTCTTCCTGGGTCTTGAAGTTCCTGCTTCATTGCTAGATCCATCTTCTCACTGAGGTGGCCTTGAGGGTCCCTTCCACCGCTGGTGACTCCGTGATTCCCAATTTTTTTCGCAGGAGCCGTGGAGATGTCCCGGAAGAGCCCTTTTGCCTCCTGGCTCTGTGCTATGCTCCACTGCTTTGGGAGCTACATCCTGGCTGATCTGCTGCTGGGAGAGGCACCCATTGCCTACTTCAGCCACAACTCCAGTGTCATCCTGGCCACAGCAGTGTGGTGAGTGCCCTGCAGCCCTCCTGATGTGGCGGGGAGATGTTGGGACGCAGCTCTGATCTCACTGGGATTAACTGGGGACAGCAGCAGTGGGATGAGGCTGTCTTTGAGGCTCTTGCACTCCTGGCTCTGGTTCCCAGTTTCCTTGCCCAGTTGCCTAATGCTGTGATTATCTGGGCTGGGGCACTTCTATTCATAGCAGCCACTGCTGAGCCAGGAGCTGCAGCGCCCACGGATCCCACACAGGGCAAAGGGTGGCACATCCTGGAGGTTTGGGGGCATTTTATTTGTTGTGTTGGTGAAATGTGCACAAATGAACCTTCAGCTTCCCCAGTGTGTGTGGGTTGTAGGTGCTTTTGCCTGGCAGAATGAGCATTGTTGGGAAACATTGGGAATGAAGTTTTCATAAACAAAAGTCTTGGAGTAAATCCTTCAGCCATCTAGTTTTCTTGAGAAAAAAAAGAGATCTTATTTCAGGGCTGAAAAATATGGCAGTCTTCTGGAAAAAAGACTATTTGAGATCTGTCTGTAATATCATTTCAGTATATGTAGCTTCTTGTTCTGTGTGAGCTGATGCTTCTGGACCATACAAGACAAACTTCTAAAAAATTCTGAATTAAAATTACTGGGTTTTATTCAAGATGGAGTATTAGTAGTAAGGGCTCTCTGAGTTTTTGAGGGCTCACTCAGTTCTTGCTATAGAGAGGCTTCATTGCATGCTGGTTTTCTTTCAGGATTAGCTATGAAATCAGGAATATTTTATTTTTAGATTTCCCTTCTCCTGCCATAACTCAGTCCGCCGCACTACCCCTCTCTGCACATCCCAGATCAGAACAAACCTGTGCTCTTTTTGCAGGTACCTGATATTCTTCTGTCCCATGAACCTCTTTTACAAGTGTGTCAGCTTCCTGCCCGTGAAGCTCATCCTGGTGGCCATGAAGGAGGTGGTTCGGGTGCGCAAGATCGCGGCCGGGGTGCACCACGCTCACCACCTCTACCACCACGGCTGGTTCGTCATGATGGCCACAGGATGGCTCAAAGGTGACACCTGAGATGCTCCAGAGGCTGCAGGGAGGGCTGGGACAGTGTGGGGGCAGCTCAGGGGGAGCAGCAGCGAGGGGATGTTTGGTGTGTTTCCGGGGTGCCCCGAGGTTGGAAGGAATGAGGAATCTGACTCCGTGTTCTTAGAAGGCTAATTTATTATTCTATTCTATTCTATTCTATTCTATTCTATTCTATTCTATTCTATTCTATTCTATTCTATTCTATTCTATTCTAATTATGCTATACTAAAACTATACTAAAGAATAGAGGAAGGTTACAGACAGAAGGCTACAAAGAATGATCATGGAAACCCTTGACCCCTTCCAGAGTCCCGACGCAGCCTGACCGCGATTGGTCATTCAGTAAAAACAATTCACATGAAACCAATCAAACAATCACCTGTTGGTAAACAATGTCCCAACCCCATTCCAAAGCAGCAAAACACAGGAGAAGCAAATGAGATAGTATTGTTTGCATTTTTCTCCGAGGCTTCTCAGCTTCCCAGGAGAAGCAATCCCGGTGAAGGGATTTTTTCAGAAAATGTGACAGTGACAGATGTGGGCTCAGGTTCTTACTGCACAGGTGTTTGTGCTGATCTCTGACCTCACCTGTGTCTTTCCAGAGGGTTCTGCCAGTCAGTTTTCCTTTAGGGTTGTGTTTGGAGCAAGCACTTGAGCATCAGTAACTGCAAGAGGCAAATGCCTTTTCCCTGAGTCAGGATCCACTTGGTTGAAAGTCAGGGAAGCGTTTGCCCTGCTCTGTTGGCTTAGGCTAACTTCTAAATTTGGGGAGAATGTCAAGAACCCTTTGTCCCCTTGAGGATGCAGAGCCCTCTGCTGTGGCAGCTCCAGCTCTTTGACAGGTTCCTCTGTCTCACAGGTTCTGGTGTGGCCTTGATGTCGAACTTTGAGCAGCTGCTGCGTGGGGTCTGGAAGCCTGAAACAAATGAAATTCTTCATATGTCCTTGTAAGTCAGCAGCCTGGAAATTCCCAGCCAGATGAAGAATGGAATGAAAGAACCAGTCAGGGCTGGATGCAAACCTTCCAGAAAACCTCTTTCTTTCTCTTGCAGCCCTACAAAGGCCAGTCTGTATGGTACAGTCCTCTTCACTCTGCAGCAGACTCACTGGCTCCCCATCTCTGAAGCCAACCTCATCTTCTTTTTCAGCATGTTCATGATAGTCTGCAAGGTAAGTTTACAGCAGCTTTGTTGCCAGCAAATGACAGAACCTCAATTGGGAATATTCACCTTCCTGAGCCACTGCAGGATTCACTGGCTGCAGGATCTGCTCAGGAACTTCAGTGCTAAATTCTCCATCACACAAGCAGCTCCTTGTGCCTAGAGTCATGCAGCAGCAGGGACGTTCTCTGGGGTCAGTGGGAAGCTCACTGGTCAGTATTTCCCTGCTCTGTGTGATCTCTGGGTGCTCCCTGTTGCCTGGCAGGTTTTCATGACGGCCACTCACTCCCACGCCTCGCCTTTTGCTCCGCTGGAAAACCTCATCTGCCCAGTCCTCTTTGGCTCTGTCTCCAGTGGGCACCCAAGCCACCACCACGACCACCACGGGGCCTCCCACGAGGTTTCCCACCCTCCTCCTCCTCCTGCCAAGTCCAAAGAGGAGCTGAATGAAGGCACGAGGAAACGGAAGGCAAAAAAAGCTGAATAAAAAAGCAACGGCGCAGGAAATAGGCCAAGAAAATTCTTCCAGAGCTGAGTCTCAAAGCCACCTGTGACCTCCTTTATGCTCCAGTCCTTCTCTCTCAGACTCCAGAGGAGAGGTGGAAGCCAGGACACTGCCAGCTGGGTCCCTGAATTTCATTTTTGCTCTCTGTGCTGCTGATTGCTTCTTGGTCTCTGCCTCCCTCTTCTGATCAGATTTTCAGGGATTTGTAGGTTTGTGCCAGGGTGGTAAGTGGGTGCCACTTCCCAAACTGTCAACAAATCTGATGCAGCATTTTCAATTGATGTAAAATCTTTCACTGTGTTTATTTATGAATGGGGGGGATGGTTTGTGCTCCTGCAACTCTTTAAGTTCCTTTGAATTTTCACTGACTTTTTCAGTGTCTGCCAAAACAACAAACTGTTAAGAAACAACGTGGAAATCAGGTTTCATACTCGAGGAAATTAACTGGCCTGGTATGAGCCTGCCCTGGTTTTTCCCAGCTCCCACACCTGCCATATCTCCAAGTAATGTGACATTTTCAATGCAATAAGGACATGGCCTTTGAGCCAAACCCTGTTCACCTCGGTTCCCTCTGATTCTGATGGTCAGGACATTGTATTTGCTCAGCCAAGTCTGTGTTTGCAAGAGCTCTGAAGCTGTGAAGTGCTCCCAGTGCCATGTGCTGGCACTGTCACCATCCTGGGCTGTGTGTGGCATTGCTGAGTCCCCCCCCAACCTCATCCTATTGAACCAGGGGAGAAGCATGGCTCTGGTTTGTTTGTAATCCTGTGGCATACAGGAGGAGTGTGTGTGAAGTATTTATTACTATTTATTTATAATTGCCAGGGCACCTAAGGCAAGGACCTGAATCTGGCTTTTTTTTTTTTTTGACATTACAATTGGAACTTCTCATTGTGCCCCTGAGCCCACAGCCATGTGCTGGTTTGGGCTTGCAGTGATCCTGGTGTGCTCCAGGACAGCCTGAGTTTCTTCCTTGGATGCAGGAAGAAACCTTTCCTATATTCTTAAATTCACCTAGAAAGGCTGAAGCAGGGCATTTCACACCAGCTGATGAAAAACTACCTTAAAGGACTGATAAAAGCACATCAGCTGAAAATCCTGGTCACCTTCTGTAGGTCCCCTGGGGCCAGTGAGTGAAGAATCTGAACTGCCTTGCCCGCTCAGGAGAGGTCTGGCAGCTCATTTGTGTTCTGCTTAGTGAACACTGGCTTTTAGAGTAGTTCAAAGCTGTTCTTATAACTGATTTTGTTCTTACAAATGGCATCTTCCAAGGGCTGGGATCACCACAGGCAGAGTGGCAAGCCTGGGGATGTAGCACTGGGCATTTTCCATCCCTGGCACTGAGGTTTGCTGCTGTTTCCATTGCAGCTGGGAATGGAAACAGGATTGGAGAGAAGTGAGGGTTTGTGTGTGTGTGTGTGTCCCTGTTCTAAACTGCAGCTGATGGTTCATTAAAGATAAGAAACCCTCCTTGTGTGCAAGCAGGGGGAGGCCAGGAGGAAAGGTCAGATGTGTGGGTTTGGGGTTTGACAGTGCCTTAATGTTGTGAGTTTCCCTCCCCTTCAGCAGAGAGCAGGAATTCTGCTTTCAGCTCTGTCTGGTCCTGCAGATGCTGCTCTGCTGGAACCTGGTGTGTCACAAGCATGCACGAGACTGAATAAATGTTTTATCAGATGTCTGATCCAAGGGGAATTTTGTTTTATAAAAGCTGTCAACAAATAAAAATTGTGAAGTGACTCTGGTTGTCCAGTGGCACCTGAGGAAATCTCTGTGTTTGTTTTACCCTTCCCAGCCACACAGGAGCTCTGTGGCACCAGGACCTGGGGACAAAATGATTCTGGTTGAAGGAGATCAGACTTAATGTCCTACAGCTGTGTCTGAACATGTTATAAATAGAAATAACAGGGTAAAAGGTGTTTGTGGTGTTGTTCTCATCCTCGGATTTCAGGGTGGGAAATTTCTAATTTCCTTATTTCCTTGAAAAATTCCTTGAAATTTCCTTATTCCTTGAAAAAGGAATTGCCTTCTTTGGTATTTATACCAGTTGTCTCTATTTTTCCTTTTGTCACTGAGAGATGGCAGAGGGCAATCACCTGTGTCTGATCAATATATACACACACAGTTCCAGCAGATTTGTGTGGAGTATCAGTATTTAAAAGTGGAAAAAAAATCAAAATTCTCTGCATAAGTGAATATTTAGCCTGGTCCTGTAGCTGCTGCTCTGCTCTCTGTATGCAGTTTTTGGACACTGAATCAAATCAAACTGAGTCAAATCACAGCTTCTAATCAAGCACAGAGAGAAGAACTTTTGCAAAGGAGATTAAAATTTAAACTCTGAACACCTTCAGGGTACCCACAAGGAGCAGGATTATTTCTGAGAAGACAGCAGCCACAGAGGAATCACAAGTTCCCTTTAGTGAAGCCTTTCCCAGTGGGAGAGTTGGATCTTGTCTTGAATTTCCATGGCTCAGCACTGGTACAATTCCAGCCTGGTGTCCTTCATCCCAAGAAGGAAAAATTGGATTTGAAAAAGCTGCACAATTTAACCAGGGCTGTGGGGACACAGAGCTGCTCCAGCACCTCTGGAAAGCCCCACCTGACCTTTCCAGACCCTTCCTTCCTTCAGGATCTGCTCCAAACAGAGAGAAAAAGGGAGTGGGGTGTTTCCTGAAGGGATGGAGTAATTTGTTTCCACAGCTCAGAGGTGGAATGATGAGGAAATCATGACACAGCCAATCGACCAAACAAGAATCTGCAAAGTTTATATTTTGAAGGGTATCTCTTGTCTTCCCCACAGATTTAACTCTTTTAAAATGTTCATCAACACTCCTTGATTTAGAGCAGATGAGAGTGTAAATTGCTCTGGAAAAGGGAATTTCCATTGGCATGAAGCACAATGGAAAAGGTCAGTGAAAGACTTACAGTGAAAATCCAGCCCAGAAAAGAGCGGGTGGCAATGTTTCAGGAGGTTTCACCATTCTGCCCTGTGACATTCAGGTCGGGGTTATTTTGCTCTGAACAGGCTGGTGAGAGCAGGTTTCTCACATCCTCTGAAGAATCCCACGATGTGGAGATAAATAATTTTTCATTAATTATTCCTCTGGAGTCTCTGACTCCACAGAATATTCCCAGCTCCCAGGACAGGAGCCTGCCAGGGCTCAGGGGCTCAGACTTCCAGGGACAGACGTCATTCCCTGCAGAGATGTCCTGATCTGATAACTTCTGCTACTGACTCCACTGAGACCAGGCTAAATTTAGCAGCAGGTTTAATCCTCAAAGAGGCCCTGGGTGCCTGCTGGGAAAAGCAAATGTTTCAGTTGCTGTTTCAGCATTTCATGTGGATTGACAGGTTTCCCTTTCCTCTTGCAGAGCCAAACCCGGTGCCTGCAGCTTTTCCATGGTGGCAGATCAGCTCCACAGATAGGCAAAGCTCTACAGACCTTATGTGTTTGTAATTTAAAACAAAAAAAAAAAAAACCAACAAACAAGCCCAGGGGATAATTTTACACAGAACATTAATAATTCTTCACAGTTAATAAAGTAACAAAAAGAGGAGGGCAAAGGAAAGAATTTCAGAAAGGGCAAAGCCAGTGCAAGAGCACCAAGCCAGAGCAACCAGTGCTCTTGGTTTCCACTTTTCCTTTTGTTATTGATGCCAATATTTACATTGTTGCACGCTTTGTCCAAAGAATAAACGAATTATACAATCCAGCAAAGCAGAAAGACCCAGAGGATGAAGATGGATGTTACCTTGGCAGTCTCCTGAGCTGTGCAAAGTTGTTCCTTTTAACACTTGCCAGGTGATCAGCTGCCAGATGCCTGCTCCTTCCTGCAGCCTGTTCCTGGTGCTTTAAGGGCACAAAAAAGCATTAGAAATTAGAGTTTTGTGTGTTTCAGAGTAGCACAGCTTGATGGGGCCCTTAGCTGTGATTCTCTGACAGTTCTTGTGCTGTTCTTTAGAGGATGGAACTGGCTCCTGTGAGGATGCTAAGGAAGGTAAATTCGGGATAAAGTGGCATTTCCTATGGCCTTAAATTTTAATTCTTTGTCCAAATAAGGAGAAATCAGAATGTACATCTATACAAGACTTTTCAGAAAGGTCTCAAAGGCAGTTTGGATTTAGTGTGAGCTGCTTCCATCCAGGAAGACAGGACACAGACAAGGCAAACCACTCACGACTGAGAAATTACACTGCTGATGCCAAATCCTCTGCACAGTGGGTTGATATTTTCCTCTTTAGGATGCTCTTAGTATTGGCCCCAAGGCATCAGGTTCATCCTGCCCAACGAGGAAATGCCAATTAAAGGGGTTTGAATTTCATCAGACATCAACAGGACTCGGTAAACACCCACAAAATCCCCTGGCAGCTAAGAATTTCATCCTGCTCAAAGTCAGCAGGCTCTGTACGAGCTGTTGGGGGCTGCTGGCTCCGGGAACAGGCAGAGAGTGAGAAATCCCTTCCCAGCCGTGGCACAGCCCACGCTGCCATCCTGAGTCACAGTTGCTCCTCACTTCACCTCTGTGATGACATCTGCGACAAAAAGATGCTGATGGTGCTGAGATCAACAGTCACGAACGCCTCGGAGTCTGGGCTGTCTTTCACACTCGTGCATTTGCATCTTTCACGCGTTATCCTTAGAAAAAAATGCCATTTATAATTCCTTATCCGCTTCCTTTACTTGCCAAAATGGAATGTGGGGAGGGATGGGGTTTTTTAAGGAGGTTGTGAATGTCAGGAAGAATCGGTGTGAGACAGCGATTCCATCTTAGCCCTAGGGTACAGGCAGGCTATAGCCCTGGAATGCAGCAAAACAGGTCTGAGGTGTTCCGAGGCTTCAGCATTTTTATAGCCCGAGGAAATCCAGAATGTCCCCGGAAAAGATTTCGTTGTCTGATTTTGTTCGGTTTTGATTTGCAAATCCCAAAGCCGAGCCCAGCCTCGGCATTCCTGCAGAGACAAAACTGCTGCTGCCCCACCACCCCAGCTGTGAAAAATGTGTATTTTATGATTGGCTTTCTGCAAATATTCAAATGAATATTGCATGTGTTGTGTTAGAAAGTGATGCTGTCTTCATTCTCTTAAGTAGTGTGGTAAATATAGTTTTAGGTTTTAACAAAATTTTAAAATAGAAACTATGCTATGTAGGATACTTTTTTTCTAAAGAAAGGACTGGCACAGAGATAGCAGCCACAGGACACCTCAATCTTTCAGAGAAAGAGAATTTATTGACCCATTATCAGGAGAAATGAACTTCTTCCCACCTCACTTGGGCAGGATGATGCTGTCAGGGTTCAGAGGAAGAAGCTGAAACTGCCCAGACAGAATCCTGTGTTTGAATGGAATTTATGCATCATGGATGAGGTGTATGAATATGCAACAGGCTGTTGTTTTTAAGGGTTAATCCTCTGTTAACTGTGTCCTTTTTCGGGCTTGTGCTGCCCAGAAAAAGGTACCCAGACATCCATAACTCTTTGTTTCTATTGTCTCATATTGTCCTAATCCAAATTGTCCAAATTATTATTCCTCTAATTACATTACTATTTTTATAACCATTTTATTACTATTAAACTTTAAAAAATTTTAAAAACAAGTGATTGTCCTTTTTCACACCAGCCCTGGTGCTGCTCAGGGGAATCACAAGTTCTGGCAGCTGTAGCATCCCTCAGGAAGGGAGATTTTCTTCTCTCCTTCTGATTTCTGTCTTGCTGGGCTTTTTGCAAGTGATCACATTTTTATTTTCTATCTTTACCCAATGGGGCTGGCAGCTCTTGGCATTCCCAAAAAAAAGCTCTGCAGCCTCTGTGCCACTGTCCCCACCTGCCTGAGGCAGAGGGAAGCTGATTTTCTTTGTGTGTGACAATGGCAGGGAGATGCAGTGGGAGAAGCAGGGAACACATCCCAGATTGTGGTACCTTGAAATGCAGCCTAAAAAATCCATCTTCAGAGTCCTGGTGTTGGCTTAAATTAGATTTAGAATAATGTAGGCTAAACCCTGATGTGGGCTCTGTGCTGTTTGTCTGTCTCTGTTTGATTTATGACAGATTAGGATGTCGGTTAATCTCCTCTTATTTGGGTACATGACTGTGGAGATTAATCAAGTATTGTCTGCAAAAGGAGCCCATAAATGCAGATTACTAATTTTTCATTAATTATTCCTCTGTATGCCAGAGGGATCCAAGCAGGGATAGACACCAGCCTCTGAAATCTCATTTCATGAGAGAGCCAGGAAAAGCTCAGCAGCTGCTCTGGCTGATACTGGCTGTTTCTCACATGCTCAGTTCAGTTTCCTGAAAGAGGCAAAAATCCACAGAAAATATAGATTATGGGCTTTTGTGAGGTGAGGAAAATGAATCCACAAACACCAGAGGTTGATGTCCAAAAAGGAGACAGAGGAGTTCTGTCTGGCTTTATTCCAGTGAAGGAGAGGCCATGGGGCATCCCCTGGGATCTCTCAGATGTTTGGAGGACACAGCCTCCTTTCTATCCCCATTTCCCTTCTCCCTTTCCCCATTTCTGAGGTACTTGAGAGGTTCAGACTTCCCAGAACACCTGACACCAGAGATTCCTCTCTAATGTAGAACCCTCCCTTTTAATTCTTATGGAATTTAGGGTTTTATTTCATTTCTCAGCAAACCTAAAGTTTATTTGGAAAAGCAAATCTCTTTTTCCATTCATCAATCAGTGGAATCCTTCCCATTGTTTCTTTTATCTCCCAGTGCTGGTTTTATCTCCCAGCAGCCCCACAGTTTGTTTGGAAAGACAAATCTGCTATTCCTCTCCATCAGAAGTCCCCTTTTTATCCTGGTTTTTGTCCATTTTGTGAAAAATGCATACTTATGCAATTGACTTTTCACAACTATTCAAATGAATATTGTATGTGTTGTGTTAGAAAGTGATGCTGTGTTAATTCTCTTAAGTAGTGTGGTAAATAGAGTTTTAGGTTATAACAAAATGTTAAAATAAAAACTGTGCTATGTAGGATAGTTTTTTCTAAAAGAAAGGACTGGCACAGAGATAGCAACCACTGTGTGTCCATCCCTGCCCCTGGACAATGCCCCTGTGCATTTCCAGCCTGTCAAGGGGCAGGGATGGACACACAGACACTGCTGTGCACTTCCAGCCTGTCCAGGGGCAGGGATGGACACACAGACACTGCTGTGCACTTCCAGGTTATCCAGGGGCAGGGATGGACACACAGACACTGCTGTGCACTTCCAGCCTGTCCAGGGCAGGGATGGACACACAGACACTGCTGTGCACTCCCAGCCTGCCCAGGGGCAGGGATGGACACACAGACACTGCTGTGCACTTCCAGCCTGTCCAGGGGCAGGGATGGACACACAGACACTGCTGTGCATTTCCAGGCTGTGCAGGGGCAGGGATGGACACACAGACACTGCTGTGCACTTCCAGCCTGTCCAGGCACGAGGCTTTCCCAAAATCCTGCAGAACACACTGCATTCCCATCCAGCCCTGGAACACTTTGTGGAGAACTTCTCTTGGACAAATCCCAAACATTTCCCACTTCCTCTGCCCACTGGGACGCAGTTGCCAGACTGAGCTCCTGCAGTGGAGCTGGCAGTGGGCAGCAGTGACTCAGATTTTCGGGAATTACAAAACTCAGCCTCTCCCTTGTGAAAATCATTCCCTCGGACTCCATTTGAGACAAGAAGGGCTTGGAGGGGCTCTGAGCTGCACAGAAAGTGCCCCCCGAGGGAGGGGAGCCCCAGGATCTGTGCAGGGAGGTGTGTGTGCTCCTTGGGCAGGCAGCTGGCTCAGCCCCTTTGCAGTTTCTGTTTGCAGAACAGTTGGAGCTGCAGCTTCTGGAAGGAATCCATGAGAACTGCAGAGAGGCTGAAATTGAAGGTTGAACTCGGTGATCTTGGAGATCCTTTCCAATCTTAATAATTCTAAGATCAGTCAGCAGATAAGGACACTGACAGTGCTGGGTTTCACCTCCAGCACCTGGCCAAGGTGTGTTGGACCTCAGGCGTTTTTGGGAACAGCTTTGGGATGAAGGATGCACCATGTCACTGGATTTTCACTAAAAGACAATAAATTAAACCCATTCTCTCACTGGAAGGTTTGGAATTCCTGTGGGCTGGAGTGTAAAGTGACACAAGAATTTCCTTTAACTCCTGCAGTCCTGGTGAGAGCTAATGAATTATTCCAGGGCTTTGTGCTAAGCTTGGCTCCCCCTGGGACAGCAACTCCCACCCCAGGGAGCTCTTCCCTCTCTGACTGGCACAGGCTCCAGCAGGGATCACTTTTCACTTAGGCCAGTCCCAAGGGAAGCTGCAGACAGAGCCATTCCCCTTCCTAATTTTAGCACTCCCTCTTGTACTGCTTTATCACATGATTCTGTAATGCCATGAAAGTTTACATAATTTTGGGGAGAGAGTATGACAGTTCTGAAGTAATTTTAATCTCATATGACAAAACATACTTTTATATTTATTGTATAAAAGTACAGATTAATTTATATTCCCTTTTTTTGGGAAATTCCCTTTATTTATATGAAAAAATGCAGATTTATTTATATTCCCTTTATTTGAGAAATTCCCTTTATCTATACATAAATCTATTTTTATATATAGTTATACTTTATATTTATTTATATATATATTCCCTTTATTTATATATATTCTATATATTTTAATTTTGTATGTATGGAAAGTATCCATGAACATAATGTTGTGTATCAGTGAACAGGAGAGGCTGCTGGGAGAGAGCTCTCATGCATGTATGTGCTTAATTTCTTTCTATTTGCTTTCTCTTCTTAATTTATCTGAATTTTCCCTAGCTGGCTGTTTGATTTAATTCAGTGAATGCATCACTTAAAAGGTGTCACACAGATTTTTCTGGAAAAGTGGGAATCTCTCTTGTAAAAAGGCACAGCAGGGGAAGCAGTGTAAGAATTTCAGACTCCACTGTGTATGAAAAGCTTCCCTGGGAGCAGAATTTTCTTTTATTAGGGCTGTCTCACTGCTGAGCTGGCCAGCTCACAGTGTGGGGGTTTGAAATGAGCTGGAGGATTTGCTGCAGCAAGGTGGAAGAAATGTGTTTTTCTGGATCAATGCTGCTGTGCTGTGCTCTGTAACCAAGCAATCCAAAATGTCTCAATCCAGAGTTTTCATGGTGTTTTTTAACCACAGAATCTCGGATTGGTTTGGTTGGAAGGGACCCCAAAGCCCATCCAGAGCCACCCCTGCCATGGCAGGGACACCTCCCACTGTCCCAGCTGCTCCCAGCCCTGTCCAGCCTGGCCTTGGGCACTGCCAGGGATCCAGGGGCAGCCCCAGCTGCTCTGGGAATTCTATCCCAGCCCCTCCCCACCCTCCCAGGGAACAATTCCTTCCAAATATCCCACCAAAATCTCCCCTTTCCCAGTGGGAGCCATTCCTGTGTCCTGTCCCTCCATCCTTGTCCCCAGGGCTGCTCCCTGTGCCCCCCAGCTCAGGGTGGGGCTGTTGGTGCCTGTGCAGGGCCAGGGTGGCTCTGATGATCCCCGTGGGTCCCTTCCCACCCAGGACATTCCAGGATTCTCTTTAATTACTCTGTGATTCACATTCCTGCCTTGAGAGGTGAAATCCTCCCCTGCAGACCTGGCTGTGTAAAGAATGCTCTCCTGGAGAAGGTGTATTCCCAGGCTTTGAGGGAAATCACTTCTCTCCTTTCTGTCCTGTCCAAAGGCCACCAAAATGTGTGAGATGGACCAAAAAATAATCCCAAAATGCTCATGGTGAGGTCACCAGTTGTGGTGTTGTGAGGGTCTCCAGGATGAGGTGAGAGATGAGAATTGACTCCAAATTCTCAGAAGGCTGATAATATAATATAATATAATATAATATAATATAATATAATATAATATAATATAATAATAGTATAGTATAGTATAGTATAGTATAGTATAATATAGTATAGTATAGTATTATACTAGTATAATATATATAATTATATATATAATAATATAATAGTATATAATAATATATAGTAATAATAATATATAGTATATAATAATATAATAGTATAGTATTATACTAGTATAATATAATAGTGTAATATAATAGTATAGTATATTATAGTATTATATTATATTATATTATATTATATTATATTATATTATATTATATTATATTATATTATATTATATTATATTATATTATATTATATTATATTATATTATATTATATTATATTATATTATATTATATTATATTATATTACATTATATCATATCATATTATATTATAGTATATTACATTACATTACATTACATTACATTACATTACATTACATTATCATCATATTCTAAAACTACACTAAAGAAAGACAAAGGAGACATCAGAAGGCTAAACAAGAATGAATAAGAAAATCTTGCCACTGACCAGAGTCCTGACACAGCTGGACTGGGATTGGTCATTCATGAAAAACAATTCACATGCTGGGTAAACAATTTTCCAAATCACATTCCAGAGGAGCAAAACATGGAGAAGCTGGGGCTTCTCATCTTGCCAGGAGAAGAAATCCTGGCAAAGGGATTTTTCATAAAATATCACAGTGACACTCAGAGATTTTCCATCTCCTCAGAAGTCAAATACTGCTGCACCAATTTCCTAGAACTTTTGAATGAAGTGTATTTGTATGATTGAGTTGTCTGGATTTCAAGGCTGAGGTGGCTTGATTTAGGTGGATCATCACCTTCAAACACCGGAAAAGTGATGTGAGGGTTTATATAATCTTTTCATTTCTTTATTCAACTGGAAAAAAAGTGCCATGTATAAATTCCACTGGATATATTTCAGGGGTAATTTAATCCTAATTAGACTAATTTGCACAGAATTTCTACCATAAAAGAGGCTATTGAAACATGAAGGATTATTCTGTGGCAGAATACAGGCTTGAAATGTTGCAGCAAATAACCTGCAGCCATGAGGTTCCTTGTCCTGAAAGACCAAGTTGTTTATTGGGTCCAAACTCCCCAGGTTTTTCACAGCAGAAATCCTTAGCAAGAGATTTTGAATATGTCAGAGTCCCTTGCAGAGTTCTGGCAATTAGGGTTGCACGTCCTTGCCCATGTGAAGGGAGTGGAAATGGGATTATCTTTAAGATCCCTCCAACCCAAGCCATTCTGTGATTCCCTACTGCTGCTGTTCAGACTCATCTAAAAATTAAATGTAATTTTCCCCGTATCACTGTTTTTACATTAGCAGTGACTCCATACTGCTGGGGTTTGCTCAGCAACCAGGGAAAAAGCACAAATCCCCCTTGCAAAGAAGCAGAAATGGAAATGCCATAGCAACCAGCAGGGACAGAGCAGGGTGTCAGTGCAGGCTGGCACCAGCTCCCTGCTCCTGTCTCAAATCCTCTGCTCGCTCCTCCTAAGCCCTGAGAGCTGCCCAGCCCAGCTCAGGGTCCTTGAAGCACTTTGGTGACAGCCATGAAGAGAAATGCACACCCAGAGCTGTGAGCCTGGCACGAGGGGAGGCTCAGAGCCCTGCAGGAGGACCAGGTGGCTGCCCTGGGTTGTTTTGGCTTTAGAAAGGGAGAAAGTTTTGTGAACCAAGAGAATAAACACACAAAGTCTCAGGGGGTATAACTGAAGTTTCCTCAGGGAAAAATCCACACCGTGACATTTCCCAGGTTTTACACTGGAGCCATCCCTGTATGACCAGATTTGCACCCCACAGAAACACAGCAGCTCTGGATGCTCTCACAGGCTCACCAGAGCCAGGTCCTAAAAGGTTTTTCTGTCTCTGCCCTCTCAGGGATGAGGATAATCCACACAGAAGTGTTGGCCAGGCTCCTTGCCTTGGTGCTTTCCTTCCTGGAGCCCTTGGGGCAGCTGCAGGGTCTGTCCCTACCCCCTGCTCATCCCACTGGGTGGATTTCTCCACGGGGTTGTGTGTAGGATCCTACCTATCCTCAAAGGTAGAATCATTCCTGGGGCAGATACAGCACAAAAATATTTCTAATTATCCATCTGTTATGAATGAGATGCAAGAAATGCAATAAACAGGAAGAATTGATTGTGTTCATCTGGGGAACACAGAAACCAGCCAAGCACATGGCAACCAAGAGGCAGGAGCAGCAGTTTGCCACAGCACAGCATGATTTAGTCCTTGCAGATCCACAGGCCCACCCACACCATCAGATCCCTGATTTCCTTGGAGATCACAGAGTCCCTGTGCCCCTCATCCGCAGGAAGGTGATGTGAGGACTGTTCTTTGGGGATGCTTATCCTGGATAATGAACCTGCCTCTGACAGAAATCAAATTCCAGATGTGCAGAATGTGATCCATGGCAGCAGAAACAGCACAGGCTCCTTTTTCAAACCCTTCCACACACCTCACCTCAGCTATCAAACAAGAGAGGGGCTCACAAAATGGGGGATTTTCTCTGCAAGAAACACAATAAATTTGGAGGAGAAAAGGAGGAGAAAAGCCCTGTTTGTGTGGGACCCAGCTTGGAGACAAAGGCAGGAGGAAGGTGCTGAGCCTTTGTGCTGGCCATGCCCTGGCCCCATTGGCAGCTGCTTCCACAAATGAGGGGAAAGTGGGTCAGTCAGTCGTCAGGACAACAGCAGCACACACTGACCTAGATCTGCCTGCAGGAGCCCAATCGTGCTCCTGGCTCAGACCACGGGGTTCACACAGGACCAGGGGTTCCAACTGGGGAAACACAGCACATAAACAAACCCCAAAATGTCATTTTTCTGGCTGTGACAGCGGGAGAAGCCTCTCCCTCCTCTCTGTTTGACAGTGATGCCACTTGGTCCTGATTGCCAGCTGCTGGTGGCAGCTTCTGCGATTGTCTGGAGTATGGAAGGTTTGGGGATGCTGCAAGCCCTTCCTGGGCACTCTGCTGAGCCTTCTCCACTTTTTGAGGCTGGAAGCTGCTTTCATGCCTGAGAAGAGCTGTGACAGCTTGGCAGTCCTGGAGCTTTAGGCACACAGACATCTCCCAGCCACGAGCATTCTTCTAAATCCCAAAAATAACGAGAATCCCTCATTTTTGAGCTCCTCTCTCATTTGATAGCAGCTGCCAATGGGGCCAGGGCATGGCCAGCACAAAGGCACAGCACCTTCCTCCTGCCTTTGTCTCCAAGCTGGGTCCCACACAAACAGGGCTTTACTCCTCCCTTTCTCCTCCAAATTTATTGTGTTTCTTGCAGAGAAAATCCCCCATTTTGTGAGCCCCTCTCTTGTTTGATAGCTGAGGTGAGGTTTGTGGAAGGGGTTGAAAAAGGAGCCTGTGCTGTTTCTGCTGCCATGGATCACGTTCTGCACATCTGGAATTTGATTTCTGTCAGAGGCAGGTTCATTATCCAGGATAAGCATCCCAAAGAACAGTCCTCACATCACCTTCCTGCAGATGAGGGGCACAGGATTGTCTGTACAAAGGTGCAGTCAGCCTTTAGCTTAAAGAGCCTGAAAGAAACTCAAATTTGCAGCCACAACTTTGAAGGTTGGAGCTTGTGACAGGTGTAAATTTGAAATATGAATAATAAGCCATTTCCTAAGGAAAGAAGCCAACCATGAGCCCCATCTGGGAGCAGACAGAGTAGGAACAGTCCTTTGATTTCCTTGTTTCATAGGTGAAGGGTGTGACACACTGCACACATCTGCCTGAGTGAGATGCTTGGAAATATCCAAGCAAAGGCAGCTTCTTTTCATGGGGCTGGTCCCTGGACAGCCCTTGTGCTCCCACTGAACCCCAGGCAGGATGTCACTGTCATGTGGTAATCACATCTCCTCTGAACAAAGAGAGACATTGCTCTCCAAGGATTTTCCTGGGAAGCTGTGAGAAAGCTCAGAGAAAGAATTAAAACAATTATTACATCAATCTCTGCACCTGGCAGGCAATTTCTGTTTGTCATAGATGTTTTACAAGAAAGAATTGTCCCTCCTTGACCAATGAGAGAAGATTCCTAAAGGTCAATCAGGTCTTAGGCCTGCCATTGTTCCTGTAGGAGCTGTGGATTTCTAATAATAAAGCGCTTTTCTTGCCTTCTGAAGATGGAGTCTCTGTATCACCCTTGTCTGTCCCTGACACCCCTTTGGTGATGCTGTCACCCTCCCTCCAGAGCCACAGAAACCACATGAAAGCCAAGAGGCAGGAGCAGCAGTTTGCCACAGCACGGGATGATTTAGTCCTTGCAGATCCACAGGCCCACCCACAGCACCAGATCCCTGATTTCCTTGGAGATCACAGAGTCCCTGTGCCAGACTGCAGGGCAGGATGGATTCTATCACCATCTGTGTGGCAGTTATCTTCTGTTCAGTGGGCAGTTTTCCTTATCTCTTCCACAACTGAGGAGACACCTGCTGATAAGAGGCTGTTGAATGTCCCTGCATGGCTGATAAGAGCTGCAGCATCCCACTGGAGATGTGAGCCCAGAGGGAGGAGCCAAGCATTCCTACCCGGGTATAATCTGGAGATTGCAAACATTCCTGCCTGGATACAATCTGACATTTCAAGCATTTCTACCCAGGTATAATCTGGAGATCCTGGAACACCAGCACAGCTTCTGCACTGCATTCCCAGAGGAGCAGCAGCTGCCTCTGCCCCTGGATCTCCAGAGGATTCTGCCCCCTTCTCCAGGATCCCTGCTCCAGCAGAACCACCCCTGGCCCTGCAGGAGGGCTGAGCCACAATTCCAATGGCCCTGCTGCAGCACCCTGACCCACAGGGTGCCAGGTTTTGTTCCGGCTCTGGCAGGGTTGGTTTGGTTCACTGCATTGTTTATTTGATCTTTTTATTTTCTTCCCCATTACAGAACTGTTATTCCTGCTCCCATATTTTTGCCTGAGAGCCCCTTAATTTAAAATTTATAGCAATTTGGAGGGAGGGGGTGTGGTGGTGTTTGCAGGGGTCCCAGAATAAAGGAAGAGATGAGAATCTTGACTCCATGTTTCAGAAGGCTGATTTATTATTTTATGATATATATTATATTAAAAGAAAATGATATATCAAAATTATACTAAAAGAATAGAAGAAAGGATTTCATCAGAAGGCTAGAAAAGGAATGATAATAAAATCTTGTGACTGCTCACAGCCTCGACACAGGTGGCTGTCATTGGTCATCAAGTAAAAACAATTCACATGCTGGGTAAACAATTCTCCAAATCACATTCCAAAGCAGCAAAACTTGGAGAAGCTGAAACTTCCCAGCTTCTCAGGAGAAAAGATCCTAATGAAAGGATTTTTCAGGAAATGCATCTGTGACAAGGGGGTTTACATTTTCCATTTCAGGGGAGGCTCCTGCCCTCCTCAGCAGACACCTGGCTTTCCAAACCAAGGCCGTCACCCACAGGGGCTCAGTCCTTCAGGAGTGCCTGGGCTCCCTTGGGAAGGTCACAGAGCTCCTGCCTGGCAGGCAGCCCAGGGAGCAGCAGCAGCCACGGGAGCCCAGGGTCCCTTGGAGCTCTGTCAGCAGCAACTTGAGCTGAGCTATTCTGAGGAGCTGAGTGTCAGTGGTTAATTGACATCCAGCTCCCAGGATTCCCAGGAGAACACCCAAATCCTGACTAACTGACAGGCACAAGCTTTTCCCAGCACTCAGGGCTGCTTTAGGAGCATCCTCACAGCTGGATTCACCACCCAGGTGTTGGGGGCTGAGGGCTGGGAACTCTGCTCTGACAGAAAACAAAACTCACAGGAGTTATTTGTCTGCAGCTGGTTTTGCTCATGTCACGACCTGGCACAACCAGGGAAGAGGATGAGACTTCTCCAGTTAATAATAGTAATAGAAAACAGAAATTGGGCCAGCTCAGGAGAATCCAGGAGGAAAAAAGAAAAAAAAAAAAGGATATCTCTGAGCTACTCCTTTCCAGAGATGGAATAAAGGGCTTTACTCTGTCCTACCAGGTTGTCTTCCCTGCACAGCTTTGAGTGCTTCATAACCTAGGAGCTCTATTTGGTCCCACCACCCTTCCAGCATCACCCCTGTAAAAATCTGTATTTATTATCTCTATTCTTAAGCATTGAATAACCACTGAAAACTCTAAAACATCTTCAGTTCAACCTATTATTTACCAGCACAACAATCTAATGCCATTTTCAGCCCACATCTCTCCTGAAAGGGCTTTGCAGTGCCTGCTTCTCCAAAGATGATAAATACTTGTATGCTGGGTCACTGAATCAATCCATCACAGTCTGGGATGTGGAAAGCAGTAACTGTGAAAGAAAAAGTCTGTATTAATTTAATCCTTCCTGTATGAAGGGAAATGGGTCACAGGGCAGCAGTTTGTGCAAGTATCAGAAGAGGGGATGGAATATCAAACCCAGAGGCAGTGTGTGAGCATCCTGCCTGGAAGCTGCAAACAGCTGGAATATCCCAGCACAACATAGAGAAAAACATTCTGGGTTCAAATACCAGCAGCAAGTTCAAAGGCAAAGCAAGAAAGGCTTCTGCACTTCTCTAAGATGCAAATCATGGGTAATGCTTTAAGGAAAAACAAACCACATGGCTTATTTTATACGCCCTCTCCTCCTGGCTCTTCATGTCACTCAGTTTTACTGAGTTCAAATTGCCTGCTGACAGGGACCGCTGGGGGGAGGGGAATATTTTAAGCTCACATTTATCCTGATTTATCCTGCTACCCCAGAGCAGCCCTTGAGCTCAGGGCACACGAGTGAAGGGCTCCCCGGGCTCCCCCGGTTACCCCAACCCCCCCATGACTCTCCCAACCCCTCATGGCCCTTCCAACCCCGGCTCCTCCACACCCCCTGGCTCTTCCAGCCTCTGGGGCTCCCCCAGCCCTCATTCCTCAAGCTCCCCTCAGGCCCCACCAACCCTCCCGGCCTTCCCCAGCCCCGTCTGGGCTCCTCCAGCCCCGTCTGAACCCCCCCAACACCCCCCGGCTCCCTCAGCCCGCAGCACCAGACGCGGTTCCTCCATCCCCGGCAGTTCCAGTTCTCAGCCGGCGGCTCCTGCAGACTCCCTGGGATCCTGCAGCCCCCTCAGTGTCCCGCAGCCCCCGGGCTCCTCTGCGGGCGCTGTTCCCCCTCAGCCCCGGCGCTCCCTCAGGCGCTCCCTCAGGCGCCGCTCCCGCCCCGGCGCTCGAACGGCCGGAAGCCGCACTGGGGGCGTGGCCTGCATGGATCAGGGCGTGGCTACACCATGTGGGCGGCAAGGAGGTGCGGCTACCACGGGGCGTGGTCGATTAGAGGGCGGAGCTGCAGAGGGGGCGTGGCCTGGCCGTGCGCGCTGACGCAGCGGCCGCGCGCGCCGCCGGGGCCGCGCTCGCCCGCCCGAATCCAACATGGCGGCGGGGGGCGGCGGCGGCCGCGGGGCCGGCGGGGGCAGCGCCCCGCGCTGGGGCGGCGGCGGCGGCCGGGCCGCGCCGCACGAGAAGCTGCCGGTGCACGTGAGTGCGGGGGCCGCCCCGGCGGCCGCCATCGCCCCTTCCCCACCCTCCCCGCCCCCGCGAATGGCCGCTCCTCGCCCCCCCGGGACGGCCCCGCCCGCCCCCGCCGTGACCTGCCCTGTCCCGGCCGCGGTGCCGAACTCGCCCCCCGGGGCTTGTCCCTCACCCGCCGGTATCGGGAGGTGTCCCGGGGGCTTGTCCTCCTCTCGCCCCGGGCTTCCCCGCCCTCCTCCGCTGCTTCCGTGGGGTCCCCTGGGGCCGCATCCTTTCCCCCCGGTACCGTGTCCAGTTCCCCCGGTACCGTGAGGGCTCCCCGGGCCTGTTCCCCCATCCCCTGGGCCGTGCCCCTCTCCCCGGCCCTGCTGTTCCTCTCGGGTACCGCGGTCATCCTCCCCAGGGACCTGTTCCCGGCTCCCCGGTGCCGTGCTCCCCTCCGTGCCTTGACACCGCCGAGCCCGGGCAGCCACCGGGGCCTGCCGGCCTCCGGCCCCTCTCCCGGTACCGAGTGCCCTCCGCCGGTGCTGCGGGCCTCCCCGGGGCCGCTTCCCACCCCCTACAGAGTCTTGAGGTGCCCCCGCCCCGGTTCTGGTGCCGTGGGGGGCTCCAGGGCTGTTTCCCACCGTGCTCTCCCCCCCAGGTGGAGGATGCCCTTTCCTACCTGGACCAGGTGAAGATTCGCTTTGGCAGCGACCCTGCCACCTACAACGGCTTCCTGGAGATCATGAAGGAGTTCAAGAGCCAGAGGTAAAGCCAAGGTCCTGCACCCCTGGATGCTCCAGGAAGCTCCTCAGCCTTTCACAGAATCCCAGAATATCCTGAGCTGGGAGGGACCCCCAGGGATGATCAGTGCAGCCCCTGTCCCTGCACAGCCACCCCAACACCCCCACCCTGAGCAGCCCTGAGAGCTCCTGCAGCTCTGGCAGCCTTGGCACCATTCCCTGGGGAGCCTGGGCAGTGCCCAGCAGCCTCGGGGGGAAGAACCTTTCCCTGAGCTCCAAGCCAAGCCCTGGCACAGCTCCAGCCCTTCCCTCAGGTCTCAGCCTTTGTGGGGTCTCTACCTGTGCAGAGGCCCCCAGCCTTCACCCCATCATTCCTCCTGTGCACACTCACTGCCCTGTCCCCCAGTGGGGCAGTCCTGTGAAGCTGGAGTACTTCTGCCCATCCCATAATTTTCCAGAGGTGAAATCCACAGGAGAAGGCAAATCTGCTTTTGCTTTCCACTCTGAAACACAGATCTGGGAAATAAGTGAAGTAGCCTGAGCAGAACCTGTGACCTGCCAGCCCTGGAGGTGCTGTCTGTCTGTCCTGCCCCTTTGCCAACCTGCACACTCATCTCTCCTCTCCATGGATAACATTCCAAGGGTGAAGCTGCAGTGGTCATTCCCTCTAGTTGGGCTAATTTTTTTTTAAAAGAATGGCATCCCTAAGTTACCAGATACTTCACATTTCTCTTGGCATTTTCTGGATTTAATTTATGTTTCTGATTTGGATAAAAGTAACAAGCCCCTCTTAATTTTAGCATTGACACACCTGGAGTCATCCGACGTGTTTCTCAGCTTTTCCATGAGCATCCTGACCTCATTGTAGGATTCAATGCATTTCTCCCTCTGGGCTACAGGATAGAAATTCCAAAGAATGGGAAATTAAGTATACAGTCACCTTTGAATAGTCAGGTAGGTCCCAGAGCTCTTATTCTCTAAATAAACTGTTCCATGTGTCACTGGACGTGTCTGCACAGTTTAGGCTGTGGAGATTTATGTGTAGTGCATGTTGCTGATGGTTTTAGATGGTTTTCAAACCTGTGATAATGGGTATAATATAAATTTAAATGTTTATTCAAAGAATCATAGAGTGCTTTGGGTTGGAAGGGCCTTAAAGATCACCTAGTTCCAACTAGATCACCTAGTTCCAGCCCCTGATTTATTCTCTAATCAGGTAGTTTGACTTACACAGGAATGATGATTCTGCATGGAAACACCACTGCAACACAAAACATTTCAGTTGTATTTGGAAACTGAAATTGTGATTGGCTTGATATTGTTAAATGGGTTCCCAGTATGGGTTGTGGGTAGTGGCAAATTTCAAGGGGTGATCCTGGAAGAACTGTACTTCCAGTCTTCCACTGAGAAACCAGGAAACAGGCAAAAGAGCTGTGAAATCATTGAATTGTTTACATTGGGAAAGGTCTTTAAGATCATGGAATCCCCTTGAGGTAGTGTTGGTGTGAAACACACTTGCTGGGATACAGGGTGCTGCCCCTGCTTGTTTTTTGTTGTTATTTTGTGGTCGTGGAGCTGAAATAGAGCCATAAAATGAATTCTGCTGAAAAATTTGTGGTTTAACTCCAGTTAGCAGCAGGAACTCAATCTCAGCTCCTTCAGATCTCTGTGTTATTTAGGAATTAACACCTGTAAGGGCCTTATGTTTAATATACCCCTTAAAACTGGCAGCTCCTCTGCAATAACCAGTGGCAGCAGAACCTGCACTGGTGTTTGGTGCAGCCTCTCAAGTCAGGCCAATAAGGCTGAGACAGCCACAAATCAGGTGGTTCCTACACCAGGGAGAACTTCAGGCATTATTTTAACAGGTGGACTTAATAAACCAGGTAGGGAAATTGACTGGTGACTGAAATACTTTTTCTTCCTTCTTCACGTGACAATATTTTTTAGCTGGAGACCTTGCCAGCATTGCTGCTGGGTTGTTGTTGAGCTGCTCCCTGATCTTTTTCCAACCCATCTCGTGTGTCCTGTGCCCCCAGGTGCCCCCAGAGCCTGTTCCCAGTGCACTCCCTGGCAGTGGGCTGGTCTTGCACTACTCCCAGGAGAACTCCCACAACCACAGCGACTGCTCCGAGGAGTTTCGACAGCAGCTTCCCTACAAAGAAGATAAATCCCAAATTCCCTTGGAATCTGATTCTGTGGAGTTCAATAATGCCATCAGTTATGTGAATAAGATCAAAACACGTTTCCTTGACCATCCAGAGATTTACAGATCCTTTCTAGAAATTCTTCACACTTACCAGGTAAAAAGTCTCCTGTGGAGTTGTGCTTGTCAAATTTAATCTCTGCCTGTTGAACAGACTTAAGAGTTCCCAAGCACTTGTCTTCATAGATGTTCACAGGAAATGATAAAAAGTGTGAAAACTGTGGAACTTTGTAGGGTGTAAAGAGGTTGTAGCCAGACCTGTCTTTACTCACCTTCAGCTGATTTTGTGACCCTGTGTGTGAAGAGGCCCTGTAAGAACTTGGGGCTGCCTCAGAGTCCTTTCAAGTTCTGTGGCATTCATGTTTTTGGCTCAGGGTGATTTTTCTGGCAGAGTGAGGGATCTTTTGAACTCTGTTGAACATCTGTGTGTATCTTTTCAGAAAGAGCAGCTGAACACCAAGGGCCGACCCTTCCGGGGCATGTCAGAGGAAGAAGTGTTCACTGAAGTGGCCAATCTGTTCCGAGGACAGGAGGATCTGCTCTCAGAGTTTGGACAGTTCCTTCCAGAGGCAAAAAGGTCTTTGGTATGTGCTGAGAGCAGGGCAGGATATTGAATGCTCTTTCTGCATGTAGAATATGCAAAACATGGAAAATCAAACAGCCAGTAATGAACATTGCTCCTCCTCATTGTTTGGATTTTCTCAGAACAGGTGACTTAACCACATGCTCTGTGTCCTGTTAGGGCTCTTTATTTGAGAGGAGAATGTTGAAATCATTATTTATTTACTTCAGTTCACAGGAAATGGACCATGTGAAGTGAACAGTGTCCAGAAAACTGAGCATGAGAAGAATCTGGAGCACAGCAAGAAGCGATCCAGGCCGCTGCTGCTGCGTCCTGTTTCTGGCCCAGCAAAGGTATCTTTCTAAAACCTTAGAATAGCCTCATATTACTTGTGCTTAGTAATTGCTGAGATAAAGGTGTAATGAGTAGTGTCTTTGATGTATGTAGGTGTATGAGACACAAATTTTGGAGTTATTTTAATTGCTGTAGAAAAAAGGGATTTTTAATGCATGCTGAAGTGTGTGTGGTAACATGTTTGATACTAAATATCACAAGCTTCTGTGCTAAGTATTGGCCCTGGGAGGGGACAATTTTATGCAGAATCTCAAGTGATTCTCTTTTTTTGTTGTTTCTTCTTAGCTGGGAGACATTTGACAGAGATTGCTGTGAGGATGTGACACAGCAATGCCAGATCACTGCTGGGGAAATACAGGGTCTGGTCTGAGCCTTTGCAGGGAGCTGTTCTGTGTCAACAGAGTGGAATTTGATGACATTTGAGTCACAACATTTTAAATATAACTGCTTGTTCTTTTAACAGAAGAAAATGAAGCTGCGAGGTACCAAAGATCTGTCAGTTGCAACAGTGGGGAAATATGGAACACTGCAAGAGTTCTCCTTCTTTGACAAGGTCAGCATTTGTCCTTTTCTCACATTTTCTGAACTTATCTTCAGCCTTTTACGTGGTTGTCAATCGATTGGTCTTCTGTACAATTTATGTGTCAGCACTTAAGACATTCCCTGACTTTTCAGGTATAGAAAAGTCTGACAAAAATGAAAATAAGTGAGTTTGGAAGATGAATAGACTGATAATGAATAATTTTCTCAATACAAGTGGCATTCAGGTGCTGTGATCATCTCTCCAAACTGCTGCAGGTGCGCAGGGTGCTCAAGAGTCAGGAGGTCTATGAAAATTTTCTCCGTTGCATTGCTCTCTTCAACCAGGAGTTGGTCTCTGGCTCTGAGTTGCTCCAGCTTGTTACACCCTTTTTAGGGTAAGTTACTAACTTACCTCTCTGCCCTGTGGTACTTTGTAGGTCCTACTCTTGTTATTTTTTGGGCACATTGTGAACTTTTTAACAGAAGTTGTGTTTTTAATTTAGAAGTATCTCCTGGATAGCAGGCAAGAAAGCGAAGTTAATCCAAAATGAGGAGTAAAAAAATCTGAACCTTTAAATTTATCTATACAGTTCTTAATGAGTATTGTGAGGAAGATATTTTCCTCTGTCTGTTCACACTCCCTATTTAATATCTCAAAGTGTAATAAAGGTATAAGTATGAAATCTGAGAACAGGGCTGTGAGAAGGATAAACAGCTCCAGCTCTGCTGTGAGCCTCCTGAGCTGTTTGGCTTACAGCAGGAGAGGGAGAGTCAAATGGCAAGGATCAGTTTCTCCTCAGGCACTTAAGGGGAGTGTTTGTGTGGTGGAGGGAAATATTTTTCCTACCTGAAGTAAAACAAACCCTAGAGCAATTCAGAGAGAGTGATAATAGAGGTGAGATGTTGGTGAAAGATTTCTCCCTGCACTGCTGAGTTTGTTCAGATATTTCTGCCTCCTTTTTATGACAGGCATTAACCACCCTAAAACTGTCACACTGAAATAACAAAATACTTGTGTTTTTGAAGGAAATTCCCAGAACTCTTTGCACAGTTCAAGTCCTTCCTTGGGGTGAAAGAGCTTTCCTTTGCTTCTCCTCTGAGTGACCGCTCCGGGGACGGAATGAGCCGGGAAATCGATTACGCCTCCTGCAAACGCATCGGATCCAGTTACAGGGCTCTCCCAAAAACCTACCAGCAGCCAAAGTGCAGTGGGAGAACAGCCATTTGCAAGGAGGTACTCTGGGATCAGGCTGTTCAATCCCTGAACACACATAAAAATCAGAGTGGAGTGGTTCGTGCCACAGCTGCTGCATGTGGAGTCCCCTTTTTGGTGCTAATTCAATTTACTCAGCCTACTTATTGAAATAATACCCACATTTCACTAATTTTATCTAAACCTTTCTCAAATCACATCTCTAATACCTTTTGAGTCTGTGTGCAGACAGAAATTTATTCCTATAGACAGAAAAGAATATTAAATATCCTGGAATTAATTTTCTAGCAGTGGGCCGGTATGGCCTTTGGGAACATTATTTCTCTGGAATATTTCTCTGCCCTGTGAGGCAGTGGCTGAGGTGCCATTCCTACTATAGTGGGGAGCTCTGTCTCCTTTATTTACAGCTGCTGATCACTGCAGAGTGATCTCTGTTTGTCAGGTGATAGTGAAGGTGTTACTGAGTTTTCTGAACAAGGCCCTGCAGTTCCACAGAGACCTCAAATCTGGGGAGCAGTGACTTGGGAATTAGGCCTGGAATATCCTACAGAACCTCAGGGAAGAACTATGCAAAAAGACAAGAAAGAAAACCCCATGAGACCAGCTCTGGGCTCACAAGGCCCTGCTCAATGTCATGCCTTTGCACTGTTGCAGGTGTTAAATGATACCTGGGTTTCATTTCCATCCTGGTCTGAAGACTCCACTTTTGTCAGCTCCAAGAAGACTCCGTATGAGGAGCAGCTGCACCGCTGCGAGGACGAGCGCTTTGAGGTACCTCTGCTGCTGAGCCCCCTCTCTGCTCCCTCAGAAAGCAAAAACCCTGGATTCTGCTGAATTAATTAGTGGCCAGTTCCTGAAAGTTCTGTCAGTGTTTGCTGGTTTGAGATGGAGTTTGGTGTGCTGTGCTCGGAGTCTAATAGTTCTTCCTAGGCATGAATCCAGCTCTAAATTGCATGTGACCTTTGGGAGAGCTGGCAGAGGTTTGTTTTCCAGTAAAAACCTTCTGCTGCTTCCTGGCTCCACCCTGTGGGGCTGGAACACCTTCCACAAACCTGGGCTGCTGCTGCTGCTGCTGCTCTCTGTGTTCTTGCTCTGCCTGTTCTGACACTA
The DNA here is from genome assembly GCF_963513975.1 of Fringilla coelebs. Classification (NCBI taxonomy): domain Eukaryota; kingdom Metazoa; phylum Chordata; class Aves; order Passeriformes; family Fringillidae; genus Fringilla; species Fringilla coelebs. The sequence continues at coordinate 4,707,038 of NC_140050.1, read as the reverse complement.
ATTTCTGGGTACTCTCAACAGCTGGATGTTGTCCTGGAGACCAATTTAGCCACAATCCGTGTGCTGGAGAGTGTGCAGAAGAAACTGTCCCGCCTGAGCCAGGAGGACCAGGAGAAGTTTCGGCTGGATGATTGTTTGGGGGGAACCTCAGAAGTGATCCAGCGTCGGGCCATCTACCGCATCTACGGCGACAAAGCCCCAGAGATCATCGAGAGCCTGAAGAAAAACCCAGTTACTGCTGTCCCTGTGGTTCTTAAGAGGTAATTCCCATTGTGCTGTGTTCTTTAAGAAGATGAAAAAGGATTTTTAAAGTATTTTTAAATGATAAAACATGAGGATGTAGCCTCAGGCTGTGCTGCTGGAAGTTCTGGTTGGACATCAGGGGGAATTTCTTCACAGAAAGGGTTTTTAAACATTGGAAGGGTGTGCCCAGGGAGTCCCCATCCCTAGAGGTGTTCAAAAACCAACTGGACATGGCACTTGGTGCTCTGGTCTTGTTGACAAAGCACTGATTGATCAAAGGTTGGACTTGATGATCTCAGAGATCTTCTCCAGCCTAAATGATTTTGTGATTCTGTAGGTGTTGTTTCAGTTCATCATCACTGCTGGTGCTTTCTCAAATTTATTTATTGCTTCCAGGAATCAATTCTGTTTTTCCACTGAAAACTTCTTGCTGCACCAAGCTGACCACATCAAAATGTTTTGGGTGTGTTTCTGTGCCTGTCTGTGTAAACTGATGTAAACTGCCCATTTATGCAGGTTGAAAGCAAAAGAGGAAGAATGGAGGGAGGCCCAGCAGGGCTTCAACAAGATTTGGAGGGAGCAGTATGAGAAGGCCTATTTGAAATCCCTGGACCACCAGGCTGTCAACTTCAAGCAGAATGACACCAAAGCTCTGCGCTCCAAGAGCTTGCTGAATGAAATTGAGAGTGTCTATGACGAGGTGGGTGTGCCAGGGAGTGAGCCCTCCTCCATTCTCTGCCTTGCTGGTGTGACCCAGATGTGTCCATAGCACCTGGGACCTGTGGAAGTGGTTGGAAGTTGGGTCAAAACCAGCTGTCCCAAGCACAGTGTTATACTGGCTTATTCCTCCTGGCAGGAATGGCTCTTGAGCATGGATTGGAAGGATCTTTATCTGTTTGTTTCTTGATTACAGCATCAGGAGCAGCATTCAGAGGGAAGGAGCTCATCCACAAACGAGCCTCATCTTATCTTCATCTATGAAGACAAGCAGATTTTGGAAGATGCAGCATCTCTTATCAGCTATTATGTGAAAAGGCAGCCCACCATCCAAAAGGAGGATCAGGCAACCATCAGGCAGATTGTGCATCACTTCATACCTGAGCTGTTCTTCTCTCAGCCACCTGAACACAACATTTCTGAGGAATCAACAGATGAGGACAGAGAAAACCACCAGGGGCAGAACCTGGATACGCCTGAGCTGCGAAAAAAACACGTGCCTGGGCCTCCAAGCAGTCCTTTGGAGACCAAAGCAACCTTCTGTGATGTGACAGCTGCTGAGCCCCACAACACCCTGGATGATGTTTACAGCCTCTTCTTTGTCAATAATAATTGGTATTTCTTCCTACGCCTTCACCAGACTCTGTGCTCCAGGCTCCTCAAGATTTATCGCCAGGCCCAGAAGCAGCTTCTGGAATATCGGACTGAGAAAGAGAGAGAGAAGCTCCTCTGTGAAGGGAGGAAAGAGAAAACCAATGATCCAGCCATGGAACTAAGACTCAAACAACCAAGTAAGAATAATGCAGGGCTTAGTTCATTCATAATGCTCTGGGTGCAGTGTTCCATTGTGTGTGTCTGAGTCACTGGGGCCAGCAGGCAGCTCTGTGAGGGTGTGGACGTGCAGTACTCTGCTGTATGGGTGGGTTGTGGACACAGCTCCTTCAGCAGGGCAGTCAGGGTGTCACAGGCTGCTTCACAGAGACTTCCTGCCAGCCTGCTGTGCTCAGGTGTTCTCAGGTATATCATTGTAGGAATCCGTTACTTTGATTTACAATGTAAACAGCCCCACAAAGAAATAGTTATTGCCCAGGGCAGTGCTGGAAGTGCATGAGAAAAACTGTCCCAGCCTGTCAGGGCAGCTGGCAGGGAGCTGCCTGTCTGTAATGTCACTCTGCACTGGGATTTGTGGTTCTTGAGCAGTGCTGCTGTGGTGGTGTTCATAGGGGTCCCAGGATGAGGGAAGAGATGAGAATGTTGACTCCATGTTTCAGAAGGCTGATTTATTATTTTATTATATATATTGTATTAAAACTATACCAGAAGAATAGAAGAAAGGATTTCATCAGAAGGCTAGCAAGGAATAGAAAGGAATGGAATGATAATGTGACTGACCAGAGAGTCTGAGCCAGCTGGACTGTGATTGGCCATTAATTAAAAACAACCACATGAGATCAATCAAAGATGCACCTATTGCATTCCACAGCAGCAGATAATTATTGTTTACATTTCGTTTCTGAAGCCTCTCAGCTTCTCAGGAGAAAAAGATCCTAGCAAAAGGATTTTTCATAAAATATGTCTGTGACATGCTGCCTCTTGCACTGCTTGACTTCACTCTGCCTGTTTTGTGTGTGAAATGAGCTCACTTTCCCCTGGCCAGGTGAGGTGGAGCTGGAGGAGTACTACCCAGCCTTCCTGGACATGGTGAGGAGCCTGCTGGACGGGAACATCGACCCCACGCAGTACGAGGACACGCTGCGGGAGATGTTCACCATCCACGCCTACATCGGCTTCACCATGGACAAGCTGGTGCAGAACATCGTGCGCCAGGTGAGCCTGGGCTGGGCTGGGCTGGGCTGGGCTGCTCATCCCCCCTCACACACTGCCAGGCTCCCCCTTGGCAGAGCAATGGGCACTGAGCTTAGAGCAAATCCAGAGAAAAGTTAAATCTGACAGGGAAACGCCCCAGCAGAAATTCAGCTTCCATACAAAAACCGTCTTAGGGAATTTATTCTCTCTGGTCTTTCCAAATGTTTTTTTGAGTTGCAGTCTTTTCAAAATTCTGCCATACTCAAAATACATTTGTCGTTCTGATTTTTTAAGATATTCTAAGTTTTCTGATGTTTACATTCTTGTAACAAACTTTCTCACACACCTTCTGTAAATAACTTATTGTTTTGCATTCTTTTATAGAAGAAGAAAAATTTGATAGACTATTAGTTTGTCCAGTGTCATTGGAGAGGTGGCACTTTCACCCTCCAATCCACTGTCGCTTTTGAAAAACTATAAATGTTAAAATCAGAAAACAAACTTCCCTTTTCTTCACCTTGAGAGCAGCGTTGTATGCTCGTGTTGTTTTGTGTCCCACAGTAACATACACCTAAGGCAACACAAGAAATGTCAGGTCCTTCTTACTCAAATCTTCCTTCCAGCTGTAGCTTTCTAGTTAAGGCACATCATCCCCTCACTCTCCTCTCTTCCTTTTATTGCAAAGTCAGGAGATAGAGAGTGAGATATGGGAAGTCTCTGGAGTTTGCTGCTTCAGCTGAGTGTGATGCCATGCTGAGTTTTACACTCCTTTCATGACACACTGCAGTTAACTCTTGGCCCAGGCTTGCTGACTGAATTCCCCCTTTTTTAATGGAAGCTTCACCATCTAGTGAGCGATGACATCTGCTTGAAGGTGGTTGAGCTCTACCTGAACGAGAGGAAGCGAGGAGCTGCTGGGGGTAATTTGTCATCCCGCTGTGTCCGGGCAGCAAAGGAGACCAGCTACCAGTGGAAGGCTGAACGGTGCATGGCAGATGAGAACTGCTTCAAGGTGAGACCTTGCTGCCAGGGAACTCCACAAAATCACTGAAAAACTTCAGGAAATCTCCCAGGTGGTACTTCACCTGGGAGAAGTTGGGTTTGGAAGCTCCAAGGTGAGATAATGAGCAATATGGAGAGAAGGTAACAAAATCAGAGCACGAGCAGTGAGGGGAGGGGACATTGTGGCTCACTGAGAAGCCCTGCTGCTTCTCTCCTAGCTTCTATTTGTTGTCCAAGTGACTTGTGAATATGCAGCATTTTATTGTGAATCCCTGTGGCAAATATTTTCTGTAACGTTATCACAGGTCATGTTTCTCCAGAGGAAAGGACAGGTGATCATGACCATTGAGCTGCTGGATACAGAAGAAACCCAGACAGAAGATCCTGTGGAGGTCCAGGTAACAGCACAGTGACCATGGAGTCTGTGTACCACAGAGCAGATGTGTAAGAATTCTTTCCCTGCTTTCTTGTTCCAAACTGTGAGGCTTTGCCAGGAGGACAGGTTTGCCTGGAGGGTGGGCAGATGACTTATGGGGCTGTGGCCACTGACAGAAATGGTGCATTAGCAAAAGAGTATCAACATAAATCTGCCTCAGAATAATCAGCTTGGAAATAAACAGGTTCTTTGCAGTGATGTTTGTCCTGATGAAGTGAAATCTCACTGGAACTGGTCTCCCTTGTGTAGCACCTGGCAAACTACATGGAGCAGTATGTTGGGGTGGAAGGAGCTCCCAACAACCAGAACGATGGCTTCCTCCTGAAACCGGTCTTTCTGCAAAGGTGAGCTGCTCCCTGCCCTGAGCCACACCTGCAGCTGCTGCTGCTGCCTCCTCCCTGCCCCTGTGCCAGGGGCTTTGGGTGATGTGCCAGCCCTGGGGGAATGCACTCACCTTGGAGGGGCTGCTCCAGGCCAGTGAGCTGCAAGGGAATGCTGAAAGAGAAATTTGTGATCACTGTACTCACTGTACTGAGGAGCAGTGGAATGGAGCAGGATGGACTCTGGATGGGACTCTGGGTCTATTTTGTTCCCATTTCACTAAATATTTGTCAGAGGATACGGAGGAAGATCCCGGCGAAGGCCTGAAACAAAACGTGCAAATACAAGTCCCATACTTGTGCTGTGAGCCCTGTCAGCTGAGGAGAGCACTTCACCAGGTGTGACACATGCTTTGTCACCCTTGTTTTGCTCCAGGAACCTGAAGAAGTTTCGCAAGTGGCAGTGCAAGCAGGTGAGGGCCCTGCGCAGCGAGGTCAAGAGCTCCTGGAAGCGCCTGATCGGGGTGGAGAGCGCCTGCAACGTCGACTGCCGCTTCAAGCTCAACACCCACAAGATGATGTTCATCATGAACTCTGAGGATTACATGTACAGGAGGGGAGCTCTCTGCAGAGCCAAGCAGGTACATCTCCCTTTTGCTCCCTCTGCAGCCCAGGTGGTAGCAGAGGTTGGGGGTGGGAGCCAAAATTCAGGTAGCAATAATTCCGAATCCACGATACCAATTGCAGGAATTGTGGCCGAATTCCTGCAAGCTGAACCCAAAAGTTACTGATCTGTGTTGGATGTAACACAGAGGAGAGCTGGTAAATGCTCTGTAGTTTGAATTCATTTAGCAGCCTTTTTTTTTACGTGCAAATTTGAAGTGGGAGTGGCAACCATTAGGAAATAGGGGTGGTTAAACGGTCTGTGGTTTCCTGTTTCCCTTTGTGTTGTTCCCAAAGCATTGCACACCTCAGGTAGAGCTGAGGGCTTTGGCTTCTCCCCCAGGAACCTCTCAGTGATCTTTACTGCCCTGCTCCCAGGTCCAGCCCGTGGTGCTGCTGAAGCACCACCAGCAGTTCGAGGAGTGGCACAACCGGTGGCTGGAGGAGAACGTGTCCATGGAGGCCGTGGATGTGGTTCAAGACTGGCTCATGGGGGATGAGGATGAGGAGATGGTGCCCTGCAAAACCACCTGTGAGACAGTGAATGTCCATGGGGTGCCAGTGAACAGATACAGAGTCCAGTACAGCCGCCGTCCTGCTTCACCCTGAGCACCCAGACCAAGGCAGAGCTCTGCTGGTGAAGCACATTTGCTGTGAGAATAGTGGTGGGAATGCAATGTATGTATTAATGATATTTATCCAAACAGCATTTTACTTTGGATTATCATGTATTTTCCATATGGTATAGACTTGTCTCCTTGCAGTGTAATCCTCTAGCCATCATGAAAAGACTTTGAAAAGCTTTTATGGGAAGGGGGCTCTTGGCATTGCCACACACTTTTTAGTAGTTTCCTGGCTTTAGGCCACTGCTGACCAGCTCAGTGAGGGGGTGAACTACCACTAGTGGCTTTGTTGGAGAGGTGGAGCTGGGCTGGTGTTTGAGCAGATGCTGGCAGCTGCTTCCACTTCCAAGGGTTTGATATTCCCTATCTTCCTGACTTTGTGCTGTCTTGGAGCCTGCAGAACTCTTCACTGTACCCTGGGAGTGCCAGCAGGGCTGAGAGCCCCTGGCACGGGGGGACTTCGTTATCCCTGTGAACCAACAAGGCAACAAATGACTCTTGTTCCTGGTGCTCTGGTGAGAAAAATGCCAAAACTGACACAAGGATGGCCAGCACTCAAAGCTCTGAGGGGAAGAACCCTGAGCTGTGGTGCTGGGATGGGAGTGATGCCCAGCCAGAGATCCTCCTGCTACTGGCACTGCTTTGGGAGCTGAGGAGCTGCTGCAGACTCTGCCTTCCAGAATATCCATGGGGAGGAATATCCATGGGGAGGAATGCCCATTGCGAGGTCTGCTCTGCTTTTTGGGTTTGTTTTGGTGGGCGGCTCCCTCCGGAGCTGGGCGTTTCCCGGCCCCCGGCGCTCCGGGGCTGCACCACATCGGTGACATCGGCAGATGGAGCTCCCGGAGCACAGCTGGCAGCTGAGCCACGGCCCACGGACTCTCCTGTTTCTGCTGGGTCAGCACAGGCGCTGCGTTTGCAGGGACACTCGGAAATGTGCGAGGAGCAGAGGGAGATCAGCCACAACCATCCTAGACGAGCATCCACCCTGCTATTGAAGCTTTTTTTGCCATGAAGCCTAACACAGCCTGCCCTGATCCATGCAGAACACTACATCTGACTTAATCTAGTGAGAAATCAAGGAAATTCACTTGTGTCTGTCCTGCAGCCCCACTGTGACTTCTTCACTCCTGTTTTTCAGGGGTCAAGGGCAAGCACGCTGTCCGTGGAGTGTATTACAAAATTAACATTTTTGAGGCATACCCAGCCTCCTTTCAGCTTTGCTTCCAACTTTTCCCTGGCTTTTGGGGCAATAACCCCCCTACCCTGAAACTTTCTGTGGCTTTGATTTTTAGGTTATGATTTCTGCCAGACCTAAGGAGCAGCCTGTAGGATTTGTCCTGGGTTATTTCCACTGTATGACATTTGGTTTCGCAATTGTCTCACTTGACAGTAGAAAAATTGGCCTTTGGGGTATGTTTAATAGAAAACTGTCCCAAGCCTTTGTCTTTTTTGCAAAATAATCTGTGGGAGGGAAGGAGGGAGGCCACTCTCTGGCATTCGTGGCCACTTGCACAACCACTGCCAGCAGAGACTTTTCAAGAGCCCGTGTTCTCCTGGGCTGGGTTTCTGCTAAACTTTGGTTCCTGAAATGATCTGAAGGTTCTTCCCCTGCCCTCCTTGCAGTGATAAGAGACCACGAGGCTCTGCAGGGGCTGGGGGGAGCAGGGGGACAAGCCCAGTGCCAAGCACAGTGTCCCCCTTTCCCTTCCAGCCAGCTCACCAAAACACACCTCAGTCCTGCTCACCTCTCTGCTGTCTCCCAGTGGAGATGACAATTGTGCCAAATTTTATGGTTTTATGATACAGAAAACTGTTTACTAGAAAATAGGTGGCAACTTGTGGCTTAAAATGCATTTGATTCCAGGTGTCCCACGGTGGGCAACACACCTGGGCACCGTCCTGTTCCATCACCCATTCTAAGTGTACTTCAGGTATTTTTAAGCATCCTTATTTTGTAAACCTTAATTTATAATCTGAACTGATTAAGCAAGACTGTTGCCCTTTACAGTGCTATTGTCTCAGCTGAGAGTAGCAAAGGTTGTGAAGGGAATATCAGGCAGGTTTGAGAGGGGTTTGTTCATGTCTGAGGGTTTCAGCTGTGTATCTGCACGACCTTGAGTCAAGAGTTTGTTCTTCCATTTGTTTGAAGGATCTTTGCTTTTTGGGCTTGTAATTGCTTTGCCAGCTCCTTGAATGTAGTTTTTTTTATATTTATTTGCACATTCAAGTAAAATAAAATATTGATTTTAAAAGTCTGCAGCTCTCACTGTTTTACGTTTCTTTCTGACTAATTTAAACATTGTGACAACCCCCAGAATTGATTGTCTTTTACCTGAAACTGGATTTTAAATGAGAGAAAAATGCAATGGAAAGGTTGAAGTTCCTGGACAGGCTGCAGGGTGTGCTGATGCAGCTGTGTGTCAGCAAGGGCTGTGTGAGGGTGTGAGCAGTGCACTGCTGATGGAAAAGGGAATTTCATTTCCTGCAAGCAGAGATCCCGTGCAGGAGCTGGGGCTGCACTCAGGTGGGAGCTGCCAGAACCCCTCCTGCAGCAGGGAGCCCAGGGTGGGCACAGTTGCTCCACCAGAGAGGTCTCAAAGCAAACATTGGAAGGGCTGGAGCTGTGCCAGGGCTTGGCATGGAGCTCAGGGAAAGGTTGCTGGGCACTGCCCAGGCTCCCCAGGGAATGGTCCCAGCCCCAAGGCTGCCAGAGCTCCAGGAGCGTTGGGACACAGAATCACAGAATCCCTGGGTTGGAAGGGACCTTCAAAGTCATCGAGTCCAACCCAGCCCCAGCACCCCAACTGAGCCCTGGCACCCAGTGCCACATCCAGGCTTTGGTGACACCCAGGGATGGGGACTGCACCACCTCCCCGGGCAGCCATTCCAGAACTTTATCACCCTTTCCATGAAAAACTGAAAGAATGATGAATTTTTCCTAATATCCAACCTATATTTTTTTCCTAATATCCCAATTAGGTTTTTCCTAATGTCCTGCCTATAGGATAGGATCTCACCAACTTCCTAATACCCAACCTGTATTTTTTTCCTGCTACCCAGCCTGAATTTCCCTTGGTGCAGCCTGAGGCTGTGTGCTCTGGTTGTGTCAGTGCTGCTGCAGACAGAGCCCAGCCCCAGCTGAGCACAGGCACCTTTCAGGAGCTGTGAGAGCGATGAGGGCACCCCTGAGCCTCCTTTGCTCCAGGCTGAGCTCCCCCAGCTCCCTCAGGGGCTCCTCTCAGGGTTTGTGCTCCCAGCCCCTCTCTGACAGAGCTCTCAGGGCTGCTCAGGGTGGGGTTTGGGGTGTCTGTGCAGGGACAGGGGCTGGATTTGATCCCTGAGGGTCCCTCCCAGCTCTGTGACCTTTTCAGCTTTTCCCTGCCCATATCTCACAGAGATGCAGGGCCAGGAGCTGGATTTGATCCTTGTGGGATCCTTCCAGCTCTGGAGTTGTGTCCTGCCAGGCAGTGACTCCTTGCAGCCTGGTTCCTGCCTAGCAGCACCTTTGAGGTGAGGCCCAGCCCCAGGAATCCCTCCCTGAACACAAGCAGGGCTCACAGGAGGGGCTGATCCCAGTTCCCAACCCCACAAGCACATCTGCTACAGGTTAAGACAACACAACTGCAACCATGAAAATAACCCTCCACCCGCCTTTCCCTCAGCCTCCCCAAATTCCTGGCTAATAACATGTTTAACTGTGTTCCCTGTGAGCTCTGCAGGACAAATGAATGAGTGGATTTTGCAAATGAAGCTGTAGTGATGTGACCCAGAGCTGATAGGAGTTTCCTTGACATCATCCCCAACACTTCCGTTGCCATAACAAAAGGCAGCTCTGCTCTCTGGGCAGCCCCCTGCTCACTCACAGGGAAACAAACTCTTGTTCTCCCCAGAACAATCCCCTGGTGCATGGACTGCACAGAATAATTGGATTAAAATGGTGGTGGTGGTGTCTCAGAGGACACAGCTCACTTTGCACAAGTCTTGGCCCTCTCACAAAGGGGATGTTCCCTGTGCTGCACAGCCAGATGTGACATGAGAGCTCTCGGAGAGCTCACTGAGTGGACAACAGCAAACAGCTTAAAAACATCCTTCAGGCTTGCAGGATGGAATAGGTACAAATGGTTTGCACAATTAAACTCAGAGTTGCTAAAGGGAGTACCTGAGTTCAGCATTTAGCATTCCAGGACTTCTTTAGTGTGTTTCCTCATCACAGGGATGCGCTGGGAGGGTCGGGGCTGTGAACCAGTGAGAGAGTTCAGAACTGTGAGCAACCACAAATTGAAGTTTGCTTCATGTTTTAGCCATTCTTCTGGATTAGAACAAACTAATTCAATTTACAGACTAAATTAAAGTCTAGCAACTCCTAACCTGTGCTAAAGAGGAATTAACTAAACTCCTAATTAACTAAACTCCTAACCCATGCTAAAGAATGAATCCAAAGGGTCCTGATGCTGAAAAGGAATGATGATGATGATGATGATAATGATTGATGATGATGATGATGGTGGTGATGAGGCCGTGTCAGACCAGGTAACCCCCACTCCACTGTCACTATCTTACTGAGAAAGGCCCCCAAAAAGCTGCTCCAGACCACTGAGTTGTAGGGGCGTTCATAAGCTTCAAATATTCCTGGAAAATGTTTTCACATGGACTTTTATGGTGTGATGTGAAAGCTGCCAGCCAGCAGAAGGGCAGCTCTGAAAAACCTCCCTCAGCGGGCTGAGGCTGAGGAGAATGTTTGGGATCACCCAGGGTGGGATGCCAGAGGAGCAGGAGAGCTCTGGGACAAGCAGGAGGAGAGGAGGGCATTCCCTGGAGCCATGGAGAGTCTCAGGCTGGCCCAGGGAGAAAGAAGGGACCTGTGTCAGAGATTTGAGGGCACCTTGAACGTGCAGAGCCTGCAGAACCAGCTCCAAGCTGCTGCTCAGGAACCCCCTGTAGCTGCTGGAACAGAGCAGCCACAGTGAGTCCCATCCTTTACCCACCACAGTTGGCTCTTCCAAGCCTCCAAGATGTATGGGACAGGCCAGGTGGGGTTTGCACCCTCCCTCTGAGCTCTGAAATCCCCAGCCTGATTTCCAGCATTACATCTTTAGGGTTCAGAGCCACGGAATGGAAGAGCCCCTGCTCCCAGGAGATGATCTATTGCACAATGAATTACTTTAAAACCAAATTGTTACCCCACAGGGCAGGGATCACACGGCTTAAAGAGATGTTAACAAGCCGTGACAAACCTCTGGCATCAGAATTTTCAGGCAAGCTGTTCTGCATCTGAGGCAGTCACTAAAGATCACACAGCATCTGAAAAATGAAGGATACAGCGATGAGTAACCCCTCTCTGCTCCACTCCAGAGACCTGCCCATAGGAAGCAGGGCTGTGATTTGCACACTATCTGAACCTGATTATGGCTAATTTTTTGCATACAAAGCATGGAAAGGATCCTGGCTGAGGCACGGAAAATATGTGGCCACATGAGTCATTCTGCAATGGTTCATAAATCCTGAGAGAATCACAAAAACAAAACATCTAACATTGCATCTTCCCTCTCCCTGCCAGTGGAACTCCACCTCTTGACACGCTCGGCACAAGGATGTGGGAACATGGTGAAAGCAAAGGAAATAGGATCATTTTCTCCTTGGAATAGAAGAATCTCATCAAACAGCAGCCAGGCTCAGATTTGCAACCTTCACAGAAGAGGCCATTCATGAGGCGAGGAGAAAGAAACGAGCTGCTCCTCAGGTTGCCAAGCCAAATTTACAGTTCCTACTGCCTGGGCTCCAGCTCCTGTCCTTCCTTCCTTCCCTGCAGAGCCAGGCAAGCACTGCAGAGCACAGCCCAAAGCCCAGCACCCTCCCAGCCATCACCTCCTGTCCCACTGGCCCATGCATGTGGTGGCCAGGGCCACTCTGGGGCTCTGACACAGGAGATGGGGGAGGATTTAGGAGCTTCTCAGAGCACAGGAGGGACCTGCTCTGGGGGTTAGAGCAGGGGGGACCATGGCAGCAAAGGATCTTGAGGCTCATTTATCCTCTGCATCATCTGAGTTGTCTGCAGCTCCATGTGCTGCTCTGAGTCCTTATCCCAGGCAGAGAGGGGATTGTGCAGGGTGGGACTGCTCAGCTCTGGGAAGCAGCTTTTTGTGGGGCAGGAGTGGCTGGAGCTCCCCATTATCTCCCCAGCAGCAGGGACTTCCTGCGTGCCCTCTGCAGGCCCCTCTCCTTTCCTGCTGCTTGGAGCTGCTCCCCCTGTCCCAGTGCTTTATCAGAGGAAGCAAAGCATCTCCTCTCTCTGCCAGCCACCCCTGGTGTGTCATGGTGCTCCTGCTGCTGCTTTCCAGTGCAAAGAGCTCCAACCCAGAGGACTTTTAACCATCCTCTGCAGTAAAAGGTGCAGGAGCTTGGGGCTGTTTAGCCAGGAAACAGGAGCAGGAATAAAAGGGAATAAAAGGGAACTCAGAAGGGTCCAGCCTGATCTGGAGGCTGCAAGGCTGACACTAAAACCTTTCCACTGCCAGAACACGAGTCTGCAGGAGCCCTCTGGAGTCACTGGGAGATCTGGGTGGTCTGCAGCTCTGTGTCTGGGATATCTCCCTGTTTGTAGTACCAGCAAATGTTGTGACTCAGGCTTTAGGAAAAGACCTCAGCTCACCCACAGAGCCACTCAGGCCTCTGTCGTGGGAGGATGCTCAGCATTTCCATGGGCTGAGCTGCCTGGGCTCTGTTCATGTGCAGACTGCACCAAACCCCACCACATTTGTTATTTCCAGGAATATTCCAGAGCAGGAAGGAGACCCAGATGAGTCACTTGAGCCATCATCTCACACTGAGGATGAAGTGCAGCCCTAAAACACTCCAGGCCTGGATGGATAAACCCCTCCCAGTCCCACTCTGACGCTGGGGGTGTCCAGCCTGAGCTGCTGTGGTGCCAGTCCCTCCATCCCCCCACCCTGCCCCGCTCCTTCCGAGAGTTAAGGAGCAGCAGGAGGAGGAAATGCGTAAGCAGGGTCCCTGCTGCTGCTGCTGCTGCTGCCACACTGCTCTGGGCTCTGCCAGACCCTGCAGGCCATGGGCACCCTTGGGAACAGGCAGCTCCTGCTCTGCTGTGCCCTCTGGGGACTCTGCCTGGCCTTGGACTATGATGGTGAGTGTCTGCTTTGGGTGCAAAGCTGCTGCTTGTCAAAGTGCTGGTGTTTGGATCTTTGTAAAATCCCTGAAAGCTCATTTTTTAATGGGTTCACATGGGAGGATGCTCTGATAGAGCTTCGTGGGGGCTCTTGTTGGAGCAGCAGGTTGACAGAGGTGATAGAGCAGAGAAAGGAGCCGGGGTGGAAGAAACTAGAAAGAGAAAGGAAGAAGAGAGGAGCAGTAAACCAGAAAGAATTCAAAAGCTAAATCTTCAGCCAGTTATACACCCAGAGCCACAGCTTTACACTGGAGTGGCTCCAGAACTTTGGATTGTTGTGAAAGCCCAGCAGAGGAATTGTTCTCTGGATTCCCAGGCCTGCTGATGGCTGTAGAGCTTCACAGTCCATTGTGAGCTGTGGAAACCACAGGGCAAAGGAATCAGAGAGGTGGCTGAGGGTGGCTCCTGCACACCGAGCTCTGCTAGCCAGCTTTGTCTGCCTGTCACTCAACAGCCTTTCCAGAACATTCCCAGTTGTAGGGACCCCAACAGAAAAGAGAAAGGGCAGCCTTTGGGATGAGCAGCGTGTGCAGCCTCCACAGAGTCTCCAGCTGAGTGTGGAACAGGCTGAGAGAGGAACAGGCTGAGAGAGGAACAGGCTGAAAAAGGAACAGGCTGAATGAGGAACAGGCTGAGAGAGGAACAGACTGAGTGAGGAACAGGCTGAGTGAGGAACAGGCTGAATGAGGAACGGGCTGAGTGAGGAATGGGCTGAATGTGGAACAGGCTGAGTGAGGAACAGGCTGAAGAGAGGAACAGGCTGAAAAAGGAACAGGCTGAATGAGGAACAGGCTGAGAGAGGAACAGGCTGAGTGAGGAACAGGCTGAGTGAGGAACAGGCTGAGAGAGGAACAGGCTGAATAAGGAACAGGCTGAATAAGGAACAGGCTGAATGAGGAACAGGCTGAGAGAGGAACAGGCTGAGTGAGGAACAGGCTGAGAGAGGAACAGGCTGAGTGAGGAACAGGCTGAGAGAGGAACAGGCTGAATAAGGAACAGGCTGAATGAGGAACAGGCTGAGAGAGGAACAGGCTGAGTGAGGAACAGGCTGAGAGAGGAACAGACTGAATAAGGAACAGGCTGAGTGAGGAACAGGCTGAATGTGTAACAGGCTGAGTGTGTAACAGGCTGTGTGTGTAACAGGCTGAGTGTATAACAGGCTGATTGTGTAACAGACTGAGTGTGTAACAGGCTGAGTGAGGAACAGGCTGAATGTGTAACAGGCTGAATGTGTAACAGGCTGAATGTGTAACAGGCTGAGTGTGTAACAGGTTGAGTGAGGAACAGGCTGAGTGTGTAACAGGCTGTGTGTGTAACAGGTTGAGTGTGTAACAGGTTGAGTGTGTAACAGGCTGCCTTCCCCTCACAGAATACTCCCAGAACAGCAGCAGCGAGCAGGCCAGCACTCCCGAGGCCATCCCTTGTCCCCGAGCCATCCCGGGGGATCAGGTCACGGTCAGCAATGTCACCTACCTGCAGATCCCCGAGGCCACCCGTGCCCAGCTGGGCAGCGCCGTCACCGTGCGCCTCATCCCGTGTCTGTACGTCCTGGTGTTCCTGCTGGGGCTGCCGTCCAACGGCCTGGCCCTGTGGGTGCTGGCCACGCGGGCCGAGCGCCGGGCCCCCACCGTGTTCCTGATGAACCTGGCGGCCGCCGACCTGCTGCTCGTCTCCGTGCTGCCCTTCAAGATCTCCTACTACTTCCTGGGCAACCACTGGCCCTTCGGGGAGGGGCTGTGCCGCCTCACCACGGCTCTCTTCTACGGCAACATGTACTGCTCCGTGCTGCTGCTCACCTGCATCAGCGTGGATCGCTACCTGGCCGTGGCTCACCCCTTCTCCTCCCGCGCCTTCCGCACCCCCGGCTTGGCCGCCGCCACCTGCGCCGGGGCCTGGCTCTGCTCGGCCGCCCTGACGCTGCCCCTGGCCCTGCAGCAGCAATCCTACCCCCTGCTCGGGGCGGGCCAGACGCTGTGCCACGACGTGCTGCCCCGGCACGAGGACGACGGCTTCTACTTTTATTATTTCGTGGTGCTGATCTCCTGCGCCTTCCTGCTGCCGCTGCTGCTGCTGGCGCTGAGCTCGGGCGCGGTGCTGCGCGTCCTCCTGCGCGGGGGAGGCCGCTACGGCCACGCCGCCAAGCTCACGGCCCTGGTGCTCGTCACCCTCGTGGTTTTCTATGCCCCCAGCAATGTCCTGCTGCTGCTGCACTACTCCAGGGCCTGCTCCAGGCTGCAGGGCCGGCTGTACCTCAGCTACATGGTCAGCCTGGCCCTCAGCACCTTCAACAGTTGCGCTGATCCTTTTGTCTACTACTACGTGTCGGAGGATTTCCGGGAGAAGGTGAGGAGGAGAGTGTTTGGGAGCAGCAAAAAAACCACCATTTCCTTAAAGACCTCCAAGGAAACGCTGCCCCGTTCCAAGCAGTCGCTGGTGTGAGCCTCCAGCCCGGCTCACTGCTCCCAGGGCGCTCATAATGCACGCAGTGGGGATAAGAGGAATTCAGCACTGGAATTCCACAAGTTTCACCCAGAACAGCGTTTCCCAGGAGCCAAGTGCTTTCCTCTGTCTGCACAGATAAGGATGAACAAAGCCAGGCTGTGGGGTTCTTTGCCCAGACAAGATGCTGAGTGCTGGACACATCCATCCTGCACTGGGACATGCCTGCAGCTTCTCAGCTGGTCACACATCACCAGGGATGTTCCTCAGCTGGGTCTGCCTGCTAGTCCTGCTCCTGTCCTTAAAAGCATATTCCTTTCCCCTAAAACAAAAAAGAGCCATCATTGCAAAACCAAATCTCTGAATTTTTCAAAAGCTACTCTCCTGGACTAAACCAGTGCAGAGTGCTGGCTCGTGTAGCAAAAACATTCTTGGCTTGATTTGTCAGCAATGTCAGCCCACTGTTGGTAAAAGGTGTAAAAATCCCCTCCACTCATCCCTGGTTTTTGCAAATCACCCTTGGCATCCATAATGTCTTTGAGGCAAAGTTTGTATTAATGGATTAATGGATTTTGTAAAAAAATGATGTCTCATGAAGGGAAATACTAAAGTAGGAATGGAGCAAAGCCTCTGGTACTCCACATTTCCTTTGTGTAACGTCACCCACAGCCAAAATCTGGCTCTGATCAAAGAGGTGCTCAGGTTTGTTGTTTGATGGAATCTGCTGCAAATCTGACAAAATGCAGCCTGCTCATTTCTCAGACACAACTGGGGCACAACTCTGAGAACAGCCAGGTAGAAAACGAGCAATAAACCTCTTTAGAGCTCCTTAATTCCTTAGTTTTCCCAGCACAGGCTTGATAACATAAAGCACGAAGAGGCAGAGAGGATTGTCTTAAAATCAGTTTTTAATAAAATATTTATCAGAATCTAAAACAAACACTTTTCTGGACTCAGACTTGCTAAGATGTGTGTGAACAAACCAACAACTGGTCAGAGAGCTGTTTGTGTGTACCTGGGGGGGCAAAAGGCAGGGGAAACACAAAGCTGGGCTCCAGGTGCTGGGCACTCAGTCAGAAACAGCAGGGACTAAAAAAACCCCAAACCCAAACCCAAAGCCAAAGCCAGGCTGGGAGAGGTTTGCTAAAGAGTTTCTCTATTCACAATAATGAAAACCAGGTTATTGTGCATTAAATGTCAACAGTCAGTGTGAGCAAAGCAAGTGCTGGTGTGTTGGGGATGCTCTTCAAGCAAGCTGAACATTCTTCTGGTATTTGCTTTCTACTGAGGCTGATTAAGAAGGAGGGGAAGAGGCAAGACCAAAACACAGGACAAGAAAGAACAAGGGGAACTATTGCTTTAAAATAAATACCATGGTAATGATTACTCTGCATAATGTACAGTTACAAATATATAAATATTCATTTCCTTGAAAGGATTGCAAGCATCAATCACTGATAATAGCACTGCTGCAGCTGTTCAGTCACAGAACTCGATGGAAGAAGAGATTTCTGTGTCTTACAAACCCACTGGCACTTTTCTCCTTTTGCAGTGAGGGACCATCAGGAAAAGGAAAGGAGAAATATCTCTGACAGAGGGAGGCAAAGTCTCTAAACCAGAAATAACCCAAAGCAGCAGCAGCAGCTGCTGGCCTTGCTGGCTTTGGCTTTCCAGCACCCAGCTGGTCTTTTCCTTGGTGGAAAAAAAAAATAAAATTAATCTTTCTCTCTAAACTGCCTGGCTGAGGTGCACAAAGTGGGAGCCTGAGATGTCCTTGTGCTCTCAGGGACAGGAGGGAGAGTGAGCAGAGCTGGGCCTAAGCCTGTGAATGGCTTTGAGTCTGCTCAGCTGTGCTGTGTCCAGTGCTGCTCAGGGATCCAGTCCTACAGGTTCTGTATTCCAAGCAGGATGTTGAACAATGGAGGAAAAATAATCTATGATTTTTTTCTCCCTAGATAATAATGAATGATGGTTACAAGAAACATGAACAGGAAATGTGGGACAGGGGAAAGCTCTGGACCCTCAGCTGGGGTGGAGAAGAGAGCAGAGACCTCCTTTATTCCTGTGATGGGAGAAAAGGCAACCACAGTGTGGAACTGCAGGTTCCTTGATTCATTTCCTTAAATAAAATCACCTTTTTTCTTTTTAGCCACAAAGAGGAGCTGGTCTGGTGTAGCAAGAGCAGGGGGAGGCAGAGGCTGCCAAGAACAGAGGGACTGGAAGTGCCAAGGCTGGGGGTGAAGTCAGGATCCAGAAATCCTGTCCCATCCCCTCCCACACACTGCCCTGCTCTGTCTGGCTCTGAGGACATTAAAGCTGCTCTGCCTTTGCCTTCTGAGGGTCCAGGGCTCTCTGGCTTTACTTTGAATTGTAAAACAGAAGCCAGACTCCTCTGCCTCAAGCACTGGCACAGAGATCCCTCAGACAAGGCCCTGATTGATGGGCTGGCACCACCAGCAGGAATTATTTACCTGGCAGCAATAGGGGCATGTCTGCAGCTGGAATTAGGACATTACATGTCCCACAGCCTGAGGAAAGTGAAGAAAGCCAGGTTTAATTCTTGGCTGGAGCTCCCCACCCTCACCTCCTCATCCCCAGGGGGAGGTCTGAGTGCCCAAGGATCTGTGAGAGGACCAAGCAATTGAAAATGACTTCAAATATCTCTCAAATACAATGGGTGAGAGAGAGCAGGAGAGGGAAACCAGAAAGGGACTGAGGAATCCAGAGCACAGGTCCCAGCTCCTGGATGAAGGCAGTCAGAGCCATCACCAGGGTGACCAAATGCCTCATCCTCCCAACTCCAGCACCAAACAGCTGCAGCCTGGACCAGCAAACAGCAGGGTTTGTATTGTGCAGTTTGGAGTTTTAGAAAAGGAAAAAAAAAAGAAAAGAAAAGAAAAAAGGAATCTTGTTGCAGCTCACACTAGGCCTGTTATTTACCCAGGGATAAATATTGACTCAGTCCTGTGTGTGTACACAATAGCCAGTGCCTGCCAGGACAGTTGCTTGCAGGAGGTGGAATTTCATTTAAAGGCATTAATTTACCTGCCAGGCAGGAATGCAGCTGCCAGGGTGAGGGCAGGATCTGCCCCTGCACACCCCAGACCTGGGGCAGGACCCTCATGCCAGCAGGGTGCTGGGAGCAGCCACGAGGGGAGGCTGGCACAGCTGCCAACTTCTGAGGCAGCTCAGAAATTTCTGGGAACTTCAAGACCCAGACCTTCATCATGTCAACTGCATTCTGCAAATGTCTGGCCCCAGACAAAAAGGACTGGAAACTACACATGCCCAACCTCTGGGATACCTCCTGGTTGTCCCCATGTGGACATTTTTCTGGAATAAACTTGCCTTTATTCTGGAATGGAATGTCTATACTGGGATATATTCTTGTCATGGTTCCTGTGTAAACAAGCCTTAAAAATGAATGGAGCTGGGCTTTTTTTTTTCTGTTTCCATTCACCAATAAACACCCTCAAAAGGAGTTTCCACCCTGCTCTGGGTCCTGGTAACAATAGAAGTGGGAAGATAAAATATTAACACTATTTTGCAAGAGGCAATTGCATGTAACTCCTCCAAAGAGAACAATGCTGCTCCAGGCAGGAAGGGAAACTCAAAAATCTTGGCTCCTGCACTTTTGGAAACACAAAGCTTTTCTTTTTAAGTTTTGCCACGTTGCTTGGGGCAGGTCAGACTGAGGGAGTCCAGCCTGTGACACCAGGGATTGGTACTGGCCAGCAGAGCCAGGGCCTGGCCAGGGAGCACCAGGACCAGAACATGCTGTGCTGGATGCCAGGGGGAGCAAAATAAAAGGGGTTGGTGAAGTCAGGCAAACATTGAAAAGGGCTGTGCCTGGGCCAGGTTCATTTTCAGGCCAGGCTTTGAGGAGAAAGGGGCTGAGAAGGCTGCAAGCAGCTCCTGTCAGCACGTAGTGCAACACAAAGAGGGCTCCCCCACCTCATCCCTGCCTCTGCTGAGGCTGCAGACAGCAGCAGACATGAAGCCTTTCAGCCCTGGCAGTGGATTTCAGTTTTCTCAGGTAAAATGTACCTCCCAAGAGCTTCCCTGAATTGTGGAGCCACAGGGAAGTGTTTCTCTCATGGGTGCAGATTGATGGGCTGGGGAAGATGAGCAGCCTCTTTCTATGTCATAACTGACAAAACACACTGATTTTTATTATTATAATTTGAGCAAAAGCTTCTCAGCCATCTTTCCTCAAACAGCAGTTCAGCTAAGCACAAGGCCTGGACTTAGCTTCTAAATGTAGCTAGGAAATGGCATTTGCAGAATATCCTGATAGCAGAGAAAACACTTGGAAATGCTCTACAGGTTTGAATTCCAGCCCCTGTTTTTCTCACCTAGAGGGCACAGCATATTGGTCTCTCATCACTGGGAGGGCTCCAAAGAGGATGCACAAGAAGGCAGGAAAATGGACAGAAAAATAACGCTGAGTGTCCCCCTTAGAGCTCCAGATCTGCCCCGTGGGGCAGCAAAGCCTACAGTTCTGAGGGCATCAGGAAGTAGTCATCATTCAGGTTCTGTTCTGCAGCAGGTCATCTGGAGGAGCAAACTCATACAGGAGTCGATTCTGAGCCTCTTCTCTTGATTTAAATTATGTATTTCTGTGGGAAGGAGGACAAAAGGAAGAAAAGTTACCTTGCTGTGATGCATCTTTGTGAGATATCACTGAGTCTGGGAAAAGCTGAAAAGGTCACAGAGCTGGGAGGGACCCTCAGGGATCAAATCCAGCCCCTGTCCCTGCACAGACACCCCAAACCCCACCCTGAGCAGCCCTGAGAGCGCTGTCAGAGAGGGGCTGGGAACACAAACCTTGAGAGGAGCCCTGAGGGAGCTGGGGGAGCTCAGCCTGGAGCAAAGGAGGCTCAGGGGTGCCCTCATCGCTCTGCACAGCTCCTGAAAGGTGCCTGTGCTCAGCTGGGGCTGGGCTCTGTCTGCAGCAGCACTGACACAACCAGAGCACACAGCCTCAGGCTGCACCAAGGGAAATTCAGGTTGGATAGCAGGAAAAAGTCTTTTACAGAAAGGGTGATAAAGTTGTGGAATGGCTGCCCGGGGAGGTGGTGCAGTCCCCATCCCTGGGTGTGTTTAACAAAGCCTGGATGTGGCACTGGGTGCCAGGGCTCAGTTGGGGTGCTGGGGCTGGGTTGGATTTGATGATCTTTGAGGTCTCTTCCAACCCAACGATTCTGGAATTCTGGAATTCAGTGATTCTGTGTCCCAACGCTCCTGCAGCTCTGGCAGCCTTGGCACCATTCCCTGGGGAGCTTGGGCAGTGCCCAGCAGCCTCGGGGGGAAGAACCTTTCCCTGAGCTCCATGCCAAGCCCTGGCACAGCTCCAGCCCTTCCTGGCCCCCTGTCACCCCAGAGCACAGATCCGTGTCCATTCCCCCTCCCCACCTTCCCCTCAGTCTCTTCTGCTCCAGCTGAACACACCAAGTGACAGATCACTCCATTCCCTTGGGGATGAAACCACCGAGGTCCCAGAGCCTTTTACAGCTGCCCCATTCCCTTTTGGGGGAACTGACCAGCACAAGGACACCACAGGTGGCTCAGAGCAGCCCCCTGCCCCTCTGTGCACTCACCATTCTGCTGGGGTGGCCTCAGCCTGGCTGCTGTCCCCTCCCCTGAAGGTGCTGGCCGTGCTCAGCTCTGCCACCACCTCGAACACGTCGCCCTCCACGGCGAAGGCGTCGGGGTCGTACTCGTAGGAGTAGTAGGACAGGTCTGTGTGCAGGGGGGGCCCCTCCTCGGCTGCTGGGGGAACCAGAGCTGCAGGAGCTGCGTGGCCACACAGCAGGGCAGGGCAGCAGGAGGAAGGGGTTTAGTTAGGGACACCAGGGTGTTGTGCTGGGATTTCAGGGTTTACCCCAAAACCTCGGCTCCCTCCCCTGATGATTCCCCCCCAGGTGTGTCAGTCACCTCTCCTTTGCCCTCCCAGCACTGTCTGTCAGTCCTGCCATTCCAGAAGGGCACAGAGTGATTGGCAGGTTCAAAGGATGCCCTCTACCCCCAGGGGGGCACTGGGCCATCCAGGTGTCCTCTGTCCCTTGAGCCCTCCCCTCCTGTCCCTGGCTGGTGGCTCCTGCCCCTTCCCTGCCCCTCTCTCGGGGTTAAAGGAGCAGCACCCACGGGGTCAGGAGTTCTGCTGGAGCTGCTGTGGGTTCAGAGGGCTGTGGGGCAGAATAAAGCTCTGGATCCAAACCCTCCAGCAGAACCCACTCCTTTCCTTCCCCATCACCTTAAAGCTTCTCCACAGAGGGAACCCTGAGGAGCAGCCCCTGATAAGGGGGAAGCTCCATCGCAACACCACCAGAGCTCCTGCACGCCTGGGCTTGCCCCCACGTGCCCAGGGCAGCACCCAGCCAGCCAAAAGTGTCTGTGGGGTGAAACACCACACAGCCAGCCAGCCAAAAGTGTCTCTTGGGTAAAACACCACAATTTCCACTATTTAGCTCAGCACCAAGCTCAGGCACGTCCCATCTGGCTATATTGGTGATATTTCAATAGCAGGGAAGGAGGCTGCAGGTGACAGCACACCTGCATGGGTTTGGTGGGGTTCACAGGGGAGAGGAGGGGAGAAGCTGCTGCTAAAGGAGTTTTCAATTTCCCAGTCTGAGAAACTGGAATAAAATGAAAGAAAAGAGGGGGAAGAAAGAGAGGGGTAAAGGGGAAATAAGGAGGAAAAGGGAAAACATAGGGGGGAGGCAAATAAGGGTGGGAAAAGGAGGAAACAAGGAGGGGAAATGAGAAAATAAGGGGGGGAAGAAGAAGAACCAAGGAGAGAAAGAAGGGGAGAAAGAAGGAGAAAGAAGGGGGAAAGAGTAAGAAACAAGTGGGGAATGAAGGAGAAACAAGGAGAGAAATAAGAGGGGAAAGAAGGAGAAAACAAGGGGGAAAGGGAAATAAAGGGAGGCAAAGGGCAATGTAGTTTGAAAAAAATCCCCAAGTCTCCTTTTTGAGCATGGAATTAACTGAGGTTCTGAAGTTTAAACCCATCAGCCCGAGGGCTGCACACAGTGAGATCAAAGTGTCATGCAGAGGGCAGATGGCACAGGGGATTCACTCTGCACCCTGAAAATCTCTCCTCTGACCAGGCACCTCACATAAGGAGAGCCCCACCTGGATGGGGACATGTCCTGTGTGCCCTCAGCTGTGCATCATTCCATAGAACAAGTGACCAAGCTGCAGGGACACCCTGAGGGAGCAGGTCACTTGCTGACTGATCAGTGGAGGCAGCCAATTTTCTTTTCAGCCCAACAAGTGGGAAGGTTTTGAGGCCAGGAACCCACAGCACAGCCATGGACTCCAGCCTGCATGAGGAGCTGAGCTACCTCTGCCCCAGCACAGCCACACTGAAATTCCCTCCTTTGTGCAGGGACAGACCCAGCACAGGCAGCAGCAGGAATTTCTCCTCTCCCCTGTGCTGACCCTGGCAGGTCCCTCTCACCAGGCTGTGCCTCTGTGCTCCCTGTCCAGAGGACAAAACTGCCAGCTAAAACTTCCAGGAACAGCAGCAGATCTGTGTTTCCTGAACTGCTCCTGGAGCCAGCTCAGCTGTCCATCCTTCCTGCTTGCTGTCTGTGTACACTGCCCTAATCCAAACCAAAGCAAGCTCTGAGGCAGAATTATTGCAGGGAGGAAAAGTCCCCAGCCTGCCCAAAGCTGGCTTGATTTAAAGAGAACACTCATCAAGGCCTTTGAAAATGTTTGTTCTCTGGAAAGAAAATATCTGAAGGATCTTCCCCGTTGCCTCCCACATCCTCCCAGCACTGGGCAGGGGAGTCAGGCTCTGTTCCCTCCTTCTTGGCCTCCTCCCTGTGAGAACCTGCCAGACCATGAGCTCCTTCTATGAATGGGTGATTGCTGTCCACCAGGGCTGGGATGAACATCACAGGAGCTCATTCTCAGTTCTGGAGCCCAAGCAAAGAGCACAGGCCGAGGTTTCCTGCTGCACACAAACCACTCCCCCAGCCCCAAATGTTTGTGTGGAGGCCAATGTTTGCTGAGCAGTGATGGGGGGAGAGGAAAAACAGCCCAGTGCCAGCTCAATCAGTCCTGAAAGAGCTGCAGCCCTGTGGGGAACACAAAGGGAATTTTGGGGATGACTCCACCTGGAAGCAGAGCTCAGGCTGATGCTCCTGGTAGGAACTGGTGTAGGTGATGGCATTTAATTAAAAAAAAACAACTAAAAACCCCCCAAAAAATCCACAAACAAAACACCCCCACCAAACAAAAGTGTCATAATTCCACCTAGAACTTTCTTCCAGTTCCAGCCATTGGCCCTTTCTGATTGCTGGAGCAAATCTGTGCACAGGGCATGGCTGTAGGGAGAGGCAGGGGGCCAGAGAGCTGAGCCTGGGGGGATTCCTGCTCACAGCAGCACTGACACCCCAGCACTGCTGCCCCACACATTTGGATGTTGTTTGCCACCACACCCATGCAGAATCACAGCACTGTGATGGCAAAACACTGTCCTCCAACATCAGTGGCTGTGCCTTGAGAGCCTTTGGCAGAGCAGATTTGTCCTCTGTCCTCTGTCAGTTTTGTCCTCTGGACAGGGAGCACAGAGGCACAGCCTGGTGAGAGGGACCTGCCAGGGTCAGCACAGGGGAGAGGAGAAATTCCTGCTGCTGCCTGTGCTGGGTCTGTCCCTGCACAAAGGAGGGAATTTCAGTGCTGTGTGGCTGTGCTGGGGCAGAGGTAGCTCAGCTCCTCATGCAGGCTGGAGTCCATGGCTGTGCTGTGGGTTCCTGGCCTCAAAACCTTCCCACTTGTTGGGCTGAAAAGAAAATTGGCTGCTTCCACTGATCAGTCAGCAAGTGAGCTGTTCCCTCAGGGTGTCCCTGCAGCTTTGTCACTTGTTTTATGGAATGATGCACAGCTGAGGGCACACAGGACATGTTCCCATGCAGGTGGGGCTCTCCTTACCTGAGGTGCCTGGTCAGAGGAGAGATTTTCAGGGTGCAGAGTGAATCCCCTGTGCCATCTCCCTCTGCATGACACTTTGATCTCACTGTGTGCAGAAGAACAGAAGAGTTAGTGATGTGTGGAAGCAATCAAGGCACCACTGCATCACAGAGACACTATCAGAGCTACTGGGGATCTCACAGGCTCCAAAATCCATCCAGATCCTCGTGCCCAAGGAGTGACAAGGATCTCAGGAAAGGCACAGCCAGAAATTCAGTGAGATCCCAATCAGTAACTCAGCTCCTGCTCCAGGCTTTTCTATCCAAACAAATATTGCAGCAGGCTGTGAAGGCACATGAGCACACCCAGAGCTGGGTCCACTCATCAAAATCCTGTCCCACCCTTTTGAGACTCAGTAATTCACCTGAGAAGGAACAGCTGAGGAAGGGGATTCACACAGGAGTTATTACAGCTGAGTCCTGTCACCCTGCAAACTTCCCTGGCAATCAGAGCATCTACAGATGCAAGGAGGATCCCACCCATCTGTTCAGAAAAAGTTTTAAGGTCAAACCTCAGCCTTTCTGCCTCTCTGCAGACTTTGGGAAGGCATTTTAAAATGTTCTGACAACAGCAACAGCGCTGCATCCTGACCTTTCAGGGCCATCTCTGTTCAATTACTCATCTTGAACAGCTGGAATTTATTCCAGCAAACCCACTGGCCTGTGTGGAACTTCACTGTGGCTCTGTGTGTGCCAGAGGGAGCCCCAACACATCCTGCAATTCCCACTGCTGGCTGGGAGGCAGCTGCTTGCTCCTCAATTAAAGCCCTCAATTAAAGCATCCATCAGCCCGAGCTGAGCTGCAGCAGTCTCATGGCAAACACAGGAGGCTCCCAGACAGCACAAACACCACGTGCCTCTCTCAGAACCCAGCATTTCCTGCAGATTAACACACCCAGTTGGTTTTACACCAACCTGCCCTAAGCTTGATTCGGCTCCTGGAGTTTTGCATCCCTTTAGGAAGTCCCAGATTTAGGCACGGCTCAGCAGAGCCCCTGCTGGAGCACCTGAGCCGACTTAACCCCATCACATGCTCCAGCAGCAGCGAGCCCAGGAGAGCCTGCCCGAGGAGGGGCTCATTCATCTGCTGCACTTTGATTCATGTCCCGTGTGCTTGACCTGAGAGGAGCCCTGAGGATTAATGAAAATCACATGCTGGGCTCTTTTCCTGGGGTGGGATTTAGTCAGTTTGATTCCTGAATGCTCATTCTGCCATGGCTGCTCCCAGCTCAGCATCCTCCTGCCAGGAAATTTGGGCACTCCCAGGACAAAGCCAGCTCCAAGTGCTCGTGCTTTGACAAAAGTTTGTGCATCTAAAATCTGCATTACAATTACAGATTTTTCTCTTTTGCTCCTTCTGACCAGCACTGTTTCTGTCAATTCAGAACAGAAACCACAGAGGGATTTTCCTTTTGAGTTTAATGCAGATTATTTCAGAAACTCTGTTCTAAACATTTTTTTGATTGTGGATTACCATCAAGCTCCATCATTTTTTTTTCCCCAGGTAATCATATCAAATTTTTATTTGAAAATTATGTAATGGCAGCCCCATTTCTGTAGACCTTGGTGTGGCCTCACATTCCAGCAGTGCCCAAATGAAACACTTTGGGAATGATGCTTGAAAGGGTTCAGATTGCAAATTTTCCATACTGAACACATGGTATGTGTTTAGAATAAAAGGCAACAAGATATAAATATATTCACAGTAAGTACAGGGAAAAAAAAAAAAAGGGAGGAAAGCAGCAGAGACATTAAACACTAAGACTGAATGACCATTAGAAAATGTGATAATGGAATATTCACCATGTTTTTGCACCTTAATAAGAAAACTGTCCCTCAGCTGCTGTCCAGAAGGGAAAGAACAGGATGGTAACTCCTGTTGGATGTGTCAGTCTGACTCTGGTGTACAAGGAGGACATGAGGAGCCTGAATTTAATTCTTCTCCTGAAGAGTTTAACTGGTTTTACCAATTTGTTGGGAGAGTTGGAGGCCAGGGGAAAATTAATGAGTGGAAAGCAGCCAGGAAAAATCTAGACCAGTTTATTTACTAGAAACAGCATGAAACAAGCTATTCTATTGACCCTCCACTGCTTCTTGGTGAGATTTATTGTGAGCCATGAGTGAGTTCGACACGAGTCTTGGAAAAAAGTGCACGAACATAAGCACCAAATAAAATGAGCAGCCAAATTCCTGGTCACTCCATCCACTGACCTTCACATTTTTGTTCACTAAGGCTCTTTATTCCAAACAGCAGCTCTGAGAGAACCAAGACTGCCAGCCCCATTTTTGCACAGAACTGCAGGGACAAAGTTAATCCACCTGGATTTGAGTCCTTGCACTGGTTTGGGCTCTTGGCACGTCCTGCTCAGTTGTTTGTTGGAAATCATTACATCAGCCTGGCTTTCAATGGGATCTTTCCAGCTTAATAGTGGCAGAAAAGATCACAGAGAGTGTGTTGTTCAAACACAGCAAGGCTGAGAAAATAGGAGGGTTAGTTGTCCACTCCTACAAACAATTATCTAAATCCTGCAGGTGCTGAGCTGGGCAGGATTCCTGCATGATTTCCTGGAAGGAACAGACTAGGAGAGCTGCCTGCTACTGAATACCTCTCATCCTCAGCTTCCCTGACCTCTTCATCTTTTTTCTGATTTCTGAATATTCTATCTTTTCTATAAGATGGAGAAATCCAGCATCTTTATTTAAAATGTGCTTGAGAGCCACTTGTACTTAGCACAGAGATAGGATAAATTTTAACCTTATTTAAGAAAGCTTTTGGATAAATGCAAAAGTATTGCATTACCTGCTGGAGTCTGGGGAACACTGGGCTGCTCAGCTGTGTGGGAGTGTGCCTCCCTTTCTTCTGGCAAGTTCTTGGCTGCAAATACAAAGAAAAATAAACTCATTTGTCACATAATTCATTAATAATGCCTCTCTAATAAAGGTTTGTATTTCCAGAGGTGGCATAATCAGTTCCCTGATACACTACACACCTTGAAAGCCCATGCAGAATCTCCAAAGCATGCTACATTTCATGGATTTAATTTTTATCAGGAATATTCACTTCAGATCAAACAGTATCACTCATTTTCTCTTCAATTCACTCTGACTGGTAAAACATGTATCCATGAGAACAGCAAACCAGTTATTTCAAGCTGAAAAGCAGCTGCCCTTATCACTTAATCAGCTATACTATGAACAGCAAAATGATAACACAGAGCAAGTTCAGAATTCTCCTTTCCCCACCACAGGTATGGAACATTAATTTGCCCTAATGACCATTTGTGACATCCTGCAGCCAAACCACGACAGAAAAGGGAAGGAAACGAAACCCACAGGCAGAAGAGCACTGAGACATGGGCATCTGCTCTATCCTGGTGTTGTTCCTGCAGGATGCCACCTCCATCTGGCAGTGGTTGGGGTAGATGTGGCCGTCAGAGGCACAGACGGGCTCGCCGTCGAAGCCGCAGTCGCGCGAGCACAGGCACTGCTCGAAGTGCTCGTCCTCCAGGCAGCCAAAGATGTTGTTGCAAGGACCAGAGTGGACAAAGCCTGGGGATTAAAAACAGCCCAGTCAGTTTTGCACAGCACAGGGAAGGTGGAATGGGAATAGTTCACCGATCATCAGTTTTTGTGTTGAATTCTTGAAGATTTCTAAGAGGAATTACGGATTTTGTAGGTTAAAAGGTCTGGGAACAAAGCTGCCTTTTTGAAAGAGCCATGGTGCAACAGCCTCCTGACTTGGGGTAAAACAACTGGATTTTGGCCACAGAGCACAGAAAGGAACACACAGTTTCTGGGGCAAGTTATTCCATTCATGGATGTATGAAATTGTTCAGTCATCCTACAGTTAACTGTGGAACTCCACTGCAAAATATTGGAAAGAAAGAAAACCAAATTGCATGGTAAGAAATATTAGTGAGAAGGAAACCCAAACTTCATGGTGAGGATTTTTTTACCTCCTCATTTACTGACACACCTCCCCTTGTGCTGGTTCTTCCAGAATTAGACATTTTATCTTGCCTCTGAAGCAAATCAGTCACTTTGGTGCCTGAAGAGCACCACTGCTCTGTTTGTCCTGACTTTAACACTGCAACCCCCCAAACCTTTGTGAAATTTCCACTAACACAGAGAGGGAAACACAACATTTGTCTAAATATAATTTATAATATTATAGAATAATATATAATATTATATTTTTATTATATATGATATTATAATATTTTCTATTATATATAAATATAATAGAAAATTATATTATTTTATTATACTAACACAGAGAGTGAAACATAACATTTGTCTAAATATAATATATAATATTATATAATAATACATATTTTTATATATTTATATATAAATATAATATAAAATTATATTATTTTATTAAACTAACACAGAGAGGGAAATACAACATTTGTCTAAATATAATTTATAATATTATATAATAATATATAATTTTATATATTTATATATAAATATAATATAAAATGATATTATTTTATTATACTAACACAGAGAGAGAAATATAACATTTGTCTAAATATAATTTATAATATTATATAATAATATATAATTTTATATATTTATATATAAATATAATATAAAATGATATTATTTTATTATACTAACACAGAGAGTGAAACACAACATTTGTCTAAGTATAATTCATAATATTATATAATAATATATAATTTTATATATTTATATATAAATATATGAGTTTGTATAAGTATTAAAAATATATATTTATGTATTTTTTATATATTTATATAATATAAAATATTATAACTCAGAATATAAATGTTCTGAGTTCAGTTTTCCTAAAGATCTGTGTGCTTTTGGGGTCACTCACCAACCCACTGGCTGGCTGAGCTTTCCACCTCGTTGCAGGTTGGGCCATCACAGAGCTCCCTGGCCAGGGGGCTGTTCTCACTCACGTTGTAGAATCGAGTGGCTTCAAAAGCTGCAGCAAGGAGGAGAAATCAGAGCTGAGCCTCCAGCCTGGAGCTCTGCTGGCAGCAGGGATCAGAGGGAAACAGGCACAAACCTGGCTCGTAGTAATCGTACACTTTGATGGGAACAGGGGCTGTTTTCCCAACTATGTGCTCTCTGAAAGCTTGGAACTTCACACAGGTCATGCACTGGCTGGGAATCTGTGAGAAATGGTCAGAAAGACTCAAAAATTACACTTGAAATGAAGAGAAATGAACACAGCACACGCCTCAAATGCCAAGCACAAAGATACCTCCAATATTCCAAGTGCAGGGACAGAGATAATGAACTTTTTAAATGAATAAAAACCAAACAGAGTGAACCAAACCAGGATGCTTGGCTGACCTTT
Organism: Fringilla coelebs; assembly: GCF_963513975.1. Taxonomy (NCBI): domain Eukaryota; kingdom Metazoa; phylum Chordata; class Aves; order Passeriformes; family Fringillidae; genus Fringilla; species Fringilla coelebs. Next base: position 4,677,281 of record NC_140050.1, on the reverse strand, counting down.
AAAACACATATTTGCCACTGACACTCCAGCTGTGCTCCCTGGCTTGCCCACAACCACCAGAAAATTTCCTGCTGCTGACCAAGCCAAGAGAGATCTCACCTTCCACTCTCAGGTCTGTGCTGGGATATCTAAATCATTCTGCATTTAGCACTGCTAGCTGGACCTGAAAATCAGATTATTTCAAAGCAAAAATCTGAGTGATATCCACCCAAAACCACTCCATGGGCTGAAGGGAATCACCTGCCTCTGTTATACTTCACTTTCCAAGCAAAAGCAGCTCAAGCAAAAACCACTTAAAGCTGCAGGGTGATCCTCACCCCTGAGGGACCCCAACACCCTGCCTGTGCCTCATCCCCTGCTCATTTGCCTCTCATTAAAATCCAACATAATTATAAGAAACAAAGCCATTACCTCATCAAAATAAAACAGGACTTTTCTTCCATCCACTTCATATCTTTTTAGCCCAATTTGCTTGTTCATCAATAACTGGGGGTGAAAAAAAAAATCATTGTGTTTAGTTTAATCTCATTTGATAGAAAACAGGTAGAAATGAGAGAATAAGATTTGAGGCTGCTTAGAAAACTGATCAAACACTAAACTCCAGGGATTTCTTCTGCTGGAAAAGGGTGTTTCCATAAGAGAGGGAAAATGCAAAGGGATTGAAGTTGCTGTCAAATGACAGAAGGAGAAAAGCCACCTGTGTGTCCCTGCCTGTCCTGCTGAGGAATTCTTGCAAGGTGCATCAGCTCAGGGCTCTTCCTTATCCCCCTGGGACTCTGCTGCTGCCTCATCCACGATCTCATCCAGCAGCTCCCAGATTGTTTTCAGTGCCAAGGCTCCAGCAAGACCTCAGAGACCCCAAACCACTCAATGAACTCTCTTATTTATTTATTTATTTATTTACACCTCTCAGACCACCAGGGAATCTCCCTGGGTATTGAAGGGTCCCCTCCTCCCAGCAGCTGAAAAATCCAAAACATTCTTCTGCCAGGAAAATTAATCCTCCCATTTGAAGGGAGCAGTCATTTGAAAGAGCCCCAGGCACCCTCCCTTCTGACAAATGGGGTCAGGCCAGGCCTCTGCTCCTCAGCTTCTCTCCCTTCCAAGCCCAGGGATTTGGGATTTGGGCTTTGCATGGCCCAGGCAGGCCCACAGACCCCATTTTTATATTTTTATCTTTTTATCTGCACACATTCTAAAGGCACTTCCCATATCTCCAAACCTTCATTTTCAATTCTCCAAAAGCTGCTCCTATGATTTCTGCCCTTGGAACATCTCAATACTGTGACAGTCCTGCCTGATCAAGCATGACTATTTTGATAATTTGTATTTAGAATTTAGATTACAATTTGGATAATTTGTATTTAGAATTTAGATTACTATTTTGATAATTTGTATTTAGAATGCATCTGGCACGAGGAAAATCCCTAATACTGAAGCTGGGGAGGATGAGGGTTTTTGTGGAAAAGGATTTTTGTGTTTTAATCAAAGTTTGAACAGCCAAGATAGGGCCAGAGCACTCTATTCTATAATTCTGTGCTCTAAACTCTCCCACTTCCACCTCTGTCAGACAACCCCATTTGTAAAAATATTCTTGTGGGGGTTTTTGGTGGTTTTTTTTGTTTGCTTGTGTTTTTTGTTTTTGTTTTTGGAATTTTTAGGGGTTTGGTTTTGATTTTTTGTGGGGTTTTTTTTGTTTGTTTGGTTGGTTTTAGGGGTTTTTTTAGTCTTTTTGGTTTTTTAAAATTTTTTTTTCTGGTTTTGGGTTTGTTTTTATTTTGTTTTTATTGTTCTTAAGTTACTTTGAGACTGTAGGCTAAAATCTCTACAGAAATGGGAACAAATAATTATAATAATTATTATTTTCATAATTATGATTATTATTAATAAATCTAATAATTATTACATATAATAATGTAATATTAATATATTATTATATATCTCTTGAGTTACTTTGAGATTGCAGCTAAAATCTCTACAGAAATGGGAACAAGTCATTATAATTACTATTATTTTCATAATTATCATTATTATTACTAATAAACCTAAAAATTATTCTATATAATAATGTAATATTAATATATGTTATTATATATATTGTGTTACTTTGAGATTGCAGGCTAAAATCTCTACAGAAATGGGAACAAATAATAATTATTATATTTTCATAATGATTATCATAATTATTACTAATAAATTGAATAATTATATCTAATAATGTAATATTAATATATATTATTATATATATTGTGTTACTTTGAGATTGCAGGCTAAAATCTCTGTGGAAATGGGAACAAATCATTATTATTATATTTTCATAATGATTATCATAATTATTACTAATAAATTGAAAAATTCTATCTAATAATATAATATTAATATATATTATTATATATATTGTGTTAATTTGAGATTGCAGGCTAAAATCTCTACAGAAATGGGAACAAATCATTATTATTATATTTTCATAATGATTATCATAATTATTACTAATAAATTGAATAATTATATCTAATAATGTAATATTAATATATATTATTATATATCTTGAGTTACTTTGAGATCGCAGGCTAAAAGAATTATAATCATGATTACTATCATAATTATGATAATAATTACCAATCGATATTAATAATAATAAATAGATTAATAACAGTTTTAATTATGATTTAGAATGACACAAACCAAGCAGAATTGCTTCTTTCTGAAATCTGCCAGACCTGCCACCAGCAGAGCGCTCCTCCTCGTACCCCCCTGCTCCTGCCAAGCCCCATCTCTGGAAGCCCCCACAACCTGGAAAGGGCCAATTTAATTTGTCCTCCTAATTTCAGGGCCCTGCTGGTGGCTGTTATTCCTCATGGCTGCAGACAGGACTTTTATGAGGGCCTGGAGACGCCGGCGCCGCCGGGAACTGCTGGGCTCAGCTAAAAGCGCATTTTTTGTGCCGGGGTTTGATCCATCCCAGCCCAGGGTGACCTCCTGACCCTGTCGACATCCAGCATGATTAGGAGGATTTGTGGTGGGTTGTGCACAGAGCCCTCATTAAGCAGAGCTGCCCTGGGGCTGCTCCAGGCCTGGGCTCAGGGAAAAATCAAAAAATGTCAGAAAATGTCGGAAAATGTTGATTTCTAGCCCAGCCCCTCCACAGCAGGGCAGGGAAAAGGCAGCAGGGGCAAAGGTGGGACTTGGCTGTGCTCAAGGTGGGGTCCACAATACATTGTGAGGCTGCAGTGGGTGAATTTTGTGTTGGGCCCTTGTTTGGTAGCCATGAAGAAATCCCAGGATGGGTTGGGTGGGAAGGGACCCCAAAGCCCATCCAGTGTCACCCCTGCCATGGCAGGGACACCTCCCACTGTCCCAGGCTGCTCCCAGCCCTGTCCAGCCTGACCTTGGGCACTGCCAGGGATCCAGGGGCAGCCACAGCTGCTCTGGGAATTCCATTCCAGCCCCTCCCCACCTTCCCAGGGAACAATTCCTTCCAAATATCCCACAAAAATCTCCCCTTTCCCAGTGGCAGCCATTCCCTGTGTCCTGTCCCTCCATCCTTGTCCTCTCCAGCTTTCCTGGATCCCCTCCAGGCCCTGCCAGGGGCTCTGAGGTGTCCCTGGAGGTGTCCCTGGGCTCTGAGGTTCCCTTGTCCAGGTGAGCACCAGGGAACAATTCCTGCCCAATATCCCATCTAAATGGGATTATTTCCCATCTAAATTTCAATTTTTCAGTGGGAGCCATTCCCTGTGTCCTGTCCCTCCATCCTTGCCCCCAGTCCCTCTCCAGCTCTCCTGGAGCCCCTCCAGGCCCTGCAGGGGGGAAAAAGTGGGGGGAAAAAGTGGGGGAAAAAGGGGGGAAAAGGGGGGGGAAAAGGGGAAAGAAAAAGGGGAAAGAAAAAGGGGAAAGAAAAAGGGGAAAGAAAAAGGGGAAAGAAAAAGGGGAAAGAAAAAGGGGAAAGAAAAAGGGGAAAGAAAAAGGGGAAAGAAAAAGGGGAAAGAAAAAGGGGAAAGAAAAAGGGGAAAGAAAAAGGGGAAAGAAAAAGGGGAAAGAAAAAGGGGAAAGAAAAAGGGGAAAGAAAAAGGGGAAAGAAAAAGGGGAAAGAAAAAGGGGAAGAACAGGGGAGAGAAAAGGAGTACAGGAATATGTTCCTTGAGAACTTTCCTGTTCTCCTGCAGTGAAAACCCTTCACACTGTTTCTTTTGACCCTTTCCCTCTGCTCACAGAACATTCCATAGGTTTAACACCATGAAGATATCCTGTTGTTCTCCTCCTGGGACACTTGGAGCTCTCTCTGGTTCTAATCCATATTTTTTCCTGCTGTTATTTCCATGAGAATGTATCTGACAGCCCTAGACATGACCATCACTCCAGCACCTTCAGCAGAGGGGGCAAAGCAGGAACCAAACCCACTGCAGGCTCCTCACCTCAATTTTCCTTTTTTTTTTCCCCATGAGGATGCTGGAGAACTCCTACTCCCACCTGAACATTCAGTTGGTTGCATGAGAGAGAATATCAGACCCAGAGGCAAATAAAAAGTGACTCATTTTACATGCTTGGATTTGAAAAGAGATTTCTCCACATGCAGCTTGTGAATGGATATAAATAAATGCAGTTTTTTTCTCTTTATGGGAATAACTTCATATCTGATCTCCTGTTGTGAAAGGATGCAATTGCTTCTCAGGGATTAATACAAAAATTTCTGTGGCTTCAGGGACATCTGACAGCAGCTTCTGACATGGATTGTAAACCTCCTCCAGAGGGTTTTTTCCTCCAAGAAAATGCAATGGTGTTTCAATTATAAATCAGCCAAATCAAGGGAAATCCTAGAGAAGGTAAAGCAATGTGCACTCCTCCTTGAATTAGGACATCAAATTAAACTTCACAATGGTTCCACTTAAAAATTCTTTCCTGAGATCCCTTCCCAATATAATGAGATAAAGTTATTAACACAAGAGGTCCTTTAGAAGCAAAATATTTTTACCAGCTCTCAAGGATGCAAAAATTTTACACCTCTTCAGTTTCAATTATAAATCAGCCAAATTAAGGGAAATCCTAGAGAAGGTAAAGCAATGTGCACTCCTCCTTGAGTTATGATATCAAATTTAATTTCCCAACGATTCTACTTTCAAATTCTTTCCTCAGATCCCTTCCCAATATAAAGTTATTAACAGAATAGGTCCTTTAGAAGCAAAATATTTTTGCCAGCTCTCAAGGATGCAAAAATTTTACACCTCTAAATTTTACACCTCTTCAGTGAAACAGTCCTTAGAAAAAAAAAATCTTTGCAGCATAAGAACCCCACCAATGAATGCAACGTTCCACAAAATGTAATGGGTTGTAAAGAATGGAATACTCCCACAAATCTAAAGCAAAGCTCAGGATGACAGTTCATCTGCCCTGAAGGGCTGGCTGGGCACGAGGCACATTCTGTCCACCTCAGCTTGGCTGCAAGAAACACCATGTTCTCCCAGAGAGAAAGGAAAAAAAAATAAAAAGGGCAAAAAAATTCCAAGACACAGAGCCTCCAAAGAAATGGGATCCAGATGTTGGAGATAACACAGCTCACTAAGCAGCCATAAACAGCTCCTGTTCGAGCACATTTGCACCTCAGCTTTTCCAAGGGCTCTCAGTTAATTACTGTGCACTGGCTCAGGAAAACCTGGGCTTGGCTGGGCTGGGTTTGCTCAGCCTGCTCTGAATGACTGTTCCTTCATTTCAGAGATTTTTTGACAAGTGAAATCTCTTCCTCCGCTTTCCCAATTTTAATTGCAGTGCTCTGACACTCAATGGACTCTTCTTGCCCCTCAGAGGGAACCCCTCCCAGGCAGAGATCCACATCCAAACATTGCACTCCCATCCCATTGATCCCATCCCATGGATCCCATCCCATCTTATTGATCCCATTGATCCCATTCCAATGATCCCATCCCATCCCATGGATCCCATTGATCCCATCCCATCCTACTGATCCCATTGATCCCATTCCAATGATCCCATCCCATCCCACTGATCCCATCCCAGTGAACCCATCCCATTGATCCCATTGATCCCATCCCATGGATCTCATTGACCCCATCCCACTGATCCCATCCCATTGATCTCATCCCATCCTATTGATCCCATTGATCCCATTCCAATGATCCCATCCCACTGATCCCATCCCAGTGATCCCAATGATCCCATCCCATGGATCCCATCCTATTGAACCCATTGATCCCATCCCACTGATCCCACCCCATTGATCCCATTGATCCCATCCCATCGAACCCACTGATCCCATCCCACTGATCCCATTGATCCCATCCCAGTGATCCCATTTCATGGATCCCATATCCCACTGATCTCATCCCATGGATCCCATCCTATTGATCACATCCCATTGATCCCACTGATCCCATCCCATGGGTCCCATCCCATCCCATGGATCCCACCCCAATCCCATCCCTTACCTGCTCCAGGCTCTCAATATCTGCCCGAAACCCTGAGAACAGAGGCACTTCCAACACAGCCATGTTTGAGGATCCAGAGTGCAGCCATCTTCCCATGGGAACAAAAAGAGAGAAAATGGGAGCAAATTCAAGATCCATGAACTCAGAATGGAGAAACCAGCTCCAGAAGAAGAAAAAAATATCACATTAAAAGGCTCTCCTCGTTGAAGTGCTTGGGGAAAGCCACAAGTTGGTTTTAAAAATCCTCTTTTCTACTTTTATTTAACAAAATGATCCCAGCTCACAGGGGGTGGGAGATGTCCTGGAACACAGAGATGCAGGAACCTGTGGGGCTGCTTTCTTTCTTTTTCAATTAATCCCTGAGAAAATGCATTTGGGAAAAGGAAATAAACCCTTGGAGCAGAAGAAACTTCTGTTCCACCCTGAGAGGAGAGCTGTGGATGGACTCTAGTGGGAGAGGGATGCTAATTCCCAACACCAGGCAAGGTCATTCAGTCCTGGGCTTTCACAAGTGCCTGTTTCACCCCTGGCACTGAGAAAAAGGCTTTTGCTAACGAGTCAGCAAAGTCACTGCCTCACTGGTGTGAAATCCCTGCCTGTATCATCCTCTAGAGTCTGATTGAAAACTCAGAAAAATCTCAAACTGAGTTTTAAAAATGTGCACAAACCCCCACACACAGAAAGGCGTGGAGAGAAGGGCTGTTGGAGCAAAATCTCAATTTTTGCAGCATGGCAGAGGAGTGTCCATCCTTAGACAGCTCCTGGAATCCCAGAACAAAGCTCCTTTTCTCTGCACTGCCAGCAGCTCCCAGCCCTCCCTCCTTGGCAGCTCACCTGTTTGCTGTGCCTCACCTGGGCTGGGCCCAGCAGGGCTCATCAGCTCTGAGAAAACACAACCCCACAGCTTCCAGCACCAGATTTGCCAGCTCTGAGCTGGCTCCTCTCTCTGGAGCCCCCTCAGCTCAGGGGTGGTGAGCTGGCTGAGGTTGGGGTGCCACAGTGGCAGGAGGTGGCCTGGGGACAGAGCCAGCTGGCTCTGGGTGAGGCACTCAGGGCTCCCAGAGCCCTTAAACCTCCCCAGTTCCCATCCAACTCCATGCTCCTCTTGGTAATGGGCATCAAAAGATGCAAGAGCATGCAAAGTGTATTCAAACAGACCCAACTCCCAAATAAATCATCCAGGATCTCTCTGTCTGCATCTCCCCAGCCTCTGTTGCACATCACAGCTCTCTGTTTTCCAGCCTGGGCTCTCCCTAACCCTTCAGCAGTGCCCCAGGGATGTCACTGGGCATGACAAGACCTCATCCCATCCTGAGAACACCCCCAGCCCCAAACAGCTCAGTTGTCACCCTTAGCTGCACTCCTCTCTCCACACTGCCCCAGCAAGATGATGATGATGGAGCTGAGAGCATCACTACAGGGAGAAGGGGAGGAAAGGAAGATTTCATTTGCTTTTGTTTCCTTTCCAAGCAATCCATCTCCCTGCCCTGGGCTTCCTCTCAAATTTCTGCCTCAGCTGCAGCAATTCCCAGGGCAGGAGTTTCAGAGCTATCAGCAGAGAGGTTGTGCTGATGCAGGGCAGCCTCCTCAGCCTCTGACACCACTGTGGAATTTTATCCTCTCCCCAAAACAGGCTGAGGGCTCGGGCAGGGGGGGAAGGGGTTGGCACAGTGACACCTGGGGGCAGTGCCTGTGCCACAACACGGCCCCAAGGGCAAGTTTGGGACAAGGAAAACAAATCCCAGCTTTTCCTGGGGCCCTGCAGCTCTGCTCAGGGCTGCAGTCCCTGGCTGCCCTTGCCTCTGCAGGAAGGAAGGGACAGAAGCTGATAGGGGAAACAGAGTTTCCTATTAAGCCCTGATAAGGCAGCCACAATTTTCCATTTCCATCTGAGGCACTCTCTGGAGCTCTCCTGTTGGAGAGAAGCAGCACCTGCCCTGCTCCTGGTTCACAAACATGAAATTAGTTCTGAATTTCTTGGGAAGGGTTTCTCCTGATGCACAGCAGGATGCTGTGAGCCCTCTTTATTTCCTCTGGTTGTGGCTTTATCTCTCTTGGGTCAAATTCCCAATAACCTCCCTAAAAGTCCAAATGCTTTCTAAAGAGATCAGCAGCCCCTGATGACTGCAGCAGTGCCAAGGTGTCTGAGCAAAACTTGTAAGTGGATTTAATACAGGTCAGAAATTCTTCTTGCTGCTGTTTGTCTATAGCCAAGCTGTTTTCTCATAATAATTTGAGTTTTCCAATCTATAAAATGAGACAGAACTGCTCATGTCTCTGCAAAGTGCTTTGAGAGCTAGAAATGAAACTTCTGGATCATGCCACTTTAAAGTTATTTTACATTTCATTATATGGAGCAAGGAGATAAGGAATTTAAGGGCTTATTAGCAAATATCTGCATATATTGTGCTTTTCCCATATATTCCAAATTCATACCATTGCCATAAGCATCTTCTGTTAGTTTTTGGCATCCAAAACTGAACCACTAAGGAGCTCAAATAATAAAGTGAAGTCAGTAATATTTAAAAAACTATTGACACAATTAAGACATTAGTCAACCAGCTGAATTTACCTTGCTCTTTGAAGCTTTTAAGAAAAAAATCCAGAATTTTTTCTTTTCATCCTTATACAAGCAAATTACACCACATTTGTAATTTTCAGGGTTTGGAGAGGCAGTAATGAAACTCAGTGATAAAACCATAAGGTGGTTTTCTTATTCCTCTAATTGGTACTGAAATGATCAAGAATGACCTTGGAATGGCTCTGTCCAACAACCCAAGTGGTGAAAATAATCCAGAACTTTTCTTTTCATCCTTATACAAGCAAATCACACCACATTTGTAATTTTCAGGGTTTGGAGAGGCAATAATGAAACTCAGTGATAAAACCTCAAGGTTTTGTTCTATTTCTCTACCTTTGACATGCAGTTAGCACTGAAATGATCAAGAATGACCTTGGAATGACTCTGTCCTACAACCCAAGTGGTGAAAATAATCCAAAACTTTTTCTTTTCATCCTTATGCAAGGGAATCATATCACATTTGTAATTTGGGATGACTCTGTCCTACAACCACAGTGGTGGCTGAAAATTCTGCTGAAAATCCTGAGATCCAGCCAGTGCAGCAAGAGAGACCTCAGTGCTTTCCTGGCACAGAGGGGCTGTGCACTGTGGTAATCACATATCCTCTGAACAAAGAGAGACATTGCTCTCCCAGGATTTCCTTGGGAAGCTGTGAGAGCGCTCAGAGAAAGAATTAAAACAATTATTACATCAATCTCTGCACCTGGCAGGCAATCTCTGTTTGTCAAAGATGTTTCCAAGAAGGAGTTGTCCCTTCTTGACCAATAGGTGAGAGAAGATTCCTAAAGGTCAATCAGGTCTTAGGCCCACCATTGTTTTGATAAGAGCTGTGGATTTCTAATAATAAAGTGCTTTTCTTGCCTTCTGAAGGTGGAGTCTGTGTATCACCCTTGTCTGTCCCTGACACCCCTTCGGTGACAATGCCACCAAGATCAGCAAACCAAACATTCAGTGGGGGGCAGGAGTGGCATTTCCTACCTGGTGCAGGTCTCCAGGATGACTTTGTACTCTCGGTGGTCCTGGTCTGAGGCCGGATCCTCGTCGTCCCCCAGGGCCCTGTCCCTGTGCAGGGCTCCGGGGCGGCGCTCGGCGGCGGAGCCCGAGCGCAGTGGGGCTGGGGCTGGCAGGGGCTGCTCTGCCTTGGGCTCCTTCAGGTTCACCAGCAGCTGGAAGGCTGGCTTGGCTATGGGATCAGGCACATTGTAAGTGACATCGATCTGGGAAAGAAAAAGGAATCCAGGTGGGTTGTTACAGCTCCAGTGCAATGTCGACACTAAAATTGTCCACAAATGTCCAGCACAGACACAAGATCTCCTCAGAGGGGGGGAATGGCAGGCAAAGAGGCAACAGAGGCTTGTGGTAATCACATACCCTCTAAACAGAGAGAGACACAGCTCTCTCCCAGGATTTTCCTGAGAAAGTTCAGAGAAGAGAATGAGAAACAATTCTTATCTTCATTTGGTGCACCTACTGTTGTGCACATGTGTTATGGAGATTGTTTACCAAAGGGTGATTTCTTAATTGGACACTGGATGGTGTTTGGATTGATTGACCAATTAAGTTAAAACTGCATCAGACAGTCTGTAAAGGTTATGAGTTTCTTACCAGTGTAGTACAGTACAGTGTAATAGAGTAGAGCTTAATAAAGCAATGGATCAGCCTTCTGCAATCATGGAGTCAATGCTAATTATTGGAGTCATGGAGTCAGTGCTAATTATTCCCCATTCAGGGGGGAATTGTTGCTACAATAACACACAGTTCTGTCTCTATATAAGCTCTACCAGAGCTTACATAGACATCTACACATTCACTTCCCAAATTAAAGCAACCCCAATAGTAATAGAACAATTTTGAGAGAAATTCCAAGTGTAAGTCCTTCCTCGCAGCAAAGTGGGATTAGAAAAGCAGCAATCAGGCTGTGAGGTTAGAGACCATCTGCTGCCATGCCTTCTCCAGCCCCATGCCAAGCTCACCTGCATCAGACAGCAGCCTTCACCCTTGGCACTCACAAACAGCCCTGTTGGAATACTGGGGATCTGGGGAGAATGCACAGGTGAGACACAGACAAGACATGGCACTCAGAATGGAAATGAACATTAAATTTAGCTCTGTTCTGTACAAAATACCTTTCTAAAGGACACTGCAGAAGGGAAGTGAGCATGGCTTAGTCTCTTCACCACCTGCACTTCCAATGGCAGAGACAAACAGCAGCACAAAATAAACATCAGGCACTGGTTATGGTGAAAAATGCCTTTAATCTGGAGTGCTGCCTCCTTCCCAGCAGAATCCAGCCACAAACCCACAGCAAGTCCCACAGCTCTCAGTGCTTAACTTCTGCTTTTACCATCACTGATCCAAGCCCTCATTCAGAACCCAGCAATGTGGATTGCTTTACAAACCTGCCTGCACAAAACCACCTACCACTGCAGTCTGAAGGACCTTTTTATTCATCTTGTTAAGCTCAAAGGTCTCCTGGTAGTCCAGGTTTGTAGAAGCCAAGGAAATGGTCAGGTTGACTCCTCCAACATAAGAAAGGATGGCATATTCAGCCAGAGCCTGCAGAGCCACACAGGTGTCCTGGGGGCCAGAAGAGGGAGAAATCAGAATAGTGAAGGATGCAGGAGCACAGCAAACTTCCAAACAGCTCTGCTCAGCTCCAGCTGGCAGAATCCCCCTTGTTAATTCATATGGCACAAGAAATATCAGGTTTGGTTCCCTTTTCCTATCAAAGACACCTGTGAGGACAAATTCTGTGTTCATTTCAAATTACCAGTCTGAGGAGGAAGCAGTAAAGAGCCCTGGAAAGGTTTTCCTCTTGCCAGAACACAAACAATTTCTGTCAGGAAGATGGAAACTCCACATTCCTGAATCAATTGCCAATGCCTGCATCCCAGGCACCTTTCCCAGAGGCTGCCCACCTGAGTAGATGAGAATCCTCCCAGTGCATTCCTCTGCTGTGAGAGCCACTTGACCACAGGGAGTGCAGAGGCCACATCTCCCAGGAGTGTGTAGGTCAGAAGGGCATAGGATGTCATTTCCACTTCTGCAGAAACAACTGAAGGAGGGGTGAATTAAAAAGAAATTAAAAATACCACCTAGAAGTGAGAATCCAGGCAGGTCTAGAGACAGTTCTATGAATATTTATTAACTGAAAAATAATTCTAAAAAGTTAAGAGTTTGAAGACGTAAACACAGGAAAAGGGAAGTTAAAATGTCTGCCCCCAAGGTGCTTCAGCTGCCTAAAATATCTCAGCTTTCAATATAAGCCTCCCTTCAGGCAATAAATAACCAATTATTACACAATAAACTCTTTTTCTTGACTGTATCCCACAAGTAATTCCTCTCCCACTCCAGTTCTACTCTGCTGCTGCCCACACTGTTGTCCTGCCCTAGAGATTTTCATACAATATCCAGTCAGATCCCTCTTGAGCATTGCTGCACCTGCATCATATCCAAAGAGTCAGTGGCTTGAAGTGGCTTGAAAATTCCAGCATCATTCAGTTTCTGTGGCTGTGACAACCAAAGTGTAGAAAAATCAGCTGAAGTGTCAGTGCTACAATCCTTAGGTTCATTTGAAAATTCAAAGATAAATAGCTCTAAAATTAAATATAATTGAATTCCCTTAGATTTCCATTTTGAATTATTGCTCCCTGACAGAAGAGTGAGAGCCACTTGGGATTCTGTCTCTATAAAACTGGAGTGAAAGCTGATGAGACATCTGGGGCTGAAAAACCTGTCCTGTCTGGACCACATCTTGCTCTGCCTCTCATTTATTCTTTCAGCATGTTACCTGCCTTTCTGAGCTCTCTTGGACCCTTCCCTGAGTGACAATTTCAGAATACTTGTATTTTATAAACAATTCCCTGCAATACATGCAGGCTGGTTGTGGCAGCCCCTTCCCTTTTCTCTGCCTCTGCCCTGCAGGTTCCCAATTACCTGATTGAGAGAGTCCATCATTAAACCCCATGAAGGTGTCTTCATCAGTGACAAGGGTTCCTGTGAGGCTCCAGTGTGTAAATCCATCTGGGAGAAGAGGGCAGAGGGACAGAGCTGTTATCAGAGCAGAGGGACAGAGCTGTTATCAGAGCAGGAGTGCAGCTGAGCCTCTGTGCAAGGGAAGAGCCAAATTCCATTTTTGCTCCCTGCCCTGAGCTGCACTGTCCCTCCTTTTGGACACTCAGTGCCTGGGCAAGGAGCTCCCTTTGGAATGAAAGAGATGATTCAAAAAATTCAGGTGATTCTTGGATTTTGGATTTAAATACACCACCAGGGAATGTGAGGTGTTAGAGGGCACTGCAGAGCCTTAGAACAACTCGAAATCACTCTGCTGGTTTGAGAACTGAACTGAGCACCAGGGCTGTGGCTCTGATCTCTCTGTGGGCCACTCACTGGTCCCTTACAATTCAGGATATTCTGTGATTCTGCTGCATTTGCCTCCCTTCAGCATCAGCCATGTGTGTGGAGCCCTCTCCAAAGAAAACCAGGAGCACCCTTGCCTTACAAAGCCAAACTTGGGTTTGTGTGAAAATCTTGCCTCTTTATTTTTTTATTTATTTTCTTTATCATGTACTGATAAAGAAAAGAACATTCCAGATTTAGAGTTTGTCCTGTTGGTGTTCCTCTTCTGATAGGATTTAAAGGGTCCTACCAAGGGTCTGATCCTAGAGAGAGCACAAAGGAGCTTCATGGCAGCCCAAACGTGCTTGTGAAAGGAAACTGTGATGATTTCCATATGAACACAAATGTTATCACTTTAGAGAGATGGGATTTTATTTCTTTTTTTTTCTCCAAAATCAGCCTCTGAGTGAAACTGCCAGTGAGGAATCCCTCATCCTTCATCCCCCAGGCCCCATCCTCTCCAGGGCTCAAAGCATCCAGGCTGTGTTTAGCTGCTGTGGGGGCAGAATAGCCAAGAACACAGGAACACACCAAACCCACACAGCTCAGCTGGCAGAACCTCCCTTACTAACTCACATGGCACAAGAAACACCAGCTTTTGCTGCCTTTTCCTATCCAAGGAACAAAGAGAGGACCAAGAGGTGAGGCAGGGCTCCTACCTTGGGTGATGGCCATGCTGTTCATCCTGCGCAGGGTGGCAGCAGCGCTGGGGCTGTGCAGCAGGGTCAGGGCGTAGGCACTCAGGGCAGTGGTGTAGGGATCCTCTGCTGAGTACAGGTTGGACTCCAGGAAGTGTTTGGCTTTGTCTACAGCTGTTCTTTCTTCCTACATTCACAGGGGAAAGAGCCCAGGTAGATGTACCAGTCTCAGGAGTTAGGATTGCTTTAGTACTCGTTACATTTAAAAAACAAAAAAAGGCAACGTGGGGCATTGACATTCTCTGAGAAAATCCCTTTGCCCAGGATTTTTCTCCTGGGAAGCTGAGAAGCCTCAGAGAAAGGAAAACAATTCTTGTGTCATTTGCTTCTCCTGAGTTTTGCTCATGTGGAATGTGTTTAGAGATTGTTTACCCACAGGTGATTGTTCCTTTGGATTCTGCTGTGAGTTGTTTTCACTCTTTGGCCAATCAGGGCCAAGCTGTGTCAGACTCTGGAGAGAATCACAAGTTTTTAATTGTCTTTTTAGCATTCACTGAGTATCCTTTCTGCATTCTTTAGTATACCATAGTATTCTTTAATATAATATAGGATTATAAAGTAATAAATTAGCCTTCTGAGAACATGGAGTCAGATTCATCATTCCTTCCTTTGTCGGGACATTTCCCAGCAAATACAACAGCAACCAAACAAAAGCCACCAACAAAATCCAAACAAAAACCACACAATCAACTCAGAAAGATACATTTTGCTCTCTGCAGAACAGCATGGACACTTTGAGAACACACTGGACACCCTGAGAAAAGCCATGCATCAAAAATCCCAAAAAAAAAAGGTGCAACAAGCAGAGTAAGAATGATTTAGGCTAACAGAGAAAAGCCATTCATCAAAAGTTCAAAAAAAAAAGTGAAAACAGCAGAGTAAGAATGATTTAGGCTAACACTGAGACACACTTTTCCTCCCCTAGAGCTGCAGAAATTGTGTGCCCTGCAAGGCAGCAGATGAGCAGGGCAGGGTGAGCTCTGGGCTGGAGGTTTGATTGTGTTCCTGACACTCTGGAGCGTCTGGCAGACGCCAGAGGATAATAAAGGCCAAGGTTCCCAGGGGTCCCTGCAGCCAACAAACATGTTTTATTAACTCCCCCAATGACCTCACCATGCAGGAACGTGGCTCTGATAATTTATAGAAACAATTTAATTGGACTTGATGTAATTTGGTTTCCTTTGATTTCCCTGTGGCACTAACCTTCCCCTTCCTCATTTCCTAGCTCAGATCATTAGGAACACTCACAAATCTCCTCTAGGAAAACCATTAGAATGCACAGAAACTGCACTGCTGGGGCTGCCCTGCCACACAGCAGCCCAGAGAGCATCACATCACTGCTCACAGGGGAGGCAGGAAGTTCCTCTGTGAGCTCTGCAGGGTTTTCTGAATTTTTAATAATTTTAATAAGGACAGGGGGTTAGGGGGCATCTGCCTGCAGCAGCAGCCTGGTCTCACTCCTCAGGCTCCACAGGGATGGGTGAGGAGTGCTGAGGTTTTCAGAGGTTCTGAATGGGCACCTGACACCTCCACAAACCCACGGGGCTGTGCCTGAATGGGCCCTTTTGTGTGAGAGCAGATCTCCAAGAGATGCTGCAGCATCCATTGCACCTCCTCTTTTCACCTCCCAGCCCCCCTGCCCTCTCCCCTGGCTGCAGAGGATCTGCAGGGGAGCATCCTCCCAGGGCTGGTCAGTGGGGATGTGCCACCACAACCTCACCTGAACATCTCCATCCTGGTGAAGCTGCATGCTGGCAGAAACACAGCAGAGAGCAGGAGCACTGTGCCACCAGGAGTTTTAAGGAGGAATTCCAAAAACACCAGTTGTACTGGAAATTTGGGGTTTTTTTCCCAGTGGAATTGGCCATTTCTACATAGCTGCTTCTTTTTTTTGCAGTGTTCCTGCTCTGTCTCATTGCAAAGAACAGAAATATTTTTCTGCAGAGCCCTCAGTCCAGCTCAGTGCAGGAGCTCAGCTCTCCAGAGCCACTGGAATCCAACAGCAGTAGCATTTTGGCCACTGCAGCCAAGCCAGACCACAAGAGCTCTCTGGATCCCCAAGTTAAACTGCTTTTAGCACCAAGCCAGGATTTCTGAATCTCTGCAGGCAAGAGAGCAGGATCAGCACAGGCTGCACTCACAGCTTGAAGCTAAGAGGCAGAAAATCTCTTTCTGCAGTAATTTCTGGGAGAGGTTGAGGATGGGGCTGCAGGGGAGTGTTTTGCTCTGGTGAAATAATCATGAGTTGATGGCTGGAGGGTGGGAGACCACCTTGAACAACTTCAGAACAATCCCAAGGCTTTCCAGCAGCCTCCCCTTCCCTGGATGCTGTCAGTCATTCCAGAGAGCACAGAACCTCTGAAGGCAAACACCAGCAAAATGAAGATTTTATAAAGAAAGAATGGAGAGAATTTTTGGAGCTGTTCTAACCAAGCTTTTGTTACCTCAGAAGTGACACCTGTTTCCAGAAGAGATGCAACCACATAAGCTGTCAGGGAGATCTTCCCATGGATCCCACCCTGGAAGGGCAAACAACACAAACCACTGGATGAAAACTGGAGAAAAGGACACTGGAGGAAAAAAACCAGATTTTGAAGCAACCCAAAGGATGTGTTAGGACTGGAGGAGAAGCTGAAGCATCACCAAATTTCTTTTCTTTGCACACAAGGAATACAAAATTTAGGAACCCAAGCCCACACTGCTTGGAGCCAGCTGTCCCTGGCCTGAGGACACATTTAATGCAGGAATTTTTAAGATTTCACACCTTGATTTCCATCCTCTGGGGACAGCCCACAGACACATTCTGATGGACCTTTCTGAAATGAAATCCCCCTGGTTCTCCCTGCAGCATCCCAGCCTTTCAAGTGCAAAATTCACATTCAAACTGCATCACTTCATGCTCTGATAACAACTTTTAAATGTCCTTGCTGCAAGTTGATCCTGGGTGGTTTTTACCTGAATGTCCTTGTTCAGTATCCTGCCCATAGCAGGGAAAGAACCATCTTCTTTCTGGTGCTGGATGATCCAGTCTTTGGCAGCTGAGAGTTCTTTGGGGTCAATGAAAATAAACCCACGGGACTGAGCAAAGGACTTGAGGACAAAAGCTGTTAACCTGTAAAAATGAATTCATCATCTTTACTGAGAAAAAAAAATTCAGATTAAAGCATCTGTAAGGAAAAAACGATATTCTTAGAAAGCACAAATTGAAAAAATCTCGTTGGGAAACACTAAATATTATTGTTAAAAGCTCATGGGACATAAAATCACCTGAGCACTGACCAGGCTTTGGGTAAGCAAAGGATTAAAGGTCGACAAACTAAATTAAAAAGTAGAACTCAAAGGTGTATTTGTCATAATTATGCCACACTCTGAAATACAGTTCTTTTTCATCCCAAATTATTAAAGTTTTTAAGCTAAGAATCAATATTTTAAAATTAAGAATCAATAGATTTCTCATAAGAAATCAGGATCCTTTCCTCAAGCCTGAAGCTGTGCTACACTTTATACAGAATTAAGACTTCAGAAAGCACCAGAAGTGTTTTTGGAATTCTAAACCTCTGACAACAAGTGTGAGCACTGGCCAGCTTGGGGGGATTGAGTCATTGCATTTACAAGCCCCTGAGGAATGGGAGGGTAGCAAACTCTGCTGCCTGGCAGGGGATTTTTGGAGTGTTGAGTAATTCTGTGTCACCACATTTCACATCCAGGGACTGGGAGATGCTGGGGCTGAGGTGGAAGTTCCCTGTGTTATAGATACATATTATAATACTGGCTTTTTGCAAATATTAAAATGGATTTTGTATGTGTGGTATTAAAATAACTTTGTTATAAAGATATAGTTTTTATTTCTGTTGTTAATTAAGCTTAGTGAAATAGCTGATATAATGTTTTTGTGTTAAAATGCCTGCTGGGGTGGGGTAACATCCAATAAAAATATAATGAAGACACCTGTACAAATCTGCCAACCATCAGCACTCACTGACTGAAGACCAAAGCCCAAAACTAAAAATTATAATAAAAAAAGACTAAAACCACAACCAAGGAATTAACATACTCTAAAAAAGTAGAACCAAGGAGGAGCCATGCTAAAGAGTTCATAGAATATGTAAACTACTTTAGAGAAAAAGTTTATGAACATACAACAAACTGATGTGATAGAAAATGTATTTAGGGAGTATCTCCAAAGGTCACAGTGCACAAATCCAAAGATCACAAAGATCACAGTGCACAAACCCATCCTGTTGGTACAAGGATGTCTTGGAGGGGTTTTGAGCTGGTTTTGGTGGGTTTTTCACCTGACAGAAGCCTCTGCCACATTTCCCTGCTTCAGGTAAAACTCCATTCCCTAATGGAGTCAGGTGCCTAAATACCCTTTAATTGCTTCTCCAATTGCAGATATGATCCTTAACTACAGCTTTGTGCCTGAAACCTGGACTAATTAGCAGATTTAACTCTCCTAACTGCTCCTGAGTCCTGAATCCCCTCCAACACACCAGCTAATGCAGTCAGAGCACTCAGCAGCACTGCACAGCAACTCCATGGAATATTATTGAATATTTTCCTCTCCACTGTGTGTGATACCACAAGAGAAGCTGGAAAATCACTCCTCTTTCCCAGTTGTGTGTTTTTCCTGCTTAGCAAATGCTTAGCAGTTTTCTAAGTCAGTTTTAGTTCAGTTTAACTAGTTTGAGCTCAGTTTTAAACAGCCACTCACCACATGCTCCCTGAGGAGTCCCTCTCCCCAAAAGCACTGTAGGAGCCATCCTGCCTCTTGTAGGTCAGCTGGCGCTGGTAGCCTGGAAGGAATTGGGAAAAAGAAAAGAAATTGAAAAGAACTGGGGAGTCCAAAACTCCTCACACAGAGAAAAATGAGTTTTTAAAGTGAATGAAGACTCAGAACATCTGGAACATGTGTAAGGGATTCTGCTGCCTGAGGCAGCTTCTTATTCTGCTGTGAGTGAGAGCCAGCTCTGTGTGCAGTTTGTCCAGAAATCTGCTCAGGGTAACATCTGGGACACTGCAGCTCCTGCCTTTTGGACACTGCAAATGCTGAAAATCTGACACTTCTCTGAAATAAATGCATTATCAAAAGGTTTTTACTTAATCATACAGCCACTCTCCTTCCATTTGGAAATGAAAAGGTTTTGCCTGTGACATTACAGCTGGATTCTGACTTTTCCCAAAGCTGTTGCTTGGAACAACTTTAGGTAACATAAAAACAACAGCTGTGACCTCAATGCATGTGAACACCTCCAGCTGCAGGGGCAGTCCCAAGGTTTGCTTTAGACATCATTATTAACATTATAATAATTAGGTGAATAATTAAGGTGAATGCTGAAGATAAGAATTCTCTCCTGGAATGTCTTCTGAGGACAAAAACTGAAAATAAAAAATGCTCTTTCTACTAGGAAAATGATTTGTTTCTCAGCCCTGTTTGTCTACAGCCACGCTCATGCCAACAAATGAATTGTATAAAATGTGTATTCATCCCTCCACATGGATGAATATACAACACACATTTGGATAAAGCTCTAAAACACCCATTGGAGTCAAATCCTCCAGGATGGATATTTCTGACAAGGAAAACTCCAACCTGCAAAAAGATTGTGTCAAAAAGCACTTAATGCCTGCTGAATTCTGCAGCACAGGAGTTTTATTCCACACCACACAAGGTTTTTATGGGAGTGGATTTTTTGTTTCATTTGTGGAGGGGAAGTTTCTCTGCTGAGCTCAGTCCCTGAGGAGGGGCTGCCCTTGACTCCCTGTGCCAGACTGCAAGGCAGGATGGATTCTATCACCATCTGTGTGGCACCTGGTTCTGTTAATTGAGCAGCTTTCCTTATCTCTTCCACAACTGGGGAGATATCTGCTGATAACAGGCTGTTGAATGTCCCTGCATGGCTGATAAGAGCTGCAGCATCCCATGGGAGATGTGAGCCCAGAGGGAGGAGCCAAGCATTCCTACCTGGGTATAATCTGGAGATTGCAAACATTCCTACCTGGATACAATCTGAGATTTCAAACATTCCTGCCTGGATACAATCTGACATATCAAACATTCCTACCTGGATACAATCTGAGATTGCAAACATTCCTGCCTGGATACAATCTGACATTTCAAACATTCCTACCCGGATATAATCTGGAGATTCTGGAACATCAGCACAGTTTCTGCACTGGATTCCCAGAGGAACAGCAGCTGCCTCTGCCCCTAGATCTTCAGAGGATTCTGCCCCCTTCTCCAGGATCCCTGCTCCAGCAGAACCACCCCTGGCACTGCAGGAGGGCTGAGCCACAATTCCAATGGCCCTGCTGCCAGCACCCTGACCCACAGGGTGCCAGGCTGTGCCCTGGCTCTGTCAGTGTTGGTTTGGTTCACTTCATTGTTTATTTTATCCTTTTATTTTCTTCCCCATTAAAGAACTGTTATTCCCTGCTCCCATATTTTTGCCTGAGAGCCCCTTAATTTAGAATTTATAGCAATTTGGAGAGAGGGGGTTCACATTCTCCATTTCAGGGGAGGCTCCTGCCTTCCTTAGCAGACACCTGGCTTTCCAAACCAAGACACTCCCACACTCCCCAGCTGCTCTGTAGCCCCAGACTGCTCCCAGGGAAAGGCCTGGAAAATGGGAGGAATGAACACCTAGAGGTTGATGAAGCTCTTGCAGCCACCACATCTTTATCTGGGGGTGTGGGATAGGTACAAACACCTGGCAGAAAGCTTAAGTAATGGTATAATTTTTTTTCTTCCTCCAAAAAAAATAGGTGTTAAATTAAATTGCTTTCTTCCCCCTGTAGCCCTCAGGTAGGATTTACTGCTGAGCACTGCCTGCTTCAACAGCTCTCAGTGTTCATTTCCAGTGTGTGAATGGACACATTCAGTTCTTATATTTTACATCCCTCTTCTCATTGTTCCTGTTCTCCTGTTTTTGAATGTTCGTGGTGCCAGAACTGCCAAGGCTGTACGGGCCACTCATTCCAGAGCTGGACTCTATGATCCCAGTGGGTCCCTTCCAACTCAGGATATTCTGTAATTCTGTGATTTTGAGCTGAATTATGCTTCATTGCTTTTACTGCTATTCTTCTTTGCTTGTTGGTTGGGAGTGGCACAGACTTTATGTCTTGCAGCTCTTTTGAGCCCTCTTCTTTTCTAAACACTTCTCTGAATTCTGGGGCTCATTGCATCATTGCAGACCTGCCCCTCTTCAGTTTTCTCTTGTTCACCTGCCTTTTTTTTTTTTTTTTTTTTTTTTTTTTTTTTTTTTTTTTTTTTTGGTGGGAAAGTAGAAAAAATACTGGCTGGTTTAGCCCAGGCCACTTCAAAAGAAGAAGGAATACATGGGAATTATTGGCATTTATTATCAGCACTTTCCATGATGGATGCCTGAGGGATGAAGAAGTTTTCTGGCTTGGTAAATCACAAAAGCCTTCTAGAGTGAGCATTTCCCATCTAAACCTTACACTTGGCAGGGTTCCAGTGAGCACAGAAGGTTTAAAACTCTTGGGGGTTTCTTCTGTAAGGGTTAATTAGCAAACAGAGTTTGGAGCCAAAAACCTGGAAGGTTTGCAGATTCATAAAAAGAAACAAAAGCAAATGATGTTGCAAAGGAAACACTGACTCGGGCCATTAACAAATTCCCTTTGCCTCACTGCTCCCAGCAAGCCCAGAAAATTACAAGTGAAATGACTGGAGCCAGGCAGAGGAAGCAGAACTGGGCTTTTGCTGCTGAACACAAGAAATATCTCACATATTACATTTTATATTTATATTTTCAGAGGAGAACCACCTAACCCTGTCACCTCTGATTTCATGACATGACTATTGTCTGACTCATACACAAGAGAGCTTTGTCCCTTTGGGTCACTCTGGTTTTTAATGATCTCTGAATTCTTATTTGTCCTGAGAATTGTACTTAGTTATAAAACTATTTTGCATGTGGCTCTTCCCAAAACAAATGCTGAGAAAAACAGTGTGAAAAAAAAAAAAAAAGAAAAGAAAAAAAGAAAAAAGGTTGTTTTGAGGAGCTGCTTAGTAAAGTAGGACAGGACACTGAGAGGACAGATAACCTAGAGCCATCTAATGAAGGCTTTTAACTACTTTGGATACCAAATTTTGATTTTTGGTATACTATTACTAAGAAAATACTGTTTAAAAAAAGTCCAGAAAGGAGCCATAACTCTAGTGACTAAAGGTTTAAAAAGACAATTTATGAATAAGGCAAAACCCCCTAAATATACAGATTTTTACTAAGTTTCATTTTCCTTTACTTTCTAAAATGCTTAAACATAGAAATCAGCTAAGGAAAAAAGATTAAGATAAATCAATAAACATCTGAACTAGGAGTTATTGAAGGGAAACACAGGTTACATATCAAGGGAAAACATCTTGCCATCAAAATATGTCACGCTGAGATTATCCCGCAAGAAATGATGAATCCTCACCACTTGGGCTATTCTTGATTACAAAAAGGGACATGTAAAGCAAAACTATGAATTCAAAACTTTGTCTCCATCTGTAAATTTAATTGTGATGAGTTACCTTGAACAAGGTAATCTGTAGCTTCAACCTCCACCTCGTGGCTGAGCTGCTTGGTTTTCTGCAGGTATTTCAGGACAAAGACATTGGGAGCAAAGTGGATCATGTTCTGCTCCCCACAGCCAAAGGGCAACCTCAGCAGGTTGTCCAGGTTGTTCAGGGTAGGACCCATCACATCTCCTGATGAGAAAGAGGGGAGATGTTCAGGATCAGGCAATTAAAGTTTCCTTTTGGTGTTTTATGGTTATCCCCCACCTCACTGCACTAATATCTCCTGGCTACCCCAAATCAGCTTAAATAAACTGAGAGAAGTGGGAAGTCCTTCAGCTGTTAAGTCCTAGCCCTTCAATCTCTTGTTAGATTAAAGAAATTCCACATTTCAGCCTCTGATTATCCATGACTTCCCAGTTTAGACCAGTTTAGAACACAGCACAATTTGTGATGAGGATGACAATGAGATAAACACCATGAGCTGGAGCAGACAGTGCCCCTGCCAAGCCCCTCATGTGACACCAACTTCAAGCCACTGTCAACCCAAAAAGGCTTCAAACAAAAAACCCCAAGGAATGATCTGCCCCAGAATTAAGCAGTAATAAACCTTTTAAAGTGCCTGTGACTATCTTATCTGCTGTGCATGACTCAAGTACTGGTCAGAAGTAACAGCTGGAGCATCTGTTGACATTTGGGAAGGGGTACCTAAGCGATACCTCCTGATTATTGATACCTATTATTGAAGCCGTAGCTCTTTCTGATCCTGGAATTATGTTGTGGGGAACTCCAAGAGTAAATGCTTCATTGTGATTTTCATCAGTCTCTTCTTTTCTCCAAATTTTAAACTCTCCCATTGACCCCCAGCCTGTGGAAAAGCCAATGTACTTCACCTCAAGCTGTTTGGGGACTGTCCACTCCACAATAATAGATTCGTTTAGCACCCGAGTACCGTGGCCAACCTGGAAGGGACAAGAGACCATGGAGTTCAAGGAGCCCACCCAGGTGGAGTTCAAGGAGCCCACCCAGGTGGAGTCACTGTGCCTGCTGTGCTGGGACACCTCCCAGCCCAGGTGTGCCCTGCAGATGCAGCAATAGCTCTCTCCTTCCCACCCACAAAACAGTGCAAGGGAGTTCAATGAGAAATCCACAGGCTTGGCCTGCAGGTTTCATCACTACAAATGTTGAGGACTCGTGGAAGAGGTTTTAGAGCAACTTCTGTGAGCCAGAGAGAAGTTTGATCTGAGGATCCACGTTTACCCCTGAAAGAATTTTCTACCAAGGTTGTTGACAGAGAAACCAAGAAAGAAAAAAGGAGAAATAAGAGAAACCTGCAACTATTCCAACAAACACTTTGTCTCTTGTCACCAATGAGTAAAGTGTTAACTTAGGAGCTTTGTAAGGTATAAAAAGGATGCATGCTAGAATAAAAACAGTTTGAAGCCTTCTGAAAATAGCAATAAGACAATATGGCAAATAAGACAATGGCAAAAGTACATTGCTTTGTATTGTCTCCATCTCAACCAGGACTGAGGTCCTGAGAACATATTGGTGGCAAAAGCAGATTTGTTGTGATCACAACAGCCTGATCAGGGCTTCAGAGGGAAAAGGCAACAGGAATGAAGCTCGAGGAAAAACTGCTCTGTGTGTGCTCAAACTCCGTTCACAAGGAGACTCCCAGAAGAGTTCAGTACCTGGATAACTCCATTTTTCCAGCTGATCCAGAAGCTGCGGAATTCATCCCAGGAGAGGATGCCAGGTGTGTCCCTGCTGGCCACTGGCTCTCCCATTTTGCTGGTGGCAATCCAGGTCCTGGAGTTCTGCTGGCCCCCGATGACGATCTCGGCCATCTCGGCCATGTCGTGGGGGCCCGAGGACAGGGCCAGGTGAGCATCATTGTGAGCCTTCACTGCCAGCTCAAAGTGCCTCATCTGGGCTGGCTTCTGCAGGTACTGGTACTCATATTTGTTAGGTGTGGAAATGTGTATTTTCTCTAGTCAGAAAAACAAGGGAATGTTGTCAGAATTGGAGCTCGGCTTCGAGCTGATAGCTGAAATTCAAACAGAGCTTTGCTATGTACATGGGGGTTATTTCCATACTAAAATACACAGGGTTGTTTCTTCTCATCTTTTATTTTTACCCCCTTCAAGGCAGAAAAGACTTCAAACTGCTCAGCTGAATTTCTTATGAGCTCAGCAAGTGATTTTTCAGTTCTAATCTAGCGGTCAAAAGCATCTCTGTTCAGCTACTGGAGCCAGCTCTGAGCTCTCCAAATCTCTGGCAGAAAGGACAGACTGATTCCAGAACTGAATCTTAAAACACCAGCTGAAAATAAAGTACAGTCCCAGTTACTGTCCACAGTGCTGAATACTGAAACTGTTCCATAAAGTAAAGGAATTTAATGGCCATTTCCAGAAATCACTTGGGCAGTTAGAGCAAATTCATAATTAGCCAGCCAGGTAAGAAAGACTCTTTATTTACAAGTTCTTCCTACAGACCATAACTCATCAATCACAGAGAAATGGAAACAAAGATTTTTTTTAATTTTTTTTTTTTTTAAGAAGCCAAATGTTTCTTTTTAAAACTGATTCAAACAAACTGAATATCTCATTCAAATCATGAACTTACCATTTGGGCAGAAGAACACACTGTAGGTGTATTCTCTGGACAGTCCCTCTGGCTATAGAAAGACAGAAATCCATGCATAAACCACAGGGCTTGGATTAGCAGGAACAGATCCCAGTTTGACTTGGAAGATACAGAAATTATTTTTGCTGCTGTGCAGTGCTTTATATTCTTTATAGAAAAGTGATGGCACTGTGTTCTGTTAGCCACAGCAGTGCCAGAGAACCTTCCCTTTGATTGTATTTCTTAGATTAACAGGGAAAGATCCCATAAAATAGAAATTTGAACAGTGTTGAAGATTCACCAGAGGAGCTCAAATGGGCTCTCTCTGTACAAGTCCCACTAAAGCTGATTATTTCCAATCTCCCAACACGCTGTGATCACCTTGAGGGTCTTTATAAACCTGCTCAGGTTTATTTCACAATTTCCCAAGCGTTTTTTTTTTCCTGAATTGGTGTTTTCTCACCTCAATAATGACACTGCTGCGAACATAATCCACCCCCACAGGGCTCCTTTTGTCCAAGTAAGAGTCCTCTGAGTGTTTGCCATTCTTCAGGCTCTGCATCCCCTCCTGGCAGCAGTTGGTCCCACCATAGGCAAAAGCTTTTGCTAAGAAACAGAAGGGAAAAGCAGCAGAGATTTTGAGATAGGAAGATCTCTAGAAGTCAGAGATCCAAACTAATTAAGAAGCAGCTGATTAACAGCACATCAAGTGCTGTAATTACCTCTCTCATATTCCCTTTATCTGTGTTTGAGTGGTCACATCTAAAATTAGGCAATATTTGATCAATCACGGGGCAACAGAGAAACTCTTCCCTAGTTTTTGGTTTCTAGTTTTCACTGGGATTATTTGCACAGAATTTGTTGTCATTCTCTTGGTTAAAAATTTCCACTGATCTCTTCAGGGAAATGAAACAGGCCCAGCCTCAATATCACACCCAAAAAAACGATGACCAGAGAACGTCCTGATGTTTGTTTGTACATTCTGTGCATCACAGGCAGGGGATTTGTTCCTACAATAAATGAGGCTGAAAAGCCAAGCTGGCAACAAGTGGAATGAATGAACTGGGGCAATAGGGAAACAAGAATTATCTCCTGAGAGAGGAAGAAGAAGAAGCACTTGTAAAACCCCTCCTAGAAGCTGTTTTGAGTACCAGTGATGTTGCTCAGGCCCAGCTCGTTGAAGGACAGGACGATGGAGGTGGGCTTGGCTTCCCCAGGGGCCACACACTTCTTCCTGGTCAGGTGGTGCTTCCCAGGGTGCCCCACAAACTTGATGCCTTTTGGGACAGAAATCTTCACATGGACCTGTGAAAGATATGGAAATGTCATTTATTGGAAATAATATCGGCCACAAAGTCCAACTGATCGATGGGAATGATGGGAAACCCACAGAATTCTTCATAACAATCACAGAATGAAGATTGGTCATTCTTCTAAAGTTTCTAGCCATGGATTTGACTGAGAGCAGTGCTTTCAGCTCAGCAGTTCTACAGGTATTTCTGGGAGATGCTTCTGGAGCTGGGCAGATGGGGAGTGTGAGAAGAAAACATCCGGGGAGATTTTTTCCCTTGAGAAAAAAAATTCCTTCAAAATGACCAATTTTTGGCAGCTTTTTGATTATGAGGGAAATTCTTTTTGGTTCAGCATGAGATTCCCAACTGGGAAATGTCTTTTCAAGTGCCCTTTCCCTGCCTTTTTCAACATTTGCTTTTCTGAAGTGCTGCAAGACACTTCAGCCTACCACAGGCATTTCAAACCAAAACCAAACCAAGCGATGACATTTATTTGAGTTGAAGAAAAAGCAATATTTATCTTCTCCAAGCATCTCTGCTGAGCTTAGCCCTGTGTCAGCTGCCACCTTATCTCCTGTGACAGGTAGCTCACCCACCAGGGGCCAGAACTGAGGCAGGGGTGAGTGGGGAATTTGCAAGGGAAGAGAGAAGAATCTTGGCTCCACGTTTCAGGAGGCTGATTTATTATTTTATGATATATATTATATTAAAATGCTATATTAAAACTACACTAAAGAATAGAAGAAAGGATTTCATCAGAAGGCTAGCAAGGAATAGAAAGGAATGGAATGATAATAAAATCCTGTGACTGACCAGAGAGTCTGAGCCAGCTGGACTGGGATTGGCCATTAATTAAAAACAGCCACATGAGACCAATCAAAGATGCACCTGTTGCATCCACAGCAGAAGATAATTATTATTTATATTTCATTTCTGAGGCCCCTCAACTTATCAGGAGAAAAAGCCCTAAGGAAAAGATTTTCCATAAAATGTGTCAGTGAGAGGTGAGGGCTGAGCTTTACCTCTGCACACAGGGGCAGGTAGTTGTAGACAGTGAGGGGGATCTTGGTCTGCTCTCCCCTGATGACGTGGTAGGGCAGGGTGAAGTCGATGAAGAAGGGTTTGAAGGTCCTCAGCTCTGTCTGGCTGGCAATGCCCAGCCCCTTCTCCTCAGACAGAGCCACAGCCTCGGTGATCCACGTGGTGATGGAGTCAGGCACCTCCACCTGCAGCTGGGCTTCCCCTGAGCTGTGGGAAAAATGCATATTTTTATTGGCTTTTTGTAAATATTCAAATGAATATTATATGTGTTGTGTTAGAAAGTGGTGCTGTATTAATTCTCTTAAGTAGTGTGGTAAATATAGTTTTAGGTTATAACAAAATGTTAAAATAGAAACTATGCTATGTAGGATACTTTCTTCCTAAAGAAAGGACTCTCACTGAGATAGCAGCCACAGGACACCTCAATCTTTCAGAGAAAGAGAATTTATTGCCCCATTATCAGGAGAAATGAACTTCTTCCCACTTCACTTGGGCAGGATGATGCTGTCAGGATTCAGAGGAAGAAGCTGAAACTGCCCAGACAGAATCCTGTGTTTGAATGGAATTTATGCATCATGGATGAGGTGTATGAATATGCAACAGGTTATTGTTTTTAAGGGTTAATCCTCTGTTAAATGTGTCCTTTTTTGGGCTTATGCTGCCCAGAAAAAGGTACCCGGACTGTCCATAACTCTTAATTTCTATTATCTCATATTGTCTAATCCAAATTGTCCAAATTATTATTCCTCTAATTACATTACTATTTTTATAACCATTTTATTACTATTAAACTTAAAAAAAATTTAAAAACAAATTATTGGCCTTTTTCACAGCTGGTACTGCCAAAGCAACATGCACTAATGTTCATCACATTAATTAAATGATTTTTGAGAGGAATAGCAGATTTGTCTTTCCAAACAAGCTGTGGGGCTGCTGGTAGATAAAACCAGCACTGGGAGATGAAGGATTCCAGTGACTGATGAATGGAAAAAGAGATTTGCTTTTCCAAATAAACTTTAGGTTTGCTGAGAAATGAAATTAGACATTGAAAGATGAAAGAAACAATGGGGAAAAACCCTAAATTCCATAAGAATGAAAAATTAAAAGGGAGGGTTGTACATTAGAGGGAAATCTCTGGTATCAGGTGTTCTGGGAAGTCTGAACCTCTCAAGTACCTCAGAAATGGGGAAAGAGAGAAGGGAAATCGGGATAAAAAGGAGGCTGCATCCTCCAAAAATCTGAGAGATCCCAGGGGATGCCCCATGGCCTCTCCCTTTATTCAAATAAAGTCAAAGGACTCCTCTGTCTCCTTTTTGGACATAAGCCTCTGATCTTTGTGGATTAATTTTCCTAATATTTTTATTCCTAATATTTTGGGGAATTCCCTCCAGATGCAGATTTATCAGATAGCATTGTTTGATTTGAGCTTTACAAAAGGCTCTGTGCTTTCTATCAGTTTTGAGACCTGCAAGTATTTCATTTTTAATATTTATAAGCAGCAGAAAAGCAAATAGTTATTCTGCAAATCACAAATTCTTCCTGGATTAAAAACTTCATTTACAGCCTCATTTCCAAGTCCCTTTTCTTAGGGGCAAATGTCTGCACAGAGTTAAAAAAAAATCTAAACAAAACTCTGAAACAAACCCCAAAATCTAAAAAAAAAAAGGAAATAATCCCAAAGTCCTGGCTAAAAACAGTTCAACAATAATTGATTGAACAGCTAATGAAATAAAAGTGGGTTTTGTTGAAACTCACTGCCACACTGCAGACTCTGCCTGAATGCAAGGACAAATGAGAAACTTCTAAACATCCAGTTCAGCAACTGCTTGTTTTGATTCAGAAACATTTTGGTTTGCTTGGTTTTGGAATGACTGACTCAGAAAAATTCCAAAGCTATCATTTTCTTTCAGTGAGGACTGAAATGAGTTATTAAAAATCAAATCTCTGTGTGTTCAGCTTTTCTGTGCATAGCACAGAACCTGGTATCCTCTTCCATGCTTCATAATAATAGAAATTCAGTTTTGCTCTTCAGATTTTGCTGTTTCCCTCAGGCAGCTCATCAGGGACTCACCTCTGTGTTTGGATTAAAAAGGGAAAGGATTAAAACAATAAAAAGTGGAGATGAGTGTGCTTCTTATCGTTCAGCCAGACTGCAAACACTGGCTGGTGAACGCGGCTCCCCCAGCTCAAACTGCAGAGGGAAAAGCTTTGGGAAATGCACTTGGATCCTAAAAACATGGAATGGGTTGGGTTGGAAGGGACCCCAAAGCCCATCCAGAGCCACCCCTGCCATGGCAGGGACACCTTCACTGTCCCAGGCTGCTCCCAGCCCTGTCCAGCCTGGCCTTGGGCACTGCCAGGGATGAGGCAGGCACGTCTTCTCTGGAAAACCTTTGGCTCACCCTCCTGACAGCAAAGAATTTCTTTGGTTATCAAACCTAAATTTCCTCTCTTTCAGTTTCAACCCCATTGCCCCTTGTCCTGCCACTCCTGATTCACAGAAGCTGAACACAGTGCCCTCCCCTGAACTTCTGCTTTGATCCTGCTCATGTCCCACCTTTTCTTTGCAGGATGAGACTTTGTAAGGATCAGAGATGCCCTGAAGAAGTCAGAGCCTGGAGTCACCCTGATGCCTCAGGTTTGAGATTTTCTATTTTTCACATTCTGTGCTGCTTTAGTGGGTGGGTCTGGGCTTCATATCAGGGCATGGTGAGCTCTGTGCACAGAGCAGGGAGACAAAACAATTCCTGCTCCAGCTGGGCACCAAGGACAAATGATCCAAATCTCAGCCCAAGAGCACAAACCCCGTGGGCTGGAGAGAGAAAAACAAGCAGGGTGGGACTGCAGGGGCTGGGGCTGGAATGGGACAATGAACTACAAGGTGCAAATGGAGCAGAACTGATCCCAGGGACAGACCCTGGGACCTGTTGTCCATTTTGGGACCATTTTGGTTCATCTTGGGAGCAGCCCTGGCTGGGCTCTGGTGCTGCCCAAGGTGGATCCATTGAGGTGTCCTGACAAATCCCTGCTTTATTAACTAACTCTGTCTGGTCTCTGTTCTAGGTCAGCCCTCACAAGGCATCAATGGTATGGTTTGGGTGGGAAGGAGCCTTGGAGAACATCTGGCCATGGCAGGGACACCTCCCACTGTCCCAGGCTGCTCCAGCCCTGTCCAGCCTGGCCTTGGGCACTCCAGGGATCCAGGGGCAGCCAACCTCTGCCAGGGCTTCAGAGAAAGATTTTTCCCCAATATCCCATCTAAACTTACTTAAATGCCAAAGTTATTTTAGCTCCTTTCCAGCAGGCACTTGGTGCTCACCCTGGCCTGCAGCTGCCCTGATGATGCTCAGCCCTGAGGAGCAGGAGGAGCAGCTCTGCCTCCAGGGCTGGCACAGCTCCAGCCTGTTTAACCGGACAATTTGTTGCAGCTGATGTTCTTTCCACTGGGATTTCAGCCCATAACCAGCATTAACATTATTTTCACACATGAGGGCACTTACTCTTCTGGGCACAGGGCCAAAGTACACACTCATTTCCAGCCATTAGACCCTCCAGCCAGGCTCTAGGAATTTTTAGAATTGGTTTGGGAAGTTGACATTAGGCTTTTGTTTCTTTTTTTTTTTAATTTCTTTTTTTTTTTTTTTTTTGATTGTATATTATAAATGGTAGAAGAAAAAAAAAAATTCTTCCTGTTCAAGAGAGTGGAAATTAAGGAATGCTCCACCTCAGTTGTTTCTAATGAAATGAAGTAGAGAAAATGCAATCTGCAACTTTTTATTCCACACTCTCCCACTTATAATTAACTGCCCTGGCTTGCTGAGGCCCAAATGGGCACTTCTGGAATTCTTTGTGTATTTCTACAAAGCATATTTCATGCTCAATTGAACAGATTTGAATATACTTGCTCCAAGTTCCTGTCAAATTTAATTTACAACCATTTATTAAGGATGAAGTTTACTTGCAAACCTGGAGAAGCTTTTTAATAATTGCTTCAAATTATCCTAGATGTGCTGTTGTGGGATGGATTAGTTGTCTCTTTAGTGATTTATTTTTTTAGTTCCAACTGTACCCAGAGGAAACCAGAGGATTTGAGAGGAGGCAGATTGAGGTCTGGGGGAGATGTTCTTGCAGGAGATGACAGAGAAAGAAGGGTGAAATTAGAAAAGCCATCAACAGAGAATCAGTGTGGGCACAGCTGACAGGTTCAGCTTCAAGCAGGGAACACACTTCAGAGGAAATGCTGCAAAGACTGAAGTGGTAATGAAGAAAAACAACAACAATACAGGGAAAAAATAATAATAAAAAAAATTTAAAATCATAAAATGCCAGTGTAACTCATGAGATTGTAAAGAGCTTTGTTTCCAACCCTCTGGATACAATTAAAGCCAATACCTGACATTGAGGCAGTGCCAAATCCACGTCTCAGGGAAGAAGGTTCTTTTCCTCTTCTCTGCTCTGCTGAAACAAGAAATAAATCCTTGCAAACTGATTCTTTTAATAAGATATTTCCAGCAGTCAGTGATAAATCAGAGTTATCAGCTGACTCTGGCTGGTGCAGACTCACAAAGGAGTGAACAACACAAATAAAATGGTTTGAAACAATCCCTTTGTGTGCACACCCACTCTGCAGGCAGAAACAAGAACCTAAAAAGCAGTATAAGTAAGATAACCTTTGAAACCAGCAGAAATAATGGAATTTACAATAAAATTGGTTTGTGACCCAAATTCTTTCACCAAATGGAACCAAGGGGAAGAAATGCAGCACGTGACCTCCAGCAGCAGTTCCTGCAATCCCATCCTTCTCCATCCCTGCTCTTGGAATTGTCCTGATTTCTGATATTTTAACAATTTTAATCATCTTGTTTCTACCTGTTATACTTCATTATCAATTTCCCAGCTAAACCCAGGAGTTCCTCTGCTCAGAGAGGCTCCCAGGAAGCTCAGGATGCAGAGGGAAGGATCATCCTCATCACTTGTGGTACTTCAGAGCCTTCCCTTCCTGCAGATCCTCATTCTGGTCCAAATCATGAGCAATGAGTGACTCTGCAAAAACAGCTGCAGCTCGCAAATATTGCAAGAAATCCACAGCAAATTGCAAAGAAATATTCTTCAAAATGATAATTTAGCACTCTCTGCATGTGTCACTTTTCCAGAATTAAATTAAATTTAACAAAGCTGTGTCAGTTAATTTTTTTTTTTTTACATCTACCAAGCCATTGGAAGAATTTCCCCACCTTTGCCTTTTCTAAACCTGAGAATAGAGAAGAAAACCCAGCCAGGAGTATGACAGACAAGAGATGTGAAACCCCAAAAGTTACCTTGGAGCTATTTTGGAATGCATGGTGGCCACCAAGGTGCCAGTGTGTGGCTGGAAGGCTGGGACAGCCTCATCTGTGTACATCCCTCCATTCTGCCTGTGGTTCAGGCTGACTATGTCAGTCATCACCACCAAGCCAGTTTCCTAGACAGTGAAAAATCAACAGCACAAAACAAAAACCAGCAAGGGAAGAAAAAAAAAAAAAAAAAGAAATAAATAAAAAGAATTAAAGAAAAAGAACTTAATGTGATTAATTAATTGATTTTTTAAATAGAATCCCTCAATCCTATTTCAAAGTTTACCAGGGAAATCTCAATGGAATCTTGAGGATTTTTTTAAAGCTTTGTGTAAAAATGATTTTTAGTGTGAAGGTGCTTTATGAGGAAGCTCTTGTCTGTTTGGAAAATGCATTAAATCAGTATTTAACATTACTGGGCAAGTGTGACAGGTAAAAAAAAAAAAAAAATCTTATTTTCCCCCTCTTTATCCTTCCTAAAAGTTTCCAGTGTGCTCTGCTGCAGTGAGCAGGCATCAGGCATCACCAGTTCTGTCCTGCCAGGGATGCCAAGCAAAATGAAAAGTGTTCACACAGGGAAAGCTCCCAGCTCTGTCCCCTAAATTCCCTTGTCCAGGATGAGCTTTGTTCTCTGCACACACCAAGTGTGCAGCCCTGCATTCACACCAGCTCCCCAAAAATGAAATTTTCCCCAAGAGTTTGCAGCTCTCAGTAAGGACAAAAAAACTGCATCAGAGAAAAAAATCCTCAGACCCCAGGGGGAGAAGCAGCAGTGGCAAAAATGAGGATTTAGAGTTTGTAATTAAGAGATTGAGGAATTGGGGGAATGTGTGAAAGCCTCTGAGGGTTTAAGGCTACAGAATAAAATAATTTAGCTAAAATCAGAGGAAGGCCAAAGAATGAAGAGCTGGGGGATGTGGAGGAAGCAAGGATCACCATTTTCAGCAAAAAGGGAAAGAACAAACGTCAGAGCTGGTTCTCCAGGCCAGTCTGCATTTCAGAGGAGCAAGAAGGAGAAGATGATTAAGGAATATGAAACATTTCCAGCTCAGCCTTCTCCTTGTCCCAGGGAGCAGGGGTTCCACCCTGCAGTGGTGTGGAAAGCAAAGAAGGGATGGGAGCAGAGCCTGAAAGGGTGAACTTCTCAAATAGATGAGGGAACACCCATTTTAAACAAAAGCAAAGCAAAAAGCTCATGGAAATAGCAGCTTTTTTCTTAAGAGCTATAAATGACTGGTTTGCACTGTTAGTATGCAAAGCAATGAAAAAAAAATGAATTAGTGCATGAGTACATTTAAAAAACCCAACTTGCTTTAAATGCTCAACTTTCAATTTGATTCAAATGCACAGCACAGATCAAAGGAAATCAGATTTTTACAATCTGGCCAGATTTAACTATGGAAACACACCAATTAACTGTAAATATACAGCATTGAGGGAGTATGAAGGTCTTTCATGCAGATGGCAACAGAAGCTGGGAGAAGCAGGGCAGGAAAGAAAAACTGAAATGATTTCCAAAAGGTTACAAGGAAAGATTCACATTCCACCTTCCCTCCCTGCTGGAGAAGAGATCTGCAAGCTCACCCCTGCCTGGAGGAGCCTTCTGGTCCCTGCCTGATTCTCCAGGGCATCAGCATGAATTCCTTCACCCAGCAGGACAACTGCCCCTCCCAAAATTGGATTGGCCAAAAATCAAACCATGCTTCTCAGATATCTTTGCTAGAACAGCGTCATCTGTTCTCAAAAATCACTTTTCATCCTAACCCAGCTCTGATGTGGGGGAAACCCCTGGTCTATGGGGCTGAAAAGCCCCTGCAAATGTGAAAGCACAGAAAAAAGAGAAGGGAGGATGGTTATGGGGCTGAAAATCATCCTACAAACATGAAAGCACACAAGAGAGACACTGCAGAGAGAAGGGAGGCTGAAAATGCCCTGCAAACATGAAAGCACAGAAGAGAGAAGGGAGGATGGTTATGGGGCTGAAAATTGCCCTGAAAACTTCAAAGAGACTCTGAAGAGAAGGGAGGCTGGTTATGGGGCTGAAAATGCTTCTGAAAACATGAAAAGCACCAAAGGAGAGAAGGGAGAGTGGTTATGGAGCTGAAAATCACCCTACACAAACATGAAAGCACAGAGGAGACTCTGCAGAGAAGGAAGGAAGGTTCTGGAGCTGAAAATTGCCCCTGCAAACATGAAAAGCACAAATAATAAGGGAAGATGGCTCTGGAGCTGAAAATTCCCCCTGCAAAAATGACAGACACAGGAGAGAGAAGGGAATCTGGTTATGGGGCTGAAAATGCCTCTGAACACATGAAAGCAGAGAAGAGAGAATGGAGGGTAGTTTTGGGCCTGAGAGTGCCCCAGAAAACATGAAAACACCAATCAGACACTGCAAGGAGAAGGGAGGCTGGTTTGGGAGCTGAAAATCATCCTGCAAACATGAAAAGCAGAAAATAGAGAAGGGAGGATGACTCTGGAGCTGAAAATGAAGACATGAAAGCAGAGGAGAGAGAAAGGAGGGCGGTTATGGGGCTGAAAATGAAGACAGGAAAGCACAGGAGAGAGAAGGGAGGGCGGTTATGGGGCTGAAAATGAAGACAGGAATGCACAGGAGAGAGAAAGGAGGGTGGTTATGGGGCTGAAAATGAAGACAGGAAAGCAGAAAATAGAGAAGGGAGGGTGGCTCTGGGGCTGAAAATGAAAACAGGAAAGCACAGGACAGAGAAGAGAGGGTGGCTCTTCCTAAAGCACAGGAGAGTGAAGGGAGAGTGACTCTGGGGCTGAAAATGAAGACAGGAAAGCACAGGAGAGAAGAGAGGGTGGCTCTGGGGCTGAAAATGAAGACAGGAAAGCACAGGAGAGAGAAGGGAGGGTGGCTCTCCCTACTGTGAAGGCGAAGCGAGCGTCCTTGGTGATGTCCCAGTGCCAGGGGAACACGGAGGACCTGCGGCGCCGGCGCGAGGACATGCCAGGCCACCAGAAGTGCCCTTCTTCCTTTGGAGCTCCAAAAGCATCAGACACATCATACTCTGCCAGCTCCTGGAACACCTGCAGGGAAAGGGCACGGGCTGCTCTCCTGGGCTGCTCCCTCCAGCTGGGTGAGGGTCACAGGGGTCAGGAGGGGACATCAGTGCTGGCAGCTCGCTCTACCTGGCTGGCTGTCAGCTGGAAGCCTGGTTTGAGCAGGTAGACACTCTTGTCCACTGTGGCCATGCAGACACAGCTTCCCTTTGCAGCTCTGACCTTGATGCTCACGAGGTCACCAGGCCTGGTCTCGTTGGCCGAGAGCGTCACGGCAACCTGGGAAGGGAAATGCCATTAAAGGGAAATGCCATTAAAGGGAAATGCCATTAAAGGCCACGATTGTCCCAAAACCCAAAGAGCAGTGAGACAGCTGCTCTCCCTCTGCAGTACCTGGTTCTCAAAGGAGGAGGTGACAGTGAACTGCAGGCTGTCTGTGACCCCCTCTCCGTTCTCCCTGACGTAGTAGACCAGGAGCCGACCCAGGGGAGCCATGGAGTGAACGACAGAGAACCTCAGGAAGGTCACACACACCTCAACCTCTGCTGCAGGAGTGCTGGGAGGTGCTGAAATGGGAATTGTGGAGAGAAAAAAAAAATAGCCTTATTTATCCCAGTCACTCCCTTCCTGCCCCCTCCTAGTGCTGACAGGCACAGAACTCTCCACTCAGGACTTGCATTCTTCCCTTGTTCCTTCTTGAGTTCAGAATCTTTTCCCTTTTCCTCCTCACTGTGAAAGGTGATTAGCACTCATAATTTAATGAGCAGCATGGAGAAGGTGGGTAGGGAAGGATTACTCAGTGGTTTTCCAGCCATGAAATCAAGGAAACACACAGTTAAGTTATCAAGGCATTGAAAATAAACAGAAAATGTTATCTATTGCTGGAGAATGCTGATGAGAGAAAAGGAATAAGCCTGAAAAAGGATTGTGCAGTTTCTAGAGCAGAGCTGTTAAATAGAATCACAGAATGGTTTAGGTTGAAGGGACCTTTAAAGATCCTCTACTTGTGTGGATGAGGATGTCCTTCACCAGGGCAGGCTGCCCAAAGTCCCAAGAACCTGGCCTGGAACCCTCCCAGAGCCAGAGCAGCCACAGAGCCTCTGAGCAAACCCTGAATGCAACAGCTCAGAGCAAACCCTCAGTGCAGAGAATCACCACAAATCCCAAATTACTGCTTGCCAGAGGCTTGGGTACCTGGAGGGAGGTTCCTGTCACTCCCACAGCGGTTACCAGGACAGCCAGACTTTTCCTTTGGCAGGTGTTACATCCATCTTCCCCACCCCATCATTTTTCACCCCCCTGCTCCCCAAATCCACCAGATTTGTGTGTTTCTCTTACTCCTTGTACAAAGCAGGAGTCCCCATTCCATTTCCCTTCCCCCTGTGGGCTGTGTGATCTCCTTCATCAATCCATTGAATTTTCTCTTTCCATCTAAGTTTAAACTCAACCAATTGAACCAACTGCCCCAGCCCTGCCCTACACTTCCCTGCCACTCCACTCCAAGCAAATATTAGACTTTCCTCATCTGAGAAAGACTTCAGAAAGACCAAAGGAAACTTTTCAAGAGTTGCCCCTCTTGGAGAACTTTTTTACATGCCCGAGGGCAATGGATTTCACTCTTTTTCTTGCACAAATATTCTTTAAGGAGTGTCACATTTAAAAAAAGGGTGTGGAAAGGTTGTTTTTCTGGTGCTGCCTACCTGTTCCTGGGAAATGTGTGAGGTCAATGTTCTTGTCCAGGGCTGTGGTGGCTCTTTTGCTCCTCTGCTGGGTGACATTGCTGGGCTGCAGCCCCGACAGGACAATGTTCCCTCGTGAGGCCACCTCGTAATGCAGAGTGAAGTTGCAAGGACAGGTGGATTTCACTGCAATCCAGGCCTCCTCTCCCACCTGCAGGCAGGGACAGAAAAGCCAAAGATTTGCTCTGTTAGGAGTTTTGGGGTGATAAAGCACAGGAACCTGCTTGGGTTCCAGGCCACAGGAGGGGTGAGCCCTCTCCTAACAAATGGGGGCATTGAAAAGTGCATTAAAAAAAAAAAAGAAGAAGAAGGAAGAAGGAGGAAGAAGGAGGAAGAAGGAGGAAGAAGGAGGAAGAAGGAGGAAGAAGGAGGAAGAAGGAGGAAGAAGGAGGAAGAAGGAGGAAGAAGGAGGAAGAAGGAGGAAGAAGGAGGAAGAAGGAGGAAGAAGGAGGAAGAAGGAGGAAGAAGGAGGAAGAAGGAGGAAGAAGGAGGAAGAAGGAGGAAGAAGGAGGAAGAAGGAGGAAGAAGGAGGAAGAAGGAGGAAGAAGGAGGAAGAAGGAGGAAGAAGGAGGAAGAAGGAGGAAGAAGGAGGAAGAAGGAGGAAGAAGGAGGAAGAAGGAGGAAGAAGGAGGAAGAAGGAGGAAGAAGGAGGAAGAAGGAGGAAGAAGGAGGAAGAAGGAGGAAGAAGGAGGAAGAAGGAGGAAGAAGGAGGAAGAAGGAGGAAGAAGGAGGAAGAAGGAGGAAGAAGGAGGAAGAAGGAGGAAGAAGGAGGAAGAAGGAGGAAGAAGGAGGAAGAAGGAGGAAGAAGGAGGAAGAAGGAGGAAGAAGGAGGAAGAAGGAGGAAGAAGGAGGAAGAAGGAGGAAGAAGGAGGAAGAAGGAGGAAGAAGGAGGAAGAAGGAGGAAGAAGGAGGAAGAAGGAGGAAGAAGGAGGAAGAAGGAGGAAGAAGGAGGAAGAAGGAGGAAGAAGGAGGAAGAAGGAGGAAGAAGGAGGAAGAAGGAGGAAGAAGGAGGAAGAAGGAGGAAGAAGGAGGAAGAAGGAGGAAGAATGTTGTTGTATTATTACATTAGCACTGTTCTCAGGGACTTTTTCCACACTAAGAAGGGGCCTGTGTTCAGCTCTCCACTCCCTGCAAATCTACAGGAGACTGAGCTGGGGGCTGTATGCATTAATGGAACAATAAAGGAATCTCTGGAATCCTGGAAGTTAAGCCTTTTGGCACAGAGCAGCTGTCAGAATTGGTTGAATTTTAGAAACCCCTTCAGTAGCCCAGCCCAAAAAAGGAAAGAGTTGGGTTGGGGGTGGGAAGAGATTTGTGTTTGATAGTTTTTGCAGTTTAATTGTGATCACATCCATTGGCAAACACCAATTCAAACATCAGCCTGAAATGACTGGGAAGAGATCTGAGGGAAAATGCTGTCAAATTACACAAAGTCTTGACAACAATTTGTAAGTTGGGCACTCAGGGAGGTGTCAAACACACAAATAAATGAGAAGAAATCTGCTTTTTTTTAGTCTGGGTAGCTCATCTGATACCTGCAATAGGTTCCAGAGCAGCACACCTGGAACTCTGCACCCAGAGGGGCTCAGTGAGTACTGAACACCCCCAAAACAAAATCCCCCAAATTCCCAACAGAACAGACCCAGCCATGGGATCAATCACCCTGAGGAGCAGCAGACCTCCCTAGGAACACAAACTCCTTCCTCCTGGCATCTGAGGAGGGGCTGACACTTGTGGTCAGCAGGATTTCCTCAGCACCTTCCCCTCCTCACCCTCCTGCCATTTAAAGCACAGCAGTTCCCAAATAAAACCATCCAGGCTTAGAAAATTCCCAAAGGAATGTTCTGGAAAACCTCTCTTTTTCAGCTCCAAGTGCTCTCCCTGCAGAATGCACACATGGCACCAACCAAAAGGGCAGAAGTGGAGCTGCTGGTGCTTAAACACAGTGAGAATGCCACAGAGTCCAAGAGGTGCCTCGTGACATCAAATATTTGAAGTATTAAGAATTCCCCAGTGCAAATGATGAAACAATTCATTAAAAAATGAATGTAGCTAATTGGAACACCCAGTAAGAGCTGGCAATGCATGGGAATAGTTCCCACATCAGCTGGTCAAGCAGCTCCAAGCTTTCCCACAGAAGAATTAGTTCTAATCAGGTTATAATAAGAACAATGTGTTCAGATTAGCAGTGTATAATCCCCTTTCCATACCTCAGGAAACTTGTAAAAGATTAATTAGCCATTAAACTTCCATGAAATGCAATGATTAAAAAAAAATGCTCTTATTTGGATACAAAGAATCTGAAACCAACCTCACAGACCTGCTGATAACAAATCTCAGTGTGCTTATGGCCAAAACCCAATTTTTTTTTTTTCCACAGACCTTCAGAACACTTTCTTGGGTAAGAAGAAACCCTGAACAACTCTCAGAAAACATTATGCAACAGGAACCATGGTTAAATCAGATCTTTTCTCTAGGAGAGGGATCACAACAACTTTTATAGGGCAGGACTACATTTTTAGAGAGGCTCCTACAAACCCTACCAAAGAAGACAAAGCAATCATGTTCAGAGCTCCATAACTGGAAGATTGAGCAGATCCAGCTGAGATTTAAAC
Source organism: Fringilla coelebs (assembly GCF_963513975.1). Classification (NCBI taxonomy): domain Eukaryota; kingdom Metazoa; phylum Chordata; class Aves; order Passeriformes; family Fringillidae; genus Fringilla; species Fringilla coelebs. The sequence continues at coordinate 4,636,974 of NC_140050.1, read as the reverse complement.
TGGAAGTTCCAGTGAGACTACACAGCCATAATTTTGGTCTTTAGTAACTCAGCCACTCCCACTAACATCACTTCCAATCATTTTCAGCAAGCAATCCATGCCTGAGCATTACTCAGGCACAGAAAACACATTCAAATGTGAAAATCCTGAAGTTTTCCAGGCCTGTACCCACCCCCTCTGAACAGAAAGGGTTGGATTTGAGGTGAGAAAGGGTGGATTTTGAGGATCTGTTGTGTTTAGCACCACATTCAACAATTATTTGGTGGCTCAAGTGCAGCTCCTTCATCCTGTGTGGTGGAAACAGCTCAAGATCCCAGAATCAGCAATGTCCAGAAATCTTGAATGAGAGCAAAGTGCTTTAAGCCAAGCAATGCAGTGGATTTTATTTCATTTCCACGATGGAAGGTGAAGTCAACCCACCTGGAAAGGTTTATCTGGTGCCTGGAGCTGGATGTGACACTTGCTGGGTGAGTACCAGCTGCTGATGGACAAGTAGTTGGGCAGATACTGATCCCCAGAGGGCTTCCCATCAATTGCTGTCACTTTGGTCTTAAAAAAAAACAACAAAAAAAGTTACATCAGTGTTATGCATAGAAAGCTCATTTTGGTCTTTCTTAATCTCTACTCTTTTCTCCCATTTTATGCCTTTCACCTTTCATCTCTTGACATCTTTACTCCCCAAATATTGGACCCCTACTCCCATGTGAAGGTGTATTTGGAGGAGCATCTTTTCATGGTGGTTATCAACATCAGTTCCCTTGGCAGCAGGAAACAAACCAGTGTTTGCTGTGTTGAAATCCAGAAGCTGAAGCTAAAAGGCACCGATTTCCTGTTTGTAGCACTGGTTTGTAAAGTGCAGGTTTGACAAGATTAGTTACATTAAAGCCTGCTAATCCTATAAGGAGCTTTTACCCACCTCCAACCAGACATATTGGGCAGCTGTGGGGATGGAGGGGATTTCAAACTCCACCAGGCCATTCCTTGAGACCAGTTCACTTGTGTAAACATTGTCCTTTGGTGTGAGCTCAGCTTTAATTCGGATGGTGACTCTGTCAGCTGGGCTTCCATCAGGGTAAGTGACCTCTACCTGCACAGTGGGGCATTTATAGAACAGTTAGCTTGACATTATCAGCAATTCCAGGTGGGGAAAATCACTAGGATCAACTTAAATCAGTATTATTAATACCCACCACCATTAAAAATGGGATTATTCTTAAATCTCACCTTGCCTTTGTAAGGCAGCCCAGGTTTGAACTGTTTCCTGGTGTCCTTGGAGTACTTGATATCAATCAGCTGCTTCTGCACGGGTGTGGAGTCATCAAAGGTCACCTGCTTGCTGCCATCAGAGCTGATCACCGTGGCCCAGATGTTGACTGTGCCTCTGAAGTGCTCGGGGACATCTGCTGGCATCATGTCCCTGACACACACCTCGAACTGGGCTGAGCCATCGATCTGGGTGGGGCACACAAGGGAGGGGTTGGCACATCCACACACACACAGCAAACACGGCTACAGCGCTGAGGGGTGGGCAGCGGGGCTTGGGGAGGGTTGGGATGGAAGGGAAAGGAAGGGGGAAAAAAGAAAGAGAGGGGGAAAAAAGAAAGAGAGGGGAAAGGGGAAAAAAGGGAAACGGGGAAAAAAGAAAGAAAGGGGAAAGGGGGGAAAAGAGAAGAAAAGGGAAAGGGGGGAAAAGAGAAGAAAAGGGAAAGGGGGGAAAAGAGAAGAAAAGGGAAAGGGAAAAAAAGAAGAAAGGGGAAAGGGAAAAAAAGAAGAAAGGGGAAAGGGAAAAGACAAGAAAAGGAAAAGGGGAAAAGACAAGAAAAGGAAAAGGGGAAAAAAGAAGAAAGGGGAAAGGGGAAAAAAGAAGAAAGGGGAAAGGGGAAAAAAGAAGAAAGGGGAAAGGGGAAAAAAGAAGAAAGGGGAAAGGGGAAAAAAGAAGAAAGGGGAAAGGGGAAAAAAGAAGAAAGGGGAAAGGGGAAAAAAGAAGAAAGGGGAAAGGGGAAAAAAGAAGAAAGGGGAAAGGGGAAAAAAGAAGAAAGGGGAAAGGGGAAAAAAGAAGAAAGGGGAAAGGGGAAAAAAGAAGAAAGGGGAAAGGGGAAAAAAGAAGAAAGGGGAAAGGGGAAAAAAGAAGAAAGGGGAAAGGGGAAAAAAGAAGAAAGGGGAAAGGGGAAAAAAGAAGAAAGGGGAAAGGGGAAAAAAGAAGAAAGGGGAAAGGGGAAAAAAGAAGAAAGGGGAAAGGGGAAAAAAGAAGAAAGGGGAAAGGGGAAAAAAGAAGAAAGGGGAAAGGGGAAAAAAGAAGAAAGGGGAAAGGGGAAAAAAGAAGAAAGGGGAAAGGGGAAAAAAGAAGAAAGGGGAAAGGGGAAAAAAGAAGAAAGGGGAAAGGGGAAAAAAGAAGAAAGGGGAAAGGGGAAAAAAGAAGAAAGGGGAAAGGGGAAAAAAGAAGAAAGGGGAAAGGGGAAAAAAGAAGAAAGGGGAAAGGGAATGTTCCTCACTCGGGGTCACCAAACGTGATGGTGTTCACAGGGGTCCCAGGATGAGGGAAGAGAGGAAAATCTTGACTCCATGTTTCAGAAGGCTGATTTATTATTTTTTTATATATATATTATATTAAAAGGAAATTATAAACTATACTAAAAGAATAGAAAAAGGATTTCATCGAAAGGCTTGAAAGGAATAGAAAGGAATGGAATGATAATAAAATCTTGTGACTGACCAGAGAGTCTGAGCCAGCTGGACTGGGATTGGCCATTAATTAAAAACAACCACATGAAAACCAATCAAAGATGCACCTGTTGCATTCCACAGCAGCAGATAATTATTGCCTACATTTCGTTTCTGAGGCTTCTCAGGAGAAAAGACCCTAACAAAAGGATTTTTCATAAAATGTGTCTGTGACAAAAAGGAAGGAAAAAGGAAAAGGGGGAGGGAAAAAGGAAAAGGGGGAGGGAAAAAGGAAAAGGGGGAGGGAAAAAGGAAAAGGGGGAGGGAAAAAGGAAAAGGGGGAGGGAAAAAGGAAAAGGGAGTTTCATTTTCCTCCCTTAGCCATGGTCTGGACTAACTCTATCACCTCAGGTCCTGCTCTCCTCAGCTCCACATGCTCTTAAAACAGATTAAAATTATGCCAACAAATTCTTATCCCACCAAACCTCGGAGCTGGAAGGGACCTCAGGGATGATCAGTGCAGCCCCTGTCCCTGCACAGCCACCCCAACACCCCCACCCTGAGCAGCCCTGAGAGCTCCTGCAGCTCTGGCAGCCTTGGGGCTGGGATCATTCCCTGTGGAGTCTGGACAGCCTTTGGGAAAAGAGCCTCCTCCTAATATGTAAAATCATAAACATACCATGTAAAAATAAGAAATGACATCCGTTATAATAACTACTCCTTCATTTTCTGATCTCCCAGCAGCAACAAAACAGAGCTGTGGGATAAATGTTAAAGAAGACAGATCAGGGATTTTATCACAGGTGAGTCCATGGTCTCCCTCACCTGGGTGGTCTTGAGGACAGGGTGTCCCACTTCATGTCTGTAGTACCCCACACCATTTATAGTCATATTGACAATTAACTTCCCTGTCACTGGTTTGCCAAACGTGTATCTGAAATGCAAAGGAGATGATTAATAACTTCCAGCTGGTTTCTGTTCCTCTGGTTGTATAAAGACAATTACCATGTCAGCTGCACATCTAGAAAACATTACCACAGGAAGTTCTCCAGATTGTTATTTTTACCATGGTTTTGAAGGCTCTCACATCAGAAAGCTGCTGCTGATGATTAGAAATCACCTGAAAAGTCAGCAGCAGGTGGGATCCAAGCTGCAGTGAGTGCACTACAACCCTCAGCAGTGAAACTTGGTTTGGGACCTGTTCCTACCTGGCATGGACAGTTCCTTTCTCACACAGGGAGAGGTCACGGATGTAGCGAGGGGGATCGATCAGCAGCTCAAACTTTGGCAACACTACAATGAAAAGAAATAAAGCAGAATCTTTCCAAGCACATCTCATTGGCCAGCTTATAGCAAAAGTCCCCAGAGCTCTGACAGGAGCTGGCTCTGGTTTATCAGGGTAATATCCAGCAGAGGGTCAATCAATTAGGTTGGAAATGGGGTGTGTGTTCTGTTCCCATCTGTCAGAGCTGGGGCAGTTCTCTCTGTTCATGGGGCAGTTTTCTTTATCTCTCCCACAGCCAATCCTCCCTCCAGGAGATCTCCTCTGTCCATGGCCACTGAGTGTCCCTGCAGGGCTGATCAAATTCCATCATCCCATGGGGAGATGCTGTGCCCAGGGCAGGAGCCAAGCATTCCTACCTGGATACAATCTGCCCTGGAACAGCACAGCAGCCTTTGCCCCCTGCATTCCCAGAGGAGCAGCTTTCTCCTGCCCTGCATTCCCAGAGGGAGAGCAGGCCCATCTCCAGCAGCCCTGGAGCTGCAGAGGAAAACTCCCCCCTTGTGCAGGATCCTGCTGCAGCAGAGCCACAGCTGGCACTGCAGGAGGGCTGAGCCCCCCTGGGATGGGGCTGTGCCCCCACCCTGACACACAGGGGGGCAGAGCATGCTCTGACTCTGGCAGTGGTTTGTTTTCTTTTTTGTACTATTGCATTTGTATTTTTAATTTTCCTAGTTATTCCTATTCCCATATCTTTGCCTAAAGGCCTTTTCATTTCAAAATTATAATAATTCAGAGGGAGGGGGTTTGCATTTTCCATTTCAGGGGAGGCTCCTGCCTTCCTTAACAGACACCTGTCTGTTCAAACCAGGACAATCAACAACAGCAACAAACCAAAACCACCTTGGCAAGGTGACCTCAGCAAATCTCCCAGTTAGCAATGCCTGCACCCCTGAAATGCATGGCTCTAAGGAATTTTCCCTCATGGCAGTGTTTCAGGTGTTTCATCTCAAGTGAAAGCATTTCTCAGTGTTCTGTTCTTCCAAGTGCATCTGGTCACTCACCATATTTCTGCACCTCAAAGGATTTGTTGTAAGTGTGCCCCTGCATCTCAGCAAAGATGAGCCATTCCCCAAACACTGGCTGATCAGACAGGGGAAAAGTCATATTGACAATGCCTGAAAGAGAAAACAACACTCTCTGCACTCTGTCACTCTCCAGCCCTTGCCAAGCCTCACTGAACACCACTCAGTGAAAGCAGAAGCAAAGGCAAATTACAGTACACAGAGGAAAATAAAAATAAATAATCTGGAATTTACCACAACAAAATGGCTTCAAGTTATTCCATTCTATCATCCGAGAGCCCCGGGGATCCTGCAGGGAGGTTCAGGGGGGAGAAAATGAGCATCACTCATGCACTGAACTCAGTCTGCAACAAAGAACTTCCTTTTGTCACACACACACCTCTCTGAGAGCTCAAATGTAACCAATGACTGTCAAAAATGTCCCAAGAATTCCTTACACCAGGGGTATTTGCCTTCTGGAGTTATTTAAGAGCTCTGTCCTGTAAGCAATGCACACAAGTGAATGCTGTCAAGCAGATCTTCCCCCTGCCTTAGGACACCAGCCCTGGGTGGGATGAACTGACCTCATTCCTAAAGGGAGCTGTACAAGCAGAAAGACAAATTTTGGCTGAAAAAACCCAGATGAAAGGAATCCTGCTGGTTTTGTCAGCATTAAATCTTCAACAAGAATGAATCCTTCTGCTTTCTGACAGGTAAGCACATGAAAAAACAACAAGAAAACCCAAAAAACCCACCACAAAAACCAACCTACCAAAAAAAAAAAAACCAAACCCAAAACCAAAATCCCAAAACCTAAACACAGAGGGAACCTCTCTTTCAGCTCATGAGGAAGAGGACAGGAGATCCCCTTCCTTTCCATGAATTTCTGCTCTCCACTATCCCTGTTTGGGAGCAGAGATGAGGCTGGCCCTGCTCTGCCAGCCCAGCACATGAAGGATTGGAGTGAAAAGAAGGGAGAGGGAGTGGGGCTGTCACAGTTGTAAATCCCAGTGAATCAAGCCAGTTCTTCTCAGGCTGCAAAATGGGAATGAATTTCTGAAACTGAAATAGGAAACAGGGATATTTGCTGGTGATGGCAAAAAACCAGAGGCACAGAGATCAGATAAAGACACAGGGACTGAGAATTGCATTGGTCAGGTCTGGGAATGGCCATTATGGACAGGAAAAGCAGAAATTTGTTCCTTTAAATGCTACACAAACCTTGTACCTCTACAGGAAGGTGCTAGAAGGGCACACAGATACTCACCACCACATAAGCTTCAATCTGAAAGAAAAAAGAAAAGTAAAAGGCTTTATGAAACAACTTTCTGCTTTTTGTGATGAAGTGTTGAGCCAACATAAGCAGAGTGTGAGACCCAAAGTGACAGAGTTTGAACATCTTTGCTAAGAGTAGCCTGAGAAACACACTTTTAATTCAGAGAGCTATCTGGAAAAGTGACAATTTGCATTTCTGTGCACTACCTAAATAAGGTGCAAGTCTCTGAAAAATTCTTGTCTCTGCTCTGGCAGAGCTGCCTCCTATTTGCCAGCACTCCAAAAGTTTGTATTCACCTCCAATAGGAATATAACCAAGTGAAAAAAGCTTAATTACAAATAAAACAAGCTGTCACAAGCTATGCACAAAATCCAATTCTGTTTCTGCATAAGTGCATTGGAAAGCACCCCCAAGGCTGAGCTTCCAGCACAGGGCAGCCTGTGCCTGCTGAATTGTTTTGCTCTAAAAAGAACCTGGCCTCTTTTGGGACTTAAATAATTCTCAATTATTTGAATAAAATGCAAGTATTCCATCATATTGCAGAGTGTGAAAGAAAACAGATTTCTTTACCCTGTCATTGACTGGCCTCAGGTCAGAAGTCACCATGAAGAGATTTATCAACACTAAAAAAGGAAGAGAGGGAAATTATCACTCACCAGAGCTGAGACTGAACAGAAGAGCTCAGCCTAAAACTCCCCTTGAAAGCAGCCCCAGCATCTGGCAAATGGTCCAGGATGACTTTACCTTTCTGCTTGGGTTTGTAGACAGGTTTGTCAGTCTGGATGAACACTGAGGAGCCCTTGCTGTCAATGGTGACTGTGGTGTAGTTGTGGAAGATGTACCCTTCCTCTGCCAGGTGCCTGTTGCCCCAAACCTTCAGGTGTGCTTGTCCACGAAGCCCAGAAGGCACCTAAAAAACACCCCAGGAGGTGAGGAGCACACAGAAAAACCTCTGAGCTTCTGGGGAATGTAAGTGACACTGAAGAGAGCAAGAAGAGGCACCTGCTGTGTTTTGGTGTAAATCTGTGTTAGTAGTGAAAGGAAAATTAAGGATATAATAGGTTTTCTGCAATATATACACTTTAAAGAAGTGAATTCATGCTGAAACAGGGCAGGAAATTCTCTTCTGCCCTTTATCACTCAAGCAGAGTGATGGTTTATCCATGATCTACACAGGCAGCTCCCAGTACAGAAGTGTGTTATGTGGGGAAACCAATCCAATGAGCAACACAAAAAAGCCCCCAAAACAAAAAGGGCATGCATGAACATGTTCAACCATCTGCTCAGAGAAATAAGTACTTTAAAATTGCTTCAGATTAAAAGTGACAAAATAAAAAATCTGATACCATTCCAGATGCAGATCACAGTTGAATATTTTGTTCCACCACCCCCCTTTAACATCCCAAAGATGACAAGCCCAAATAAAGTCCTAAGTTAAGAAACTTTACCAAAACCCCACACTTTTAAGGGCTTGTTCTTCTAGTCCAGCTCCATTTTGCCAACATTTGAAGTTATAACCCCCACACAGAATTCTGTACTGCCATTCTTATAAAATAACCCCAGCACAGAAATCTATATGGAACCACGAGCCACTGATTTCTGATTTCCTCAGTGGTGTAAAGGTGAGCTGTGATGGGCTGAGCTTTGTTGTTCTCACTCTCCACCTTTCCTCGTGGTGGCTGTGTCCTCCTCAGTGTGTGCCCCAGATTGTGACATTTATTTGTGCCAGAGAGCAATGCTTGGTGTGGCTGAGGGAAGTCCCTTATATGTTCACCAAAAACATTTAAAATATTGATACTCACCTTCAGCTTAATTGTTCCTTTACCTAAAATATGAGAGAGAGAGAGGGAGTTATTCTCAAGGTAAGCACCAAGATTTTAGATCTTGGCAGCTGAGTGAAGGAAGACCCCACACCAGGGAGCTGCTCCCTGCAGTATCCCTTAGTTGTGATTTTACCTGAGATAATTTTCCTGCACTGTCTGCAGGGTGAATAAGTCAGACCCAGAAGAGCTCTCCAAAATAAACCTAGTTCACATTTATTTACAACTTTTGCCCAACTTAAATTGCAAAGTGCTCTGTTGAATTGTTTTGCTCTGAAAAGGACCTGGCCTCTTTTGGGACTTAAATAATTCTCAAAACAAACACTCATGGGATCTGTTTGGATTGCTGGACACTGCCATACCTAGGAGTTCTCTGGAGCATTTGCTGTCCACATGTGTCAGCATCACTCCCTTTGAATTGCTTTGCAATTGTCAGCCACTTTCAAAGACATCAAGGGGAGGACACAACCAGAGACAAACTGTTCCAAGAAATGGAATGGCTTTCATAAAACTCCCAGTTTTAACATACAGAAGGGTTAAAACATGAGGGTTAAAGAGCCTGATTGCCTTGACTACACTGCAGCTTCCAGCTCTACTGACAGTGGTACCACAGAGCTGCTGCACTTCACTGTCACCACTGTAAATTCACCCAGGGTTAAGTTGGATATTATCAGATCACATTGCTTTTACTCACAGACAGAGGGATCTAGCTTGGATTTTAAAGATTTATCCAACTACACAAACATTACCACCTCTCTCAGCAACACCCAGTCCTGAAGATGGGGAGATTGTGTTCCCAGAACTCATTTTGGAGAGAAGAAATTGATGATGATGATGTAGATTTTTTGTTTTTCTTAAAAATATTCACTGATAAATATTCAGGTATCAAAAGGAAGTATAATCACTATAAAACTCTAGAATATCAGTTATATTTGGTCTCTGGATGTCTTGGTCTTCCAAAGTTATCAAAGTGTTTGAGATCAAAACCACATTACACAATCCCCAGAGAAGGTGCAGCAGCAGCAAATCAATTTGTTTGATTCCATTATCACCTAAAGCAATTCTTTAGGAGATACCAAGGTGCTCCCACAGCACCTCAGCTCATCACTCAGTGCTCAGAGCTCACCCAGCACTGTCCCGTGGCTCCGTGACACCGCCTCTCCTTTGACCACCAGCTGGATCTGCACCGTGGTCTCCTTGGCAGAGTTGAAGATGGTCACACTTATGGCTTCCTCCACCCCAGAGCGGAAAACAGAAGGTGCTGCAATCAAATAACCCCTGAGGAGCACAATTGGAAGGGGTCAGTCAAGGCACAGCCACAAGGAATGTCCCCATTTGTGAGACACTTCTTGTGGAGCAAAAGGAAAAGAACAAATACTCTGTGATGTATTTGCCCCTGTAGGGTCACATTTGTTGTCACCAGCAGTCTAAGCCTGTATCTAATGTATAAATATAATCTATTGTATAAATGAACAGAGCCTAAGTGGCTAGAAATAGCTTGCAAATCCTTAAGATTTAAATAAAATCAGTAATATATCAATGTTTATTGCATCTATAATAATAAATTCATATTCAAGTGAATAAATTAATGAAACCCCCTTCATTTATCTGCTATATGTAACAAACTAAATGTGCAACCAGCTAATCATAAAAGAGTTGAAGTTCATGAAGGAGTAAGGAGGCACCTGAACCTCTCATAGAGCTTTGTAGCCAATGCTTTCTTCAAAACATTTTAGACATTTTTGATTCAGTCATATGGCTCCATTTTCACAGTTCAGCTTCATATAGGAGAAGTGCAAGGACTCAGAGCTGATTTTTGGAGCTTTCTAAATGTCAGGCTCAAGGCATGTAACACACCTGACCCTGCAGTTTCTACAGAAGCAGCCCAGAAACTGCAGCTACAAAACTGAGCTCGAATTCCCAGCTCTACTACCACATTCTTGTTCAAACAATTCGACCCTGCAAGTTTACAAAAGCCATTATTTTAGGAGGCACACAGAGAGCTTTAAAGCCACCCAAAACGACCTCCCATAGATGCTGCAATGTGAGAGTTTCTGAATGGAATCTGCACCACTCCTCTCTGAATGGCACCGTGCCATGAACTTGTCAGCTAAAAGCATTGCAGGCTCTGAGCTCTTTGATGCACTGGGCTGGAAGCAACACATTTATATTCTCTTCATGACACACCTTTCTGGGGTTTCTTCCCTACCCAAAAGGATTTTTTTTAAAACAAGAGGCAATTCCTCAGATGCCTTTTCAAGCCAAATTTCTCAGCCCGTGCCTTTCTACAGTCCCATGAGTCAGGTTGCTTTAGCTCATGATTAATTATCACTTTGGGATGAGGATGATGGTGTTTTACAGCCCCCAAGTAATCTTTTATCAAATTCCAAGCCCATGTTCCTCTCTCAGCAGGCCTCATTGCCATGGAGATCCCATTACCCCCAAAGGAAGTTCAGAACTCTGTGGCATTTGAGTTAAATTGCACGGGGTACTTCCAGATTCAAAACCTTATGGCTGCCAGGTTTGAAAATTCATCAGAATGGTAATAAATAACAATAAAAAGTTACTACTGAGCCTGAAATCGTGGGTAAGAGAGATAGCTGATTTAGCTGCAGAGGGAGAAAGAGTACCAGCTGCACTCAGGATGAAATGATCAGATTTAAACTGTCATGAGCCCAGCGCTGCAGTGCCATATGTGAAGCACATGTACTCACATTGTTCCGAATTGCTGAAACTCCTTCTGAAGTATCAGTCCCTTGATACAATCATTTAAATCACTTAATAAGTGGCATTTGAAAATGAAATATTGGATTTGGCAATCAAAGAGTTAACTTGACAGGGACTGGACAGATCCTTTAAACACTTTTAAGTAACAGCTCTGTCAGGTTACACCAAAACTTGGCAGGACGTGAAATATTTTCTAGTAAGCAAATGAGAATAAGTTCTCCATGGCACTCAGTTAATGCAGCTATTCACGATGCTGTCGGGCTATAACAAGCCAGGGATAAAGAACAAAGCAAACCTTAATCAAAATTAACCTAAACCTGCTGGTGAAGAGCTGCGGATTCACTTCCTAACAGTCAGAGAACTTTCCCCGCACTTTCTCCCCGGCTGATCTTTCCCACAAAAAAAAGATATAAAAATCTTCACACGCCGCTCAGGAGCGCCCAGCGCTACCTTCAACCACCCCCAGCACCGCAGCAGGCGGATTCCTTAAATAACTGCTGGCAGATAAAAGCTCCGCTCCCCGGGGCAGCTGCAGGCAGGTATGGCACGGGAGCTCTCTCCTCCTCCCGGCCGCTCCTCCCGGGCACCGCCGGGGACAGCCGGGAACCGCCGGGCAGAGCCGGGAACCGCCGCGCTCCATCCGCGACCCCTCTGGCCGCCCCGCGGGCTTTGTTCCGCGGCTGCTGAACCCCGCGGAGCCGTGGCCGGGCAGAGCCGCTTCTCCCCCCGCCGCCCTGCGCAGGGATGCTGCCGCGGGGTCCCCGGTACTTACTGGCGCTGGCGGGGCTGGGCAGCGCTCAGGCTGCAGAGGGCGAACAGCAGCAGCAGCGCCCGGGCGCGGCGGGGCTCGCAGCCGGACATGGTGCCGGGGAGCCCGGGCCACGGCGCCGTGCGCGGGCAGCAGGAGCCTTTTGTTCCCGGCGAGCGCAGCCCGAGGCTCCGCCGCCCCGCGCCCGGGCTCGGCTCCCCGGTGCCTCTGGCCGCCGCCCCCGCCGCGTCCCCGCCCCCGGGCCGCCCCCTCCTGGCCCCGGTGCCCGCTCGGCTCCGGCCCCGGCTCTTTGTCTGCGGCTCCCCGCCCGCTCCTGACAGCGCCACCGGGGAGGGGACGAGGGGAGGGGGCCGCGCCCCGCCCGCCGCCCCGCCCGGCCCCAGGTGCGCCGAGCCCGGCCCCGGCCGCTCCGCACCTCCGCCCGCCTCCGCCCGAGCCCCAACGGCCCCGGGAGCGCTGCTCGGGCTCCTCGCCTTCCTCATGAGCTCCACAGATGGGAGCTGCGAAAGCCGAAGTCCCGGGGAGCAGGACCGGGGCACGGCAGCCCCGGCACGGTGCAGTCCCGGTAACTGAGCTCCGTGCGCTCAGGACTCTGCGGAGCGCTCCCTGGAGCTGCTTTCCGACCCAAATTCCAGTGCCAGCACTGATGCTCCTCCATCCCCCTCGCTCCCTAGGCCCTAATCTCTCCCTCTGTCCCGCGGTTCCAGGGGCTTGGCACAGGAGAGGGAGCCCTCAGTGCACCAGCCTGAGGGAGAGCTGCAGCCCAAGAGCAGAGCTCACACAAACCGGGAACAGCAAACCCAAGGCGACAGCAGAGAGCCGAGGTGACAGAACAAATGCCATCTCCCTCTACACAGAGATATCAAGGAATGATTCCTCTGATCCCTGCTGGAGAAAACCCAGGCACACCAGGGCTGTAGAGGGGAATTCTTGCCCCAGCAATAAATGAAAACCCTCAACATAGGTAGTTTGAATCCTACTTTTCCCCCAATACGCCTGGCTTACAAACACAAATAGCGTTTAGATTTTTATCTTGTGTGAAACTGATGCTCATTTTGATGTCTTCTCTTAAAAGCAAAGTCACTAACTCAATAGCTCTTTGATAAATTCAGATTCTCTTGAGTAATGGCTAACACTGTGAGATGAGGCTACATTTTTCTACTTAAATCTATCCTAAACCAGCACTGTCTCTTTTTTTGTGGAGAGGCAGAAGAAACCTAGAAAAAGAACAAACCCTTTTTGAAAAGTTAGACAAGATGAGACTCTGGAAGGACAGGGTTCACTTCCCAAGGAAATGATCAGCTAGGAACTAAGAGAAGGAACTTACTAGAAAGTACATTAAAGTGGAATGGTTTAGGTTTTGTTTGTTTGGGAATTTTTTTGGAGACAAACTGAAACAAGCAAAGAAAAATCTGGTAACTCCAAATTGTTTCCCAGTTTCTTCCTATTCTCAGCTACAAACACAGAGCCCTGCCTGCAGAGCAGCCTTACTGATCCAGCCTCTCCTCAAGGTGACACTTCAGGGGATGTTGGGATCCTTTGTTTAAAGATTAAATGAGGCAAAATGAAAATGAAACACCTTTGCTGTTCCCATGGCATGGCAGAGATCAGGTATGTTTGGGCTGAAACAGCATCATGCTTTCAAAAATATTAATTCATTACCTCTACACTCAATCCGTATCTTTCTAGAGCAAACCATAAATGGCTCGTTACAGACTTGTACATGAGATCTATGGGGAATGTACCAAAAAACCACAAAATGCCATTAAACACCCATCCTGCCAACCACAGGAAAGAGCTTTGAAAAAGCTCTGGGTAAAGACTTCGAACAAGCAACAGGATTCAGCAATGGATTGATGAAGGCGAGTTCTAAAATGGAGCTCCATCACCTTCAGGGTAACACACAAATGTGTATTTCTACATCTCAAAAAGCACAGAGAGAAATCACCCTTATGTGGAATACAGCCCTTTTGAATTGCTCATTCTTTTAAAGGAGAGATTTCTTCTAAATTGAAGATTTTCCATTTGATATTTACTGACTACAAGAAATCTCAGGCAATTACAGCCTCTGAAGACTGCAAACCATCTTCTAATTATGAAGGTATGTGCAATCCTGTAAATAAGGCTGGAATCAACTTGGTCTGAAAAAAAAAAAAAAAGGAGGCTTTAGATATAATTTCAAACTATTTACTTACTGAAATGGAATTTTCTGTGCTTGCCAAAATGAATCCCATTCAGTGTGATGCAACAGGTGTTGGAATTCCAGCAGCCGCCTGCAACCCACATCTGGTAATGGTTAGGAGTTAAAAGGAAGTTCTGTAAGAACTGCTCATGTATAAAAACTATTCATCAGTCACATCTATGGGCCATATTCACCCACCCGCTTGCTCTGCGCATAGCTCAGATTTTTATTTCGTTTACAGAAAACGTAATTCTGCTCCTCATAAAGTCTCAGGAATCTCAGGCACTTGGGAGCATGGGGGGGATTGGTGTTGGCCATGCTGGTGGCAGAAAGGTGAGGGAGGGACAGGGGGTTAGGGAACAAGGTGTGAATACATCTGAATCGGTTCTGACTGGATCTAATTCACACCCTGATCACTTCTCATCATTGCCCTGCAGGAGAAGGAATCCTCCCCCATGTCTCAAATACCTCATAAAAAAACTGAGCAACGTGAAAATTATCAGACAGGGATTTGTCAAGCAAAAAATAATAATTTCCAAGTACTGCCACTCACAGCTGGGAATCCTTCTGCTTTTCCCCCCACCTCAACTGCCAGATTGAACTCAGTCAGACAACTCACAGGAAAGAGTGGTAGGACCAAGCCATCAAGAATTAGCCCTTGCTAACTGCCTCAGCATGAGTGGTGTCACTCAGATGATCAGATCCAAAGGCATAAAAGGTAATTCTTACTTGCTTAAAGATTTTAATGCATGTAAATCGTGCATAAAAGATACTGGACTAAACCCAAGGCTGCTAATCATTGAGTTTTGTGTTAAGTCCTGCACACACTAGATTTCAGTGGAAGGTGGGTGAAAAATAAAAAAGTCATCAATTTCCAGAATAATTTCTCTACCTTTCCCAGTGGAAAAACATTCATCTGGGTCATTACACAGCACCAGACAAGAACAAGGCCTTAGTTAATTTTTACAGCATTATATTCATGGTAAAAAAGCCACACCTATTCTTTAACTCTGAGTTTTGTTCTCCCTTCAGGTTTCTCTGACAGACAAACAGAGATAGCAAAAGCAGAAACTGATAACTGCAAAGTGTCCCAGGCTTTGCCACACTCCTGCACCTCCCAGCACTGAGGGAAGTGGTTTAACAGAGACTACATCAGTCCAGACAGAGTGGCAGAAACCAGACTGATCCTGCCCCCCAGGAATACAAACATCTCTAGAAGAAATTATAAGGAAAGGATAATTAAAGAGCACTTTTCAAGTAAGACTGTAATCTAAGTAGCATATAATAGGATAATGATATTGAGAACATAATTATTAAATAGTTCTGTCAAAAATGGTTATTATTCATCTATAGAACAGGAGAGTCTGATCTTTCACAGTAATATAACATTTTAATTCCTGACAAAGTGACTGAAATAGTACTAGGAAGGCATTCAAATGGAGGATTTTGAATGATTTAGAAGGAAGAGCACTGTGCTTATCAGAAGGGGCTGTCATTCAGATGTTTAGTCAGAAATAATTTCCCAATTCTCTTCTGAGCTCCTACATGACTGGTGAAATAAAATGTGTGTATAGTCTGACTGTACAGTAGAGCCACCTCCCATATGCAAGAGATATTAAACAAAGGGATTAAGTTTTTATATCCTGCAGGCCATCTCCAAACATACATTGTCTATATAAATTAAAACATTAGTTATATCTGAAGGGACAACCATAACATAGAAAATTTAAGATCTTGAATTAGCAGGAAATTCAGATTTTGCATATACATTATCACAGAAATATTTTAAAAAGAAACTGATCAGAGGCATTTGAGCCCACTCTGCAAACCTCGTGCTTGCTGTACAGACCACACACAAATGCAGCGGAAGAAACAACCTAAAATAATTTCTGTGAGTTGAACAGGAATGCTCACATAATCACTGGAAATGCTCTTAATTGGTGTGCCTCAGTGGTGCATTTCAGAGCTGTTAGATCTTCTGCCCCTCTGGAACTCTTTTCATGTCCTGGCAATCCCAGCCCAGCCAGCAGTTTGTTTATCATATTCAGGATGAATTTCCGGATCTCCAACAAAGTGGTATTTACTCCAAGGCAGGGAGGACTGCAGTAATCCAATAAGTTCTCATTAGCCTAAAATGCAAAAACATCTGCTGGGGTCATGAGCTGCTTTGCTGTTGATGAGCACAGGCTCAGCTCCGTTTGCTGCTCATGTGAACAAAGAGTTGAGGATTTGGGCTGTGGGGAGGGGACAAAGGAACCTCGAGGATTTCCAGGGCTGCAGCTCCACCCCAGAGCACCCCAGGCAGGGGGGACCCTGCCTCACCTTGACCCCAGAGCCCCCATTGCAGGGAGCACAGGAATTACAGCAAAAAACGCCTTGACTCAGCCCTCCTGAGCTGGTGGTCAGGGTCTGACACTGAGGAGGATGTGGCCACAGCTCCCCCAGCCACACCAGCACCAGGCAGGGCAAGCTGCAGGGCAAACCCAGCCTAAAAGCTTTGCCAATCTCTTCTTAAACAACCAAGAGTTTTTCAAGGGACAAATACTTCCATTTCTGGGCTCCCCCTTCCTCCCAAGCTCTCACCCACCTGGCTCAATTCACAATTGAGGAGGAAGGAAAAAAAAAAATCCCTTCCCCCAAAAAAGCATCTTAACACACAGGAATGTTAACAACTGGTCAAGAAGAACTTCTGGCCTAAAAGATGAATAAATAGGTAATGAGTACTGCACAAGTTCAAACAAAACTAAACTAAACTAAATCTACATTGATAAAAGTTACAGTAGGGAGAACATCATTAATTCTCCAGGGGAAAAAAAGACACATAACCTGAATAAAAAGAGCCCTTAATTTGCTTAGGATTCCAACCGATTTAGAGCATGTGACATTGTCAGAAAATAAGTGGAAAATACAAAATAAGTGGTGTCACATCTGTTTAGCTCCTGCTCCAGTGATTCTGCAGCTCTTTGTTGTTGTTTGTACAGTGCTAAATGACAGCAGCCAATTCTGCAGAATATTCTGCAATACCTCAAGGTGGAGGAGCCTAAAACACTTCTGCAAAGAGCCAAAACAGGACCACTTAGAAAGAACATTCATGAAAACCAAGAAGAAAAAGTCTCAGTTCAAAGTAGTTCAAAGCCCTTTCCTGGAGAGGCCGAGCTGCTTTAGCTAACACTTGTTGTACCATCCCTACAAAGAATTACACAAGTGTTCTGTTTAAAGAATGGCCAGAATGCTGAAATTAACGCCTCTGATTCTTCTGAAACAATGAATGCACATCCCCGGGCACAGAATTGCTGTGGAGCAGCAGTTTGGCTCCAGCCCCAGGACTCCCCTTTGCCTCGTGGGAGGATGAGGAGTGCAGCGAGTGCCGCCTGCAGCAGCGGGGCTGAACTGCTGCCCCCGCAAGATTTACAGCCTTTAATTGTGCTCGCAGCAAGCAGCTCCCCGGGGGGAGAACCAGCAACATTCCACTGCTTTGCTGAGGGAAAATCTGCATCGCTGGCTGCTGCTTAAGGAACGTTTAGGTGTAGGTATGTGTCACCTTGGTTTTTTAAGTTTTTCTAAGCCTTCTGATGTTTACATTCTTGTACCAAACTTTCTCACACATTTTCTGTAAATAACTTATTGTTTTGCATTCTTTTATGGAAAAAGAGAAATTTGATGACTGTTGGTTTGTCCAGTGTCATTGGAGAGGTGGCACTGTCACCCTCTCCAATCCACTGTCACTTTTAGAAATCTAGAAATGTTAGAATCAGAAAACAAACATCCCTTTTTTACCTTGAGAACAGCAGTGTGTGCCTGTGTTGTGTTATTTCGTGTCCTATAGTAACAGGTATACACATCCAATAGCATCTCAAATGTAGAAAGTCACTTGACTGTGAAGGATGGGTTTAAATGTAAATATTTCTTAAAAGAAAAATACTTTTTCAGACCACCAGTGAGGTGTAGCATTAAGGAATCCTATGAAAGACATTCTGATCTGCCTGTGCAGACATTATTATCAAGACACTACAATATTGATTTTCATTTCATCTCTCCTCTCTCTTATTTAGGATGACCCTTCCCAACTTTCAGTCTCAGAACTGACACACTGATCATAAAGAGGTTAAAGGTGTGAGGACACACAGCTCAGCAATAACCCAAACCAGTTTCATCATGTTGGAACCTTTCTACCCACATCTCCATCCACCAAAACCAACCAGCTCAAACATTTACAGCCAAGCTGACTTTGCTGGGCAAAGTTCCCCATCCAGTGGCCAAATTCATGGATGCAGCTGATGCTCCTGGCCCAGAGCTTGATGCAGCTGCACCATCCAACATTGGTCGATGTGCTGGATTGCAGCCACACAGGTGAACTGCCAGGTGCAGATTGTGAGGAAAAAGAAATACCAGATGGATATCCTGAAATAACACTGGTTCAAAGAGACTCTACTGCTAAAAAAATGACACTGAGATTGTAGGCAAGGAGGGTTTGAACAATTTGCTTTATGGGTGTGGCACAGTTATTGATCCAGTTACTTAATTTACTCCTGATTTTTAATAAAAGGAGAAAAAAATCTAGTTAGACCTTTAGTAGTGCCAGGAAGAAAGCCTGAACAGCACCTGAAGGAGTGCAAGGATAACACTCCAGGTATCTTAGGAGTAGGCCAAAAAGCCTTATAGACACAGCTTAAGCTAGAAATGCGAAAAATCATCACAAAATGAGGTTCCACAGGTTAAAAAATACAGGTTACAGCACATCTTCCACAGAAGAATGTAGAGAAAAGGAAAGGATGTTGAAGAAACATGCCAGCTGTGGCTTGGATGTTCCTAGCACAGCACATGCACTCAGTGATCAGCTTTGGGGTTTCTTTCCCCATTCCCAATCCTCTGGCCTCAGCACTTGGGGCGCTCGTGGATGAGCACTGGGACACTTGGTGTGTACCAGTGCATCACTGGACTGTGCAGTATGAGCCCTAAGGAAGGCCAGATGGAAACAAAAGCTGCTGTAGGAGATCAGTGAACATACTCAAACTTGAAGGCTACTGATAGAGCAGTGGACAATAGTCTTTATTATTAAAAACAATAAAATCCTTAAAGAGGAGTCAGGTTTATACAAAAGCATTTGTAATTTCAATAATTTATTTACAAGGCAATTAGGAAACTAAGAAGTGAGAAGTTACCAAAACTTCTCACTTGTTTAAAGTGACCAGGCTCCTTCCAAACAAGTGCTTTATACCCAGCACATCCAAACATATGGGACAAATCAAAGTTCCTGCAGAAGTTGTTCAGTGAGCAACCAATGCTCAAGCTGTAATTACCACACAGGTCAGAAGTGTCAGGAATAACACTTTTTATCCTTTACCTTTCAGTCCTGTCAGGGCAGAAAGGGATGGAAAACCTAGTCACAGAAATCCCCAATAAAAGCAAGCAGGGATGTCTCCCATGGGACAGCCTGCAGAACAACCCTCCAATTCCTGTATCAGTGAGCAGCCCTGCTGCTGGCTTCACTAAAAAACTGGGCAAGTTGTATGTCCACATCAGAAGTAAAAGGATAAGAAGTCTGCTGGCTTTGAGTTAGTACCTACCCAGTAGTAAAACAACACAGAAAGTCAGTTGAAATACCAGCGTTTCACAACATCTACTCCATGCTTCTCTTCACACAAGTATTGGTTATGCAGACAAACTTCTTTACTGGCTTCAAAGGACAGGTTCTGCACATCTGTGAAGCTCCTGGAACACATGAAGCTAAATTAGTGACTCTGAAGGACAAAAACTCCAAACACTATATGCCTGGACATCTGCATCTGTCTCCTACTATGGCCCCACCAGAAGAAAACAAATGTAAAATGTGAATTTTCTTCTCCAAAGTAAGAACTAGGATGAGATGGGGCAGTTTGGCTTAATGGTCTATTAATCTTCAAAGATTTAAACTCCAATCTCTTCTGGGGCAATGAAGGAAGGGAAGGACATAAGTCATGCTTTATCTCTTCTTCATCCTCCCAGGGATGCTTTGTTGAGGAGAAAACCCTTCTCTGTGCTGCTTGTGCCTTCTCAAGGATGACACATTTGCAGGGTTGTTATTTAAGACAGCTTGCAGCTCACTTTGCTGTCTCCTGGGTTTCTCCACTCCTACATACCTATATTTACCAAGTCTGTTCTTGCTCAGTGAAATTCTCAGCTGAAGTGTCAGAGATGGCACACTGAGGTGGCTCACCTGGAGTACAAACCCAACCCCAAACACCCAACTGTGACTGCAGGCAGGGCAGGGACAGACATACAGATAGCTGCTACAAAGAGAATTACACAGTGCTACCAAACCCTCACATAACCCGCCTCCAGCCTGAGTTCTGGAGATATACTGGCAAGGGCTATAGATTTGCCTCAGAATATTTAGTCAACAAGTCTTTCCACCCAATTGTTGTGATACCTTTGAAGTCCTTTACTCAGTTGCTGAGACACTTCTTGAAGCTCCTTCAGTGTACCAAGTGCTTTTGCACCATCCTCTGAGTGGTTTGGCATCACTTCTGTCAGAAGCTCCTGTGTGATCATTAATTGCTTCTCCAGTTCATCTGGAAGATGAGAAGTTAAAGGTATTACTAAAAATGAACCAGTTAATACAAGATATTAACAGCTGGAGTAACCCAGAGACAGGTGAACTAGATTACAAAAAAAAATATTGTTCAGCTTTCACAAAAACACCATGAAACTCTGAAAGCCAAATTATTATTCACTGTTGTGACTAGCATCAGCAACAGGCTATTAATATTGCTCATCAGACTTTCTTTTAGAGTATGTCAAAGATTTTTAAGAGAAATGTAAGAGGAAAAACAAGTTTTAGACACCCAAAGTTCCCTGGCCAGTTTCATGTATTGCTGTTGGCATGTACCCCCTCCATGAAATTTATTCAGCCATTTCCTTCAACATTCACAAACAAAAAAATGCACCTATTCCTATCTAGCCTTCTCACAAGAATTCTAAGTTCTTCAATAAATGTTTTTCATTTGTCTTTAAGTGCAAGATTACTGTAAATCATTTAAGAATCTTGTTTTTTGCAGGCCAGCAGTTCAAAAATGGAACTTTTTGTCCAGACTTCAATACAAAATGCATACACTGATTTATTATATATTCTTTAATTCAAGACAGCACACAATAATATTTAAGCTCCAGTTCTGCAAGAAACATGAGCAAGTCTGCCCAGGTGACTCTGTCCCTCAAACACAGAAACAAGAAAGATCAGATGCAGCAGTAACAACGCGAGGGTTTTTAGCATAAACCCACTACAACTGAAAGCAAATGTGATAAATCAAATTTTCATACCAAGGTAAGTTTGCTTATCTCCTTCTACGTGAATGTTCTTTATGGGCAGTTCGTGTCTTGCAGCATCCAGGGAAGCTGCAAAGCTTTTGTATTGCTCTTTAAACTGTTCACACACAGCCACGAGGGGAGACAGCACTTCTATCTGAAAGAGACACACTGAACAGCACTTCTCCAAAAGCACATCCTCTGTGATTACACACCTGGCTCACTACAGAAAAACACTTTATGATCAAACCAAATACCACTCTGAAATGCTTATTGACAGAGGAATTCAAGAAGTCTGTGGTACAATGATCCTATTAAGCTGTTGATTATGTTTTCTTCTCTGTCCCCAGTAGCAGTTCCCTTGTTCCTGTAGGTAAGAGATATTGGCAACATAGCCAGCAAAGGGTTTTATATCAGATCCTCTGACTATAATTAACAAGTGTGTTCTCCAAAAGCCTTGTTCAATTTTTGCAATGTGTATTTGTTAAAAAGCAAAGAGATTCAGTTTTGAAAATTCATTATTCAAACATTAATTATTCATTAGAAGCTGTCTTCCTACCATTAGGCCAGAACTACTTGTGGCTAAACATACAAACATGGCAAATAAAGACGTTCACTTCTCTCTAAGGGGTGGCATCTCAGCTCTGACCACAGCTGGAGTTACTAAGTGTGGGATGTTCTGTGGTTTTGGGTACTCTCACCTCCTGAGCATCACCCAGACCCTGCCCTGGCAGCCACTGCAATCTCTGCCCTTGCCCAAGAGCTCCAGCTTCTCCTTCCTGCCTGTCCACCAGGGGCAACTCAACAGTGACAAAGGTGCTGCAGACCTCAACAGGAAGGATATATTCATTTCCTTTAAGATGTATAAAATTGTACCCCTGCAGGCTACAGAAACAGGGAAATCTCCCCTGGATAAAGAACTACTTCAGAAATGAGTTTGTGTAACTATCAGAGAAGCATTAATTCAAATTTACCTGTTTGTCTAATGTTTCATTGAGCTTCTGCTCTCTCTCCTCAAGCAGAATTTCACGTTCCAGCTCCCAGAGCTTTTCCTGTTGTTTTCGCATTTCTTCACACAACATTAGCAAGTTTTTTTCTGCTTTTTCTTCCATCTTGGCAACCTTTTTTTCTGTCTATTACATCCCAAAAATATTCACAATTAAAGCAATGCTACATCGGAGCAATTAACATATTCTGAATAAAGAAATGCAAGCCTCAGACTAGACCAGAGTTTCAATTACTGAAGAGGAGACCTCACACAGCACAGAAAATCAGAATTAAAGACTCTCTCAAGACTCTTGGCCCACCCCTGCTTCTTTTTGTGAAGGAAAATACACACACAGCACTGAGAGAACAAACTCACTGCCATAACCCTCAACTCCACACAGACTCACATTTTTCCCAAAACTTCTTCCTCCCCCTAATTCCTAAGAACTAGCACTAGGTTAAGACTGGCACTGAATCATCTCTAAGAGTTGTCACAGCAAGTCTTATGGTTTAACATATACAGTCAGAAAATCCAACTTTTACAGGTCAGGATGCATTTAAGAAATCAAACAATTCCTCAATATCAAGTTCTAGCTGAAACACCAAATATTTAACCAAGTCTCACCCTTATTCTTAGGAAAGTTAAAAGTAGTGTCTCAGATTCCAGCTCTTCCATCGGATCATAAGAATCAGTTTCCTTCAGAAAAGAAAAGAATATTCTAAATCAAGTTTGGTATTTAAACAATTGTTTTTTTCCGTGGTCAAATTAATTACCAAATTAATTAGTAGTCCAGTTTATGGCTGGAATCATCACTGCCAACAGGCAGCTCAACGATAAAACTTGGGTTTTTTAACTCTCATGTTAATTAAAGACATCTCTTTGTTCCACCACCTTTAACAATATTTTCAGCAGATTTTCATAATTTTTGTAGAAAATTTGAAGTTCCAGTGCTACACTGAATGAGATCCCCAAATAAGGCCCTTTATATAAGACTTAATCAGTGTCTGTTCTCAGAACAAAAATGCCAGGAAATACTTAATGGGATATAATTAAAGAGTATGGGCAGGAATGCAAGAAGAATCCACCTGAGGAGATGCAATAACTGGAACAGATTCTTTATCACAAGTAATGGAAGGAAAGCTCTGGTCAGTGTCCAGGTATCTGATCAACACACCAAACACTGCCAGCACTGACTTCTGCAAGGAGGCTTTAGATCCTCCCAGGACCTCAGCTGTAATTCAGATTAAAGATAAACAGAAAATCTTCATTTCAAAATAAATATCCTTACCGATATAAGCAGTGAGACTCACCTCATCAGTCTCTTCACTTATTTTGTTTGTCTCTGAATCGTCATCTGAAGCAGACTCTGAATAAGAACTCTTCTTGGAGTCACTTTTATCTGAATCACAACAACAAAGTTAGTGTGCTGCTCTTCTGTGAGGTCTGTAGGGTGGGTCAATAGACCACCAGGTCCTTTAAAGGCAGAGATAATTTCAAAATTATTGTGTGCACCAGTAAGAAAGATCTGTGCTCTGTTTCTGGCTGTGATATGCTCAGGAGCAGATATGGATCATTTAGCTTTAAGTGACAAACAAATGTGATCCACTTTTCAGAAGGGCTGACACCCACCTGTTATAGGAACAAAGACTCAAGAGTACTTTAATTTTTTACTTTATTCTTTACTTTTTGACTTTAAATAAAAACAGAGCACCCAAAAGATGCCACAAATCAACTCCAAAGGTGTTAGTATCTCTGCTTAAAGTCCTTTTGTGAATTTACAAGAATACAACAATTTCTTAGCCCCAAGTTTCAGCACATACATTAAAAATAAATAAATTTAAAAAACCAACCCAGAAATGGCATATGAATGGAAATTTACCATTAATAACAGAAATATCAAGGTCTGGTAGCCTCATTTTGCCTTCATCCAATAAAGTGGACTGCAAGTCACCCTTCTCAAAACCAGCCTGATTCAAGGAGCTGAGGTCAACATCTGTAGAAAGAAGCTGTTATCAGACTAGGAGAATCAGAACTAGAAGCATGAGGCTCAGCTCAAGGTCACAACTCCAGGTTGTAGAGGCCCAGGGAAGCTGATTTGGTCCCATCCCTCCCCTCACACCCCACAATGACCTGAAAATTCCCCTTAGGCCACTCTCTTTTCCCAGCAATGTCTAATAAGCACCTGTTTTCTAATGAACAGCCTTAAAAACTTACTTTTCTTGAACATCCTAAGTAAGTTACCAACTGGAATTGTGGCCAGAACTGAAAATTATTATGGCTAAAGCCCACTCTCTAATGACCCCATAAAACGAGACCCTTTGAGGTCCCAATTCACTGAAAACAAGGGAATAATTTGTCTCAATAACTGGATATCTATGGAGACAACCAAGGACTATCAGTAACACCAGACAGGAACCATTGGTAATAAAAAAAGAAATAAAATGGATGGTTTTGCAGACATATTTTCAGTCACTCACATTTGGTTTAACAGAGAGACCAAATAAAAAAAGCAGAGTAATGGTGGAGGAAAAGAACTGTTCAAAACCTTGCGCAAAAGGCAGGAAAGACCCAATAACTCAATTTCAGAGCCAGGACCTGATTTGTCTTAGTCCCACATCAAGTTTCTTAATTTCCTATACATACAAATAATAACTGCCAGTAATGCAAATAATACAAAATATCAATGCCTTAGAGTTGTTAAGAGTTTCATAAGCTGGAAATACAAAAGAATAATTTTTAAACACTGGTAAAACCTACTAGCAAAAGTTTCATGATTCTGAGTGACAGCCAATCCTGCTTTAGTTCTAGAAGATGGCAGAGAACTATTTGATGAAGAGGAACTTGAGGAAACATCCTGAAAAGAAAGAAAACAGCTAAGACAGAACATAATCAGCAATATCTTACCTTCAACGTAAATGCTGACAATAAACAACTAAATCCCAGGGCATCCTGCTGCTTTGCAAGTCACCGGAGTAGAGTCCCAAGCTCACACCTAACAGCATTCCACAACTCCCTCATAACCCCAGCAGAGGCGGTTTCCCTACCGTGGTATTTTTTTGGTTTTGTTTTTGTTTTTTGGTTGGTTGGGGGTTTTTTGGTTGCTTGGTTTTTTTGGGGGTTTTTTTCCCTCACTGCCAGACGTCCAAGCAGCCCAACACGTCCAAGCCGCCCCTCGCACCTTTTCTACCTTTCGCGGACCGACGCCTGAGCTTGGCTGTCTCGGCACCTTCTTGCTGTGTTTCTTATCGAACTGCAGGTAGCGAGAGGGAACGATTCTTCCTCCTGAAAGAGAGCAACGAGAGCTCAGCCGGGCCCACCGCGGGGCATCCCCCCTCAGGTCGGATCCCCCCTCGGCGGGGCCGGGCTGGGCTCCCGCCTCAGCCAGAGCGGGTCCGCCCTCACCCCACGCTACCTTTCCGCTTAGCTTTAGGCGTTTTTTCGGCGGCCGCCGCCGTGCCGCTGCCCTCCGAGGACATCGTGCCGAGGCAGCGGCGGTCGGGCGAGGAGCCGGGCGGGGGTCGCTCCCCCTCAGCCCCGCGCCGCCGCAGCCGCCATTGCGTTTGAATCACCGCGCATGCGCGCGGCGGGGCGGGAGCGGTGAGGGGCGGCAGCGCGGCCCCTGGCGGCGCGGAGGAATGAAAGGAGCCCCGGGGGCTGCGCTGATTTTAAATACAGCGATAAAGGAGGGTCGGGCTACTCCTGCAGCTCTGTTGGCCCTAAAAGTGCTCCTTGCCCCAAGCCTTTGGTGGGAGGTAGCTTTAGCTGGTGAAGTCTGTTCTGAGCTCCTCAGTGCGAGAAAGATAAGGGGCTACTGGAGAGAATCCACAAAGATGATGAGCCTAGAGCATCTCTGTGATGAGGAGAGACTGTGGGAGCTGGGCCTGGTTAGACCAGAGAAGAGAGGGCTGAGAGAGGATCCCATCAATCCTATATAAAGATAGAAATATCTCCAAAGGGTGTCCAGAGGAGAGTGTCACTGCTCAGTGGTGCCCAGTGACAGGATGAGGAGTAATGAGCACAAACTAAAACACAAGACAAACCCCTTAACATGGGGAAGAACTTCTTTACGTTAAGGATGGCCGAGGACTGGAACAGCTGCTCAGGGAGGATGTGGAATTTCCCTCTCTGGAGGGATAAGTGCCTGTGTCATCTGCTCCAGGTGGAGACAGGGGGTTGGACTGAGTGATCTCCAGAGGTCCCGTCCAACCCAAGCAATTCTGTGAACCACCGTGCCCCAGTGCTCTGACTCACCGAGCACCAGGCACCCCACAACAGCCACAACAGCCGCAGCAGCGGGCAGGGACCCTCCCGGCCCAGCAGGGCTCTAGGGTTCTTTGGTTTTGACAAGAATCCACCCCCGCTGCCTCATACAAACAGACAGCACCTGGCTGCTGCGCTGCCCACCCACGGGTGGAGCGAGAAGCGGGCTCAGGCTCGAACCCGGGTCCCTCGGATCACCGCCCGCCGCATCCCCCCCCCACTCTCCTCAGGCCGCGCTGCCGCTCCGCGCCCCCCGCCCCAGCCGTGCCGCGGGCCGGCGCATGCGCGGGGAGAGCGCGGCGCTGAATGGGCGCGCCCCGGCCCCCCCTACCCGGAAGTGGCGCGCGCGGGGCCTGTGGCGGCGGCGGCGGGGCCGGGCCGGACGGCCGCGCTTCGACACCGGCGCAGGTAACGGGCCCCGCGCTCCTCTTTCCCCGGCTCCGCAAACCTCCCGCTCCTTCGCTACGTGCTGCTCAGCGCTGTGGTGGCCGTGCCGCGCAGCGACCGGGTCTCGCACCTAGCGCTGTGGGCGGCCGGGGCAGCTCTAAGGGGGCGTGTGGGGGTCGGCTCTGAGGGGATCTGTGAGGGTCGGTGCCTCGGGGCAGATGTGAGGGAGCGGGGAGGGCCGGCTCCTCGGGGCTGTCTGGGGGTCACTTCCAGGCTGGGGTAGCCGCCCTAAGGAACTCGGGGCCGGAGCGGTTCCCCGGGACGCCCTGAGGAGCTCGGGTGTGCTCGGGGCCGGGGGCTGTGCTGGCTCCGGGGCTGTGCCGGGCACGGGCAGATGCTGATAAACTTTGTGTCAGCCGTGCCCGAGGAGCTGGCGGTGCCCAGGGGAAGGGAAGTGTCTGACTCCGGCTGTGCCTCCCGTCTCTCGGGCAGAGCCTGCCCGCTGAGGAAGGCGCGGTGTTGCTTCCAGCTCTCGGTTTTTTCTGTCCTCTGCTTGTGATTTTTCAGTGTTCTGTGATGTCTCTGACTCTCGGTATGAACAGCCTGTAATCTTTCAGACGCATATCTCACGATCTTCCGAAAAATTCGTTAAAACTCTCAGGGTTCTTTGGTTTCTTTGTGTTATTTTTGGGCAGCTCTTGACAGCTGGTGCTGCTGCTCTGCTGAGATCGTGCTTTATGGTGATGGCTCTCATTGCCAGCTTGAATCGTGCCTCTTGCTGTGTGGACGTCGATAGTGCTCTGTCTTTTTGGCAAGCTTAGTTCTGCAATCTCTGGGAAGTAAAACTTTTGCAAGCTAGGAACACCCTTTGTTACATGTTTCCAGACTAAAAGTATCAGACTACTATCCTGACTCATGACAATTCTGGCCATCGGTCTGATACAGGTATGTGTGATCCTGGTGGAAGATGAATTCCCAGTATAATTTTAGCTTTGTTTTCTGTTACTCTGTAAGCATTTTGGCAAAATTCTCGCTCAGCTTTATTTGCAATTCACGTTTGTGAAAAGCGAGAAGCACTTTGGATGCAAACGAGCTCAACATTCTTTGATTTCACCTCCTGGAAAAGGGTGGCAGTGGAGCAAAGGGCTGGAGATGATCTCAAGCTCCTGGCAGATGCAATTAGCCTTTCAAAGATGTCATCAGCATCCTCCCACGGTGCTCCTAGAGGTGGATCGGTATCGGTGCGTCTGCCAAGCTGTTTGCAAATAAGTTTGTCATGGGTAATTAGGAGCTCTTTGATTTCAGGCCTGTTAGCTGGAATCCGGGGCTGAAGAACTTGCCCTAAAGTAACAGCGTGGGGTAAGCTTGCATTCCAGTTTAGGAAGTTGGTGTCACACCCAGCGAGTTTTAGTGAGCCCTGGGTGACTTTAACTCAGGATCTTGTCAGGAACAAATCCATTTAATGTAGGGGAAGCAGCTTGGGGAGCATTTAATGCATACTTATATTAGCTCCAAGATTCATTGTGGCTTTTTTTAGAAAGTAGTTCATCTAGGGTTTTTTGTCTTTGCACTGCTGTGGGGTTTTCTGCCTGCCCTATATCTGAACTTCAATACCATTGTGCTTTTCAGGATGATGCATCCACTTCCTCAATCTTTAATCCTTCATTATTCACATAAAACCCAGGAGTTACTGCAGTAATGCAGAGTGTTTTGTAGAACTGTACAGTTTGGGACTTTTTTTTTTTTTTTGTTACTGTGCTTGAACATTTGTCTCAACAAAAAGCTTTTTCACAAGTTGAATGTTGCAGCTCCTGCAGTGACAGCTGCCTGCACAAACTGTCCATTCCCAGGGGGAGGACTCCCAGGTCTGGGCTTTTCTGTGGAACCCAAAACCACCCATGGAACTGAATAATTTAGGAAGAGTAAATGCAGCTGATGAAAGATTTAAAGGAGGTTCACCTAGGAAGGAATACTCTGTGCAGGCAGTTTTCTGACCCATAGTGATTCAAACATTAGACCTCTTGAATAATCCTGTGCATGAATAATGTGTTTGACTCACATGCACACTGAGGCTAAATATGGCCTTTCCTCAGCTCCAAGGTCAAAGGGCAGGATTTGCATATCCCAGGCTTTTAAAAAGGAAGAATTCCTAAAAAATGCAACAGTATTGGCTATCTCAACAGTCAAGGAAAAGAGTGAAAGACTCTGATTCAACAAAATGTTTTGGCTCAGTGTTTTTTTGGGAATTTGAAGGCTGAAGGTGTTTATCACATTTCTGAGAAACAAGGCCTGTTTATGCTAACATCAAGGAGAAGCAAAGCCCGAGATGCTGATAAGGGTTTATTTTTCTAATAGGAAGGATAGGAATGTCTTTATTTCCCAAAATGAAAATTCAAAGGTTTTGTCTGTAGAATATTGTGTTTTCTTGGTGTATCAAGTGACTTAAGCGTGGCCTGTGGAGTTGCTTTTATCAAGGCTTTATTGTGTTGTGTGTCTCTGATTACCGAATGAAACTCAATGCAGATTCCAGAAAAATCTGCCCTTTCTATAAAGACCATTGATACTAAACAATAAAAGTGTTTTTAAAGCTATTTTGGACATGTGTACATTCTGTTCACGCAAAAGTTCAGCCTCAAGTTTCTTCAAAAAATTTCTCATCGGTGTAAATGCAACATTAGAGCAGTGAAACTTTTGTTTCCTTGGTTGACAGCTGTAGTCCTGTTAAAGAAAAAATTAAGAAAACTACAAAAGATGGTAGAATGGCTCCCAAAGTTCTTTTGGCTTGCTTTCTTTACCTCTGAGCCTTTCAGTCGCTTTGCCTTAATTCCTCAGCTGGGCCACATTTTCTGAATCATGCTCTCATGTCCATCTGTAACTCTGTGACCACAAACTTTTCCAAGGTAAAATCATCTAGCATCACTGTAAAGCCTGCTAAGTGTATGTGCTTCGAGTTGAGATGTGCATTTAAATAATTCAGAGGAAATGGCTGGTTTAGGGTGGGGATTGGGATCTGGGCTGCAGGAGCAGGTAGCTGAGAAAGAACTGCCTGTACCAAAAGTGATTTCTTTGACTTTTTCCTGTGTTACACTGCATTGCAAAGCAGCTTCTCCTTTGTCAGGCACTCTGGGCAGTAACTTCCCTGCAGGGCTGATTGCAGAGTAGTAACAAATGTGTCGTAATTTTTGTGTGGTCCATTCAGAACTCCTCCTTTTGGGAGCTTTTAGTTAAAGAAAAGCAAGGATCTGAAGTTGTTTAGTCCAGCTGAATTTTTTATAACCAAAGAAAACATTGAAGTGTGACTAGAACCTGAAGTGATTTTCAGGTAATCTACAAATGCGCTGGAATACTGAAAAAAATTAAAATCAATTATGCTCAATTATCAGCACCTGTCCTTATGACATGCGGTAGGACAAGGATCTTTACCTTACCTGTTAATTGCACAATTAATTGTGGAAATTTTAAAGTGTCTCTGTAGCTTGATTTGCTGGAGATCCCTTGCTTTGGAAATCAAGGTCGGTAATAGTTGAATATTTTTGAAATAGCTAAATGGTTTCAATCTGACCAGGCAGGTTGGTCTCTTTTTGGGATGGTCACTGGCAGTTCTGGTGTTGGAGGATATCAGAGGTCAAGTACCTGGTTCATTTCCATTTTGTGTTGAGAATTGCTTGGTGAGCAGTGGGAGAAGCTGGAATCTTTCCCTTTGAGGAATGCAGCAGTGGAAATGCACATGAAAATGTGATGAACTGGAATATTATACAGTTCATCCTCAACAATTTTGCTGTAATGGTAGCTTTCCCTTTTTAGCTTCACCATGATTCATTGACTAAATATGTGGCTTCAAATTATGGCCTTATTTAAACTAAAGAGATACCCTGCACTGATTGGGGCAAAGCTCTCTGCTGGAGTTCCACTCTGTTACCAAGTGGACACTGTTGGCTTTAATGCCTATTAAAAAATTTATTGGCTTAATGGACCCTTACAAAATACCATCAAAATTACCATCTAGAATTTGAGTTTTTGGTTTTGTTACTAAAATTGTCTGAGCAAAAAGTGAAGTTACAGATTTTTTTCCTCTTGTGTATATTGAAATGGGATTTCTTATAAGAAAAGGTATTGAAAGAACTTGAGGTAACTGCAGAATTTCCACCTCCAGACAGAAGCCAGCAGTGGTGGTTGTGCTGCAGGGTTTGCCTGCTGATGTGTATGGTTTCAGTATTACTTTCTTTCTTGTATTTCTCCTTTTACTTCCAGTATTCTCTGCACCTGAATTCAGGCTTGTGCTTCCATGATGAGCCAAATTACATTGAATAAATACTTCAATTGCTTAAAATTGTCTAAATAATTGATCATAAAATGAGAAGGAATGATTGCAAGCATCTCTTCAGACTGCTTTTGACATAAACAAGAGGGTGGTACCTAATTAACTCTTCTAATTAACTTGGTTACTGGAGGCTGGCTGATTTTCTAAAAGGAGGTTGCTAGGGGCTGGCTGATATTCTAAAAAGTGGTGACCAGGGGCTGGCTGATTTTCTAAAAAGAGGTTGTTAGGGGCTAGCTGATATTCTAAAAAGTGGTTGCTAGGGGCTGGTTGATATTCTAAAAAGAGGTTTGGCAACCAGCCCTCATTGGTGTCAGTTAGATTTTTGCAGTTTAACCTTCTGCTGATGTTTATGTCTCCTGTTTGCTGAGTTCGTTTAGCTGTGAATTGCAGCCTCTGCCTTGTGTTGTGGTTTGTCCTCCAGCCTGGTGATTGTACCCAACTGCAGGTCCCCTGCAAGGACTGCCCCTGATAACAGCGTCCTCAGTGTGCTCCTTGCAGACAAAGCTTGCAGAGTGTTTGCCTGTAAGGGAGGGCATTTTCTTGTTGTTGCTGCCCTTAGCTCCTTAATTGAAATTTGCATTTATTCTAGATGCTGTGTTGGTCACGTATCCTCTGAGTCCAAGGGTGGTATGGCTGCCTAGAGAAATATTAATTTATGTTTATCTGGAGATTGCATTCACTGTCATGCTTGTGGTGCTATGGTAGATTACCTTGTTAAACTAATTCCTTGCTATGCTTTCTCACCTATTTCAGGATAGCTCCTCTTCCATCCTTCTGATATAGATTGGTTCTTGGATAAAGTTGAAGTTTTATATATCTGTAAACTCAGGAGAAATTTGTTAAGCAGTTGTTTTCTTTCTCCTATATTACTGAACTATCTAACTGATATAACTTCTTGTTCACCTGCTGCCTTCTCCATCTATGATATGTTCTTTATCAGTAACTCTTTTCTTTTTTTTAGAACCATCATGAAAATGTTTACTTTGATGCCAGGAACCCAACTTCACTAGGAACTCACCCTCCAACTGCTTGAAGACACCTGTCCTTAGTTGAATACTGGGACTCATTAGGTAACCAATTTATACTCTGTCCAGTGAATGCTCTTTTGCTTTTATATGCTCATTTGTAGCTTGAAAAATTGTTTAGTGAGAAGCCAGAGATCTGTCTCTTTCAGAGCAGTGTTGTCATCAAATAAATTTGATATCCTTTCTAAGAAAATCATAAGTAGTAGGGGACCAGCAGGTTTTCCTCAAACCTCTGCAATATCTGGACATGCTCAGATGGAAAAATTGAATTTTCCAGTTGTACACACTTGGGCAGACCCTACTGGCTCTAATGGCCTTGGATTTATCACTTGTAGAGAAGTGGCATCTGCACTCTGATTTCCCCTTTGGGAAGTGTGAGCTGGCATCTTGAGCAATGTCCCAAATTTTGGTAGCTGACATGAGACAAGGTTAGGAAATGTGTGTTAGTAAAGTCACAGGTCAGCACTAAGGTTCAGCTCTTCTGTGTTGGCAAAAAGCTGGTGCAGTGTTTTTAGGGAGCTGTTTTGGCCAAAATGCTTACTGAGGGGACTTCCTCTAACTCAGCAGACTGTGTTTCTGAAACTAATTGCTGGGGAGTGAAAAAAGGAAGTCTGCAAAAGGCTGTGTCCCTTGGACTGGCTGAGTAGCTGCAGAGGAAAATGTCGCTGTTGTTCTGTTTTTCTGTCTGTGCTCAGGTGGATCTTCCCCATGAGCAGCAGTTTGCTGCACATTCTACTCTGTGTCAAGGTTTGAGCTTTTATATATTAAGAATGTTTAGCACTTGCTTAATTGCTTCAAAGGTGCTTCAGACTTCTTTAGTGGTCAGTGGTAATTACAGGAAATGGAGAGAGCACTTGGAGCTCACTGCTGCGGCCCTAGTGTGGCCTGCTTCTTGGAACCAGCCCTCCTTAATGAACAGAGAATGACATTTCATGGGGAAAAACATTTTTGGGTGGATCATACAGTTTGATCAGAGATGTATTGTGGTTTGTCTTGCCATCTGTGCCTTATTCAGCCTTCCTTTTGATGAGTTGCCACTACAAATGATCCAGCTTGTGTGGCAGTGTCTGCTGTGAGCTGTCTGTGCAGAGTCCCTGAAAGCACAGTTTCCTCCTCAGAGGCTGTTCATGAGCCACAGCTATGTCATATGTTTTGTGAAGTGATTCATTACTTGCACTGGAAGTGGCAGCTAAAAGCCTCCAACTCTGCTGATTTTAATTTGAAATGATTACTCTCTGTGGCCTTGTGCAAGTTCCTGTGCAGTTGTTTAGTGGCAAAAAGTAACTTCTTTGGCATTTCTCTGCCTCTTTCCTCTTTTTTTTTAAAATGTATTTGGCATGTCAGTGTATAATTAGAACACTTTGTTCTTGAAACAAAAATTGAACTGCTATTCTCAGAATGAAGTTTTACAGACTGCTAAAACAAAGGAGTATTTCATTATCCTTCTCCTTCAGCACTCCTTGATAAGCAAAGAAACTGGAGCTAAAGCAGCATGGGCAAACTTAGTCCTGGTGACCTGGGGCACCAAACTGCACATGAGAGGAAAATCACTGGGGAAGGCACAGATGTGACAGAGTCTAGAGACTTTTAACTTGGCAGTGAGGAAGAGGTGGCTTCTGAGGCAGGTGATAGGCTGGAGTTACATGTCTGGCCTGCAGCAAGGCTGAAGGGAGGAAAAAGCCATCATGATGAATGATTTTTGGAGATGTGTGAATGAGGTTCCTGAACCCAGTGAGGAAGGAGTTGATGTGATGGGTACAAAGGCTTGTGAATGAAGTGGGTCATTTAGGATCTTGTTTACTGCTGAAAAGTAGTTGCAATAAGACTTAACTTTACTTTGTTGCCTAAAATGGAAGATAAAAGTCATGTTGAAGCCCTCTGTAGCAAGGATGTGGTTCACTCAAGTGCAGTGAGCAGTCTCTTGGCTGTGTAAGTGACCCATGCTGAGGAGATCCCTGTGCTGTGTTGGAAGGGGCTGACAGCAGTGTCTGCTCCAGGCTGCTGGGGGCTCTGCTCCCTGAGAGCTCTGTGGAGTAGATGCTCTACCTGTCTTGTACTTCTCATGGAAAGAGCTCAATTAGAGAAAATAAGGGGGAAAAAAGTGTGTCTCAATGTCAGAGCTATTTTCCTCCTTGTGTCTATGTGCGCTGATCCCTCTGCCATAGCTCATGGCTGCTCTAAACTGTTGAATTTAGAAGTGACCTGACCCTGTTTCTGCCTCAGATTGCTGGTGCAGCTTTAAGGAAGAGTTTCTGTGGGAGGGTGGATAAATGTTTATGTGGACCAGGTCAAGGAAAGCATCTGGGCTGAAACTAACCTGGGGAAATAAGGAAGTTTTAGTTTGGACATTGATCCTGGTTTGTTTTGCATTGTTTATATGAATTCTTGTGTGCCATGACAGGGTGGAAGGGGTGGCATGGGAGTAGAAGGAAAAGTGAAAGCAGGCTGGGTGCTGTGGCAGCTCTGCTCTCCATAGGATATCCCAAACAGGCTGTTAGAAATAATATCACTGGTAGTAAGTTATTAAAGAACAAATGCCCTGTGTAATAACTGTATTCTCATCCTGCAGAAAATCACACCTTGCCCTAATACCTGTTGTACACACTTTTTAATACCTGATTTTTTTAATTTTTCTTTTTTTTTCAGACAATGGGCACTGCATATTAAGCAGGGGTGGAAGACTGAAGCCCATCTGGGGACAGAATGAGTTTAAAAGATGCTGACAGTGCAGTTTGCCAGGCAAAGGCAGCCTATAATCTTCATATTTACCCCCAACTCTCAACAGAAAGTGCTCCCTGCTGCAAAGTGACAGCAACTAAGGACAGTACGTCATCAGATGTCATCAAGGATGTGATTAACATCTTAAACTTGGATGTCTCCAAACATTATGTGCTCGTGGAGGTGAAAGAATCAGGTGGAGAAGAATGGGTACTCGACATCAACGATTCTCCCGTGCACAGGGTTTTGCTTTGGCCGCGGCGCGCTCAGGACGAGCACCCTCAGAAGGATGGGTACTACTTCCTGCTGCAGGAGAGGAACACTGATGGCTCCATCAAGTATGTGCACATGCAGCTGCTCTCCAAGGAGACGGATGCCCGGCGCTTGGTGGAGAGGGGTTTTCTGCCCTGGCACCAGGAGGACTTTGATGACCTTTGCAATCTGCCCAACCTGACCGAGACAACGCTCCTGGAGAATCTCAAGTGCCGCTTCCTGAAGCACAGAATCTACACTTATGCAGGAAGTATCCTGATTGCAATTAACCCCTTCAAGTTCCTGCCCATTTATAACCCCAAGTATGTCAAGATGTATGAGAACCATCAGCTTGGGAAGTTGGAGCCTCATATTTTTGCCATTGCTGATGTGGCCTATCACACAATGCTTAAAAAACATGTTAATCAGTGCATCGTTATATCAGGTGAAAGTGGGTCTGGGAAAACCCAAAGCACAAACTTCTTAATTCACTGCCTCACGGCACTGAGCCAGAAAGGGTACGCCAGTGGTGTGGAGAGAACCATTCTGGGAGCTGGACCAGTTCTGGAGGTAAATTCATGCTCAAGTTGCCTTCCATGCAAATTGTTTTTTAAAAACTTCAAATAGCTGCTGTTGAATGCCACTTCTGAGTCACCTACTTGGTTTAGGCTTAAAATGTCACTGGTTTAGGCTTGTCACTTGGTGTAGGTTTAAATGTCACTGGGCTGCAGTGGTGCTTGGCAGCGTTAGCCGACTGCTTCTGTTTGATTTTCCTTGTTGTGTTCACTTGACTTCCTGTTGCTTGTAATTTGTATATGACTTAACTTTGCACCACTGAACACCAATAATCTGAGGCAGAGGTTAC
Organism: Fringilla coelebs; assembly: GCF_963513975.1. Taxonomy (NCBI): domain Eukaryota; kingdom Metazoa; phylum Chordata; class Aves; order Passeriformes; family Fringillidae; genus Fringilla; species Fringilla coelebs. Next base: position 4,601,153 of record NC_140050.1, on the reverse strand, counting down.
CTGTGTTTTCCATCTGAAAGTTTTGATGGCATTTGAATCAAATAATAAACAAATTTTTCATACATATTGTTCCACTGAAGCATCAACTGCTTGGTGTGATCCTGCCTTTGTGTGTGAGCATTTTACTGAACTCACTTTTGGAGGGAGTTATTTCTACAGCTGTTTGTGGAAGAGAGAGCAACATTTTGAGTTGGGGAGAAAGTAGGAGTCTGTTTTGGCTTTTAGTTATTACAGCATTTCCAACAGAAAGCAAAACTAAACATGTGAGAAGGAGGGAGTACAGCTGGCCCTGTACTAGGTAATGTCAGGATAAACTTAAACTGATCTGTTAGGCCCTTTTACTCTCTTAAAGGAATAACCCCAGAAGTGTGGATGGATGAAATGCTCACCTATAACAAAATCTTCAACAGCAAAGAGCTTCAACACCATTATTGTCATTTTTAGGTTTAGTTTCAAATGTAGTAACTCCTTCATAAAAAATAGTTAAAGCTTTTCTTAAAGCTCTTCTGTAAAGAATGAGGAATATATGTAAGTTCTTTTTTGTGTTGCTTTCAGCTGCTTGAAAGAAGAAGTAAAATTGAGGCTTTTTGGTTGCTGGAGTTCAAGTTTGCAGTTCTAAACAGAAAACAGGAAGGGGGTCACAGTGGAAAGCCCTGCTTGATCAGCTGATCTCTCTGCCTTTGATAAATTTAAGTCTTTCATATCCTTGTCTACAAACCTGGTACAGCTGTGTCAAACCAGGCAGAGATTTAAGGTCCTGTTTGTCTGCTGAGTGACAAATGCAGGTATTCCTGGGCTCAGAACCAAAATTCATGACTTTGTTGGAGTCACAGGCTGTTGTGTGTAAAGCTGGGCATGCTCATAAAGAGATATTTGTGTTTCTCTATGCTAAGACTGGTTGTCTTAAGTACCACAATTTCTTCGGACTTCCACTGAGCATTTGGTAATACTTTTAATGAGAAAATAGTTTTTTGGAATTGAAGAGATGTTCATGTAAAATCAGTGTGCATCCAAAAGGTAGCCTTAGAACATAAGAGGTAAAATCCAGTTCTCCTGTTTTGATGCATCAGGGCTGATTCAGCTGACAGTGAAGCTTCCATGTTTCCCAATTGCAGTCACTAAGCATAATTTTAAAAAAAGTCAACTCTTGGTTCTGGGGAGGGATGCACAGAAAGCTTATGTTGCTTTGTGGAAGTTAAACTGGCTGCAGGCTGCTCTTAGAGCTGGTCACTTCTAAATCCATCCCTGGTGACTCATTTGGGGTTTTTACTGAAGGGAACTAAAGTGCTACAAGGGAGTTTTTCTTAAATGGATGTTTCTGGGGATTTTTTGCACAAATAATTTTAGTGTGCCCAGACTATTTGAGAATGCTCTGTTTAACTTTGAAGTTTTATTCTGAATCTTCATCAAATTTGAAAATGTGTTTTTGACTAAAAACTTCCATGATGTAGAACTGGGTTGCATTTTGGGTCAGAACTTCCTCATTTTAGTTATCTCTTATTTTTCTGCTACCTAAGTAAAATGGGGCTGTTTGTAGGCTGACCTTGTGTGAAAGTTCAGGGGGTTAAAGCAGCTGTTTCTAGCACACAGGGTTGAGCACAATTAGGGTGTTATGGAGGTGGATTTATGATTTTATCTTTTCATGCTTAGGGAACAGAAACATTTCTTACTGAATCCTGTTTCTGAGCTGGCTGATTAATCTGAGTTCAAATCTCTGAACAGTTTACAGATAAACTATTGCTAATGTTTTTGTTCCTTGATTACAATTTCTAGACTGAAGAATGGAGTTACAGCTGGACCATGAAAGATTTGATGTTAAATGTTGCTCGATGTTGCCTTGTCAAACATCTGAGAGATGAGAGCCCTGATGCTGAGACAATGGAGTTAAAAATTAACCACGGTATCAGCACAAGTGCTGTCACATGGGCTGGGAGAGGAGGGTGGTCATGGGGCAGCTCTGGCACTTCCTGCTCCATCCCAGCACCCATTTGAGCTGTTTAAAGCCTCCTCGTAGGGGACATCACAAGCAGAGACCAATTGCAATAATTCTGATTGTGTTTGGCACTGCTTGCAGCTTTCCAGAGAAAAAGGATCAGGAAGTGAGGCTGCTTCTCTGGCCAGTGGTGCCTAAAGCTGAGCTCTGTGCTGGTCCCAGTTGCCTCTCCTGTATAGGAATTGCTCTCACATTATGGTTTGTTGTTTTTTTCTTTGTTTTAATTTTATCTCCAGGCTAAGGGACATCATCTCCAGTTTCTTTAAAACTGGTGGGAAGATAAATATAAGCTCTGTTTTAAGATACTCCTAACGTTTTCAACCTTTTCTAAATTTAGTAATTAAAATACAGTTCCCTGACTTGAAGCTTTGTCTTCTTGTATTGACTAAGTTCAAGTAAATTATGATTGAAATCCTAAGAAAAAATTTACACTTGGGAACTATTTGGGTCAAATTTGGAATAGTGAATCAAACCTTGGGGAACTATTTTTTAGGTCAAATTTGGAATAATGAATCAAACCTTTGTTTATTTTATAGTCTCAAACAAGACAAACCTTTCCATACACACTGAAGAAGTTTCCAATAAATTTATATTTTCCTTTCATCAGGGAAAAATGGCTTAACTGCATGTTTCAGCTATAAAATGCACAGCATGCTATGTAAGACTCTGAATTTATTTTGGAAACTTAAAGTTCACTTATTCTTCAGGCCAGTTAATTTAGTAAAGTGGCAGAAAATTTAGTTAGGGGATAGGAACATGTGGTGAGAGAACAGAGGGAATGGAAGCTTTGTTTTCTGGCAGCAGAGCTTTCCTTGGCTCTCTGTTGTTAAGTTGTGACCCTCAGTGTCCCCTGTTTATTACAGAATTTCAGTTCCTTTGAGTGTGCTGAAAGTTCATTTCCCTCTGAAATGGGAGCTGAGAGGAGGTGAGACAGATGAAAATATTTGGGGTGTCATAATTCTTCATGTATTATTTTGAAAATCAGTGCTTATTCCCATCTGGATGTGTTCTGGTTTCTCAATCATGCTGAAGCAGTCTTTGGAAAGAATTAAGGCCAAATAAAATGGAAATTCCAACAGGAAGCTTTTATTAATTGGTCTTATAAAGAAGAATTATTATTGACACCATAATCAGGTGGGAGCAGATCAGATTTTCTAGAACTCACTAGATTTAAAAACTTCTAAAATTTAATCATAGCAAGTTTTATGCTTTAAAATTCTGTGGAGAAGAGCAGAGCAATTTGCTGCCAGCTCTGTTTCCCTCATGACAAGCCCACTGTGCTGGTGCCTTTGGGATGAGATGGGCTGGAGCTCAGTGGAGCTTCAGCTCTGGTTTTCATTTCTATTTACCATCAAAGAGATGCCTTGTGCAGGCTGACCTAGAACTGAGACCAGACAGAGCTAAAGAATAAAGCAGGGGTTTATTAAAATGCCTCAATGGATCCACCTTGGGCAGCACAAGAGCCCAGCCAGGGCTGCTCCCAAGATGAACCAAAATGGTCCCAAAATGGACAACAGGTCCCAGGGTCTGTCCCTGGGATCAGTTCTGCTCCATTTGCACCTTGCAGTTCATTGTCCCATCCCAGCCCCAGCCCCTGCAGTCCCACCCTGCTTGTTTTTCTCTCTCCAGCCCACGGGGTTTGTGCTCTTGGGCTGAGATTTGGATCATTTGTCCTTGGTGCCCAGCTGGAGCAGGAATTGTTTTGTCTCCCTGCTCTGAGCAGAGAGCTCACCATGCCCTGATATGAAGCCCAGACCCACCCACTGCTTTCACAGAATGAGAAAAATAGAAAATCTCAAACCTGCACCCACAAAGTGAACATGCACTTTGTGGGTGCAGCCTGCTGTGTTCCAGGGGAAGTGCTTGTTTTGAGGCCATGGTCTGCATGGTTTTGCTTTAAGAATCCTCATCAGAGGAGCAATGGAACTTCTTTTTCCATTTGCTTCCATGGCTCTGGTTTTTCTGGTAGAAATGTGGTGTTACCTGCTTTTCCCTGCTGCACACAACTCTTGGGGAAAAATCACCTTGTTCTTCATTCAGTCCTGCCAGGGGGATTGCTTGGAGTTCCCAGGACTTTCCCCAGCAGGAGGAGTTGCAGAATTTCCTGTTGGTGAGTTAATACTTCACAGCATGGTTGTAAGGACCACTTAAACCCAGCTCAGTTAAACCAAGCTCAGCTCTGAAGGAGTCCTTTCCTCTGCCAGGGTGGAATTGGAGTCTCCCCTGTCCTCCTGCCCCTTGGCAGCTGGGTCTGTGTGCAGGGCTGGTTCTGCCATGGAGCTGAGTGGTTTGCATCAAACTCCCAACAGCTTTTTCAGATTTTGGCAATTCTTATGAAACAATTCAATGAGATTTTTGTTGTGTTCTTGAGGTACATGCTGGGAGCATGTGTGTGGGGGTTGGGATTTTGTTGTTTTGTTTTTACTGGCTTTTTGGGTTTTTTTTAACAAATAAAAGGAGAATTTGGTGATTTTCTGCAAACTTTTATATCTCTCCCTGTTGTAAGAGATTTAAGTGTCAGGCTCCAGTTTCTGCCTTTTGCATTCCAAGGTAAGAGGATGGTTTGAATGACTTCCTGCCTCCCAGAATAGGCTGTCCCAGCTCTGATTCCTTCTACCATTGCTCTGCTATTTTTGACTCACCCTGTTTTATTCAGCTGGTGTCGTGCATTGCAGTGATTGAGTTTTAGTTTTTTGGTTTTGTCTTCTCATGGACTCACAAGGGAAAACAGTGAATGGGTTTGCTTATATAAAGGATTAATTATCTTTAGCTAAAATTTTCTTGTGGATTTATTTTGTACTCTTCAAAGTATTTTGAAGAATGTGGTAACAGTCATTAAAGTTAAATGTTACCAAAAAAAAAAAAAAAACCCACCCAGAATGTTTCCTGACTTGGAATGTTCTTTAAAAAGTTGTAGATGTTAAAGGCTCTTCTGAGGAAATGGGTACATGAAAACTTTCCTAAAAACTGTTAATATTAGATCAGCTTTTAAGAATTTTGCTGTGTGCTTTGACTAAATACCAGACACATGAGATCATAAGAGCCTTTAGTTTTAAACTGTATTCATTGCTTACATGAGTAATCACTAAGAAAAGTTTTTCAGGAAGCCTGAGTTATGGGATTTCTTAACTCTATAATGCCAAAAATATTTATTAATAAAAAACAATGTTGCAAATTTAGCTGTACTGTGATTTGGCTTCTTGGACATAGCTGGTGAACTGATAGTTCACTGGTGGCTTGTACTGGAAAACTTTATAAAAATGTTTTCTAGGATCATTGTGCAAGTTCATCACTCTGTAGCCTGGCAAAGTTCGCTGCAGCAGATTTCCCAAAGCCCAGAATGGGAAGTTGGATGGTGTTCTGCAGAGAGCAGGAGCTGAGCCACTGTCCTGGAGAGGAAGAGGGGTTTGATTTACTGACAGTTCACTGTGCTGATGTCACAGGACTTTCACTGCTGCTTTGGCAGCTGCAGGGAGCTGACCTGGATTTTATGCATCTATTAATATGCATATGCATGCCAAATGGGCTCTGAAAAAGGGAAATCTGGTGATACATTGGTGGATAAATACTGCAGAGAGATCTTGGTGGCTGGGCAACGCTTGCTTTGAAAAATCTGAGTGGGGATGCTGTTGGCACTGTGACATGTGTGGTGTGGTCTTGGAAAATGCAGAGCTGGAGCTCAGCCTCAGCCATCTGTGAGCACTTCTGGATCCAAATCCTTTCCCTGCTGAAGCCTGTTGATTTTTCTGGAGTTGCAGCAGAGTTACTCTGCACAGGAAAAGCTCCTTGAGCTTCTTCCTTCAGGTCAGGAATAACAGTTACCTGAAGAATGATGGACACTCTCCAGTGTATAGGAAGTTTTTCAAATCCTCTGAATGCTGATAGTGGTAGAAATCTGCTTGTGGGAGAGCTTGGAGAACCTGGTCTGGAATTAATGGCCCAAAAGTTCCACTGCAGCATTACTGAAACCTTTAAGGTACTTTGAAAAAAAAACCAAAAGCAGAAGAGAAGGGAAGGCTTGCAACATTCAGATAATGACAGTGCCAGTGTTTTCCATGGAAATTGCCCCTGTTTGGGTGTGTACACCATGGCTGGGTGCACACATTTGGGAAATGAATTTGTAGAAAAAGACATGTTGTCCCAGTAAGGAGTGAAGATAGAAGTTTTTAATAAAAACCACAACTCCTACCACTCTGAAGTTATCATAAAAAATCATCCAGCCCATTTAAATAAATCAATAACCTCTTGAACAGAAAAAATGGAATACTCTCAAAAAAATGACCCCTCATAAATCCTAATACAATGCATCTTTCGTAATTCTATTTCTCCAAAATATCTAATCTGTTTTACAAAACGGTCTTTAAAACTTATTTCAATTTCTCTCTCAACAATATCTGTCCTATTCCATAACATTTCTAAATCAACCTTTCTTACCTCAAAATTTACATACAGATAAAACTTCTGTCAAGTTCTAAACTTCTCTACCAATCCCTTTGCCAGCCAGCCCTGAGGTGGGTGCAGAGAACACACATCACTCACATCTGTGGTGCCCCGGATGTGGCAGGGAGTGTGTCTGTGTGTCTGTGTGTTTGGAGGAAGAGATTGCACAGCTCTCTGCACTCATTTCACACATCATTTCACAAGGCTTCTGTGCTAGGGAGGATTTCCTAATAGAGGACGTCACAGCTTGGAGCTTTCAGAGGAAATAGCTCTGCCAAGAGATGCTGGGGCAGTCTACCCCGAGCAGTGTTTGCATTTTGGGGAGGTTTTTTTCTTTAGGTGCTGGCTGGTAGAAGGGTGACAAGCTTCCCTTGCCTTGGAACACAAGGCTAAGAGTTGATTAAGACATTCCCAGTAATTAATGGTACTGGACTTTCACATGTAATGAGTTTCCTTTGTAGTTCAGTGTGGCTCATGCAGGGATTTTGTGTGATGTGTGCATTAGCAGCTGTCAGAGGACTCATGATCTGATAGAGGAATTAGAAATGTACAGTTAAGATTTGTGCCATATCTATTTTTTCTTTCCTAGCAGCTCATCATAAAACTCCCATTTTTCAGTATTGTGCAGCAGAGTAGCTGCCCAATGAGTTGTTCTGTAAACCAACATTTTTCTGTTTGTCCTTTTTGTGTTTTTTGAATGCATGACTTTGAAAATTCCTTTGAAAATTTCTTCTCTTTAAAAAAAAAAAAAGTTGTGTTTACTGTGAATTTTTTTTCTCTGGTAGAAACACATGGTGAAATAGGTTGTGGTTTGTGACTTTTGTGTGGAGGAGGGGATTTCATGTGGTTTTGCTGTCCTCACCCTGCTGAATTTCTTATCTGAGATCCTAATTCTTATTGCTTGAGGCTGATTTGCACTACCAGTGTGGTTACCAGTGGTCCTTTTCCTGTTTTCTGAATATACAACTTGGAAAATTCCTGGGCTAACTTCACAAATGAAATATTAATGTTCTGTCTCCCTTGAAGAAAATTTGTGTTTAGTGTGAATTTTCTTCCGTGGTGGAATATGTTGTAGTTTGTGACTTTTATATGGAAGGGGTGATTTCATGGTGGTTGTGCTGTCTTCACCCTGCTGAATTTCTTCTCTAATTGTTATTGCTTGAGGCTGATTTGCACTCTCTACCTGTGGTTATCTCCCCTGTACTCCTGAAAATACCTGAGAGTGTTCTTCCCTTCCCTCAGTCCCACCAGTATTACTGCAGGGGTGAAATAATCAACACAAACAGTTCTGTGAGGAGCATGAGGGCTTCCTAGGCTGCCTTTTTACTGTTTGAGTGCTGCAATTCCCCAATATATTCTGGAAGCCAACAGGAATTTGAACAATGAACAGAAGAGCTTGGGAACTGTGCATTGACATATTCAGTTTGATTGAAAATTAACTCATTTTGCTTTATTGCAGGCATTTGGAAATGCAAAAACAGCACATAACAATAACTCCAGTCGTTTTGGGAAGTTCATTCAAGTCAACTATTTAGAGAATGGGATTGTCAGGGGGTAAGTACAGGGTGAGCTGATTCTGGGGGTGATCTCTGTGCTTTTAGGAACTGGGAAGCCTCTGTTGGACATAAAATGCTGCCTTGTTGAAGCTCTGCTCATATGAAAATAGCTTGGTGCTGTGGAGTTTAAAATTCTGTGAACTGAGCTGTGTGGAATTGTCAGGTGATGCTCAATATTCTGACTTTGCTGTACAGCTTGCTCATGTTAAGGATCTGCTGCTGTTTCTTTACCTTCATGGGAAATGGAAGCTTTTGCATAACACCCCCTGCCCTCTCCATTTTGTATTTAAAAACAGAAGATCTGAATTCTTGAGAGGAGTGGAGAGAAGTGAAATAGATTTGAGGAAGCCATTTTAAAGAAACAGTTTAAACATCAGCTAGAGAGAGAAAGAAAGCTATAAAATTACTTAACCAAATGTGTGTGCTTATATTTGAAGGTCTTAAAACATTTAATGCCTACATTTGCTGGTTCTGAGGGACTATGGAGTGTCATGAGCAATCCCTGACCTTGATGCTCCAGTGTTTCTTTTCTTTGGATTTCTTCTCATTTGCAATAACTTGAGTGGCTGGGAACTCTTTGCCACATGTGCCTTGAGTGTTATTCTGAATAAATTTAACATATTTTCAGACCCAGTCACACTAGCTCAGGAGATTGGTGCAATTTGAATACACTTGTTTTGTCTTCAGCCTGAGGAAAAGGTGCTCAAACTTTCTCCTCAATCATTGTGCCCCTTGTCAAGGACTTGGAATTATTGTTTAGGTTACTTTGTCACCCTGTAGGGGGTTTGCTTGCTGCCTTCCATTCTGGGCTGATGTCTTCACTGACATAAAAATCCAGCAGATTTATTGGGATGAGAACCAGGCAGATATCTGGGATATTTTTGGGGTCTTGCCTTGGCCTGCCTTGTCACATAAGTGTTAATCACTCAGGATAGCACATTGTTACCACTCGGTGGGTCTTGTTTCTGGTGGCAATTTTCATCAGCACTTTCCTTGCTTGGTCTGCCTGTTCTAAGTTATCTGCACTAAACCCAAGCACTGCAGAGAGGTGTTCCTTGGGTATTTCTTTGTTCCAGTCACACTATAGAGCTACTGAAATTCTTGGTTTAGATTTAAAGTAGTGTCTGAGCTCTTTCCTTGCACATAATAATGCAGATCTCAGTATTTGAACTCTCTTGGCAATTGCTGTCTGATGTTTTCTGAGGTCTTTTCTTTTTGCCCTGATGCTTATTTCATTTTCTGTGGCTCCTTAGGGCTGTGGTTGAAAAATATCTGCTTGAAAAATCTCGTCTGGTTTCTCAAGAAAAAGATGAAAGGTAAGAGAGAAGTACAGTTTTCCAAGAGAATTAAAATCAATTCTGTTTAAGAGCATTTGAATTATATAGACAAAAAGAAAATCCACTATATTTTCATGAGAGAAATGCATTGACTTTGCAGGAACTACCATGTGTTTTATTATTTGCTACTTGGAGTCAATGAGGAAGAGCGTAAAGAGTTTCACCTCAAGCAACCTGAAGATTATTTCTACCTCAACCAGGTAATCTGTGATTTACCAATGCATTGATAAGGGCTGTCTGTGTGTTGGTCAAAGATGAAAGGAAGGAGAATAGATTGTGCTGGGCTTTTTGTGATGTTTGGGTTTCACTCTTTGCCTTTTTTTGGATTTCTCTTTGCAGCATAACTTGAAAATTGAAGATGGGGAAGATCTCCGACATGAATTTGAGAGATTAAAACAAGCCATGGAGATGGTTGGCTTCCTTTCAGCAACAAAGAAACAGTAAGTGCAGTTCTGTTAGCTTTTCTTACTGGCAGCTACTGCTCATGGGTTATTGCAGTGAGCAGTTGGGATCAAAGGATTCTGTAGGGAACGAGGAGAGCTGAGTGTTTGAGAGCTTACAGACTAATTCTTGAGGCAGAATTAGGTCTGCTAACCTGTCAGAATGAACTCTCTTAAGAAAAATTCTGACATAATTCAATTTTTCTTCCTTAGGATCTTTTCAATACTTTCAGCTATTCTGTATTTGGGCAATGTCACATACAAGAAGAAAGCCACAGGTCGGGATGAAGGGTTGGACGTGGGACCTCCTGAAGTGTTGGACATTCTTTCCCAGCTGTTGAAAGTAGAGTATTTCTCTTTGGCATTAATGTGTGATACACCTTTTTGTCATGTTCTACCTCAGCATGTCACTCAGCTGTCCCAATTGCTGTGTCTAAATCTCCTTTGTGATCCACCAAATTGATCCTGTGGGAGGGGAAACGTGAAATTAGTGAGATTATTTGGGTTAGAGATGGAACATAACCTGCAGCATGGAAACAGAATCTGTTGACTCACCAATCACAGAGATGAGCAAGAATAGATTCAGTGTAGGTGTGTTCTTTGCCACCACAGGGAAACATCTGAATGAATGTAAACATGCTAATTTGAACAGGTTGTAGGACTTGTAAAGCTACTGATGGATGATAAATGTGGCTGTTGTCAAAGAGCTTCTCTGGAGAAGTTGTATGTCCACTGCTGCAGTCACTTAACTCATTCTGGAGCTTGGTGGTGACAGCAGCTCTTGTCTCTTGTTTTGAAGGTTAAACGGGAAATCCTGGTAGAAGTGCTAACAAAGAGAAAAACTGTGACTGCTAATGATAAGCTTATTTTGCCATATAGTCTCAATGAGGTGAGTAAAAGAGCACTTGCAGAGGGATTTTAAATAACTGAAACTTCCTTTTTTGGACTAAAGAAGTTTTTGTGGTACACTCTTGCATTCTGTGAGGAGTGGCTGGAAAGTGAGAAGTTTGATTTAAAGGCAAATTGTGGTTTTATTTATCTCTGCTGGGGTTGTAACCTGTGAGCGACCCTGGTTTGAAACTGAAATGATTATTTTTTAAACAAAGTTCTGAAGATTGTTTGATCTGCAGGCAATAACAGCTCGTGATTCCATGGCCAAGTCCTTGTACAGTGCTCTGTTTGACTGGATTGTTCTGAGAATCAATCATGCACTCCTCAACAAGAAGGACATGGAGGAATCTGTCACAGTAAGTTCCTCACAAAACCAAGTCCTTGCAGGCACTTGTGTGTTTGGACCTAACAGTCAATCCTAGAGATGCTATGTTGTGATATCTGGGATGAATTTTGATACTTCTCAAGCCTGTGGTAAATTTCCTGGTGATATTTAATCATCTCTGTTTTCACAGTAGGCAGAACTATTAAATATTTAAAATCTTTCAGCACAGACTGCAGTGCTTTCTGGACTGTTTATCTGTTGGGGGTTGAGGCACTGTATGACAGATTGGTAACTGGATTTCCACATCTTCTTTTAGTGTCTGTCCATTGGTGTACTTGATATTTTTGGATTTGAAGATTTTGAAACCAACAGTTTCGAGCAGTTCTGTATAAATTATGCAAATGAGCAACTTCAGTATTATTTCAATCAGCACATTTTCAAATTGGAGCAGGTAAGAAATGAGAGTGGCTAAAGGGAAACCTGTTTTTATCAAGTGTTTGTGTATCATGCAAACCTTGGCCTTTACTCTGCAAAACCCCATGGCATAATTGCTTGAATATTTCTGAAAGTCTTTACTTTTAAAATTTCTTTTTTCATTACTGTGGCTTGATCTTGTACTAACAGGGTCTTTCTTCAGAGGGCTGGCACTAAGTTTCTGCTTGACTGCAAAAACTAAGATAACATTCAGGTGATCCCAGACAGAAGTCAGCTAAAACTGTGAACTTTGGTATTGCAAGTCTGTAGGTGAGGGGTTGGATTTGGGTGGTTTTGTTTAAATGGTTGGGAAACAGCTTCTCTTATTTTTCTCAGTCTGTGAGTGTTTAATAACCAGTCTTTGCTGCTTCTCCCACCCAACTGCATGTAGGGGACACAGCTGTGGTCCTGGCAGTGCTTCTGAAGCCCTGCTGTTCCTGGCATGTGTTGATTGACTGGTTTGCAGGTGGTGTCACCTGACAGAGCACTCTGAGTGCTGCAGGAGCCAGCAGATCCTGTACCTGGCCTGGGTTTTGGAGGGGATTTTTGCTCCAGACTTGGTTTTTTTCTGCTTTGTGCAGAAGTGTGGTTCTCAGGTCACTGCTGAAAAGAGTCATTCTCTAGTATGTGGTACTTTGTCAACAACTTTAGGCAAGCATTTTAAAGAAAATAAAATTACCTAACATCCAAACTTGGTGTGTAAACATGATGCTGAGGTCCCTGTTTTGTAACTTAGGACAGAATTGGCTATCCAGGCTGGCCAGAGTAAATAGTTACATTGTCTTCTCTTTTTTTTACCAATGCCATTTTTCCAAATAAGCTTAATCCTTGAATGACCCATTTCCTGTATCTCTTGCAGCCTGAGGGCCCTCAGGGAGATCTCTATATCTTTTTAAATAAAGGCTTTTTTGTCTGTGGAAAATGGCATTTCAGTCTGTAACACGGTGTGCACTGTGCTGGGCAGACTGAATTCCACCTACTTAAAAATAATGCATTTATCATCATCATCATCATCCAGACCATGAGAGGTGCTCTTTGTCCTTTGTTAAACATAAAACTTATTTAATTTTCTGTGTGATTCTTATTTTTACTTTATCATTTTTTTACTTTTTTACCTTATCATTAGCTTTTTCCTGTGGGTATTTACAGCATTAAGAAAATCAGGTATTTTGCCTCTGTATCTTAGTGGAAAGCTTGTCTTGTCAAGCATTTGAGGGATTGTAACTTCAGCAGGAGAGCTTCAAGTTCTCTTGTCAGGGAGCTCCAAATGTTCTGAGCCTAAGCAATATCCATTGCTTCCTGAGGAAATTCTGGTGCTGATGCTGTGCAGGCCTTAACTGCCTGTTTTGAAACTTCTGTTATTTTCTCTGACTGTGCAATATGAAAATTCTGGAACTTGATATTTAACTGCTCTCATTTCCCATATTACTAAAACTATAGAAGAGCAAATAGGCTTGAACTCCTTTGTGTGTGCCCAGTTTTGCTGGAGTGCTGAGGATGTAATGTCTGACTCCAGGGTCCTGGGCTGCTGATTGCTGGGAAGGCAGAGCACAGCAGAACATTCCTTTCACAGCTTTGGTTTTGAAATAGTTTTACCCCAAACAGACCCTGCTGAGTGACGTGCCTGAGGACCTTTGATCTGTGCCACTGTGCCTGTTCTTCTGTTCTTATTTATAAATTCTCCTTATTTTTGTCTCTGCTGCCTGAACTAACAAACTCCACTTGCTGTGGCTGTCCAAGGCTGTGTTTTAAGCACTTAAACCACAGGACATCAAAGGTCAGGGCACTGTACTGACAAGGGAATTTTCTTGAGCCACACAGGAGGAATATAAGAGTGAAGGGATCACTTGGCACAATATTGACTATACTGATAATGTGGCCTGCATTCACTTAATCAGCAAGAAGCCCACTGGCCTCTTCTATCTTCTGGATGAAGAAAGCAAGTAAGCAACAAACATCTGCAAAAACATGTGGCAGGGAGGAGGGAAGGACTGTGAAAGAACAGAAATACAGCACTGCAAAAAGGAGGGGAATGTTGTGGGAAGCAAAGTGTTATTTATGACTATGATTTACAGTGGAATTTGCTTCTAATGACTCCAGTATGGTGGTGAAATACATTGATGCTAAAACTGAACATTGGCTTATGCAAACTGAGGAACTTCCATGTTTGTGGTTTACCATGGAACTGCAGTTAAAGTAGAATGCATGTCTGTAAGTCTCTGGAGCATTAAGTAGCAAGTGTGGTAAACAGTTAATGTGGTGCAAACTAAATTTGGCTGGTAAAGTGGGAGGGAACATTGATGTACACTTGAAACCTCAGAATATTCTGCTATGTGTGGAGCTGCTTGGTTTGGGTCCAGAAGCTGAGCCCACCTTTAAAATTCAAAGCAGGTGTAGAGATCTTGGACAATTAATAATTTCCACAAGCAACGATAGGTGTTCATTCTGTCACCCTAATAAACACACCTGTGTTTGAGAAATAGCTGACCTCTTTTGTCTTGTATTCCCAGTTTTCCACATGCCACCAACCAAACTCTACTGGCCAAATTCAAACAGCAGCATGAGGAGAACAAGTTTTTTGTCGGAACCCCAGTGATGGAGCCTGCTTTTATCATTCGCCACTTTGCTGGCAAAGTGAAATACCAGATCAAAGTACGTGGTAGATCTGATGGGCACAAAAAAAATTTCCTTGTCTTTCTGGGAGTTTTTTGTCAGGATATAGAAAATGTGCTGGATCAGAAGGGTTCTCAGAGGGACTTTGGGTTTGTTTTTTGGAGGGTGGTGGTGGTGACTGGACGGTAACCCTGACCGTTACTCTGAATAAACAAACCAGGGAGCTTCTGCGAGATGTTGTGGTTCCATGCGCTTGTTTTGCAGGATTTCAGGGAGAAGAACATGGATTACATGAGACCCGACATCGTGGCTCTGCTGCGCAGCAGCGACAGCGCCTTCGTGCGGGAGCTGATCGGGATGGACCCGGTGGCCGTGTTCCGCTGGGCCGTGCTGCGCGCCGCCATCCGCGCCATGGCCGTGTTCGCACAGGCGGGCCGCGAGCGGGCACAGAAAACCGCAGGTGCGGCTGGGGAACGGCGGGGTGGGACGGGGAAGGGCAGGGATGGAGCGGGGATCGGCGGGGATGGAGCGGGGAACAGCGGGGATGGAGCGGGGATCAGCGGGGATGGACCGGGGATCAGCGGGGATGGACCGGGGAACGGCAGGGATGGGGCTGGGGAACGGCAGGGATGGGGCTGGGGAACGGCAGGGATGGGGCTGGGGAACGGCAGGGATGGGGCTGGGGAACGGCAGGGATGGGGCTGGGGAACAGGAGGGATGGAGCGGGGAACGGCGGGGGTGGGACGGGGAGCAGCAGGGATGGAGCAGGGAACAACGGGAATGGACTGTGGAACAGCAGGGATGGAGCGGGGAACAGTAGGGATGGACTAGGGAACGGCGGGGTGGGACGGGGAGCGGCAGGGATGGACCAGAGAACAGCAGGTGGGGCTGGGCAATGGGAGGGGTGGACCGGGAAAGGGCAGGGATGTACCGGGGAACAGGAGGTGGGCCTCGGGAAAGAGGAGGGGTGGGATTAGGGAGCATCAGGGAGGGACCGGGGAAGGGCAGGGATGGAATAGGAGACAGCAGGTGGGGCTGGGGAATGGGAGGGGGGGACCAGGGTATGGCAGGTGGGATTAGGGAGCAGCAGGGATGGACTGGGGAAGGGCAGGGATGGAACAGGAAATGGCAGGTAGGGTTAGGGGACAACAGGGATGGACCAGGGAAGGGCAGGTGGGGCTGGGGAAGGGCAGGGATGGACCAGGGAATGGCAGGTGGGGCTGGGGAAGGGCAGGGATGGACCAGGGAAGGGCAGGGATGGACCAGGGAACAGCAGGTGGGATTAGGGAACAGCAGGGGTAGACCAGGGAATGGCAGGTGGGGCTGGGGAAAGGCAGGGATGGAATGGGAAACAGCAGGTAGGGCACTGGAAAGTGCAGGTACAGAATGGGAAAGTGCAGGTAGGGCTGGGAATGTGCAAGTAGGGCTGGGAAAGTGCAGGTATGGCACAGAAAACCGCTCTGAAAATGCTTAATACTCTACAATTGCTCTGCTGGCAAAATGAGTTTGTGGCAAAACTTCATCAGCCAGACACCATCTTTGGTGCTGAAGGTAAACTGAGTGTGGAAATGGTTTAATATTCATAATGGAGGAGATTGTCACTGTTCTTACCAGAGGTCATTCAGCTTTCCTCCTCCAGTCAGTGCATTTCCAGCAGTCTGAGACACACTTGAAGGCCTCTTTGTGAAAATTGGAGGTGCTAGTTCTGGTATTCTGATCTTATCACTAGTTTTGATCCTCTTAGGTCTCTGTGAAGGAACAGTTGCTATTCAGGATTAATTTTGAGCAGCTGTGGCTTCCTGCTGAACTGCAGGTTGAATTGTGGCTTGATAAAAGACTAGATAAAAAACTGCACAGTATCTATCCCTTGGATGGATACTTGCTCAAGTTGGTGGTTTTGGGGGTTTTTTTGCCTGCTCATATCTTTGTCAAAATGCAGTTTTTGGTTATTTCCTAACAGGAGTGGTACGTCAAGGACCCAGAGTTCCCCTTGGAGAACTCCAGAGATCCAACACGTCGGTAGAAAAAGTTTATCGGTGAGAAACACGTCCTTAACTCTGCAGGGAACAGCTGAACTGCTGAGCTGGATTTTCATAGATCTGATCTCAACTAGATCTTTCCACAAGGAAAGCAAGCTTTATTTCTTCTGTCTTGTTTGTTTTCTTTGGCCTTTTTAATACCATCAAAACAACACTCTAGCTTATTTTATGTGAGACCCGATGCCACCACATGTTGGGGACAGCCTCAGTTCCATTTACCACTGGGTTTTTGAGTTCTCTGTGGTTGCTTGTGCAGCTTTTAGCTTTGTGTGCTCCTCTGCAGCCAGTCTGGGTCACTGAAGGGGGCAGAGGCAGGGCCAGTAGTACAGAACTGTGTCTCTGTAGGGAGATTTGCCTTTCTGTGGATATTTAGGCTTTGTACATGTTCCTTTTGCAGCCACTCAGTGCTCGATTTCTCATTTGATTGTTCTGAGGATTTCGATATAAATGCTTTTCAAGACATCATTTCTTTTTGTGAGAACAAGAAGTAAGTAGCAAAAGGCCTGAACTCCCAGGCCAGGGAGGCACATTTCCAGGACACAGTGACTTTCTCAGTGTGCTCTGGGTAACAGTGAAGCCATGGAGCACTTAAAGTAGTGACTTCATGCTGCTTCTTAATTACTGCATCCTAACAGCTCTGTCACTTGGGGAGACAAAGAACTAAATATCCAATTTGTCTGAAAGGATTGGTCACAGCTTACCAGATCTGTTTCCTTGAGATATCTTAAATCTTGATATTCAGAAAAGTTCAGAATACCCAGGGAAGCCACACCCTGTGTAATGATGTTGCTGCCTCTGTGGTCAGCTCAGAAAGGGGAGATCACCTAAGAGTCAGAAGTGATTCTTACACTTCTGTTATTTTTGGTTTGTGCCTCTCTGGAGAGTAAAGAAGGTAAGTTCTGTGCCAGGACACAGCATTTCACAAGAGCACAGTGCATGCTTGAAGGATGGAACATGCCGTGAATTAAGGACCATCCCAGGCTTACTTTGAAAAGCTAAACTTGAATAGGTTTGAAATGGAAATGAAACCCAAAATTTCTTCAAGTGTCCCTCTAACAGCTTTTTTATTTATACTTAGTTTTCTGATGTAAGTTAGTTTAAGTAGCCTCATTTTAGTAGTCAAATCTCTCTGTAAAAATGTTTACTCTTGGTTATATAGAAGCTTATATCTACCTGAAAAAGTTCCTTGTCTTAACCAGGAGTTACCTGCTCATTAAGTGCATTTTGTTAAACTTCCCTCCATTTTCTGAATTGATGGCTCAAGAATTTACATTAAAAGCTAGAATCAGAGAGTAAGTTGAGTATGAGACTCTGGCAATTAATTTTAGAGCGCTGACAGAATAGAAAGTGCTGACTTGTCATCAAAATCATTCATGTTTAGGAAAAAGTAGCCTGGGATTGACCTGCTGCATTTTAGAGCACACTGTGGTGATGGAACCTTTTGGGGTTTTAACTCCTTTTTCCCCCTCTCTCACGGCTGTGTATCTCTGTTTGGCCCCTGTGTTTTGCTGTGGATCATTTTAGAGACATGCATGAACAAATCATCGCCAGTATTAAAGGACTGCCCTGGCAGGGTGATGATCCCTGTGAGCTGCTTCGGTCCCTCAGTCAGCTTCAACACCGCTCCCACCTCCTGTGAGTGCTCTGGCTATTGCTTTGAAAGTGCAACAAGAACCAGGCAGTTACTCCAGTCCCTAAACATGATGCTTGTCCCAAATTTTTCTTTTGAAAAACACTACACAAGACCATTAAAAATAAAACATCCCTTCTGCAAATAGGCTGTAGAGAGCACCTTGTTACTTCATTGCATTAGCTGAAAGTTAAGCCTACTTCTCATGTGAATTTGCTTTAAAAACCCCAACTATGTAGTATGAGCTTGTTCTTGCAAAATATTCAGTAGTGAGATCTCCCACAAGGTGTGACAAATGTTTCCTGAGATTCAGGATGCTGGTGCTTGATGTATTCCTGGGTTTAGAGTCTTTACAGCTGCAGTTCTGTGCGTGTGTAAGGAAATTAATCTCTGCTCTGCTGTTTAATAATAAATGTGAACTGTGTGGCTCAGAGCAGAAAGCTGCCCTATATCACAGAGTAAATATGCTTAGGAACCAGCAGGATGTGAGCTGCAGCCTTATTTCTGAGAACTTGCACTGCTTCACCTCCTGTGTGTGGTTGAGAGCTGTGCCTGAGGTGTGTGTCCTGCTCGCTGAGGTGTGTGTCCTGCTCAGACATCCCCGAGTTCCTGGTGCTGGGACATGCATTGTCCTTGGGTGCTTCCACAGAGCTTCTGGTGCCAGCAGCTGTAACTTCTGAATTGAGCACTTTTATTTGCTAGTGCCTTGTTTTCTAGTGAGTTTAATGACCATACAGTTGCTAAAGAGAGTAATTCACTCTAGAGTAGCCTGTCCAGCAATGCAGTTGTGAATAGCTTTAACTTCAGAGGTAATGTTTCACTTTTGAAAGCTTCCAATACCTACAGAGTTTATTAAGAAAAATAAATTGTTCTTGTTGCAGAGCAGTTTACACTTCTTGCATTGATCACTTGTAAGAGATATGCATGAACACACCCTGGTGCTATTGTGCTCATTTTCTTCTGTCCTTTACCTTGCCTCATAAATTATTCCAACTTATGGCTTGCTGAAATAATCAAAACTCATGTGCATTTTTTTCCTTAAATTATCTTTAATATTTTCACAGGAAAAGTAAAGGTGTCAAGCAAAAGCAGATCATTCCCAAGGTAATCAGAAAATATAGATTTCTCTTTGGTATGGGCTTTTTTGCACTGTGAATTTCATTTTGATTGACAGAACTCACTTCAGTACCGTTTTATAATGTAGGAAAGTTGTGTTATTTATCCTGACAAGCTAAAAAATAGGTGAACGTTCTCTTGAATAAGAATTATTTAATTAGACAGATATGAAGATGCCATGAGTGTATGAAGTCACTTCCAAGTCAGGGAAGGCAAATGCAGTGATTATGTGATTCCCCTTGTTCACCTTACACTCTTGGGGCAGGGCAGTAGAACAGTTTCACTCTTAAGAAATGTTTTGGCCCAAAATAGAAATAATCACGAAATATAACATGCCATTGAATGTGGAACTCTGGGTAGCTGGTTTCATTCTGACTCATTTCAGACAAAATATTTCCCTTTTAGTTGAAAGACTTGAACTTTGTTGATTATGAAAACTTTTTTGTAGAACTTGCTGGATTCCAAATCTCTGAAGCTCATCATGAGCATGACTCTGCACGATCGGACTACAAAGTCCCTTTTGCACTTGCACAAGAAGAAGAAACCCCCAAGTATAAGTGCCCAGTTCCAGGTAGGTGACACACCTCAGGGAACAGCCCCTCCCGGGCTGATCTAGGCTGCTCTTGCTTGGAAAACCAAGTGGGTTTTATTCTTGAGGTTTTTTTGAGGTGAGGTTTATTGCTTGAATAAAGTCAGAGTACATTTTGAGATGCCATTTATGCCATGAATGTGTCAGTTCTCTGTACTGATCATCCTTGTATACAGATCTAGGGCCACTGTAAGAGCATGCTCAAACCCTGCTTGAAAGTGTCTTGAGAAAAACTAAAAGCAAATACCAAATACAGGGATGTACTGAGCAATATGGGAGAATCTGTTTAGATTTTGTCATGAGACCTGAAACAACCTGATTCCTGAGGCAGAAGCCATCCTGCTGTCAAACACCAAATCACCATCAAAATGCTGATACCTGAAGAAAAACTTTTGTGACTGTTTCATTTCAGACTTCACTTAACAAGTTGCTGGAGACCCTGGGCAGAGCTGAGCCATTCTTCATCCGCTGCATCCGCTCCAATGCAGAGAAGGTGAGGTGCCTCAGAGCTGAGCTGTGTGCTGAGATCCAGGGCTCCAGCCTTGGATTCTCTATTTCTGCTCAGGCTCTCACTGGCTCTTTTCTGCTGGTCTTTCACAGAAGGAGATGCTCTTTGATGAGAGCTTGGTGCTGCAGCAGTTACGGTACACAGGCATGCTGGAGACTGTGCGGATCAGGAGGTCTGGCTACAGTGCCAAATACACATTCCAGGTACATGGAAGTGGGTTGTGCTTTCAGGAATATCTGCTCTCTTTAGAAAACACCTCTTGTGTTGTTTTGTGGAGAAGATCAAAAACTTTACAACTGTATCTATCTCCCTCTGTCTCCCCCCCTTATCTCTGTCCTTTTCTGAAGCAGTTTCTCTGAGCCTAGACTTTTTGCAAGAACAAGCAGTCAAGCTAAATAGCTATGTTTTCAAACTAAAGACTTAAAGATGTACATTTCACTTAAATCAAAATGGATTTCTACCTTGGAAAATTTCTATTCTGTCTCAGTGTGTCTCTTCATACAAGGCTCACTTGGGGTGAGCTGGAAACGGGCACTGTGGTTTTGAGGGAGCCTGTGTGGTAAAAAGTGATGGTTACACTGCAGTGGGTTTGCCAGTTCCATCCTCCTGGCCGTGTGAAGAAAAACATTCTGAGTGCAGTCAGTGCTGCACAGTGCTCATTTTCAACACAGTGTGCACTGCATTCTTTGTGCAGTCAGTCCTGCACAGTGCTGTCTAATGTGGGAATTAGTTTTCTGTAAAAACTTCTGTGTAGGTTTAAAGATCACATCCAGGTGATCTTTCCCATTAACAGAGGCTGACTGTAGCCTGCATCTTACATGGAGAAATAGCTCCGTTTGTAGTGAGAGGTAAGTATTTTCAGATCCTTGTAGCTTACGTGTCTTAAATAGATTTCTATTTTAGAGCTTAAACTCCAAACTTGGGAGTTGCCTTCTAACTTTGGTCTCTTGTTGTCTCTGCTTTTTACAGGAATTCATCGACCAGTTTCAGGTGTTACTGCCCAAAAATGCCAAAGCCTCCAAAGAAGACATTTGTGCTTATTTGAATAAACTAAAACTGAATGAAAACTACTATCAAATAGGGAAGACCAAGGTCTGTGAATCTTTCTGTAAGGCTGTAAGAACCACTGCTGTACACTGCAAAATTCAGTGCAGTTCATTTACAAGTGTTACTCTTCTCTGCTTTTTGTACCTAAATTGGCTATTTTAACTCTTGCAAGTGGTGACACAGAGGTTATACTTGACCCTTTGGTTTTGATACCGGCTGGTTTCTTGACTACAGTACAAATCCATGTTATATAGGTAGTTTGGGAAGTTGTTGTTATTGGCATTTGTCAAATAGATCAATGTTTACACTTTAGAAGGGTTCTGTGATTTGAAGGCTGTAAGGACAGGTGTAAGTTTTAGAATCCAAACTCTGAAATTTAAAAGGATTTTTATCTTTTGGGCAAGCTGTCAGCTAGTAAAGTTCTGTGCAGTGGTACCAAACCATTACCTTATCTGTTATCTTATTATAGCTCTAGTGGGGGGCTGAAAGGCTCCTGTTAACCGCTTCTTGATGAACTTTTCTTTAACTGAACAGGTTTTTATGAAAGAGGCTGAACGGCAGATACTACAGGATACACTACACAAAGAAGTGATCAGGAAAATCATCCTCCTTCAGAGCTGGCTCAGGATGGTTTTGGAAAGAAGACGTTTTCTCAGGATGCAGCAGGCAGCCGTTGTTTTACAGGTATCTCTGAGAACTGCCAATGACTGTTGTTATTTTCCTAACAAACAAACAAACAAACCAACCCTGTCATGGAACACTCCCCACCCTGAGGCAGCCCTCGCTCAGTTCAGAACCTCCCTTCGCAGGCGTGCTGGCGCTCCCGCCGTGTCAGGGTGGCTCTGCAGAGGAGCACAGAGGCTGCCATCGAGATCCAGGCGGCCTGGAGGGGGCACCAGCAGCGGAAACGCTTCCTGCAGTTCAGGAGGAAACTTTGTCTCCTGCAGGCCCTGGTCAGGGGGCACCTGCAGAGGAAGAGGTAAAGGGAAGGAGCAACGTGCATGAAAACATCCATTTAATCACCTGGCTTCACCTGCCAAGCTCAGTTTGTGTGGTGGGGTGACTCAGTGAACAACTTAGTAAATTGTTGCCCAAGGAAGTTGTGGCTGCCCCTGGAAGTGGCCAAGGCCAGGTTGGGTGGGGTTTGGAACACCCTGGGATAGTGGAAGGTGTCCCATCCCCATGGCAAGGGGGATGGGAATGAGATGATCTTCAAGGTCCCTCCCAAGCCAAACTATTCTGGGATTGTGTGCACTTTAGGGTAGCTACTGCCATGTGATATTTCATCAGTGTCAAGTGGTCAGTGGAGTGTGCACACTGGATCAGTGCTCAGGACTTGAGCTTTATTCAGCTCAGCTGCCCTGGTGCTGCCAGTCCTGACACCTCCCTGCAGTCCCGCTGGGACTGTCGGTGTAGTTTGGGTCTGTATTGCTATTCAGGCTGCATCTAAGCAATTGGTGGGGGTTTTTTGACCCCTGGGCATTAAGGATTTGTATTTTCATATTAAAAATTCTTAACAGATACCAGAAAATGGTTCTAGAAAGGCAGAAAGCTAAAGAAGAGCAGAGAGAAATGCAGGGAGATGAAGACAAAGAGCAAGATACGAGCAAGACACACAACATAGATGAAGATAAGAGCAAGGATGAGCAGAGTGAGCCAGCAACAGATGAGCTGCCTGTGAAACACGAGTCAGAGACAGATCAAGCTGTTGAAGATAAAGATCAAGCTGAAGACCTGAGTTCATCTGAGAAAGGCACGTTACCGCAGAAGCACCCAGAGGGCTCGGAAAGAGCGACCAACAGCCGGGAGAAGCGGGAATCCCGCCGGCAGAGGGGGCTGGAGCACAATGACTTGCAGAACAAGCATGCGCTCCTGTCCTTTGAAGGACCATCTGCGTTGTGCCATGAGGAGCAAACTGTTTCTGAAGAGGGCCTGGAAACTGCTCCAGAGGCAGAGAAATCCACAGCACAAGAAGATAATGTCCTTCAGGGAAGCAGTGAGGAAGAGAAAAGTCCAAGTGAAGAAAAAACTCTTTCAGATGCTCCACCATCAAGTGAGATAAAAGAAAGTGATTCTGTTCCTGAGCAAGCCCCTGGATCAGATGCAGAGGACACAGCAGCTGATAGAACGAAAACACAACGGAACCAAAATAACCAAATAAAAGGCAGCCAAAGCTTTTCCTGCCCTGAAAGGCCAACAGATCTTGCACTGAAAGTTCATAACAAACTGTCTGCTACTGGCAGCTTCCAGGGCCCTGCTGACTTCCTGGCAGATAGAAACAGGCGGCAGAGGGCAACCAAAGACCTGGACAGCCCCACTTCTGCAATCCAGAGATACGTGGATGACCCAGAGAAGCTAAAGTACAAGAGAGAGAAGTGGAAAGGAAAGAGGCAGTCTGATGCTGGCCAGAATGATGTGCTGAGTCAGTCTCTGGATGGAAGGATACGTGTGGATAAGTCTCCTCAGGATCAGCTAGAGTAAGGGCAGCTTCCTTTTCTTCACTTCACAGAAAACAGATATCTGTAATATTTTAAAATCAATGGAGAACTCCTGAGAGCTTGTACATTTGGGCCATGTTATGGGAACACATGGAGTTGTGAACAACTCCTGCTTTTCCTTGGCTCCCAGTCCTGCAGTGAATCTGCAAAATGTTTTCAGAAGCTCACAAAAGCTGCAAAGCCTGCCTGGCTGTATTAAAAGGAGGAGTCAGGGCATTAGTTGAAATAGTGTCTGGAGTTTATTTTCATGTTTCTTTTACCCATTAAAAACAAGGTTTTAGTGACCTGTAGCTTGCAAGCATCACCCCTCTGATATGGCAGGAAATCTGACATTCCCATGCTTTTTCACTTCTCCAGTACATTTTGCATTTAAAAGTAAATTGCAAGAGCTGACTCAGGTGTAGTGTTGATTTGTGGGTTATTTAAAAGATGTGAAGAGGCCACAGACTTTATTAAAATACATATTCTGAAACTCATCTTACTACAGGAAGAAGGGGAGTTCAGCTTCATTAAGTGACCTCTCAACACTGGCCCAGACTGTTGGCATGAACCAGGTACTGATGCTATTGTGCATATTTATACTTAATTGTCATTGTTTATAAATATTAAAGATTTGTGAATAATTGTCTGTAGTGTATTTCTGTGCCTTCAGGTTGTTTTTATTTTTGCTTGATACCCATGTAAAAACAATCATCAGGAAATATTATACAGTAATTTGAAAACCTGTTTTTTAATAAATGGATCCTTGATCAAAGCATTAAATATGCTTGGCTCTTGTATTAGGAAACTAATGTCTTTTGGGTAAAGTGTTTTGTCTTGATGAAGTAAACTTCACCATTCTAGCTTTTAAACCATTTAAAGAATGTGTCACTCAAAATGCAGTTTTTGACCCCTCCTCTCTCGTGTAGCTGTCACCAGATCCAATTGAAGAAGAAAAAGGCAACAAGAAATGCCCTGTGCAGAAGAAGCCCAGTGACCAGGTCCCTGCCTCGGACACGGCCGTTCCCGCGCAGCCCGCGAGTCAGCAAGGGGATGCCAAGTATGGCTTGTGTGTGACTGGCCTGTCTTTCAGAAAATGAAAAAAAAGAGATTTTCCATTGGTCCTTGAGTTGGGCACCTTGAGGCTGTGATTGTGCAGAGGCACAAACTGGCATCAGCTACACGAGTGGCTGTGTTGCTGCTTCATGTTGCTCTGAGCATGATATCTGAGCCTGCTGAGGAACAGATTCTCTGCTTGCATAACACTTTCTGTGAACTGGTTCTTTTAAAAATAAGAACCAACTTACAGCTGGGATTAAAGGTTCATGTAGTGTAATACAACACCAAGAGAAAAGCTGAAGAGCCCAGCAAGCATGTAATGCTGCTTCCCTGGCCTGCTCCAGCCTCTGGCATTCTGCAGCCCAGAGACTCCCTGAGCCAGAAGTGATGTTTTGGATATGTGAGGTGTTGTCTGTGTGTGCTGAAGGTAGTGCTCTGATCTTGTAAATACCAGAAAGTCCAGGAGTGCTTTCACATTATCTTTCCTTTTTTTGTGCTGCTCAGTTTTTCTGCAGGTTGGGCGTTAAATATTCCCCATAGTTGTGAATCCTGTTGTGTGTTATTGTTAAGAGCCTGTTCTTGTGGCAGAGCCAGCTTCCATTACTAATGGGACAGACTTGTATCTGCTTTTGTATTCAGGTCTGCTTTCAAAAGCCCTTTGCGTAGACTTTTGGGGAAAAAGCCAGACAAGAAAATTGCAAAGGAGAGTTCTGATGTGATTGAGGAAGGAGACGGCCTCTCCCTGGTGTCTTGTGTCCTCTTTACAGACACAGGAGGAATCCAGAAAGTTTCAGAAGGTGAGTTTGGTGGTTTGACCCTCAGCACAGTGCATCTTTTCTGCGAGGAAACAAATGCTGCGGAATCTCCTTGCCCTGCTTGAACATCCAGATCCATTTCTTTGGCAGGTTCCTCGGGGCAGCCAGGCCGCCCCCAGGCTGGGAAGGAGAGCAGCAAAGTCAAGAAGAACAGAACCATAAAGATCAGCAAGATCTCCAGCGTGTCCCAGAACTGGCGCGCGTCCATGGTCCGGGAGATCGCAAACGCCAACGAGCTGAAACACCTGGATGAGTTCCTCCTGAACAAGGTGAAAGGCTCCCAGCCACGAGAAAATTCAAGTCTTTGATCACTGTTTGTGTAGAATTTTAAAGCCTGCTGGTCTAGGTGCAAGCTTGTGTTACAATTTAAAGGAAAAGGGAATTGATTGGGATGGTTTGACTGAGTTAGGTCTGCATTAGGGCCCTTCCTATTCTTTTCCTCAAGTCGCTGAATGCATAATATTGCATTAAATACAATACAGGGCATTCGTGTTAGTTCTTTGTTTACAAATGAGTGAGCAGCAAAACTTGTATTAAAAAAAAAGTGAGAGTTGTAAATAGAGAGTTCTCTAAAGCCCAACTATCCAACTCTACTGTTTTGTATCATCAGCACAGTGCATTAAAAAAATGTTGTTTTAAATAATTGGAATGGTCACAAATGACTAAGCCCAGCCACTGAAGCTTAACTCTGTTCAGATGTTCTTTTTTTAACAAAATCTGATGCAGATGTATTTTTTTTCTAGATCAATGACTTACGCTCCCAGAAGTCTGGTGTTGAATGTTTGTTTTTTGAAGCCACAGAGAAGTTCAGAGGAAACATCAAGACCATGTACTCTGCTCCTGTAAGTAGTAAGTCTCAATAAAGGGAAGTTGGCAGGCAATAAATGAGTTGAGTGGGCAGGTTAAAGGCTTGGCCTGCAGCTCTTCAAAAAAGCAGTTCAGCAATTCTCAGCATAGAATCCAGAGCTGAATGTTAGAGTCATTTTGCAATTCTGCTGTAATCTCAAGCAGCCTGCTTTGTTTTCCTTTGCTCATTCACTCAGCCATAAATTTATTTTTAGAAATGGATGGATTTTGCTGTCTTCAGCCTCCTAATGCTGAAGAGAGGAGCCAACAGCTTTTCCAATATTCTTCTGACACTGCCTTGTGTCAGCCAAGTGCTGTTGGACAGTGCAGGAGGGAAGTGTGTTAACATGTTTCTGTCAAGAGCTGTTATCTTTGACTTTGATCATGGCTGTGATTTTTCACCTCTGAACCTAAGTACATGAAAATATGAAACTGTCTCAACAGTGTTAAAAAGGAATGTCTGACAAGTATTTTTCCTTCTTTAGAATGGACAAATCCATGTTGGCTATAAAGATCTGGTGGAAAATTACCAGCTCCTAGTTACAAACCTGGCCCAAAAAAGGGAAGAGAAAGAAGTCAAGCTGGTTTTGAATCTCTTTCTATCCCTTCTGGATGAATTCATCAGAGGATATACAAAGAAAGAGGAATCTGAGCAGCCCAAGGTAGGAAAGAGAATTTATTCTGTTGCTGGTTTATGGTGTGATGAAACACTGTTGCTCTCTTAACACAGGGGACCTGTGTTATCTCAAAAGCCATTTCCATGGCATTCTTTATTATTTGGGAAACACTTGCCATACACACATCATGTGTATAACAAGTTCTGATTGCTGACACACCTTTATGGAATTGTTAATTTTTGAACTTAATATTTTCAGAATCTGAAAGTGTGCATTTTCTTTGGTGAAAACATAGGAGTTCTCTGGAGGTTTGAGAGATGGAGTTGCTTTGTCATCAGGCAGTGAGCTCAGTTGGTTTTTAGGAAGTTGATAGTGTGAGCTCAGACAACCCTCAAACCAAGCTGAAGCTGCAGGATAGTGTCTCGAATGTCTGGAGGTGAAGTAAAGCCTGGGAAACTCAATAAGGGAAAAAAAAAGGAATGGGATGTCTGAATTTCAAAGACTAAGGCCAGTTTTGTTTCCCATTGCAGCAAACCAAAGCCCAGAAGAAGAAACGGAAGCAAGATCGTGCAGTAAGTGCTCTCTTTCTGCAATAATCCAAGTCCTCAGGTGCAGTCACAGAACACAAGCACTCTTTGAAGAGCTTGATTTTGTACTGGTGCTCTGGTTTGTTTTGCATGCTCATTCACTTACCTCTTTTATGAAGATGTGACAATACAAAACCAGTTTTCACAAAGCAGAGATCTTTCTCATGCAGTGATAGGTTGTACTCAAGTATTTTCTTGCTTGTCCATAGCTTCTTTTAAAGTCTAAAGTCTTTTTCAAACCTGGGCTATTTAAAATATTGAACCACATATTAATAACAAAACTACAGCTCTGATGAACTTTGGGGCAGCAAGTCAATTACAAAATGTTCCAGCAAACCTAAGTTCTTTAAGATAGGGTGAAATTTGGTTTCAGGGTGAAATAATTGTAAAATAAATGGTAGAAATCTGAGATAGGGTAGCTGGTTTTATTAAAAATAATAATAATTTTTAAAAGGCAATAAGAGCTCATTGGTTCCTTGCTGTCTCTCACCAGATTGAAGAGCACAATGGCCACGTGTTCACAAATTACCAAGTGAGCATCCGGCAGTCGTGTGAGCACTGCTGCTCCTACATCTGGCCCATGGAGAAGGCCTGTCTGTGCAGTGGTGAGTGAGCCCACCCCAGGTGTGCAGGCTGCCTGCACCTCTGCCTGCTGCAGCTGGGCCCGGTGAACAGGCCATGTGCAAAGTTTAAGGTACAAAATGTTTCAGTGTGATTTAGATGCTTGTAACAATTTGCTTCTTTCTCTAGTTTGCAAGCTGACTTGTCACAAGAAGTGCATGTCCAAAATCCAGAGCAGCTGTACCTCTTGTGGGAAAAAGGTAAGGCCCATGGATCTGGGATGGGGTTCTGTGGTACCCAAAGTGGTGCATGCAAAATGCTGCCTTTATTTCTCAGTAAATGAACAGTGAATGCCCAGGCACTGAATAAAAATTGCTTAAATAGTCCCCTCCTCAGTCAGAGAGGGACCCTGCACTTGCAGAAACAGAGCATTCTCCTAGGAGGTGATGCTTGAGCTAATTTAGGAACCCTTCTCACAGAGTGTGTGTGCAGTGTTGGCCAAAGCGATAAAGAAATCCTGCAGTGTGAACCATAAAGGCTCTTTATTGCTGCAGCTCCGCAAATCTGCCTTACGATCCAAGGCAGGATAAAACACTCAGCTGTAGTTTCTGGAAGCATGAGGGAGTTGTAGCAGGAAGCCATGGCACTGCCTGGCTGGGGAAGGGGAAGGGGCAGTGGGCTCACAGCTGTGTCACCCCCAGGGCGAGCAGGACACGGAGCCCCTGCGGGGGCACTTTGGGGTGAGCGTGAGCGCCCTGACCAGCGAGAGGAACTCGGTGCCCGTGGTCATGGAGAAGCTGCTGGAGTACGTGGAGATGCACGGGCTCTACACTGAAGGCATCTACAGGAAATCAGGATCAGCAAATCGGATGAAGGAGCTGAAGCAGTTGCTGCAAGAAGGTCCAGGCACTGTTGACTCTTTGCATGTCATTGCATGATATCAGTTTTCCCTGCAATTCTCTTCTAACTGAAAGCATCTGTCACTTGTTCATGTTTAAAAACAGCTTTTTGCTGACTGTGCAGGCTGTATTATTTTTGTTGGCTGCCAAAAGCTGTTTAATACCTTTAAATTACTGTGTTTTCCCTATTTTTAACTTCTGAATTGCCATTTGGATTCTATGAACAGGAGATTAGAATGTTGCTAATCTTATTTCTATGGGGTTTCATTGTGTGCATCAAAGGAATGAACTGCTCTAAATAAAACATTTTTTTTCAGACCCAAACTCAGTGAAACTGGAGAATTTCCCTATTCACACCATCACAGGGATCCTTAAGCAGTGGCTGAGGGAATTGCCAGACCCACTGATGACCTCAGCACAGTACAATGATTTTCTCAGAGCTGTAGGTAGGTTTAAAAACCATTCTTCAAACATTTCTGCTTTAACTCGTTGTGTCTTTGGGAAAAGAAATTCTTAAGGTGCTCATGCTGACTAAACAGCTCCTTCCAGTGCACTTACAACAATGATTTTAGACATTTTACATAAAACACTCTTCAGGGAATTTCTCCTCTAGCTTACTTGGTCTTGCTTCCGGATTCTTTTTTTATTTTTAATGTGTCAGTTACAGCTGCTCTTTCTAAAAACTGAATAAGCATGTCAAGAAGTTTCCTTTCAGGCAGGGTTTTTCTTCTTGTTATTCTGAACCAGATCTGGATATACAGATAGTTTAAACACCTAGATTCTTTTCACTTCAGTGGGATTAAGGCACCCTAGATAGTGTTGGAGGTCTTAGTGTGTCACTTGATGATTGCTAACAGCAGCAGCACCTGAAAATGCAGGATAATTGCAGTGCCATGAGGGGTACTTTAACAGTTTAATAGTTGCTAAATGAAATAACAGTAAGACTTATCAGAATTTAGGAATTTTAAGCTTTCCACTAGCCTAGCACAGCCATTAATATCTTGTGTTTTCTCCCTTTGTGCAGAACTGCCAGAGAAACAGGAGCAACTCTGTGCCATTTACAGTGTCCTGGAGCAGCTCCCACAAGCAAATCATAATACCTTGGAACGACTCATCTTCCATCTTGTCAAGTAATGAGTTTAATTTCTTCATTTGTAGAGAAACTGTGATTCTGAATGCTGCTTGGAAGCTTTCTAAAGTGTTAAACACCTTCAGTGTCAGTGTGGGGATTGTGCTGCTGGTTTGGAAATGAAAGAATTGAAGCTGGTAGTTGTGCTCATGAACAGGTGTGTGGTTACTTCTACACCTGGTGTATTTGGATCAAACCAGGGAAGAACAACTTTGAAGACAAGGTAGATCTCAAAGCCTTCATGAATCATCCAAGCACCAGGATTTAGACAGAGGGGCTTGTAGTGAGCTGAGGATGAACATAGGCAAGTCCCAGGAGCAGGGATAAATGGTGCTGGTAAAGGGGCTGCTCTTACCCAAGGAACCTGGGGACTTTCCAAGCAGCCCTCTGAACAAGGGCAGAAGGGATTTTTGAAGAGAAGATGCTGAATCACCAGCATACTTTTAAGAAGCTACCAGACTAGCTTTGCCTGGGTGACTTCCTGATCCTTTGATACATGAAATGTTGTCTACTTATTAGGTATGAAATAATTGTAAAGCTTCTTTGGACTGCTGTACATACTGAGTGTCCTTATGTCATTTGGGACCTCTGGCAAGGTGTGATCAGGGTGTTTGTATTCTAGCAAGGTTAAAATCTCTTTTCCTGGATGTTGAATTTCAGAGTGGCTTTAATAGAAGATGTGAACCGCATGTCCCCCAATGCCTTGGCCATCGTGTTTGCTCCGTGCCTCTTGCGCTGTCCTGATACCTCTGACCCCTTGACCAGCATGAAGGATGTCTCAAAAACAACCATGTAAGTTTTGGCAGTCTGCTGAGAAGCAGTGTTTTGGAATGGGATGGAAGGTCAGTACCACTACCTGTATTTGTTGCAACTTTATTCGTATCAAGCTGAGAAGCTGAGGTTTAAGAGTTGTTGAATTCTAGCTCTGCCAGTGCTGCCAATTCATATACCCCTCTCAGAACTTCCACCTGTCTCTGTTTTACTAAGCATAAAGTAGGATGATCTGAGTCTTAACTCTCAGGTTTGTGTTTTACATCAAGATAATCTATTTTTGGGTGGGCTTGTACCCTAATTATCTATTTTGCTGAGATACAAGGCATAATAAATGATATAGAATTAAGCTGTCTCCTGCATAGTTAAAACTCCTGATGATCTCTTCTGCACTGTTCTTTGAATGGAAGAAGGTTCTGTCCTTGATCCTCTGTTCTCCTCACCCTCCAGTAACTCTGGCTGTGAGAGCCCCTCACCATCCTCACTGCATGGCTGGCCTTGCCTCTGCCTCCAATGGAAAGAGTTTGAAAAATGGCAGCTTTTTGTAACTTCTTACTGACCCCTGGGGCCATAGAGGTGGAGAAGGGCAGTTGCAGGCTCGTTGTGTCTCTGCCAGCCTGTGCCAGCACAGGGACAACAGGTAGAAGCAGCAGGAGCTGTTGGCAGCTGTGGTAATGTCTGTGTGCTCACCACTGTGTACAGCCAGCATGGGAGGCTGTGGTGATCCCAGGAGGAACATGTGCCATTACCTGTCCTGTTGTGCCTGCAGTGTTGGACTCTTCACCCTGTTACCATGCAGTGCTGCTGTGAGGGATGGGCTGGGACACTGTGGTCACACTCCAGCCATGTGTGTGTGACAAACATCCCCAGGCCCGGAGCAGCATCCCATCCCACCATGGCTGTTTCAGAACCTTCATGGTATGAGGCAGCTCAATAAGCTCTTGCCTTTCTCACAGGTGTGTAGAGATGCTCATAAAGGAGCAGATAAGGAAGTACAAGATAAAAATGGAAGAAATAAATCAACTGGAAGCAGCAGAGAGCTTTGCTTTCCGACGGCTCTCGTTGCTTCGGCAGAACACGGTAAGGGTTGAAATAAAACTTCCAAAATAAAACTTCCACCAACTTCTTGGGGAGGGAGTGCTACTTCTCTTGTCCATCCATTCAGTGAATCAAAAATCATCTGGAAAAAAACAACTCCCCAAAGCTGTAGGTAGGAGCTAAATATACAGCTGCACTGAAGTTCTGATAAATGAAGGGTGCAGGGGTGGGAATCTGCTTTTGTACTGGTCAAAATCTATTCCTGTGTAATTCTGTCAGCGGAACTAAGATTGGGTGTCTGATACGGCAGAAGAGTTCCTTCACTCCAGAGATGGCTGGTGTGCAAAAATGTGCTGCATTCTAGGAGGGAAAATACACTTATTCTTTGTTTTTGTTGGACTGATTAATACAAACCAAACTGTGTCTGATCAGAGGCTGCATATAGTGAATTTGGTCTTCATCTCTCTCTAGCTCTGGCCTATAAAACTTGGGTTCTCTTCCCCTTACGAGGGGAAGCTGGTATGTACAACTGCCTGGCTCCAGTGCATGGGTTTTTCTTATGGTACTCTTGCATGACTAAAATACTTACACGGGTTGTAACTCAGTTTTAAACACTCCTGAACAATCAGGACTGCATGTAGTGGTGCAACTTCCTCCCCAGACTGCATGCAGGGCTGCTGGGCTCTTGTGTCATCACCTGATATTTTATAGACACTGTATGTAACTTACATTGGATGTAATAATATTACTTATTAAGTGACTACTAAAACTAAGCTGAGCCTCACAGATAAAAAACAAGGTAACAAAATCCTGGGATTTCAGGTGAATGGAAATTTTCTTACTTTTTGAAACATTTGTGTGGATAACTAACAGCTCTTGATCAATTCCATCAGCCTTTCCTTTGACCCACTCATTTGTCTTCCACTCTGAAACTTGCAGATGGGTGTAGGTGGTTGTGACTGACAAGTGTTACATGTGAATCTGTCTTGCAGAGTAAAAGCTCTCAGGTCAAAGGAAGTGACAGTGGCACCTCAGAGCTGGACTCTGTGCATGAAGAGGAGGACGTTTCTGAAGCCAACAACCGGGAGAAGGAGATTCTCATCGATCGCATACAGTCAATAAAAGAAGAAAAGTAAGTCCCCCTTTACCTGGTCAGGCCATGTCCTTTGCACTTGGAGGCAGCACAGTAAAGCAGGATACCTTTTGTCCAAAAGGATCTAACTCTGTTCTGTAGGCTTTAATGAGGGGAAAAAGGAAAATACAAAGCACTAGCTGAGAGAAAACACCATGAGCATTAATAGTTAATGACTACACGCTTTAGCTCTGAACATGAGCTGTGTGAAGGTGCTGTGTCAGAGGTGCTGCAGCCTGTGTTTGATGCAGGGAGGACATCACTTACCGCTTACCTGAGCTCGACCAGCGAGGCTCTGACGAGGAAAACGTGGACTCAGAGACCTCTGCGAGCACAGAGAGCCTGCTGGAGGACAAACCAGGCCGGGTGGATACCGAAGGTCAGTATTAAGGTAGTAAGTGCTTTTTTTTATTCTACATCTTTCATTGCATACAGCCAGGTGACCAAACATTATCTGGTCGCAGTGGCTCGTATTGAGTTACATTTTAGGCCTGCTATCAGTCTCTAAGTATCTTCTTTCTTTAAAGCAATTATTGGATTACACTGCCATGCTCAGAGCTCCAGCGTGCCTGCCAAAGACATTTGCAAAGTGCCTTCTCTCCCGCAAACCTCTTCAGATTCTTACTCTGCACCCCTGGCTTCAAGGCGCAGATACTCCTTAACACTGTCCAAGATTAAAGTGCCCCGTCGAACTCCAGTGATGCCAACAGCAAACATAAAACTTCCTCCCGGGATGTTCAAATGTACAGAATCCCAGGACGAGGCTTTCGCTAAGGAAGAGTGTCAGAGGGTGCAGCGGAGGGAGCAGCCAGCCAGGCGGACTGACAGCATCCACTCGGTGTACATTGCACAAGGGTCTGCACTGGCCCACGCTCAGGAACTCGGGGATGAATACGAGCCCACAGCAAAGCTCAAGCGCAGGTTCTCAGACCCTTACTCTCACATTCCCTGTGTGGAGAAGTGAAATTCTCCAGTGCTCTGGATTCTTCTTGAAGTTGACCACAGCTTTGGCTTTAACCCTTTGAAGGCTGTGAGCTTGTTTGTGGTCTTTCAAATGGCTGCGGGGAAGGCGGCCCAGAAATGTACAGTACTGTAAGGGTTAAGCAAGGTTGTTTAAAGCAAATATTCTCCACTTTAAATTAAAACCTTGCAAAGAAAGTAAAGTCTCTACGTTGAGCATAGTCTCACGTTGAGTAAAGTCCATGGATTGAGTCTACAGAAACCAATCCCCCCCATTCCGCTGCTGTGCCTTTTCCATTTGCCTTGCAATGGATTCCCATGGGACCAACAGTCAGTGTAGGTCAATGTGTGTTGCCTTAATGTTTTGTATGATTTTATGACAATTTTCTCTATGGTTTACAGAACTGTTAATGTGGTAATAGCCTTAACTGAGACCAATATGTATAAAACGTTTATTAAAACATTGCACTTTTAAAAAATACATGTGGTAGTTGATTGATGTCTGTCTAACAAGTAGTTTATTCCGAAGGAAGGCTTTACTCGGGTTACTGTTTCTCTGAAGTACTGATAAAGAACGGGGGAAAGGGAAGCACTAACGCGGCTGTGGTGTCACAGGGGAGGATTTTGGTGCTCCTGGAGAAAAGGGGAGTTCCCATGCTGGGTGTGCTGTGCGAGCCGCCTCACCCTCGTGCAGGGGCACAGCTGAGGGCGAGCTGCCATCCCACAGCAGCGCCCTGGAGCCGCGGTCCTGCCCCGGCCCCTCACCGTGTTGGAGTGAGGGAAGAGCTCTGCTCGGCCACAGCAGCGGCCACAGCAGCCGCCACAGCGCTGCCCCGAGCCGCAGCTGCCTCTGCCCGTGTGCACGCTTTGGGTTTGGGGCGATTGGGGGAGGTTTTTGGGTTTTTTAAATAAACCGGGGCGGTCACGGCCCGCCCGGCTCTTCCCGCCCCTCCCCGCGCTCCGCCCCAAGATGGCGCCCGGCGCTGAGGCGAGTTCCGGTGCCGCCATGGCCGCGACGCGGCTGGAGCTGAACTTGATGCGGCTCCTGAGCCGGTGCGAGGCGCTGGCGGCGGAGCGGCGGGACCCCGAGGAGTGGCGGCTGGAGAAGGTGAGGCCGCCGCGCCCTGCCCGCCCCTCTGCCCCGCAGCACCGCGCCCGGCCCCTCAGTAACCGAGACGGGAGCGCTGTGGTCTTAAACCCACAGCCTTGGCCGGACAGGGGATTTCTCCTTAATGCTGTCGCTCAAAATCTTGTTTTTGCCCTCAGTATGTGGCTGCTCTGGAGGACATGCTCCGGGAGCTGAAGAAGCAGTCCAGGTGAGCACTCTAAGCCCCTGAGTGCCTGTTATGGGTTTGTGCTTTAGGGTGTGCCAGGGGAGTTTAGGTTGGATACCAGGAAAAATTCCTTCAGTGAAAGTGGTGAAACACTGGAAAGGGTTGCCCAGAGAAGTGATGGAGTCACCGTCCCTGGAAGTGTTCAAAAAGAGAGCAGATGTGGCACTTTGCACTATGGTTTAGTGGGAATGGAGGGATTCAGTCGGAGGTTGGATTTGGTGATCTTGGAGGTCTTTTCCAACATTAATAACACCGTGATTCAATAATCTCTTACCTGTAAGTCAGCCATAGCCCACAAACACTACAGCAGTGTGTCTTCCCTGTGGAAGTACATATTCCTTGAGCCTTCCCTGCCTTGGAAAAGGTGACTTGCAGAGGGTTGCAAGTGTATTCCCGACCTGAGCCTATCTCTGCTTCTTTGAAAAACCATGTGGGTTTTTTTTATTATTTCATTTGGAAAGTATAACACTAGAAAATGCTGATAACTTTTGGTTTTGATATTGTTATCTTTCAATTCCAACAGCAAGCCAGCCCCTGAACTGCTGAATGAATACTCTCGCAAAGTGGACTTCCTAAAGGGACTCCTAGAAGCTGAAAAATTGGTAAGATCTGCTAGTTCAGCTTGAAAAGATTCCAGTATTCTGTGTTTATGTTCACCTATTCCCTGATCCCTATCCTTACTTTTATCTTGCATCTCAAAATAACAGTTGTTCAAATCTTATTAGGCACTCCTTGTGAAAGCCTGAGTAAATATATTGGATTCATATTTTGTTAAAAGGAGGTATTGTAGGAAACTTCAAAAGCAAAGTGTACGTTATGTTCATCTTTCTCACTCCTTTGCTGTGAGATGCAAGGGCAGGTGCTGTCCCTCAGGCCTGACACCTCTCTGGGCTGCTCCCAGGTGCACCTGGAGAGCAGGTGCCAACGAAATGCCAACGAGCTGGGTTTAGTCGGCGAGGTGCAGCCAGTGCTGCTGTTCAGGCTGGCTTCCCTGTTGGGAAGTGTCTCCGTCTCTCTGGGAGCCCCTCAGGAGCACCGGCCAGCCCTGACTCAGCCGGCAGCGGGGGGACACTCTCTGGGCCCCAAGAGTACTGAGGGCAGCCAGGCTGGTCGCCTTTGCAGCAGAAGAGATGCTAGAGACATCCACAGAGGGTAAAAGGGCTGACTCTCAGCAGGGCAGATTCCAAGGTTTTATTTGGAGCTCCTGTACCTCTGGGGGCTCCTGCTGAGAGTCCCTGGAGAGGTGCCAAGGTTACATTTGAAGGGAGGTGGTAACATAAAGTAGATAACATTTACTGACCAACAAGAAAAGTTAAAGTATGGATACTGGGAAATGGACATTTAGGGCAGCGTATGGAGAAACACTTGGGGGGTTTACCCCTGGCCTCTGGCTAATCACTTGACATCCTAGACCAAAAGTTCTAGATGGAGGGGATGGGATGCTGAGTGACTGACAGAGAGCCAGAGTGGGGATTTGGGGATGATCCCCAGGAAGAGGGAGGGGGTACAATCTGGGGTAAACCATTTGGGAAAAATATGGGGATACAAAACCAAAACTATGACAAAGTATAAAAACACTCTACAACGGGGAAGCAGCTGTGGCATTGCACCCCCATCCTTGTGGGTTACACCCCAACTGCCTCACACTGCAGAGTGTCATATCCATGACTGCTCCCTGCTTTTTCCCACTCCCAGTCTTCATCGACAGAAAAGGCTCTGGCAAACCAGTTCCTGGCCCCAGGGCGCACCCCGACGACAGCCAAGGAGAGAACCCCGGCCACCAAAACCGTGCACCTGCAGACCAAGGCGCGCTGCACGGGCCAGATGAGGAGCGAGCTGCTCGGCACGGTGCGTTCAGTGCTGCTGCTGCTTTACAGATTGTCCTGCTTGTGCTCAGCTGCCTCGGGTGGCTGTGTCTCACAAGTGTCCCAAGCTGGGTGGGGAGGCACCTCTTTATCTCTAAATCCTGGGCACAGGCACTCTGCCAGGCCTGTCCTTTATCACTGACCCTTTGTAATCTGCTGTTTTGGTTCTCTTTCTCCTCCCAGGACCCCCTGGCTGCTGATGGTGAGTTCAATCTGTTGGTTCCTCTAACTGTGTATTACAGAGAGGGGAAGAGGGAGGTCAGGTGTTCAAGATTTCCCAAAGTGTACTTTTATTTTAGTGCCTCACTTCTTTGCAAGACAACAGATTTTAAAAACAAGCTAAACCAAAAACCCTGACGGATGAAAGCAGAAGTGTTGTTATCAATGGTGGCAGGGACTTGCAGGAAGCTCTTTTTGTAGCATTCATGCAGAAACAGACATTCTAATTACAGAATTAGCAGAGGCAATTTATTTTGTGCCTGTTCCCTTCTGCTCTGAGCAAACCATGTGATCCTGGGTGCTTTGAGTAGGTGTTGTTCAGTTCCTCTGAAATACACAGCCATGTTATTCACGTAGGGAACTGGGAGGAATTAATTTGAGGTTTCCATGGCTACCGTTAGAGCGGCTGGAGCTGGGCCAATCTAACGTGTCCTGAAAGAACACGGAGACACACGGGCTGAAATCCTGCCCTCAGGGATGTGATTCAGCTGGGGTTTTTTCCCTCTTTTGATGTTGGGTGTCCTCTTTTCCCTGCAGAAAGCAGGTAGGCATTTGGCACCCATATTCCTTGGGTTAGAGGCTAAGTAGGATTTGGATATCCAAAAATCCCTTAGAGGAGACTTGTTTTTTCAGCCTGTGATTGCATGGGAATTTATAACATGCTAAGCACTTCTTTTATTTTTCCAGATTCTGAGGAGTTGAACATAAGGAAGCGAAAGTAAGTCAAAATTTCTCATTCCAGTGCTCAGTGTTTTGGGAACTGTTTTCCCAATGACCTTTAAATCCCTGATATACTTTAAATTGGGTGAGGTGTCTGCTTATGGAGACCAAAATGCAATGGCTTCAGTTGACTCAAGGGGCTTTGTTGTGTTGTAAGAGATGTAAAACCTGGGGAAAACTTGTGAGATCAACCCACAAGGAAATGTAAATCCCTTTTTTTCCCTCTTGCTCTTGCAGAGGCCTCACATCAGACGAGAAGCAGTCGGCAGTGGAGCTGGATGCTGTGCTGCAGCACCACCAGGACATGCAGGAGAAGCTGGCTGAGGAAATGCTCAGCTTGGCTCGCAGCCTCAAAAACAACACTCTGGCTGCCCAGAACGTGATCAAACAGGACAACCAGGTAGTGCATGTTGAGCTGTGGCCCCTCAGTTTTGCAACCCACAAGGTCAAGTGCTGAAGTGTGAAATCCTGTAGCTTGATTCCAGGTGGGATTGGAGTGGGGATTCAACCTGC
The DNA here is from genome assembly GCF_963513975.1 of Fringilla coelebs. Classification (NCBI taxonomy): domain Eukaryota; kingdom Metazoa; phylum Chordata; class Aves; order Passeriformes; family Fringillidae; genus Fringilla; species Fringilla coelebs. The sequence goes on along the minus strand of NC_140050.1, from coordinate 4,562,613 downwards.
CTGTGGTTGAACCTTTTCTCTGTTGGAGGAAGCTGCCAGACCTGGCGGCTGTGAGGCTGACCCTGTTTGCTCTCTTTGCTCCACAGACACTCTCACACTCCCTCAGGATGGCAGACCAGAACTTCGAGAAGCTCAAGGACGAATCCGATCGCCTGGAACAGCACGCCAAGAAATCTGTCAACTGGCTGCTGTGGATAATGCTAATTGTAGTTTGTTTTATATTCATCAGCATGATTCTCTTCATCAGGATTTTCCCCAAACTGAAATGATCCTGTTTCATTTTGTCACAGTCAATGCTTTTAAAGAGGCTGTCCAAGGCCTACCTTGCATCTCCTCCCTGTGCAGGCAGTGGAGCAAGGCTTTCCTGAGGAAGGCTTTCCACACCTGCATACTTGTTTACTTGGTGACTCTTGTTGCCTCCTGCAGGGAGAGCTGAGGTAAGGATGAGAATTGACACTGAGCTGCTAAGAAGTTCTTTAATGGTTAAATACAGTCATTTTTAATGTGTTTGTGACAAATGTTATGACTTCTAAAAGGCATTTAGTCAATACAAAGTTAAATAACAGTTGAAGTCTTACATTCTTTCCTGTCTTCACAGCTTTTCTGTACTGACCTAGGAGCTTGCTGCCAACAGGATATTTAATTTCAGTTCTGTACATATACAGCTGCAGGTGTAGAAAGAGAATTCTGCTGTTCAGGTGCTTGCTTGGCTCAGATTCAGAGTATCAACAGGTAAAACTCTTCTCAGGCTCACCTTTTGCTCAGATGGGTATTTGGGACTTCAGTCTTCACCATCTTCTCCAGTTTAGATTACTACAGGACTGGAGCTGCTTTCTGTGCAGTGTTTGCTTCCCTTTTGTGTGTGCAAATGTTCTCACTTCTCATTGTGGTGTTGATGTCATTGCATGAAGGAAACACTGTGACCCTGCCACCTTCGAACTGTACACACAGTGCTGCAGGTGGCACAGACCTCACCTGTGCAAACATGCTTGTGCTGGAAGATGAGGGCAAAGGGAGGTGGTGTCTTCAAGATGGAAATAATAATTTTAAAATATTCAGCCTTTCTTTTTGAGCAAATTATTCCTGTTGTCCTAAGAGTTCACTAAAATAAAACAGAGAAAACAGAAACTCATATTTTTAAAACAGTGCTGCTGCTAGAAAAACTTGGAGACTGTAGTAAAGCAGGGTTGGTGTGTCAGCCTGAGAGTCTCTGTAGGTGCTTGTGATAAGCTGAAAGCAAACCCTTCTGTATCCTGCTGGGCAGTGTTCAGGTGTGTCCCATGGAGGAGATGAGGGGCAGCAGGTGACCCTGGCTGTGCTTTGATCTGGAACCAAACCATGGGATGTTCCAGGCCTGGCTGATCCCAACAGCCCCAGGACAGGAGATGATGGAGGAAGAGCTGTTTGTCACAACTGGGTTCTTGGGAACATCCAGCTTTGCTTTGAGCACATCCCAAAACACCCGGCTCTGTGTCAGAGCTGTGCTCTCTTCACTACAGAAATGTGACATTTCCCATCTCTGGTAATGAAGGCTGTTAACATTTTTGACACAAAATATTTCTGTTCATTTAACACAATGTTTGCAATGTAGTATGCCACTCACTTATGGATCATCAAATGAATTATTATATTATGAGGTACAGCTTTTAATTCCAGCTATTCAGATATCTGCAATATACTCCTGTTTTATTTACCTTGAATTTAGAGACATTTATAGTTGTAGCAATCAATTTATGGACATTTCTACTTTTCCCAGTTGTTTTCCTTCATCTGTATGTAATGTTTGACATTTCACTGTGCTTCATTAGTCAATGCTGTGTCACCAAATTATTTTTCAATTCTGATTGTTCACTACTTTCCCTGCAGGCATTTCAGTGCTGAGTTCTTCTCTTAGAGGCTGAATGTGATGCTGGAATGGTTTTTGTGTGTGAGATTTTGGGATGCAACATTAATGCTTCATTGTCCATAACACTGTTCTCTTTATTACTTGAAATAAATTATTTTTTCCTAGTTTACAAAAGATTTGGTGCATCACTGCAGACAAGTTTAAAACTGACTTGCTATCAGCAAAATGGGTTGCCTGTAACTTTTTGGCACTTATAAATTAGGAAATTTTTGATTGGAAAGACATGAAAGGGAGCTGCTAGTGATAGCTTGTCTCCAAGAAAACATCCACCCCTCCGAGTCACAGATACTGACTTACAAAGAAGCCTGCATGGAGTGAGTTCAGAATCCACTTAACTTTTGCCCATTGACATTTCATGGGGGTTTGTTATGTTGAATGAATGGCCAGGAGTGAACCCTGTAACACTTTTTGTTATCTCCAGCGGCCGTTGAGCACTGAGTCTCTGCTTCCTGGGGCTTCTCTCCCAGGTGGAAAAATATTCCCTTCTTCTCCCAACCCAACGGATCCACTGCCTGCACACAAAGGCTGGGCTGTTGTCTTTGCTTTTCTGAGTTCATTTAGCAATTGGAGTCATTCAACACCACTTTGAAGATGGGAGCTGGTGCTATTTAGAATAAACAATGACTCAGGGCTTTGTGACATTTCCCAGATGAATGACAGTTTTTATTTTTGACTGACCTGTGGGGGGTGGTGGATGCTCTGCTGCTCCAGCCCTCAGCTCCATTTCATGGCACAGGGCTCTGTGCAGCTCTCCACAGAATAATATGTATAGAATATGTATAGAAATGGCCTTCTGTGAGGGTTGCTTAACTTTCCCAAAAGCTTGGGAAATCCAGATGAGGAGATGTTTATCAGGCACAGGGCTGGGCCTTGCTTGGCTTCTTGGCAGACTACCTGCTTTGAGAGAGCAAAGAAAATTAAACCAAAACCCTTTTGGAGGCTTGGGTCACATCAGGCCAGTGGATGCAGCAATTCAGAGCCTGGCAGCAGCAGTGACTCTGGGTCAGTGTAAGCTTCTCTGGCACACACCCTTGGTGGCAGAGACTCCGTGTGTCACAGTGCTCAGTGTTTAGCAGTGTCCTCATCACAGGTGGGATGTGCTGGAAGGATCCTTCACAGGCTGCTGGTGCAGGAGTGGCAGGAGCTGGATGTAATGGCTCCTGTGGCTGGGCAGTCCCAGGTTTTGGGCATGTGCTCCCTTGGGTTTTCTTTGCACTTTGTGTATCAGACTTGAGAGGCTGTGAGCAGCTATTCTGCCAGAAGGGAAGAGCGAAAAGGAGGGAGTGGGCAGAGCAGGGTTCTGCTCCTGACTGTTCCCTGTGTGACACCCAGTGTCACCTCCCTTCTCATTGTCTGCTGTAAACCTGCCATGAAACCTCAGAATTGAATCTTGCGATTTATGGTTACAATTTAGTTCCTTTTACGAAAGAAATTCTTCCCTGGAAGGGTGGGCAGACCCTGGCACAGGCTGCCCAGAGCAGCTGTGGCTGCCCCATTGCTGGAAGTGTTCCAGACCAGGCTGGATGGGGCTTGGAGCAATCTGGGATAGTGGAAGGTGTCCCTGCCCATGGTAGGGGTGGGATGGGCTTTTAAGATCCATCCAACCTAAACCATTCTGTGATTCTGTGAATCACAAAAAACCCCTGCAATGGCAGTGCTAGAGCAGCTTGGAGCAGATACTGAAATGTCACAGTCTGCAGCACAATTCCCAATGTAATTCCCGAGTCCCAGGGCCTGGCATGGGGCTGGCTGGGAGCTCCTGTCCTGACCTGCCCCACTGCTGGGAATCCGTGTGCACTTGCCGTGTGTCCCACTGAACGGGAGTGACATTAAACCCAACGGCACTAAATCAATACCACCTGTCACATGATGCCACCGTGACATTTCTGGCATCAGCGCTCCCTCTAATAGGAGCTGGAACTGGGAAGCAGCAGCAGTTAGTGAATAATGGATCAGATACGCCTGATTTGTAACATTTACAGAGGGAGGGCGTGTCTCCCAGCGACAGAACAAACCGGTTATCAAACGGGAACTGGGAGTTCTGACTCGTCCAAAACACAAACCCTGAGCAGTGCAGAGCACAGAGGGTTTAGAACCCCTGGTGCTTCCCAAAGTGCCAGTGCTCCCTCCAAATTAGACTGTGGGTCAACAAAAACAGGCATTAGTGTCAAGAAATAACCAAGGAAGGAGGGGCTGGGGGTGAGCTGTGGATCAGAACTGGTGTAGCTGGTGGCCGTGCTGTGGCTGCTGCCCTGCACGTGGTGGCTGATGGAGAGCAGGGAGCCTGGCAGCAGGTTGTGCAAAACACACCTGGGGCTGCCTGAGGTGAGCAGCAGAAGCTGTAGGAAAAGGATGGAGGGTGTTCACCAGACCCAGGTTGGGAACACTGACAGTACTTTGTTTTTTTCAAGTTGAAAACTTTGATGTTCAATTTGAACAAAAATATTCTTACAAAGAATTAAAAATAAGTAGAATATCTCATCTGCCTCCGTGACGCCCAAAAATCAAACTGCACAATACCAGAAACAGGACAAAATAAAAGATAAAATGAAGTAGTGCTGCAATTGGCCATGAAGAGATGGAATTTGCATCCTTCATCTCCAGGGTCTTTGACCTGTATGCAGCAGAGAGATGCCCTCTGCCATTTTCACCCTGGCCAAAATTTGTATTTGCTCATGTAACAATGGAATTCTCCAGAAGGATCTGACAGTGTTTCCTGTTTCAACAGTAAAAAGCTGAGACTTCTGTCCTTAGCACATAAAGTGACCGGATCTCCATCCTCTGAGCCTTCTCACTGAGAGAAGTCACTTATCGGATTTGGTGTGGACGGAAGGAAGGGTAAGAAAGGAACTCTGTCAATCCATGACGTGAAATATTTTATATTAAGAGATTTGGCCAAGGGTTTTGTGTGACTCTAAACAGGATGAGATAATTTTCCAAGGTCAGCTCTCCCGTGCTCTCAGCGTTCGGTTTAGTCACTGAGAAGTCAATCCCGTAAACCTTCACAGCAACATCCTGCCAGTGATGCAGAGCCTTGGCTGTTGTTGGCTTCAACAGCAGCTCTGCTGCATCTTCAAAGGGCAGGAGGCTGCATAACGTGCAAATTGCCTGGTGAGAAATGTGTGAGCAGGAAAGAGTGCCTGGCAAATCAATAAAAACAGAGCAACTCAAGCCATGGGGTAACTCTTCACCCAGGCAGTTGCAACTTGTTAAGAGAAGGCCACAGTGAACTGGTGGAGCAGAAGGTGGGAATTCTGACCTCAGCTCAGCCCCCAGGCTGCTGTGTGGCTTTGGCTCCTGAACTGGTTTTCAAGCAGTTTCATTCTTAAAACAGCATTGGTACCAATGAACATTCTTGGTGAGTCAATTGCTCCAAAGCTCCTTTTGGGCACAAAGTTTGTGTTCCTTGACTATTCCCAGGCTGGTTAATTAATGAGGAACTTTAATTTGTATGGCTAAAGACACACAGCCTAAAACCCACCCAAGTGTTCCAGTATATAGAAAAAAAGATATGTTGGTTCTCAAGGTGTGAAGCTTTCAGCAGCTCCACGTGTTGGTGGTTGGGAGCTGAGCTGGGTTCTCCCTCCACAGACACTTGTGACAGTACAAGGATGTCACTGCTGCAACATTCAAGCTGCTTTACAAAGTCACTGTCCCTACCTGTTTGTGCAAATGTGGCTCCTGCTCCAGGGATGGGCTTCCAAGGGCTTCAGTTCTGAGCAGCACTGATCTGCAGGAGGGATCTGATGGGAACTTATCACTCTTAGGTTGGTTTGATGTGGAGGCATCTGTAGGACAGAGCAATAGACTTTGGACAAGGGATGGAGGGACAGGACACAGAGAATGGCTCCCACTGCCAGAGGGCAGGGCTGGATGGGATCTTGGGCAGGAATTGTTCCCTGGCAGGGTGGCAGGCCCTGGCACAGGGTGCCCAGAGCATCTGTGGCTGGCCCTGGATCCCTGGCAGTGCCCAAGGCCAGGCTGGACAGGGCTGGGAGCAGCCTGGGTGGAATGGGATGATCTCTCAGGCCCCATCCAACCCAAACCATTTCATGATTTAAGTAAGGAATGGATCAAACCAAAACAAATAAGTCTTTGTAAGGTCAAACAGATGGATACACTATTGAAAGTCTCTCTGTATTTATTTTCTTAGGAGGATTCAGATCTGAACCCCCATGGTCTGTGATTGTCACAGTTCATAGTGCTTATTTCCAAGTTATTTTTACTAAACCATAAAACATCTGTAGGGGAGAGAAAGAAATGTGACTGTTGCCAATATTTAACATATCAAACTGGTGATTTTAGTAGCTTCTTGAATCAGGAATAAAAGAAGAGCCTGCATTGCAGCTATTAGAAAAAAAAAAAAGAGTAAGCAGGTGTTGGCTTAGTTTCTAAGCGCCCACATTGCTCCTGTTGGTTTATCTGATTGCAAACCAAGTGCACTGTAGCATGATGAATATGTAGCAGTGAATGTATGGGAAAGATGCTGGAAAGGTTGCACCCTGATGTTCTTAATCAGTAATTAGAAACTAAAAATAGTATTTTAAGGAAAGATAATAAATCTGTAGCCTTTAATCCTCATGTGCCAGTGTGTAAGCTGATATCATTATTACATGAAAGGCAATGAGAACATAAGTGAGTAAGCAAGAGCAGGTTGCTGTAACAGTCCTGGTATAAATTCCACACAGCCCGAGCTGTCCAGGTGATGTTTGGCTCTGTCTGTTTTATGCAAAGTCTACAGCCATAAAGCAGGTTAATTTGCAAGCAGAGAATGCATACTTTTGTTGTTTACTTCCATTCCTTAACTGCCCTTACTTCCTGAAGCAGTCCAGAATGAGTGGGGTTCCAAGTCTGTCTGCACTTGCCAGCTTGAGGCAGCAGCATGGATTTGGGAAAAAAGGACAGAAATGGGGGAAATGCTGTCCCATGAGTGTGGCTCTGATGCACCAATGGGCTGAATCAACAGCTCCTGTGCTGTGCAGACACACATCTGCTGTGCTGATGACAGAGAAAGCATCCCCACTTAAGCAGAGCCTTTCATCTCAGCATTTAAATAATCTGCAAATGCCAAGATGTAGTTATTGTTGCACAGGTACCATCCCAGCTAATCCTGCTTACTCTGGTCGAATCAGGCTGCCAGCCTTACCCTGTCCAACAGGGAAACCTCAAACAACATCAGGGCTGAATCACAGCAGCAGAGCCACGATCCCACTGACCAGCCCTCCCCTCATTCACACTCTGTCGTGTCCCTGGGACAACTGCGGGGAGTCTTTACCTGGAAAAGGAATGCAAAGTATTTGAAATAGGTTAAATTCATAGTGCAGTTCAGTGTCCAGACAAAGGGACTGAGGCACAGTGACCTGCTGGTCACCACTGGCCTGCCCAGGGGCTCTTAGTGTCAGGCACAAGTGAAAGATCTGTTGTAAGCTAAAGATGGTGGGATAAAAATTTTAAAGGATGTCTATTTGCCAAGCATTTCTGAATTAAAAAAGGGTTTTTTCCAGCAGTTTAAAACTCATTTGTCTCGCAGAAATGGCTGAAAGCAAGAGCCAGATAAAATTACTGGAAGTTGCCAGGAAACGTACTGTCATGGCTTAGTGCGAGTGCAGCAAAGAGATGATTAAAAAAGGCACCAAATGGTGAATCCCACCGGAAAAAGAACCAGAAATCTGCAATGGCTCTTTGGGTTCTGCGATACTAAAAGCAGTGGCAGTGGTAGACAGTATCCTCATCCCAAACTCTGTCCAGCTCTGTGGCAATTCATCCTTTCCAATAGGAGGAGAAGGGACAGGGGCACAGCCAGGGCAGCAGCCCTGCTCTCAGTCTGGGCTGTCAGCACTGGGGACAGAGAGAGACAATCCCAGAATGGTTTGGGTTGGAAGGGCCCTTAAAGCCCATCCAGAGCCACCCCTGCCATGGCAGGGACACCTCCCACTGTCCCAGGCTGCTCCCAGCCCTGTCCAGCCTGGCCTTGGGCACTGCCAGGGATCCAGGGGCAGCCACAGCTGCTCTGGGCACCCTGTGCCAGGGCCTGCCACCCTCCCAGTAAAAATATTTTCCCTAATCTCTAACCTAACCCAACTCTCCTTCCATTTGAACCCACAGCGAGGTGAGGCTGCTCAACTCCTAGGTTTCACTCGCTGAACGCTACCGAGGCCACAGCGGCTCCTCGGGCAGCGCCAGCAGGGCTCACAGCCGGCCTGGATGGGTGGGTGGGCGGACGGGTGGCAGGATGGACGGACAGATGGCTGGTTGGACGGACGGATGGATGATGGGTGGCTGATGAAGGGTGGCTGGAAGCCGCCGCTGCTCCTCCCCCGGCCCGTCCCGTCCCGTGCCCGCGCTCCGCGCCGCCTCTTGCGGCCGCCCCGCTCGGCTCGCAGCTGACGGGGGCAGCCCCTTGTTTACTGGCCGGGGCGCCGCCGCCAGCCCGGCCTGCGCTGGAAGGGGCCGCCGGGCCGGGGCCGACACCGCGGGCAGGGAGGGGCCCGGCGCTATAAAGGGGCTCCGCGGGGGCTCCACCGGCGATGCTCGGCCGGGCCCGGCCCCCGCGCCCGCCCCGCGGGCTCTGATTCGCGCCGGGCGGCGGCGGCCGCGGCAGCGGCGCGGGATGGGACCGAGAGCGGCGGTGGCGGCGGCGGCGCTGGCCGTGGCCGTGGTGCTGGGAGCCTGGTGCGGCCGCGGCCGCGGCGAGAGTGAGTCGGGGCCCGGCCGGGAGGGTTGGGGGCGGCGGCGGCGGCGGCGCGGGCCCGGCCCCGGCCCCGCCGTGCCCTTTGTACCTGCGCGGGGCCCGCGGGCAGCGCGGCCGCGGCCCGGAGCGCTCCCGGGTCACCTTCACCCCCGGCCCGGGGCTGGCGGGGAGGGCCCGGCGGCGGCCGAGATTGGAGCGGGCACAGCCGCGGGGAGAGCAGCGGCTGCCCCGGCGCGTCCCGGCCCGCGGGGCCCCGCGCGGGCGGGCGCTGGGCCGGGGTCAGCGGGGGCCGCGCCCGGGGCAGGCGCGGGGAAGGGCACGGGCCCCTCTCCGGTGCCGCTCCCCGGGTCCTTCCGTGGGCACTTGCCCCGTCCCTTCCTGCCTCCCTTCCCCGATTCCTCCCCGGGTCCCCTACCCAGTCCCCTCCCCGGGCCCTGCCAGGGTATCTTCCTCGGTCCCATCCTCGGTCCCTTTCTCGGACCCCTCTCCGGCCCCTTCCTTGGGTCCCCTCTCCCGGTCCATTCCCCGGTCCCTTCCCCGGTCCCTTCCCTGGTCCCTTCCCTAGGTCCTTTCCAGTGTCCCTTTCCAGGTTCCTTTCCCGTGTCCCTTCCTGGCTGCCCTCCCCGGTCTGTCCCGGGTCCCTTCCCCAGTCCTTTCTCGGGTCCTTTCTCTGACCCCTTCCCCGGTGCCCTCCCCGGTCCCTTCTCTGATCCCTTCCCTGGTCCCCTCCCCAGCCCTGTGCCCCCGCCGCTCCTCGGCTGCCTCAGAACCGGCTCCGGTTTCAGGAGGGTTTAGTGTGGCCAGACGCGGAGGTTTTGTCTTTAACCACTTTTAGGTAGTGTGCCAAATCCACAGGTATTAAGATGGGAGAGCTCCGGGGGGAGGCTCTGTGTGTACACAGGGGCTTGTAAAATACAAGACAGGGAAATAAAGATGTTGTGTTGGAGGTCACAAGCTTGTTAAACCCACGGCTGGCTCGAGGTTAAGCCTTACGAGCTGTTTTGATGGGCTACATTAAATAAACTTGCTCAGGAAATCCTTTTAATGAGAGGTTCTTTAATTTTGAGTGGTTCTTACAAATTTTTTTGACAAAAGGAAAATACTTGTTTGAAGAAAGCTAACTGGATCCGTGGGTCATGTCTCCCATAGACAATCTGCCTGTTGGCTTTCCCATCAGAAAAGGCAAGAGAATCAGTTCAAGTACAGACAGCACAGTGATGGATGTTATTGGGATATGTATGGGATCCAGGGAATAAAGCAGGATGTTCCTGTAAGGCAGCCTCTTTTTTACAGCAATAGGACAAGTCCCATATTTTAAAAATAACTCAGTTTCTTCCCTCACACGTCTGAAACCTCACAAGAGGCCGGTGACACTGTGTTACCTCGGGAGGGTCAGTCCCAGCTGCTGTGGGCAAACCTGCCCTCCTCCAGCAGAGATGGAAAAGGCAGTTGACATATAGCACTAATAATAAATAAATACGTGTGCAACTGGAGTCCAGCAGTTCCTAATTTGAAAACACTATTATTACTGCCACAGCACAGCCTATGATTTGGTTATTTATTTAAATCATATTTGCTTTTTGGGGTTCAAGCATGTTTATGTTCTGAACTCCCTCATCTTTGCTGTGTTACAGCGTGGTAGGAAAATGTACTCTTGAGTTCATGGATGGAGGAGCAGGGGCACAAGACAGCAGAGCAGAGCGTGGGCTGGAACATTTCCGTGTCATTTTTACCATGCAAATGCTTGATGAAGTATTCTACGGACAATTTGGACCATCAGGTTTCTGATGATTGAACCTGATTTGAAAGGCTTTCAGCTGCTGTGGTGTTTGATTCTATTTTCTGGGGGCTTGGCTCAGATTTCTGGGAATGGTGAGGTCACGGAGCACCACGGTGGGGATGGAAAACAGAAACAAAAAACCAGGGGGGAAATGCACGTACGAGAGCTGCATGAGCAAACGAGTTGTTCCCTGAGCAACGGGTCTGATGGAGGCAGCTTTCTTGGAGATCTGTGCCCTGTGTTCCCACAGACAGCCTCTCCAGGGACAAAATTCCCCCAATCCATGGTTTTTCCTTCTGCCCCGTGAATTCCTCTCCCCTTCGGTGCCTTTAGGCAGAGCTGGGGGCAAGCAGCAGGTGGATGGAGGTGGTGCTGTAGAAAAATGGGGTGGATGGTAAAGTTCACATTTACATCCAGATGATGAGTTTCTCCTCCTCAATCCATCCCCTTTTCCTAAATATTTTAGGAATACTTCATGTAAGAGCACAATATTCATGTGAGAGCACTCTTCCTCTCCTGCATGTGGTTAAGGGTAGTTGCTGAGTTCAGGAATTACTGACAGGAGAAGAAGAAAGGGTTAAGGAAAGAAGGCCAGACCTGTGCATAAAATGAAGATCCATATATCTTGCTTTGGGAAGAAAGACAGTTTTGTGTATTTTTTTTTAATGACTGTGTAAACATAATGCAACTTCTTGAAATAAATCTCACACATGACTCATGCCTGTCAGTTCATTAGCTCTGGTATTTGGGGTGGGATTTACCTCACCTAGTTTTAGGCATCTGCTAATGAAGCAGCTTCCTTTGGGCTCCTTTTCTGGTTAATAGAAAACTGATCAATGCAGTCATGGGTGTTTGGAATGCTCTTCCTCCCCTCCTGAATTCTTCCCCTAAATTTGGGAGCTGCACATGTACTCCAGTACCTGGTGCTGATGTGAGAGTTGGGAATGCAGTTGAGAGATCTCTGCCTAAGTCATCCTGTGGGACAAATTCACTGTGAATTGCTGTAGTAACACACTTCTAAAATAGGTTGCTTCTTAGTTAGTATCATATCTGACTGATAGAGATATTTTTGGGCTCGTAAACTCATTAAGAAACTGTTCCCTTGTCCCACCTAAACCCTGTGTTAATTTTTTATGTTGAGAGACTCAGTCTAGAATGAATTTTTTTATGAGAATAAAAGTAGAAATAAAGGAGAAAAAAGTAGGAGAATAAAGCAGGAGAAGTGAGTGCAGAAGGGCAGGGCTGTATCAAACCCAGGCCCCAGTGTGTCCTGTCCCTTTTTTTGGGGAGAGGCAGCAGAGTGGCTGTCTCTGAACAGTGTAAAACCCCAGAGCTTTCTGGAGGTCAATTTTGGGGTGAGCACCTTGTGGAATATCAATGATGTTGATATGGGCAAGGTGTAGAACCTGTTCCTGCTGCCTTTGGAGCAGGGAGGATCCTCAGGTGTGTCAGCTCCAGCACAGACCCTGCTGTTCCCCCGAGTGCTCCTGTACCCAGCACTGGCTGTCTCTGCATGGAAGTGGGGCAGGACAAGTCCTGCTTGCAGTTTGGCTTTTGAACCAAATGAGGGGAGCATAAAAACAGCCCAAACCAGGCTTTAAAGGGCAAACTTTGAGGGGTTTGCCCTTGGCTTGGGCAGTGAGAGGCTTCACTCATTTCTTTTTAGATTCACCTTTAGCTAACCTTTGTTCCTTAACACATCTTTTCAAAATATTTGGAGTTGTTAGCCTTTGGTCACCTTTTCTGCAGCCTCCAGTGGGGAATCTGTGTCAGGATGGGGAGAGCTGGAAGGGAGGGAGGTTTGGAGCCTGTGGGGATGTTCAGATGTTTGATTTTTTTGTGGAGGTTGGAAGGTCTTTGAGCAGCTTTTGGGCAGTTTGGAGCAGGAGCAGCATGGCTCATGTTAGTGGTGATGTCCAGGAGCTGGAAAGGTTCAGGAGCAGAGTGATTGAATTGGTTTGGAGTGTTTGAGAGGGGCAGGCAGTGTGTCAGGCACCTGAGATGTTCCCTGGGGCCTGGAGGTTTACAGGAGCTCATTTTGGAGTCCATATCCAGTTTGCTCAGCTCCAGGTACCTGAGGTGCAGAACTGAAGCTTAAAAATCCATATTTCACAATTAGATGGTTTTTATGTGTATTAAACAATTGCTGCAGTAGGCTAGGAGCTGTCACACAGTCCTTCCCTCTAACCTGGTACCAGGATGTTTTCTTGTCTCAGCAGTTAATCCCAAACACCTAAAAAAGAACAAGAAATCCCAAAAAACACCCAAAATACCAAGAAACACCCCAAAGTGCTTTTCCCAGTTCCCTAAAGCCACTTCTAAAAATCAGCTTTATGTAGAATTGCAATGCTTTTGACCCAACCCAAGCAAGTGTAATTTTTTTTGCAATAGTTTGTTTATTCAGTAGGCAGCAAAGACTACAAAAAAAAGCAGAATTAACCAATAGTTACCTCAAATGGTTTGTGATCCTTCTGTGCCACATTACCCTGATCTTGGTTGTTAAAGGCCAGAGCTCTGAAGCAGTGAATCATTAAGGTTTGATACCCACATGATTTACTATAAACAAGGTTTAAGTTGCAGCTATTCCCCTGGTTAGACTCTATCTTGAAAACTTAACCTCTGGCATCAGATCTGGTTTCTTCATTCAGGACTTGAAGGTTGTTACCAAACCAGTTTGTCCGAGAGGCTTTGGCATCTTGGGATTTGTTTGTTTGTTTGTTTTTTAAAGAGCGTGGCTTCAGCTTGGTTTTCTGGGGGGGCTGGTGGAACATGTGTAGGATGATTTAGTAATTTTTTGAGTGAGTAGCTTGGTAGCAGGGATGGAGTTGTGCTTCCTCTGGCAGCTCAGAGCTGTGCTGTTGTTTCTGCTGAAATTTAGGAATTTATGTCTAGTGGGGGTTTTGCCAGTCGTTTGCACAGGAGCAGCTTGGGCCCTACTACTGGAGAATCAATTTGTGCTTTTTTTTTATTTCCCTGAAAGCTGATTTATGTGTTTTTTGAAACCAGGTTGTCTGTGTTATAATTGATGGCTCAACTTTGCTCTCCTTCTTCTGGGATCAAACCTGCCTTGCCTTCCTACTGAATGCTTGATTAATTCCCCTGTCCTTGCAGAAGAAATACTACCAAGAGAAGCTGTGGAAAAACACTTATTACTTTGCTTAAAACTGCTTCTTGTTGTCTTGGTAACAATAAATTTATGGGGTGACTTAAGCTGCTACTGCATGAACAGGAGATATAAACTGCTGAAAATTCAAAGGCATGAAAAGATGGAGAAACCTCCAGCTAAAAATCCCATTTTGTTTCAGATGTTCTTAATGCCTTATTATTCCCTTTGATCTTTGAGGTGTTAAAAAGAAGGAGCTTAGATACCATTTATCACTTAAAAACTAAATTGAAGTAGAACCTGAAAAATAATTAAGTGTGATATTTCTTTAAATGTGGGGAAAAGCAGCTGATGAACCTTGGCTCTTGTACTTCCAGCTCTGCTAGATCTATATTTTTATTTCTTCAAAAGATTCACTCATTTCTTTTTAGATTCACCTTTAGCTAACCTTTGTTCCTTGACACATCTTTTCAAAATATTTGAGTTGTTAGCCTTTGGTCACCTTTTCTGCAGCCTCCAGTGGGGAATCTGTGTCAGGATGGGAGAGCTGGAAGGGAGGGAGGTTTAGAGCCTGTGGGGATGTTCAGATGGTTGATTTTTTTGTGGAGGTTGGAAGGTCTTTGGGCAGCTTTTGGGCAGTTTGGAGCAGGAGCAGCATGGCTCATGTTAGTGGTGATGTCCAGGAGCTGGAAAGGTTCAGGAGCAGAGTGATTGAATTGGTTTGGGGTGTTTGGGAGAGGGGTGAGAGCTGGGAACTCCAGGGCTGCACTGACCGGGAGTGCCAGGACACAGGGAATGGCTTCCACTGAAAAAATGAAATTTAGGTGGGATCTTGGGCAGGAATTGTTCCCTGGCAGGGTGGGCAGGCCCTGGCACAGGGTGCCCAGAGCAGCTGTGGCTGCCCCTGGATCCCTGGCAGTGCCCAAGGCCAGGCTGGACAGGGCTGGGAGCAGCCTGGGACAGTGGGAGGTGTCCCTGCCATGGCAGGGGTGGCACTGGATGGGCTCTGAGGTCCTTCCTAACCCAAACCATTCTGGGATTCAGATCATCCTCTCAGAATGGATGTGTGGATCTGTTCCTCTGCCAGCCAGGACCTTGAGTTACCTCAGTGCTGGGCACCCACCCTGAGCACTGGGCTGCCCACCTGGGGTTGCTCCTCCACACCAAACTCTTGGCTCTGCTCCTGCACAAAAGGAAGATTTCCACAGGCTGAAAAAACAGCCACACTTTTGTTCTTAAGTGGGGAGGGAAGACACTGGCCCAGCTGTAGACAAAGGAGAGAATCCTTTGAGTGGATGCAGTCTTCAAAAAGGAAAAATTCAGGAAGAATCCACCTGGATTTGAACATTATGGTCTGGTTGATGCTTCTATAAAGTTGGTTTTAAAAGCCATGCAGTGAGGCTTGGCTTTTCCTGGCCATCCCTCCCTGCAGATCCTCCCAGCCCTGCTCAAGGTGCCCTGGCTGGGAGCTGGGCAGGGGCACTGCAGGTGCAGGGCTCATGTCCAGCCCCTGTGACTCACCTCATTCTGCCCAAAATGATGAAAGACACAGGCAGTTGTGCTCAGGGCACTCATGCATCCCTTCAGCCTCAGCAATAGCCTGCAGCTCTGACTCTCACAAGTAATTCCCAGTCTGTATTTTTTGACCTTTCCTTTTCCTTAAGGTCAGCTGTCCATTCCAGCAGGCAGTGCATTATCCTGTGGGGCAGCAGCTGGTGGTGGGTACCACCCCAACGCTGCTGTGCACCCCTCAATAATGAAAAAAGAATAAATAAGAACCAAGATGTTGCATTTTGAATTTATCTGATAATTTTAGCTGCACTGGTGACTTCAGTTGAGTTCAGTCTTTCAGTTTCTTACGTGTCCCTCTGGTACTTCTCCTTTCACTGACCTGACCTGCCATGCCCTTGCTTCTGTGGAAATACCAATGTTATTTATTACATATAAATATCCAGAGCATTTCAGCTGAATCTCTTGCTCTCCCAGTTTTTTTATCCCAGGTTGGGATGTGCAGCAGTACAGTTTGGGGCAGAGAATTGTTGCTGGCTGGTCATCAGGTTCCTTTTCCCACTTTTTCCAAGTACATCCTTAATCCTTGAGGCACCGTGTGCGTTGGCTTTTTTCTTCCAGAAAGCAATTTATGAAATGACTTGGATATAGTGCCAAAAAAATCCCATTGGGCAATAGCATTGCTTCAAATCCCATATTAGTATTGCCAGTTGTTTTTTTCTTGCAGTCAGTGGAGCAAATTTTTGAATAATTATTAAGATATTTGCATAGAATTTGGTTTTAACCCCTGTGTTAAACCATGAGGAATCAGACAATCCTTACTGTGAAATGTTTGTGTCCACATCAGTTTTGTAAGGCTGGGTGATCCCTTGGAGCTGTGATGTGGTTTTATAGCTGGTGAACTTTACATATAGTGACAAAAAGAGGAAAGAGCCTGTGTTTTTTGTTCTTAAGAAGGGAGGGAAGATGCTGGCCTGGCTGTAGGCAAAAGAGAGAATCCTTTGAGTGGATGCAGTCTTCAAAAAGGAAAAAATCAGGAAGAATTCACCTGTATTTGAGCATTATGTTGATGTTTCTATGAAGTTGGTTTCAAAAGGGTTGTTTTGTTGTGCTGTAGAGGTGTGGAGCTGCACATTTCCTTCTTGATTTCTTACCTGTGCTTAGAGTTGAAAAAATATTTCCCTATTCAAACTTCTTCCTTTTGCTGGTGCCTGGATTCCTATTATTCAGTTTACCTTCTAATTTATGCTTCATGCATTTGTTCACTTTGGTTACTGGTTCTATGAAATAAACTGCCCAGATAGTCAAGAGAGAGAGAGATTTGCACCCTTGAGAAAATAATCACAAAAAAAGCCCCAACACCTCATCTGAAAAGAATGCTCAGGGCAAAAATTACTAATGTAGTAAATTACTCCTGTCAGCAGAGTCTGGGCAGGAGCGTGGGCTGTGCTCCTGTGCATTTCCAGGTTTTTCTGCTCTCTTCCCAAGCACTACCATCTCTGGCCATTATTCTTTCCTATCTTCCCCTCCCTGCAACCATTCTAAATGACTCCCTCTAATCCCCTGGCATTAATTGCACAATCTGAGATCAGGTAGGTGTGTTGCTGGCAGCTACCTGAAGAAAACAGCCCAGACATCTCTTCCCTTTGTGATGTCCCAGCGCTGCTGTTACCACTGCAGTCGTGATAGAGGCAACAGGCAGGCACTCAAGATGGCAGAAAAAATGATGAAATCCTCTGGTTTTGTAACCTTATACCAGGGAATGTTCCCCACAGTGTATTTCTTAACTCTTGAAGCCTGCCTTGCTGAGAGGGCCACAAGTCCCCAGCGGTTGGACAAAACTGAGAGTTTGGAAAACTCCAACAATTAACCTTCTGTTAAATAAATAAATTCTCCTTTGCCTCCCAGTTTGCAGGAGCATGGACATCAGAAACAACCTGACCAGGCTGAACATGCTGGAGAACTGCACCGTGATCGAGGGCCACTTGCAGATCCTGCTGATGTTCAAAACCAAACCCGAAGATTTCCGCGAGCTCAGCTTCCCCAAGCTGACCATGATCACGGACTACCTGCTGCTGTTCCGTGTCTACGGCCTGGAGAGCCTGAAGGGCCTCTTCCCCAACCTCACTGTGATCAGAGGCACTCACCTGTTCTTCAACTACGCCCTGGTGATCTTTGAGATGGTTCACCTGAAGGAAATTGGCCTCTACAACCTGATGAACATCACCCGGGGCGCCGTGCGCATTGAGAAGAACAACGAGCTCTGCTACCTGTCCACCATCGACTGGTCCAGGATTTTGGATTCTGTGGAAGACAATTACATCGTGGCCAACAAGGATGACAAAGAAGAGTGTGGAGATGTGTGTCCAGGCACTGTGAAAGGGAAGAGCAGCTGTCCCCCAACGGTGATAAATGGGATTTTCATTGAGCGCTGCTGGACGCACGATCGCTGCCAGAGAGGTGAGGGCACGGGGAGGGGTCTCAGCTGGGGCTTTGCTGTCAAATTTTGACCTGTCAGGACCTGTGAGGCCCTAGCACAGGGTGCCCAGAGCAGCTGTGGCTGCCCCTGGATCCCTGGCAGTGCCCCAAGCCAGGCTGGACAGGGCTGGGAGCAGCCTGGGACAGTGGGAGGTGTCCCTGCCATGGCAGGGGTGGCACTGGGTGGGCTTTGGGGTCCCTTCCCACCAAAACCACTCTGGGGTTCTTGGAGGCCTGACAGGTGCCTGCTGATTGCTACCTGTAAGTACAGATTCCTAAAAGCAGGCCTGAAAATTGACCTTAGAAGAGGAAGAGAAAACCTTTGGGGTGGGTTTGAGCAGTTCTTCCACCTGTGTCTGTAAGGCATCCAGAATTCTGTGTGTGGTTCTCCTGCAGAGTCAGGAGCTGCCCAGAGCTCACCATTTTAATGGACTGTGAGTGTCTTGGATAACACTTGGTACTCTGAGTGTCTTTACTGGGGTTTGGGGAGGGAATGACAGTCCAGACTGACTGAGAGGCTGCAGCAAGTGGAAGCACAACAGCGAGGAAAAGTCTCAGTTGAATAAACCCCATTCTGCAAAGGTGCAATTCCATCTCCACCAAAACCTTCCTGCCATAGAAAGGTGGAAGATCTGTGGATGGGTTGAGCAGTATTTGCACAGAGAAGAAGCTGGAAGCCAAGTCAGACCTGAAGGGGAAGGGAAAAGGAGAAGAGAGAGGACCTGGATGGGGTGGAGGGTGAAATAACAGAGCTTTGAGCCTGGGGCTTTGGGTCAGGGCAAAAGAGCTGTGTTCAAAAAGCTCACTGCTGTTGCCACCCCAGTCCTCAAATGTATTGGAGTTGCTTTTAATTTCATACAGATTTGTTTTTTTCCAAACTTGGAACTGACCTTAAGCTTAGCTTTAATTATATATTGGCTTTGATTTATGTTAAATCTGACTTGACAGGGAGCAAAGTGAATTGAGGTGAGAGTGACACATTTAGGGTTGTCTGCCTTTCTGGAGGTCGTGCATCCAAACGAACCAGTGTGTCCTGAGATGAAATTAGGAAACTTGTGGGCTGGAGAGAAATTCTTGCCAAGCTTTAAAGGGCAGCTCTGAGTGCTAAGTGCCAAATTTGAGGAGGAATTCCTACCAGTATGCACAAACTAATGCAATTAATGTGGTTTCCCCTCTGCTACTCCTCACCCCAAAATTGTCCAGCTTCCTTTTAAAGAAAGTGGTTATTTTTTGTGGCCAGAATAACAGGGTATGAGCAAGAAGATGCAAGTGTGTACGTGTGTTCCTTTTTTAAAATGAAAAATAAGATTGTAAAGCATTTTATTTATAAACTTTCAGGTATGCAGTTACATCAGCACTGAAACCTGGTTTCTCATGCATTTCATGTGCTGTGTTTTCTGCTGTTTCATAAGGGTAAAGGTCTAATTGGCACTTTTTTAGTGCCTACAACATAATGCCCCAAAATTCCTGTGAATTTTCTTGGGCTGTTTTGGAGCAGACTGGAATGGATGGTTTTCTCTCCTCTAAAAAGCTGTCTATTTCAATGAAACTTAGAAAAATGTAATATTTTAATGCTAATATTTTACCATTGGGACAGAAATCTGAACTCCTGAGCCTCTGATGCAAGAGTTTGTTGGAGGGCACCTGTCCAGTACCTGCCTCAGCTCAGTCTGTTTGACCCAGAAATTGAGATTTTAATCAGAAAATAGTTTCAAAAGGCACTGCACACAGATGCTCTGGTTTTGTGTGTCCCTTGCAGAAGGAACAGCAGGGAAACCATGCTCCTGAATATTTGGGCAGTGACTGGAATGCACTTCCCAAACCACTTAACAAGCCAGGCTTATCTTTGTTTGAACGCCGGGATTTGGACTTTAGTTTTTTGGTGGCACAGGCTGGGATCTGTGTGATCCCGTGCCTTGTGACACCTGCCCCTGTGTTTCTGCAGTTGTTTTGACAGCCTGAGAGGATTTTTAGCCCTTTTTTGTCTGTTTGTGAGT
Source organism: Fringilla coelebs (assembly GCF_963513975.1). Lineage (NCBI taxonomy): Eukaryota > Metazoa > Chordata > Aves > Passeriformes > Fringillidae > Fringilla > Fringilla coelebs. Next base: position 4,543,149 of record NC_140050.1, on the reverse strand, counting down.
AGCCTTTAGACTCTGAGCACACGCCAGTGGTGGAGATTAAGTGACATTTATTTAGCCAACCTGCCGGTGCAGTCGCTGCCTCTCTGTTCTCCTGCCAGCCCTAATGTATCCTTAGCATGTGTAATTGTTTTGTCAAGATTATTAAAAGCTTGTGTGAATTGTATTTTGGCTTTCCTTAGCCTGAAGAGCCTCACAGCAGCTCCCAGTTGTTGCAATGTATTTGCAAGGGTGCGTAGTGTGCACCAGCCAGGCTGCTTCTGAGTTTGTTGTCAGAGCTATTAGAACAAAAATTGTGCTGAATTAAGAAAGAAGAAGCTGAGAAACTGAATACCAAGACCACAAAAACTACTGAGCAGAAAAATAAAATATCTAAAATATATATGTAAAATATCTAAACTATAACCAATCAAATACTCCAAAAAATACAAACAAAAACAAGTGAACAAAACAAAAACACCCATCAAAAAGTGTGTACTTAATAGTTTACAAAATCTATTAAACTATAATAGAAACAATAAACAGCTTCTAATTGATCATATTAGTTGTTCAAAAGTCCTAAATTTCCTACAATACCCAGTACCCAGGGTATTAATGCCATGAAATCTTTCCCTCTGTGTTTCACAGCTTATTTGGGAATCTTCAGCCCCTAATGCCAAGCTGAAATCTCCTGGCTCTCTGAATTTAAGTGTATTCTCTATAATTTTTTCTCTTCATTTTCTAACCAGAATGAAATGCAGCAATTTCGGTATCATTTTCAGAGGGAAGTTTGGTTTTGTGTGGAGTTTTTAACCCAGGTTATTTGTACCCCTGGTTTGTTTAATGAAACTTGGTGTAGAATCTCCTGGTTCTGTTTTTTGTTTTTTGTTTTTTAAAATTTTTTTGCATATCTGGATGGGAAGTTGTTGCTGTCTAAACTGCTGCCCTGGGACTGGGAAAAACCCTTCAAGGATATGTAAATATTGATTGTTTTGATTTTACAGAGTGGGTGTCAATTGACAGAGACAAGTCCCAAGCTGACCGGCTTTTCCAGCTTGCTGGGCTTGGAGTCTCGCTGGAAAATATTAGGAAATGGGCAAGAAATTTGGGAGAGCACCTGTGGGAAGGCTGGAAAATGAACTCCCTGACAGGAGGAGTCAGCCAGGTGGGGATTGCTCAGGTGGGGGGCAAGGCACAGGATGAGAGGAAATGGCCTCAAGTTGCTCCAGGGGAGATTTAAATGGAAAATTGGGAAAAACTTCTTCATGGAAAAGGTGTTGGAGTCCCCATCCCTGGAGGAGCTCAAAGGCAGTGAGGATGTGGCACTTGGGGACAGGGGTCAGGGATGCTGGTGCTGAGGTTGGATTTGATCTTAAAGGGCTTTTCCAGCCCTGAGGACTCTGGGATTCTCTGAAAGGTCTTGTGTGTGTGTGGGAAGTGGTAAAGTTGGGGCTGGAGGGGGGTCCTGGTGTCCCCCATCTCTCCCACACCATTCCCTGCCCTTCCCCTGCCAGCTCTCTGTGGTTGCTCCACATTATCCCTCCTTTATTTAATTATTCCTTTATTTAATCAGTGCAAATATCCCAGTTGACTCCAAAACTAACTTTTCAGTTCTAGCATGGAATTATCTCCAAGGCACACATCCAAGCCTCTGAATCATCCCTGGAGCTACAATTCCAGCCTGGATTTTTTTTTTTTTTTTTTTTTCAGTTGGTGATAACAGTGTTCAGGACAACAAAGTAAAGGATCATCTTACAGACATTGGAGCAAAGGTTGGGGATGAAACCAGTGGGGAGGAACTGAAATCATTTGTGGGCAGCTGCACCCTTGGAAAAACCAGTGGCAGTACTGAGGATTCTGTGTCTGAGTGCAGGGATGTGTAGGTGGATGCACCATGGATTGAGATCTTTTGGGATTTGCTTCCTCAGAATTTTCTTTTTTTTTTTTTTCTCTCCTAAATCACTCATGTTGGTGTGAAAACCAAGTCAGTTCAGTTAAGGCCAACTCATGTTATATTTTGGGTAGGCAGGGAGGGAAATGTGTAGTCTGTTTGGAATTTGGGTCTAGCCTGATGCTGTTTATGGCAGCCAAGTGCTGTTCCTGTTCTGGGGGTTTTGTACCTCTTTGCTGACATTTTTAACAGGGTTTTTTTTTTCACAAACACAGTTATTTTATTGCCATCAGAATGTACTTCTTGGTCCTGCACTGCAGAGAGTGTCTTTGCTGAAGAATGCAGACAACAAAAATGCTGGAAATGCCACGTCCTAGACCTCACTCTGCATCTGCCAAACATGATTTTCATATTTCACATTTTTTCCACGTCTTTTTTTTTTTTCTATATGTCTGTCACTCTTCTTGTGGAAGGAACAATTCTCTCTGAAATAGGATTTCCTGCCAATTCTCCCTGCAGTCAGGCTGCTGTGTGTCCATACAGAACTTGGAGCAGGCTGATGGTTTTGACAGTCTAATTATAAAGGCTGGTTCAGCCTTTTATTGCCTTTTATTGGTCATGTGGAAGTGGAGGAAGGCAATAGGAAGGAAAAGTGGAATGGCCAAATGAAAGTTACCAACAAAATGAACTGCAATATCAGACAGTCCCTTGGTGAACTCTGAAGGGCCACATTCCTGGGATGTAAGGATGGATATCTGAAATAGTTTTTACAGGGCCAAGTAGTGATAGGAAAAGGGGGAATGGTTGTAAACTAGAAGAGGAAATATTTAGGGCAGATGTAAGGGAGAAATTCTCTACTCAGAGGGTGGGCAGGCCCTGGCACAGGGTGCCCAGAGCAGCTGTGGCTGCCCCTGGATCCCTGGCAGTGCCCAAGGCCAGGCTGGACAGGGCTGGGAGCAGCCTGGGACAGTGGGAGGTGTCCCTGCCATGGCAGGGGTGGCACTGGATGGGCTTTAAGGGCCCTTCCAACCAAACCATCCTGAGATTAATTCTATAATTCTGTGAACTCCAGGCTTCATTCATTAGAAGGTAAGATAGAATTCAAGTTCTCTTGTTCATCCTTTGTAGGAATCTGTTATCTGCTTCAGCTTGGGGCTTCTTGCTACCAGGAAATTTGAGTTATTATCAGTGTGAGCCATTTCAGGTTTGTCAGTAGGCTCCTTTTTTTTCCTTCTATTATCTCATTTTTTTATTATAAAAACAAAAGTTGTTTCTCCATTAGTGCAATTTAGAATTTGTGGCAAAATACTGACTTTGTGGAAAGTAGATTAAACAGTTTGTGTCCATTGAAGAGGACGTAAAGCAGCAGATGGAAAGGATGACAGTGTGGAATAATTGACATGCAAAGAGCTGCTAAAGAAAGGTTCTGTGTGAAAATAATCATGTTTTTCCTGGTTTGGAGTGGGATTTTTGGGGTTGTTCTGTGCAGAGCCAGGAGCTGGACTCGATGATCCTTGTGGTTCCTTTCCAAATCAGGATATTCTATTATTTATTTTTTTTTATCTGTCATGTTGGGAAACAGGTCTAGAGACAAAGGGATGCAACAGGATCTCTCTTTAATTTCCCTGTGATTTATCTGGGGAAAATTCTGGGACAGATAAGGGACAGGTAAGGAACTGAGGAATTGCTTTGTTCCCAAGTACAAGCAGCACAACAAAGCCCTGAGAAAAACACTGCTCAGCCTGAAACGTCTTTCAACTGCTGTGAAACAGCACTGAGCACTCTGAGCCAGACCAGTGCCAGCAGAAATTCTGCAACTCTGAACTTCTTCAAGGCAGGTTTGAATAACAAAGTTCAGAGGTGTGTGTGGGAAACGCTTTGTGATGTTTACTTAGGTAGAAATATTACTTAGCAACAGCTTCCTGTAATTTTTTATGTGCTGGGAATTTCTGTAACCATGAGCTTGGTTTTATTACCTTTGTATGGGAAAGGGGTCTCGAAGCACTGAGCAGACTCAGCCAACCCCAAGGGCAAAGATATTTTTAAAGCTTCAAACACAAAGGAAATTTTTCCAGTTGCTACTACATGAAGTGGAAGTGCTCCTTTTATTTGGAGATCTGATAAGGGTTGCCTTTTTTTCTTTTCCCTTGCTCTGACAAATGCCAGATGGGAACTGACACCGGATAATCTCCCTGGGGTGTCTGTGCTGACCCTGCCAAGCTCCAGTTTTATTGAGGGCCCATAGCTGGGGCAGTGGTGACACTCTGCCAGCACTGAGACATCCTAAACTAATTCACTTCAGCTTATTAAGAGTAGTTAAGAGATTTATGGTGCTTGGGGGTTGTGATACAGATCAGAGTTGGGGGAGAAGGGGTGGAAACAGTCCCTCCTATAAATGAGTGTTTAAGGATGTGCTCCTTTGGAAACACCAAACAAAATTGGAGCAGCTTTTCCCCACTGAGCTGGGTGGTGCAAGGCTGTAGGATTTCAGTACAAAGGGTCTCAACTTGCTGAGAAATCCCCATGTGTGCAGCTGAGCTGATGTTTCATCAGGTTCTTCACTGCCGCACCTTGACTTAAATTTGGGGTGGGAAGTGAAGATTTCCTGCTCCTGCCCCAGTTCCCAACCAGCACTTCAGAAGGAGCTGTCTGACCCATGTCATCTTTAGAAATGTAAATATACAGAGGATTCCTCCCCATAGTTCAGAGACATCTGAATTCCTGTACAAAAAATCTCGTCAAAACAAAAGTTTTTGAGGAGTTATAAAGGAGAATGAGATATTTTGCTGCTGATATGGTAAAACTGGGAAAGTTTTCACCTTGTTTGCTTCAAGCTGCTATTTTAATTCTCTCACCCTTAGCCTTTCCCAAAAACACTTCTGGGCTTGATGTCTGGGCCCTTGAGGAGGCTGAGAGGAGTTCCATGCAGTGGTTGAGCACTGAGGATACTCAAGGTGTTCTTAAATCTCTGTCTGATCCTGGCATTGGCTCCTTGGGAGTCCCAAGGGTGCTCCAGGAAGAACTTTTCCCCCTTCAGCAACAGTTCCAAGTTACCTTTTTTGCTTAAACAATGGAACCTGCACTACCCTACCCCTTGTTAGATAAAAAGCAGGAGATGTGGCAGACACATTCTTTGGAAAATGCTGCAAGGGGAAAGTCAGAGAATCTTAATAATAATAATAATAATAATAATAATAATAATAATAATAATAATAATAATAATAATAGTGAGTGACAGAGTTAGTTGGTAATGCATGAATGGGAGAGCAGGAAATGGTTCACCTGGTGTGATGTGTTTGCTCAGGGAGGAGGAGGAGGAGGAGATGTGTTTCATTCAGAGCAAATCCTGCTGATGTTCAGGGTGCTTGTGTATTCTGTGTGTTTTCTTTCTTTTACACTTCCTTCACTAAGGCAGGGCAATGAAATTCTGCATTTTTAATCTTTTAATTAATTGTAAAAGTATTCTAAATTGTGTGCAATTCAGATGTCCCTTCCTGGATTTAGGCAAAATGAGCAGAATAAATGTAAGCTGTGTGATGGGACAACAGTCTCTGATTTTACAGGGAAGGGTCTGGAAATCTTTGTTGTTCAGGGCTGTGAAGGGATTGTGAACTGTTGGGTCTGTACAAAGAAGTGCATTCAGACCAACTGAAATATGTCACTTGGCAAAGCTCTCTGAAACATCTTTTCCTGTCAGGAATTGGATTTGACAGGGATTGCCTCTGTAAATAATTGCTGCACTTAAAAAAATCCCAACAAAACACAAAAAAAAAGGTCAAAACCCCACAGGTGTGACCAGCACAAAGATTGTTTCTAACTGAAAGATTGAGGATTTCAGGACATTTTGATTAATTACAGAGCTGGGGAATAACCAGCCGTGTCCTGGAGGAAGCAACACTCACCCTCCTCTCAGCTTGTAACAATAGTTGGGTACAAGTTCAATGATTAGGCTTCCCAATTATATCCTATAATTGTCTGCAAATTCCCATTGAGGGATGTGAATGAACTTGCTGGGATGTTTATGCTGCTTAATTAAGGTTGTTGGTAGGTGGGAAAGAAAAGAAAGTTGGGTCAGGGGAAGTTGTGGGGGGATTGCCTGCTTGGGACGAGCTCTTGCTCTGAGCCCAGTTTTTGTCTGGCATTGCAGAAGTGAGCAGGGAGATGTGGATCCCAGCCATTGCCTTGTCTTTATCTCAGATTTTTGGCTGAGGGTGCTGGGGGGCACGGGCTGACGTCGCTGCAGGTTGTGGGCCTGGCTTTCCTTCTGCCTTGTGACACGTAAAACAAACAGAAAATTCACTTTGGCTCCTGCAGTGCTTCAGTGCTGGCTGAGGGCTTGAATGGGTTTGTGTGAAGAGTCTGGATTCCTTGGGAATCTGGGTTTAAACTGACAAACCAGGGCAGGATGCTCAGCTGCTGTTCTTGTCCAGAGAGTTTTCTAGCTGGAATTGGATGCTCTGTACTAAGGAGCTTCTGTACCCTCAGTAGGAATTCCTTCATCTGAAATGGTGTTTGTTTATTTCCCTGCCTCCTGGGCACCTTGAGGGGTGAAGGCTCTGAGGAAGATGATGTTTTGAAGGAAATCCCATGAAAGGGTTGGAAGTAAAGTCCAATTAGAATAGCATTCAGCAGAAAGTTGGGATTAATTCTCTTCAGCATGTTTCTAAAAAACTCAGGGGGTCTGCATGGTTTTGGTGCACTCCAGAAAGAGAAATGTGATTTTAATCCTGTGTACCAGGTCAGGGGTGCCCTTTTCCAAGGATGCCAAGAGCTGCTGCTCCACTGGAATTGTAACTCAGGCAGTTTCAGCTTTTGCAGAGCTCAGCTCCCACTCTGCAGTTGCTGATGCCCTGGCAGGTGCTGGATGGGTGAAGTGTCAGGAATTGTGACCCCTCTCAGGATTTATGCCTCATTCATAGGCCTGAGGGGGTGTCAGATATTTAGCAATATTGGTCTGATGAATAGTGCAGAACTTGCAAGGTCATTTTAGTTTTCAGTGCAGTTTGGAGCTTCTGGAGCCGCACACATGGAGCTCTGGTCACTTAGGTCTGCCACAGGACCAGTGCTGCTGTGTTCCAGCACAAGGCTGATGATTTTAAGTCAGAGTTAAGGGAATTTAGGGAGCAGGTTTGTCAGAGGTCAGAGCAAACACCTGCCTTGCTGCTCCTCTCAGCTCACTCTGCTCTGACCCCTGGGCACAATTCCTCATTTAGTGGCTTTTAAAATGTGAATTGTCTGGGGCAGGGAGGGAGGAGGTTGGTCCCAGTGTGTTCATCAAAACAAAGCCTGTTGGACTGTAGGGTGTGAGGAAGGGAAGGCAGCAGGCAGGTTTGGAGTTGTGCAGCTGTAATTTCCAGCCCAATTTTTGATATTTTTCTCTGGTTTTGTAGCTGTGGGAGTTGGATTATGCTGAGAGCACACAGCATTATTGCACAGCAAGGCTGTAACCCCATGAGCTGGGGTGCCAGGGCAGGAGCAGACACTGCCCTGTGGAGAGGGAGGAGCTGGTGCTGGGATGTGATGTTCTCACACAGCACTTTGATGACACAGAATGGGGCTGTTTGTGGCTGATTTTCCCCAGTGGATGTGAAGATCCCAAGTGTGACACTGGGTGTTGCAGGGATGGATTATTTGGGGTCTGTGGCAGAGCTGCTG